>NC_136800.1:15892831-16617831 GCF_951216825.1 Electrona antarctica | reverse complement strand
GGAGAGAGAGAAAGAGAGGAAGGAAGCCTTTCCTGGAGGTTCCTGCTCCCCTCTTCATTTTCATGTCAGGCCGAGGTCAGTCTACACCGCAAGCAGACACCCCCCCCATCCCACATGACACCCCACCTAACACCTCTCTCACACACATACACACACACACACACACACACACACACACACACACACACACACACACACACACACACACACACACACACACACACACACACACACACACACACACACACACACACACACACACACACACACACACACACAGTGTGTGAGAGGGAAGTGTTAGGTGGGAAACACAATATATAAGAGGGATTCACCCCTTGGCCAGGAGACATGTGATGGGATTACAAGCTTTGGGCAGGGCTACCAGCCAGTATATGTCCTACCCGTCACCAGTGTCTACAATTCCCAATGAAAGCGAAGGGAGTCCACCTCAGATGTGCCAGTTACTGTATATTGTATTAAACGCCATTAAAATGTCATGGATTGTGGCTTTGATCTAACTCGGTTACTAAAGTGCGACACTCAGAGCTCCACGTCAAAACCAGGTTAAGTGAATAGTGCCTGGGCCTCAGTGTAACGGCACGCCCACCACACTGGGCGAGGGGGGTGAACGGTGTACTGCGTTAATTAAACTCAGAGCGTACAGCATGCTACACATACAGATGTCTGGAGGCCTGACATGACTGGAGATGCTGCAGGAGGGCTTGCCCGAGGACGACCTAGAGAGAGAGTGTGTAAAGAAAAAGTACCCAGATGGGCCTGAACGGGTTGTTAATACTCCAGACAGGTATTAACAACCTTTCTTCGCTCACTCCCCTCACATGCACTCTCTCGGGGAGAGGTACTAAAGAGGTGAAAATGAGATGGGGAGAGAAAGAGAGAGAGAGGAAGAGAGAAAGAGAGAGAGAGAAGGCGAGGGAACACGGTGAAAATCCTGAGTGTTAATTTGGATATGGGATTGTACAAATGGAACCACTTGGCTCCATTTGTACACTCCCAGAGTTAACAATCAGGATGTTATCATGAAGAGATGGAGAGAAAGCATTATGCAGCAGCGTGCCACTGCCTTGTCCTTTGATGAGTAACAGCGGCTTTCGTTTCTCTGATCAGCCGAAGCCGCCTTTAATGTCTGACAGCCTCTCCAGCCCTTTGAAATGCACATTAATAGAGGGGGTGGAGGGCGCAGTCACATTTGATTATTGTGAACATGAGTGCGTTGCTTTCAGAGAGCTGAAATGTTTCTTACGGTACGCAACATGATCGCTCTCCCCGTAACGCTACAAAGGACTGTGGCAAAGGATTAGTAGCTGTTGCGTACATTAAGTAATGGCACAGCACAGCTGAGACTAACGTGCCGGGTGTCCAACCCCACACTGGGTGCTAGACGCAGACTGGCACTCTGTGACGTGCCACCCAGCAGCTCTTCATGCCACTGTTATATTTCCAGGAACCACCTCCACTGAAATTAAGAATGTAATTATGCATCTGGGTATGCACCTGTGGGCGTTAACTCTTCTGCTTCCGCAGCACATTCTCAACCTGCAGACTTAGTCCCAAGACTCCCAACCTATTGTTGTCCAGACTAGTCACAGACTCCCAACCTATTGTTGTCCAGACTAGTCCCAAGACTCCCAACCTATTGTTGTCAAGACTAGTCCCAAGACTCCCAACCTATTGTTGTCAAGACTAGTCCCAAGACTCCCAACCTATTGTTGTCCAGACTAGTCCCAAGACTCCCAACCTATTGTTGTCAAGACTAGTCCCAAGACTCCCAACCTATTGTTGTCCAGACTAGTCCCAAGACTCCCAACCTATTGTTGTCCAGACTAGTCCAAGACTCCCAACCTATTGTTGTCCAGACTAGTCCAAGACTCCCAACCTATTGTTGTCAAGACTAGTCCCAAGACTCCCAACCTATTGTTGTCCAGACTAGTCCAAGACTCCCAACCTATTGTTGTCAAGACTAGTCCAAGACTCCCAACCTATTGTTGTCCAGACTAGTCCCAAGACTCCCAACCTATTGTTGTCCAGACTAGTCCCAAGACTCCCAACCTATTGTTGTCCAGACTAGTCCCAAGACTCCCAACCTATTGTTGTCCAGACTAGTCCAAGACTCCCAACCTATTGTTGTCCAGACTAGTCCAAGACTCCCAACCTATTTTTGTCCAGACTAGTCACACACTCCCAACCTATTGTTGTCTAGACTAGTCCAAGACTCCCAACCTATTGTTGTCAAGACTAGTCCCAAGACTCCCAACCTATTGTTGTCAAGACTAGTCCCAAGACTCCCAACCTATTGTTGTCCAGACTAGTCCCAAGACTCCCAACCTATTGTTGTCCAGACTAGTCCAAGACTCCCAACCTATTGTTGTCCAGACTTAGTCCCAATACTCCCAACCTATTGTTGTCAAGACTAGTCCAAGACTCCCAACCTATTGTTGTCCAGACTTAATCCCAAGACTCCCAACCTATTGTTGTCCAGACTAGTCCCAAGACTCCCAACCTATTGTTGTCCAGACTAGTCCCAAGACTCCCAACCTATTGTTGTCCAGACTTAGTCCCAAGACTCCCAACCTATTGTTGTCCAGACTAGTCCCAAGACTCCCAACCTATTGTTGTCCAGACTAGTCCCAAGACTCCCAACCTATTGTTGTCCAGACTAGTCCAAGACTCCCAACCTATTGTTGTCCAGACTAGTCCCAAGACTCCCAACCTATTGTTGTCCAGACTTAGTCCCAAGACTCCCAACCTATTGTTGTCCAGACTAGTCCCAAGACTCCCAACCTATTGTTGTCCAGACTAGTCCAAGACTCCCAACCTATTGTTGTCCAGACTAGTCCAAGACTCCCAACCTATTGTTGTCAAGACTAGTCCCAAGACTCCCAACCTATTGTTGTCCAGACTAGTCCAAGACTCCCAACCTATTGTTGTCAAGACTAGTCCAAGACTCCCAACCTATTGTTGTCCAGACTAGTCCCAAGACTCCCAACCTATTGTTGTCCAGACTAGTCCCAAGACTCCCAACCTATTGTTGTCCAGACTAGTCCCAAGACTCCCAACCTATTGTTGTCCAGACTAGTCCAAGACTCCCAACCTATTGTTGTCCAGACTAGTCCAAGACTCCCAACCTATTTTTGTCCAGACTAGTCACACACTCCCAACCTATTGTTGTCTAGACTAGTCCAAGACTCCCAACCTATTGTTGTCAAGACTAGTCCCAAGACTCCCAACCTATTGTTGTCAAGACTAGTCCCAAGACTCCCAACCTATTGTTGTCCAGACTAGTCCCAAGACTCCCAACCTATTGTTGTCCAGACTAGTCCAAGACTCCCAACCTATTGTTGTCCAGACTTAGTCTCAATACTCCCAACCTATTGTTGTCAAGACTAGTCCAAGACTCCCAACCTATTGTTGTCCAGACTTAGTCCCAAGACTCCCAACCTATTGTTGTCCAGACTAGTCCCAAGACTCCCAACCTATTGTTGTCCAGACTAGTCCCAAGACTCCCAACCTATTGTTGTCCAGACTAGTCCCAAGACTCCCAACCTATTGTTGTCCAGACTTAGTCCCAAGACTCCCAACCTATTGTTGTCCAGACTAGTCCCAAGACTCCCAACCTATTGTTGTCCAGACTAGTCCCAAGACTCCCAACCTATTGTTGTCCAGACTAGTCCAAGACTCCCAACCTATTGTTGCCCAGACTAGTCCCAAGACTCCCAACCTATTGTTGTCCAGACTTAGTCCCAAGACTCCCAACCTATTGTTGTCCAGACTAGTCCCAAGACTCCCAACCTATTGTTGTCCAGACTTAGTCCCAAGACTCCCAACCTATTGTTGTCCAGACTAGTCCCAAGACTCCCAACCTATTGTTGTCCAGGCATAATGAAATGCTGCTGCGCTATGATGGCAGTGTGGCGGCAAATAATTTGCATCAAACTATTCATATTGTTGATGTATCATGTGTTGTGTGTGTGCATGTGTTGTGTGTGTGCATGTGTTGTGTGTGTGCATGTGTTCTCACCACACTCCTTCTTGGGTTCATCCGAGCGGTCCTTGCAGTCTTTGTTGGAGTCACAAACTTTGGCACTGTCAATGCACTCTCCATTCTTACACAAGAACTTCAGGGGTCCCTCACATTTGGTGGCTGTCATTTAAAAGAAAAGGAAACATTTGAATATAGATGTGTTAAAACTACTGTTGCATTTAGTTTCTTATTGTTGAACTTCTAATCAAAACCCCTGCATTTTGCAGCCTTTAAGTCCAGGAAACGACTGCATTTAAGCTACAGTATGTCACAATATTACGATAACCAAACTACATGACAATGTAAAGTAAAATAAATGTAAAGCCACAAATACAACTGCCTTAATTATGAAGAGTTAATTTAGAGTTAATTTAGGGTTTATTCCTTTTATCAGTCAAGACAAATTCAGACAGACAGACAGACAGACGAATGAGTCTGGATTCCAGGCTACAGGCATACAAATCAAATCAAACTTTATTTACATAGCACGTTAAAAACAACACAAGCTGTACAGGTTTAAGACAAACAGACCGTACAGACCGATGGACAGGTGAACCCACCGTTGACGCAGCCAGCCTCGTCGCTGTGGTCAACACAGTCATGCACCTTGTTGCACTGCTTGGTACCGTGAATACATGAACCGTCACCGCACTGGAACTCATCTGGACGACATGTCACTAGGGCTGTACACACACACACACACACACACACACACACACACACACACACACACACACACACACACACACACACACACACACACACACACACACACACACACACACACACACACACACACACACACACACACACACACACACACACACACACACACACACACACACACACACACACAATATGGACTTTACAAAAAAGAAAAAAAGTCACCTTAACAAGAAGTCTTGTGAAGACTTTTGAGGTCGAGGCTGTGACAACATTTTCGGTTCACCGTGCAGCACACATTCAGGCACCATAATAAGACCAATCAATCCACCGCAGGAGCGGGGGCAGTCTAGAGCATAGGCAGTTAACCTGTGGGTCTGTGATGAATGATTTTCAATATCCTAACCCCAAGATGGAGGCCGGACGGAGCCATCCGCCCCTCCGTTTGAATTAATATCCCAGTCACAGGCAAGCTTTTGATCAATGGGCCCCCACATGCTTATGAAACTCCCCTTCAAAACCACACTAAAAAGCAATATATATGGAGCGGAGGAGATATGATTTAGTGTTATCAGGAGACGAGCAGGACAGAAGAATGGGGAATGGGGCTTCAGACGCGAACACACACACTCATGCGTGGACGCGGACGGACGGACGCACGCACACACGTGCACACGCACGTGCACACGCGCACACACACACACACACACACACACACACACACACACACACACACACACACACACACACACACACACACACACACACACACACACACACACACACACACACACACACACACACACACACAGAGTGATTATCTATCTCCATTAGCAGAGCCTTGTCCTTCATCTTGGATATCAATCTGAGAGCTGCAGATGTACTGTAATTAGGCCAATGAGCTAGTGCTCTGTACAGGGAGACAGAGTTACATGGACCCAATCTAGCAAAGTAACATGAATGTTGTTGTGAGTTTATAGTCAGGTCTGAACAGTTTTTCGCTAATGACCACAAGAAAATAAGCTACTGTACACCCTACACTGACCCGCGCTGTCAGAGCCGCTCCTCTGGAGCCAAAACTCCCCTATTATTCAAGGGCCTTTAAATGCACTCTCAAGGACAAGCAAAGGGTTGCCGAGCAACCCCTGGACAAATGCTGCCTCGAGTCGCCTACGATCCCTTGTTTGGCCGGCAGAGAATTGGCCGAGGATCGCAACAATCAATCGGCCAGTAACTGGCGTTTATGACACCGCAGAGGCAGCGGGGTGGGTTTGATGTGTGCGCCGCACATCTCGATAATGAATAGAGGGACTATCACACTCTGGGCTTTTGTGAGCCACATGCGCCAGAGGGCTCGCGCCTTCACGCCACAGACTAATAGGAAAGCCTGTTTTATCGCACGCCCACAATCTTCTAAAGGGGTGTCTATCAGCAGAAACAAAATTCCCCTCTTACTCCCACCCGAACGTCTGCCGGCGACTCCGGCGAGGAAATGCTGTGACACAGTGACACAGCCCAGCAGAGGTGGAGGAAGATGATGTTTGCCGTTTCTGTATCTGGTCCCCTGACGAGGAGACACATTGTCAGAGAGTGCATATAGACATACTCTGAAATGAAACTGATCTCCAACGTAATTACTTCTGCGTTTGCCATTTGTGTGATCTTTGTCTGGCATGGGCGCCTCTGTGGGGCAGGTATGTTTAACAACTGTGAAATATTCAGGCGCACTCCCATGTACGTTAAGCTTGTTCAAAGTGTCTGACAACATATCTTTGCTGTCAGGCAGAAGACCTATTGAAATATCTCAGCCTTTTATGTTTCTTTATAAATGGCTATTTTAATGCCCTCATTTAAATAAATCGCAACACATTGTGACCATGTAGATCTGCTATTTATTTCTGTGGGGGTTTTCTGTGGGAGAGAGAGAGAGAGAGAGAGATAATAAAAGTGTGTGGAAAAGTGTCAGGAGACGTCTTTTGAACGGACAAGCTCTCAACTGTCATCTCCATGGTGAAGAGCTGGGTTGATGTTAAACACTTTCCCTCCCATTCAGGTGTTACACGAGTTCATTGATTGTAGAACAGCTTCCCTCCCAATAACGAGTTACACGAGTTACGTTTTCATTGTTTCATTTGCATTTTTAGACTTACAGGGTTTCTATCGGACAGAGAGGGATAGGTTAGGTTTCCATCGGACAGAGAGGGATAGGTTAGGTGTCCATCAGACAGAGAGGGATAGGTTAGGTTTCCATCAGACAGAGAGGGATAGGTTAGGTTTCCATCGGACAGAGAGGGATAGGTTAGGTTTCCATCGGACAGAGAGGGATAGGTTAGGTTTCCATCGGACAGAGAGGGATAGGTTAGGTTTCCATCGGACAGAGAGGGATAGGTTAGGTTTCCATCAGACAGAGAGGGATAGGTTAGGTTTCCATCGGACAGACAGGGATAGGTGACGCGTTCGGATGACGTATGGCATGCAAAGGGTTCTGGGAAATTGCGCTTCCTCCTCCGCTCTGTGTTGTTGATCGCCACTTTGGATTATTTTTCAACACTACGACAAAGGATCACACCATTTTAAAGCGGATTTTCATGAAATCTAGGCAGTCAACAGAGCATTGTGATTAATTAATTCCGCAAACTGTTACGTAAAAGATGGAGACTTTTTTCGTCACGTCAGGGCAATGACAGAACGCTCCGTCTTGCTTAAAACAACTTCTAGGGTAGGTACCCTCACAAAAAACATGCAGTAATCCTGGTCTCTAAACTGCCTCCCCCTGGCCAGCCGGGGCGCCTGATGGAGGGGAAAGGAACTGGTTAGAATAACGTATTCCTTCCACGCGCTACGTCCAACCAGGGAAACTCCCCCTGTTAGGTGTAAAGGAGCAACTGGACACTCATGCATGAAGGAAGCATGAGTTCAAGTCTGTCTGGTTGGCGGAGGGTGTGTAGAGCCCAGGATCACATTAGATAATTGACACAGGGGTGAAAAATGGGTATGAGACAAGACACCACATGGTTTTGTTGTTTTCACAGCCGAAACCGTCAACAGACGCTTGTCTTAAGGCGTCTGTGCAGTGCACCGACGCAGACAAGGTCGCCTGCCAACGGCGATCGGTGGTTTTGGCAGTGGATAAGGTATTGTTTAACTATAAGAGCATATTACAGCCATCAGTCAAACTCACGGCAGTCAGCCTCGTCCGATTTGTCCTTGCAGTCAGGGTCGCCGTCACACTTCCAGGTCAGTCGAATGCATTCGCCATTGGCACAGCGGAACTCCTCCGAGGTGCAGTTAGCCCGGCGGGGGGGCGGGTACGGGACTCCATCGCCGCCACATCGGTCCAGCCCCTCATCTGAGCCGTCAGCGCAGTCGGGGTCCCCGTCGCAGCTCCACATGAGGGGCACACACTCGGAGCTGTTGCAGCGGAAGTGGTTGGGCCCACAGGTTGCCGTGGAGGAGCACTTGAGCTCGTCGCTGCCATCGCCGCAATCGTCATCACCATCGCACACGTAGACGTAGCCGAGGCACTTTCGGTTAGCACACATGAACTCCCCGCTGGGGCACGCCTTGTCATCTGGAGGGAGGGAGGGAGGGAGGGAGGGAGCACAGAGAGAGAAACAAACAGAATAACTCCAGTGACCTAGAAAAAAAATCTAAACAATCTTCCCAATGCTGAATAATTATGAATGAGGTTTTTTGATGCCAAGATTCAATCTCTAGCTGAAATCATTATACTAATCCACAGATAAATCTCAAAATGAGTTCTAGTATTTGTTTGTTTGTTTGCCAAAAAGTTTATAAACAGAACTTTTTTAGATGGACGGAGCCATTAAAGCCCGCTCATTGTAGCTGTCATGCATTGTTGACTGCCACAGTCTATTCTCATTGTTGACTGCCACAGTCTATTCTCATTGTTGACTGCCACAGTCTATTCTCATTGTTGACTGCCACAGTCTATTCTCATTGTTGACTGCCACAGTCTATTCTCATTGTTGACTGCCACAGTCTATTCTCATGAATGGCTTTTCCTTTTTCTCTCTTTTTTTTGCAAAGAATTATCTGCAGTACAAGTGAGACCAATTTATCAATGACAAAAAAGGACAAATGCAATGTAAGAAATCCTTCATTTTATTTGTGTCTCTGGCATTTTTAAGACCATTGAAGCATGATTTGAAGACGTCTTTTGAAGGATCCGCAGAGACCCGGCAGGCTATCCGTTTCAAGTGGCACTTCCACCGCTGTGCACTTCAGGGGCATGATACAATGTGCTCTTGACCACATGGTTCACCTTACCTTTATGAATATTTAATCTGGGTGGAAACGGAGTGCACTGCATCACTTTCACGCCATTTAATCCTCTCCTTTCAAGGGATCCACACTCGCGGTTGAGCAGATGTAAACAAGATGTAAATCCCAGTTTCTGTCACACCCCCACACTATTTTGTATTACCATACTTGTGAGGACATCAACATTTTAGGATGGCGATTTTGTGAATGTCGAAAAATGTATAACTCTAACCCTAAAGCCGGCAATCTGTAATGTATAAGCTCGCAAGCTCTTGGATCTTTCTACAAGCCTTCTCTACATATCTTTTGTTTATTACTCAACTTAAAAATCAGCCAGTCGGCAAGAAGCCGGCCTCACGGAGCATAAAAGTCAGCGCTGGGATAGACACCAGCGCTTAGATATGCATGCAATTCATGCAGACCGCAGGGCCGGTTAGCTGCCCTTGTCTTTAGCATCTCAGGGCCAGCTACAGAAGGGGGGTGGTTGCCGTTTTAGATGTTTACACGCTGAATCAGCACGCATAAATGGGCAAGCGGATCAGCAATGACCTGCGAAAGCCTCGCATCTCCCCAAAGCCAACTTCTCAGGAACAAGAAGAGAAACTGGTGTACTTTCGACGTTTCATAATGAATGTTGAGTGGTTTGAGTGCGTACTGAGCTCATGAAATACCTTCCTGGCATAATATATAGAACACAATGTACTGTATCGTGTCAATGACAGCAAAAAAGGAAAAAAGAAAAGTGTGTGTGTGTATGTGTGTGTGTGTGTGTGTGCGTGCGTGCGTGCGTGCGTGCGTGCGTGCGTGCGTGCGTGCGTGCGTGCGTGAGAGTATCAAAGAGCATGCACGCAGCTAAAGGGGAATCCAGAAGCACGGCAAAATATCTAATTAATATCACCACACGTTGAGCCTAACTGGGTGAACACTTCCCCAGCTAGTGAATGTCAGAACAGATTGTCGTGATTAGCATCCTA
Organism: Electrona antarctica; assembly: GCF_951216825.1. NCBI lineage: Eukaryota > Metazoa > Chordata > Actinopteri > Myctophiformes > Myctophidae > Electrona > Electrona antarctica. The sequence goes on along the minus strand of NC_136800.1, from coordinate 16,607,868 downwards.
CTTAATTGTAGCATATGTTTAATTCGCTATACCTTTTTTTTTTTTTTTTCATTACATGCAGCAGTGCTTAATGAATTCATTCATTCCGGTTAGGGTAGAGTAGACACTAGACAAGACTTATCAAATAACCACATTTACTAATCTAACATTGCAGGAAGGGAAACGCAAAAAAACAAACAAAAGATATATATATTTTACATTCAGCTCGGCTAAAGGCTAAAATATCATCATCAATATATTATTAACTGAGTTCCATCTGAAAATGCTGTTTCATTATGACATCCCACATCCCACTTCTAGCCTCACTCTATACTAATAAGGTGCTAAATTATTAAGGAGATCCAACAAACATGCGTACAGTATGCGTATTATCACACAATGGGAAGGCCATTAGTAAAACACATGAGTGCTCAGGCTAAGACTTGGCCTGTCATTCGCGGTTCTAGGTAAATTAATTTAAATAAGATTTGAGAGTCAGATAAGGCTGCATATGCACCATGTTAAACACATTCGGTTGAGATGCCGGCTCAATTGTGGGAATAAACATTTTACGAAGTGAACTTTAATTGAAACATTTTCCATCTAGGCTCTTGGAGCACGAGTTGAATGATATTGTTAGTATGCATGGTGCGTAATTGCGTATGGCCTAGGCTGAGATCTCTTAAATGGTAAATTTATATTGTTTACTGTACATAGATTGTGCATTACATTCACCCATTCACGCACCCATTCACACACCGATGGCGGCGGAAATCATGCAAGGCACCAACATACTCATCGGGAGCAATTAGGGGTTCAGAGTCTTGCTCGAGGACACTTCGACACTAGCCTGGAACTCACCTATGCTTTTTATGGCATAGGCAGCTCCCGGCAGGATCCGCCGGGAGAAACTATGCGCAGCATGAGACTAATTACTTAGAGCGACAGAGAGAGAGAGGAGTGTGTGTGTGTGTACATGTGTGCGTTTGTGTGTCAATTTAACAAAGGTGCAGACGATCAGAAATCAGCAGAGAGTGAGTGATGTTTGCGCTACTCTATGCCGAATTAAAGTGGACTCAGACCCAGACTTTTTCTTTCTCCCTGGAAATAAAAACGTTTGGGTTTCCGAGGCTACTTCGACACAAACTCTGGGGGAGCCCAGGTTCGAACTGGAAACCTTGCGGTTCCCTTTCGGCCACTCTAACCCTGAGCCACCGCCGCTCCTCCTTATGATGCAATATGGCATGCAGTGTGTAGGGAAGACAAGTCCTACTGTTAGTATGCATACATGCCTGCCAATATTGTATTTTAACATTTAATATGCATTCCCATATGAAATTGAAAAGTCAAACATTTTTGCAGTGCAGCAGCTGCAAGGCTGCAATACAGTTTCTCTATATCCGATTACCTGTATATCCGAAATTGCCTGGAACTCCTTCTAACCCCTGTAGTGTAAGTGTTAGAAGGTAGCACGGTAGCAGTAGGGAAACTATAAGGGAAAAGGCAAAAAATGCAACATGCAGCCAGTAAAAAGAAAAATCACACCCATGTGAAGTGAGGGGCGCTCTTATCATCAAAAATCATCACATTCCGGCCAATCACAATTGGCATCCTCACTTCTCAGTGACCAATCACGATTGGCGTCCTCACTTTTCTGTCCTCAGTACGTGTATTGCTCAGCCAATCAAATAATCGCTATGGGGAGCTCAGCCAATGAAATCATCGCTATGGGGTACACACAAACACACAAAGCTGGCAATAGGAGGGACTAGCGCCCCTCAAAAAACTATGCTCCTGTCTGAGCAGTAGGTCTGAACAATTCATTGAAAAATAATCAAATCCACAATAATATAAAATAAGAAACTAGAAGAAGTGCCCCTCGGGGCACAGGTCTCCACCAGGATTGATATTTGGATAAAATCTGAAGGACTAATATGTTGCACATAAATGGGCCTCCTGGTGGTGCTCGAAAAGGCAGAATTGAAAAATGCAGGACAGATCATTTTCCTTGGGGTGCCGGTGTGGAGAGTGTGCATACAACGTTTTACGCAGATCGGTGCAGTTATATGTGAAGACGCGACTTGGCCTGTTCTGGTACAAAATGGGCTACTCCTGAAAACTTTGGAAGCCAATCTTAGCCAATCAGGATGGAATATGAGAAATCAAACAAACCCGTCTTGATCACATGGAGATCATGTGTACTGATTTGCGTGAAATTTGGATAAAATCTGAAGGAGTAATATAAGAAAATGTGTTTTACATATGTCGGCCTCCTGGTGGCGCTATAAAGAGCAGACGTGAAAAATTCCAGGCAAAGGTTTTTCCTTGGCCTCTAGGGAGTGTGCATACAAGGTTTTACACAGATCAGTGCAGTTATAGGTAAAAACATGAATCGGCCAGTTATAGTGCTGAGTGAGGCTGAGTTGAACATTTTCAAGTGGCATTTCTTCCTCGGCCTAGTGGGAATGTGCGTGCAATATTTCACGGAAATGTGTTCATGATTTGCAGCATTTTGTCTGAAACAGAGCACTCCTGTGAACTTTGGAAGCCAATCAGGATGTAGTCTGAAAAATCTGAAAGACCTATTTCGTTGAATGGTAATAGAAAGACTGTGTACCAATTTCCGTGATGTTTAGACAAAATCTGTAGTTGTACTGTCAAGAAATGTGTTTTGCAAAAAGCGCCCCCCTGGTGGCGCTGTAACAGGCCAATGTGAAAACTTTGGAGCAGAGGTTCAGCTCTGGCATCCAGGGAGTGTGTGTGCAGAGTTTGGCTGCCATTGAGCAAACGGTGCCAGAGATTAGCTGTCCACAGACGGATGGACACACGGACACACACACGGACGGACGGATGGGGTGCAAAACACCTCTCTCCCCATGCCTTCGGCCTGGTGGAGACAATAACTGTTAAATATCTCTATATATTGCTCAGTGGCGTTGTGGTTGGAGTGTCTGCCCTGAGACTGGGAGGTTGGGGTTCAATCCCTGGCCGGGTCATACCAAAGACTCTAAAAATGGGACCCAGTGCCTCCCTGCTTGACACTCAGCATCAAGGGTTGGATTGGGGGTAAGTCCCTGCGACATACTAGCGTCATGTCCAGGGGGTGTACTTGTACATCAAGCTGCCTCACGCTACAGAAACAGGAGATAGGCTCCTGCCCTATGGGCCTCATGGCTCGGCAAGGCTACTTACTTACTTATCTCTATATATTCCCATAGTAATCTTCTATAAAGTTTGTTCAGTAACAGTCGTCTCTTCAGCTCTTTAGTAAACAGAAAATACATTTTCAGGCCAGGAACTTATGAAACAAACAAACAAAATAATTAGCAGACAAAATTGGAACTGGATCACTAGCGCATACATTATCTTTGTGGGGTTCTATCTCCTGATTGCATTAAACCAATTTGAAAATGTATTTTCTGTTTATAAAAACATCTGGAGACTCCTGTTACTGAACAGACACAAATAAATATTGGTCTGAAAAATCACAATGAGATATTTTTCCCAAATTGTTCAGCCCTATTGAGCAGGACGTAATTCGTTTTCCATCAAAATCACCATATTATTTCAGACTCCAATGATATATTTTAATGAATATGAATAATTGAATCAGGAAAATTTGCCAATTTTCTTTTTAAAATTGGGAACAGAAGGGAACAGAACCCAAAGATGGTTAAAAAGTCAATCGACGATATATAAATGCATGAAAGAACACGCACGTACGCACACACACACGCACACACACACTCATTTGGTCCCCTATATACATACATCTCTGTGATGATTCATTTTAACCTGTGTCATTCACATTTCCACAAGCAAAAATAAACATAATACAGAATGATCTAAACACAGTAGTAACCAGCCACTTAACCCCTATTTACTTCTCTTTGCTGAAAATGCCCGATCTGAAGGAAATTCAACAAGTTTGACAACTTATATGTTAAAGATTATAGAGAAGTTGCAGTCCAGTCGTCCAGTCAAGAGCTAGCTGTGTGACCCAATTGAATTCACTCTCCCCATCTGGACCGGAGAGAAGTCACTTTGATGATAGTAGATGGTTGCCCGCGGCAACCACTGTTTCACAGAGAGAGGAGAGTGGACTGGTCTCTCTACTTATATTAGATGTACTGCTACGGTGCATGCTTTTGCGTGTGCATGAGTGTGAGTGTGAGTGTGAGTGTGAGTGTGAGTGTGAGTGTGAGTGTGAGTGTGTGTGTGTGTGTGTGTGTGTTTGTGTGTGTGTGTGTGAGAGAGAGTATGTATGTGAGAGAGTGTGTGTGAGAGAGTGTGTGAGAGCGGTGACTCAGACTGAACAAATGAGAGATAAAAGTGCGAGCAGGAGAAAAAGCGAGTCGAGAGGAGATGAGAGAAAGAGGGATGCATGAAGACTAGAGAGATAAGAGAAAGGTAGAGGACCACAGAATGTGTGATTGAGAGGCAGAGAGAGTGAAGAGAAGAGAGAAACAGAGAGAGCATGTCCGAGAGTCATTTATTTTTGCCTTTTGAACACACGCACACACATTAGGGGTGGAACGATATGGGTACCTCACAATACGATATCTGTGGCGATATTAGGCCCTATCATGATATTTGATATATTGCGATATTGCAATATTCAATATATTGCAAGAGATTTCATCAATGTTAGAACACGATATCTGTAACTGAAAATGAAAAATAACCATAAAAGGCAAAAATCTGGAATTATGTATTTATTCCAAAAGATTGTTTTGTGTCACAAACTGTCCAATATGTACATGATTTCTGCCTCAGTAAAACACTGACTGCAACTTTGCAACTTGCGTTTTGGGTAAAATGTCAAGTGGCATTTCTTCCTGAGCCTAGTGGGAATATGCGTGCACAGTTTCACCGCAATTGGACGCTGTGTTAATGATTTGCGGCATTGGTACAAAATGGGCCAGTCCTGAAAAGTTTGTAAGGCAATCTTAGCCATGGGGAATGAAATATGGAGAAGCGGACAGCTCTGTGTTGATCACATGACTATATAGATAGTGTATACCGATGTGCCTGGTGTATGGATAAAATGTGTACAAATAATATAAAGAAATGTGTTTTGCAAAAATCGGCCTCATGGTGGCGCTACAATCGTACATCGTTGGCATTCAGGGAGTGTGTGTGCACAGTTACCTGTATATCGCAATATCGATATATTGGCGCACACACACACACACACACACACACACACACACACACACACACACACACACACACACACACACACACACACACACACACACACACACACACACACACACACACACACACACACACACACACACACACACACACACACACACACACACACACACACACACACACACACACACACACACACCAATCGGTGACCCTTTAGCTGTAGTTTGCTGTGTTTTTTGCAAAGATATTCATACTGAGACTCAGTTCCATAGTCTTGTCATGCATGCATGGGCATGCGCACACACGCGCACACACGCGCACACACACACACATACAGTACACACACCACAGACCCCCGCCTCCACAAACAGATGGCGACAGACTCACTAAAGACCCCCGCCCACACACACACACACACAAGACAGTCGTGAGTCAGACGGTTAGACAGTGGCTGACCTTTCAACAAAGCAAACAGACTTAATTGAGCAAGCAACTCTCTCTCCCTCTTTCTCTGCCATCGAGTGAAATGATAACAATGGAGAGAGCAGGTAATGTATGACAAGGAAGGAATGAGCGTGTTTGGTAGTTATCACCTGAACTCTGATATTATTGACAGAGGAACAAGCCACCGTCCCAGCAGGGCCACAGGGGAGAGGGGAAGGAAGGAGATACAGTGAACGCTGAATCGATGCGCCGTTCAGCATAGCTTTTTTCACTCAATGTTCATGAGCGCCGGGCGTGTATAAAAAATTAGACATAATTAGGCTAAAAGGAAACAGCCTGTGCTTCTATGATAGAAAGCAGCAATGCCAATATGTTGATTAGAATGAAATGGGAAAGGATTACGCCACCGTGGGCAGATGTGTTCTTGACGAAATATTTCTTCCGAAGGCCTTCTTGTTTGGGGAGGTTGCGGTATCTACCAGCACAGTGTCACTGGAAGGAAAGAAGTTTTCAACAGACACTGAAAATACAGCACTTCTGTGGGGAGTTTGCATGTTCTCCCCGTGTCCCCTAGCCTAGGGTAGGTAGCCTAAAAAAAACATGCAGTAATCCTGGTCTCTAAACTGCCTCCCCCTGGCCAGCCGGGGCACCTGATGGGAGGGGAAATGAACTGGTTGGAATAACGTGTTCCTTCCACGCGCTGTTCCTTCCACGTCCAACCGGGGAAACCGGAGAAGCGGCTTGGACTCCGTTGCTCTCCCCAGGTTGGCAGAAGGAGTAGTGCCCAGGATTACATTAGACAATTCACCCTATGTCCATTGGTTGCCGTTTCATGGTTGGACAAAAATCCCTTCTCTCCATCTACTACCATTGAAATAAGGTGTTTTATAGTTGCTTCATTTTGATATTCTTTAAACTTGATGTCAGTAAAAAGGAACATCACAGGTGCAGCATAGTGACTGGGCATATCATGTTAGTTTTTTCCAAAAATTATGTTTTAGCAATTTCACCATAAACAACGTGGAACCAGGGCGGAACAAGGCAGAAAGAGCCTGCTGGTTAGTCAGTCAGGGACCAATCAGAAGGCTGTCAAATGGTGAATTGACCCTGGGTAAAAAACAATGGGTTACAAAAATCGTGGGATAAACATTTAGAACAAAAATAGAAAATACAGCACTCTGGAATCTTTCTGTCTGATTTGATCAACCATAACATTAAATATGCATTACATTAGTATGGCAGACAACAACGTTTCTGTGGTGCATCTTCGAGATATATATAAGATATATGTACTGTATGTAGACATTCAAGAGAAGTCTCTTCATGCAATATACATAAACACAAATAAAATTGTACACAAAATGCTGGCACATAATGGCTGCGACCCGGCGTAGATTGGCCCCATTACATTACATGTGCACAAACCTGCACACACAAGACACAACATCATGCTACAACATAGCACTTTGTCTTCCTTGCAGCAGATCCCAGCAGACACATCCTCCAGAGAGTTAGCCTATGAGTAAATGCACATTACTCTCTTAGGGACTTCCTACGCCCAGCTAATCTTTCTTCAGGGGCCTCTAGTAGCTACAACTTCATGTAAATCAGGAGGAGTTTGCTGGATTCCACCTAATGCATAATTCAGCACGAGGATGACTCAATTAGCACGACGGCTTTATGCAAGATTTACTTTCCTAAGTCCATGGTGGCTAATGTACTAATTTCTGCTAATGGCTCGGTGTACGGGTCGGGACTAGACTGACTATGTCAGTGTCGGGAGTGTAGCCCATCCTCTCTTTCACCAGGAGTGGTCTCTGCCCAGTGCCCATGGGGTCCCAAAGTTGGATAACAAAATAAATCAGTGAGTTGGGATGTCCCGTTATCTCTGGTTCAGACTATACTGTATATTAAGTGCTGCAGTTGTGACTTGCACTTAAGTCTTTTTTGCCAACTACGCAAATATCCGTACCTCCCGCCTATGGGACGTTATATGCCAGCTACGGATATATCCGTACCCCCACCCCCCCTTTACACCATATATGAAGCGATTAGGCCGAAAATCAGCTTTTAACAATGGTCCGGTTGCTTTAGCCTGGCTAATAAGCCAGACCGAATCAGCCGTTGGCCAAAAGAAAATTGCCTGCCGGCGGATTACGGTCTGGAGAGGCTCAATTGTACGCCCGTTTCCTACACCAGAGAACTGGTGTGGCCAATCGGGACACGGTATGCAATATGGGCGGGCTTTGGTACATTGACGTTCAATGCTTGAGACCTTTGACTGACAGTAGCTCTGACCAATTGCGTCAAAGAGAAAATGTTTGAACCCGCCCCCCGGGAAACAAGATCCATACACAGCATCTCCAGACTCAAATACCATTAGTGTGATTTGAGTCTGGCTTATTAGCCAGGCTACGGTTGCTTTGCACACGGCCCCCATTTGCCTCCAGTCAAAGTAGGATTTTCAAAGCCTCATAACTCGGAAAATACGAGCGTTGTCCTTGATGATAGGCATCCATCCTAGGTTCGGATGTCATTTGTAATTTTGTACCGCATCGCTCCCGACATGTTAACGTTTTTGGCGAAAGGTAAAGAGCGTGAGCTAATGCTAAAAATAGACAATCATTACAATGGTGGTCTCCAGGCTGGGAAACAGCAAATGAACATGAGCAAAAATCCAAGAATCCCCCTGGCCAGTCTTAACTACACTCTGCTGCCACCTAGCGTGGCACAGAAAGAATTAAGTTCAGCGTTTATGAAGGTTGCATGTATTACAAAACTCTCAAAGAATACAAATGTTGTTTTTTATTACATAGCCGTGTGTGTTCTCAAAGTGGGGTCAGGGGATCACCAGGGCTCCTTGAAGAGGTTCCAGGGGGTCTTTAAACACTGTAAACCACAGTGCTAGAGGAATGAGCTTCACCAAGTATACCTATTAACACAGGAGGTATTTGAAGGCCGACTGAAAACTTCAATGTACTTTCTACTGGCCTGATAACTTTGAGTGGACATTATTATGCCTCGCCCTGGTGCAATATATCCACACCCATCTGGTGGGGAGATTTGCATAATGTATGCATACAGTTAGCCTACTGAGAAGTATGCAGCTTAACATAAAAGTGTCATTGTCATTGTAAAGGTTGAAATAAATAGACTCAAATGAGAATAAAACACTTCTGTTAGCCACCAAACACAGATGATGAGAGTTACGATAGAATATGAACGCTGCCATGGTTTCTTCTGAGTTTAAACATTCTGAGTTTAAACAGGAAGGTGCTCCGTTCATATTTAATGGCTGGAATATTAAAGCCTAGTTTAAGACAAAGCTATGGATCATAGCTCTCTGTGCATTTACACTCAATACACCTTCAAAGCTGTGAGACATCAATCATATTAACCATAGCATTCCTATTGTAGGCATGTCATAATAGGCGTACACTGAACAAAAACCTCCTGCAAAACTAAGCGAAAATAACATTTGGCAAAAACAGGCTAACATTTACGCAAAAAGATGTACAAAGTCACGCTGCGGCACGTTGCAATGTGTTGTGAGCATCTAGATCACAACCTTATATACTTTTGATATACAACAAGGTATATACGGCTTAAGTGGTTAAACAGATGGTATATTTTCGCTTAATAACGTACAGTACAACTGAACCAAGTGTCCGCTAGAAATGTTAGGAGGTATGACTATGAGCCAAGTGGCTCACAGCCTGCAACACGTTCCAAATGATGTCCATGTGCCAATACATCTGGCTCACGCTGGTTGACTTACACTGTATAAATTAGATGGCATCAAGGCACATAATGGCTCCGGTGTAGATTATCGACCTCTAAACCATTTACTAATACTCGACACTGTGTGTGTGTGTGTGTGTGTGTGTGTGTGTGTGTGTGTGTGTGTGTGTGTGTGTGTGTGTGTGTGTGTGTGTGTGTGTCTCAATCTGTCTTTGAGTGTAGTGTACATCGGTGTGGGGACAATGCATTACAAACATAATAATGTGTTCTCATTCCGCACACACACACGCGCGCGCGCGCGCACGCACACACACACACACACACACACACACACACACACCATTGTTCCTTCACCGTCTGCCTCTAAATACAAACATACAGCAAGGTTAAGGCTCCTTTGAAGTGAATTCTGCCACTGCTAGCCAGCCATGGTAGTGGATACAGAGAGACGTGCTCGCTCCGGTGAGTCAATTCCAGCTATCCTCCCTCGACACTTTTTGACTTCTGCAAATGAAACATGTGAAGGCTTTGGCTGCTCGTAATTAAGAGCTATATAATGTGCTAACGTTTCTAAGTTGCAAGAGGGCAGAAAATCAATTATCGTCCTCCCAGCCCTGCTAAAATACTGTAAAGTGTGACCTCTACTCAAGGTCTCCACGTCCACAACAACTCTGTTGATGGCACTTATGACATGCACACACACACACACACACACACACACACACACACACACACACACACACACACACACACACACACACACACACACACACACACACACACACACACACACACACACACACACACACACACACACACACACACACACACACACACACACACACACACACACACACACACACACACACACACACACACACACAAAGCCTTGAGAATGGCCAGCAGTGAGACAACCTTCAAGAGCTTTCTTTTCCACAGCATCTGTTTGTCCTCAAGTCACTTGCTCCGTCTCTTTTTTCCCCACAGATATCATCTTTCAGACGAACCAATCAATAGTCTGATGAAGTGTCATGATCAGGACTAATTAACACTAATTAACAACTATCTGTAGCCCTGTGAGGTACCAGTAGGGTCACAGTCTGCCTCCTGGAACCTACTATCAGCACATAGCTTGGGGGTGGGGAGGAGGTCAGCCAGCCAAACAGACTGGCTGGCAGGCTTCCCTGATTCACTATTGAAAGGCTTAGACCCCGCGTCAATACAGACATTAGAATGTAAAAAGGATTAGTCCAGGCTAGAGTGGGTCTCAATGGATGGCGCAGTGAAAAGCCCCGCGAGCTAAGAGGGTATTAAGTCGATGGGATCACTACCCACTTTCTTTGCTGTGAACCACTGTGTGAGGCCACTCTGAGATCGGAGGACACAGAAAAAAGACATCCTTGTACGCAGGCTGATGTGTGCACATTAGGAATGTCTTGTTGCCACTGACGTGGACATTTAAGGCAGCAGTCTGGCCAAGATGAAGTGCACCTCACAACGTTTTGGTTAAATATTCTCTGCCCAGAGCTGCATGAAGGAGGCTGTATACGCTCGCGCACGCACACATGCACGAGTGCACGAGTGTGTGTGTGTGTGTGTGTGTTCTCCATTCTGAATTTGTCTTATGTATTTTTTCAAGACATACATGAACAGATGTAGTACAGGCGGAACACCTCCTATTGTGGTAAGTGTGCAGATGTCAAAAAAATATACAGAATGATCTACATGAGGATATGATATGGAAATGGATATTTTCTTTTCTCTTGTCACGTTCCTGCCACGTGCTGCAGAGCAAAATCTTCAAAGTCCAAACACACACACACACACACACACACACACACACACACACACACACACACACACACACACACACACACACACACACACACACACACACACACACACACACACACACACACACACACACACACACACACACACACACACACACACACACACACACACGCCCCTATGGGCCTGTCGTCTCCATCATTTCTCCCTCAACGTGGAGGAGAGCGCAAAGGAAATGGAAAAGACGATTCTTCACAGCAGCTTAGAAGTAGGCCAAGAGAAGTCACTCTGGGGAAACGGAGGGATGGGGGGGGGGGGGGGGTGAGGTGGGGGTGTGCACGTTGTCAACATGCACGACGTCTGAGGACCGAGCGTTCAGATGAGGTCGTTGATGATGACAGAGGGAGGCCTATTTTATTTTGCCACAGTTTTTTGCAATGAATATTGAACAGCAAAGCAATGTTTTCCCCGGTGCAAGTGCTCATTAACTAATCTGTCCCCTTTTTTCAATTCCATGTGATAGCATACCTCCTGCTGAGCTTTCAAGCCTTGAGCCTCTGGAACACGAGTGAGAGATGAGGGTGCAGGCTTTAGTTCCGACACTACTATTGGTCCGACAGTCATTAGACTGACAACCTACAGTACCTCAAACCCTAACCTAACCCTAACCGCAAGCACGGGAGCAGCGCATGTTCGAGCCGTTGTTCCCGCATGTCGGACTAATGCTCCGTCGGAATTACCAGCGGATCCCAGAGATGGAAAACATCATGAGAACCCAAATTGTACCCAATGAAACGTAGCTTGCAGAGTTAGTTCAGTCAGGTATACTCGAGGGGTTAATACGCTGCATTACTATGTGCGTGTATACAGTGTTATACAAGACCCATATATCATACGCTGACGTGGCAATCAGCTGACCAATTGGGTGGGTTATTTAAGCTCACCTAAGTCTGCGTTCTTCCTGCGTTCCTTCTGCATAATATGCGTTCTTGGTTATTGTTATGTGCCATTTTCTCCCACTGCCACCCCAGCACCACCTCTCTGCTATTAGTTCTGTTCCCCATGGGGGGGGTGGGGGGGGGGTTGTTATCCATCTCCCTGCTCTTAATGCTTTATGCTCTAATTGTGCTGAGCAGGGAGAAAAATGTAGCAGAGCCGAACGCCAAGATGAATCCACACTTGAATTCTAATACATTTTGGTTAAATCAATTTGTGAATTATCTGACTGAACGGCTTCTTGACAATGTGTTACAGACCAACAACTTTAAAAAAAAGAAATCACATCTCTTTTGGAATACGGTATATATATTTTTTTCTTATCAGTAGTGCACACGCCACTAAGACTGATCCACCACATACGGACAATGGACCACACTCACCGGCAGCGCAGTCCTCCTCGTCTGACCCGTTCTCGCAGTCCTTCTCTCCATCACATCTCCATGATAACGACACACACTTGTTGGTGGCGCCCCCACAGTCGAATTTCTCCGGAGGACACGTCTGTTTGCCTGTGGGGGGCACACACGAAGGAGGACATAAGGATCTCTGTGGTGGCCTCATAAACACAGCATCAACCAACCTAAGAATGCTGCACTGATTATAAATAATTGATAATCGATAATTTAATAAAATAATAACATTTGGATGAGGAAACTGGGTACTGATGTACCCAGTCTACTTTTGAGAAGAAAAAATACGAAATTCTGATGATGACCAGAATCACAGATGTCATGGTCTGTTACCTACTCCTAAATCTTAATTTGTCTATTTTAAGTAGACTTAAAAAAGTGTTGACTAATCACAAGTCGCTCTTATTTTGAATTCGGCCCGTTTTAGAGGAAATCCGATTTCTGTTGAAACCGAAAGTAATCGAGAACTCACACTTTGGAGCTTTCTCTTTGAACCTCTGCAGCAGTTGGTAATACAGCAAAATGAGCTGAAAATCTGATCAGATCAAAATTGTCCTCTGCACCCCTTAGAGGATTAAGTGGACTAATCGATTTAGTCGTGTCAATAGTGAATTTGTTAATATAAAAATTGATTTAAAAATTGATCAAAAGAAGTAATCAATAGAATAATCCCTAAGAAAATAATCAATAGCTGCAGCCCTAGACAACAACTCCATTACTCAATCAATCCGGCAGCTGTCACAGGTGTAACAGCCCAAAATATACCCCCCATACTAAACCCTGGGTTAAAGTGGGGCGCTATCCGGTTATATATATCCCAACAGACAACTAAACCCTGGGTTAAAGTGGGGTGCTATCCAGTTATATATATTCCAACAGACAACTAAACCCTGGGTTAAAGTGGGGCGCTATCCGGTTATATATATCCCAACAGACAACTAAACCATGGGTTAAAGTGGGGTGCTATCCGGTTATATATATCCCAACAGACAACTAAACCCTGGGTTAAAGTGGGGTGCTATCCGGTTATATATATCCCAACAGACAACTAAACCCTGGGTTAAAGTGGGGCGCTATCCGGTTATATATATCCCAACAGACAACTAAACCCTGGGTTAAAGTGGGGCGCTATCCGGTTTTATATATCCCATTTCCAACAATGAAAATCCACAATAGATCACCGAGCAAAAGAACAACCCAGGCTCCTCCTCCTCCTCCTCCTCCTCCTCCTGTCAATATGCTGTAGTTGGCACAAGGCAAGTTTGATCCAGATTAGTCTGGGTTTAGTGGTGAACATGCTGCCCATAATTATGCATCTCGGCTTACAGGCCAGTAAAAAAAAACATACATGTAACTAAATCAATGGCTCAGTGTGATGGACAAGTCATTCATCTTTGTCTCTGTGTTAACGTTTTAACCCACTCCCTAACTGCTACTGCATGTTCAGGTGAGAACTCCACAGAACTTTCAGTCTCTGGAGTCATGCGTTGTTAAGCACACTTACTCTCTGGGTTGACACTATTACATTCTGACAAGCGATGGAATAACAGAGGCTAATTTGTGGCACGACGGCTGACAGCAAACCTTGCTAATGAATATCATTTACGAGGTTATTGTCATTAAGGGGCCCGAATGAATCTCTGGCACAATCGCTGCCAACTTTAGGTGCAATTAGCTTTGTGCACCAGAAGGAGAGATGTTCTGCTCAAACATCTAGTAGGGTAAATGAAAACTACTAGAAAAACAACTGCACTTTTTAAATGCGTATCCCTTTTAGTATAACAATTGTTGTTGTTTTTGTACCGTGTCCCTGGAACTGTGTAGTGCAGTGTGTATAGTGCAGCAGAAAGAAACCTACAATTACAATCATCTTGCTAGGGAAATATAACTTCTTGCAGAGGCAGCAACACAAGACAGTAGATAGCCACATTTATGAAATGGCTGCCTCAGACAAAGCCATGAATAAGAATCAACATACAGCGGCTTGTCAGTGCGACCTTCAATCCTCTCCCCAGGCATGCACGGACGTCATGTCTGAGTGTCTCTGTGTTCTGGAGGTGTGATAAAGGTGTGATGGAGGAGGGAGGAGGGAGGAGGAGGAGGGAGGAGGAGAGCAGGGAGAAAGGGTGGAGAAAAAGGCAAGCCAGTGCCTGACAGCTCTTTTCGACTATGAGGGGTAATCCAGAACCTTCCAGAACCTAAAGCATTCCAAAACCCATTAAGTTCTGTGATATTGTTTTTGATTATGTTTCCATTATAATCAGAACCACCCCTGAAGGGGAGGTACATCACACAAAGAACCTCTGTGTGTTCGAATCTACCGAGGTGCATCCAGCTTTGTCAAGTGTCTACACGAACACAATTGACCTGTGTTTGGGGGAAGGAAGCCGGGCATGGAGGGAATTATCACCCTGGGTGATAATTGTCATTGCACGTAATCCTACGTGTTGGGGCGGCACCTGTCAGCATGGAGTGTTGGGCGGGAGGACATTCGTAGGTGAATCAGTAGGATACAACTGAGGAGGAGAAAAAGAGGTAAAAAGCAATAATTATCTGCTGTCAAATATGTACAAGCTCACAATATGTCGCGAATCAGCGTTGCAGCGTGTTGTGAGCTTGTACTGTAGATCGGCTATTTGTGTTATCTTTAAAATATTTGAAAAGTGTCAGGTTCCAGTGTCATCACCTCAGTTTGACCAATCCAGATCAAGAATACCGATTGCTCTTCCCATGGGTTCCCAGAACTCAGGGTTACTAGCTCCTGAGCATGTCCCAAATAACAGTAGGTTCCGAGAACCTTATATGAAACCGAGCCAAAGCGTATTGAAATTAATCCAGAACCTGTGAAATACGTTACATGGCATGATTTGCTTACTTCTTGTTGAGCCAAGACCGAGCTGCAAGGAGCGCTGATGCAGCCAGGTCCTGACCCTGAGAGCGGAATACCACACTGCATTGCAGCGTTGGATGATTCTACCACCCAGGGACAAACGTACGGCTTGCTGACATTCAAAGATGAATTTCTGCTTATCGAGTGAAAACATCTACCCATCTGATATTATGTCAAAGGCTTACGAGTGACAGTTCTGGTCAAAGCACAATTTGTATAAAAATGTAATGTTGACAACAATTGGAGACAAAACAAGTATAGTAAATTAAATGAAGCGAGTAGAAAAGGCAGATGGGCAGAGGCAGCACAATCACACATAAAAACGCCACTAAACCAAGAGAGAACAGGGAGACATGAAGGCAGAAGATGAAAGAGGTGAGGAAAATGGGAACTTTTCAACAATGAAAAAGAGAATAACACAAACGCAATTAAGCTGATTTATTGGTCCAAAGATATTTTGTATTAAATGGAAAAAATAAAAGTGTGTGCGTGCGTGCGTGCGTGCGTGCGTGCGTGCGTGCGACGTGCGTGCGTGTGTGCGTGCGAGAGTAATGGAGCAACATAAAAATCCTACATAAAACTACTGAACATATCAGCTTCAAATCAGTTCTTGTCGACAAGAGAGACAGCGAATGATAGATGAAAAGCATCTCCTGAATGACCTTTTTGACTAAAATGCTTAAGACAAAACAAAGCTGCCCATACCAAGCAGAAAGAACAGGGAGGACGAAGACTGGAGGAGAATTACAAACCACCATGCAGGGAAAAGAGAGCCGTCGCATCCTTTAAATAAACCGATGGCTTTTTGATGAAGCATGCGCTTAATCCACACTCATCCTCGCCGTCACGAACGAGAGATCCAAATATCAGTTGTGTGCCAACCTACTTAACAGCTCCACTAGGCATTTATTGACTCGTCTAGCATCTTTTTATTTTTTTATTTTGGAAAAATAAATTAGTCAATGAAGTGACTAATGGGTTTTTGCTTGAAGACAAAGGCAATATAATAAAAGCCAATTACTTGTCTAGACAAACTGATGGAGTGAGCCTGAGTGTTGGTCATAGGCGGGTTTTAAAAAAAATGAGTCCCCATCTTGTCTTGTCTATCTTGTCTTTGGCAGGAGTCCTGTTCTGGAATTCATCATCGTCAGTTACAAGAGCCAAGTCAGTGCTCACCTCAACTTGACAAGGTCTCATCACTGTAGCTTTCTTTTTTGCTGTTGCACTTTGTCACTGCCACCCACCACAATGCCACCCATGGTTTATTGTATGAACCACTTACCATGATAAGCCCTGGCCCATGTACTTTGCTGTATGACAAATAGCAAAAATTGCATGAGGCATGTACAACGCATTCTGAGTTTGTAAATCTGCACTTCTTTTAAAGATGTGCTAATTAATTTATTTGCCTAAAACATGGATCCCAGGATGTTGGTGAACTGCTAAACAGAGAGTTCCTACTAACCATATACAGTAAATATGTTTGAATGGGGTTTCTAGGTGTAAGAATGTAGGACTAGCAGCATGCCAAAGAGAATGCATTGGGTGTTTAAGTTAAATAACTCAGAAACTACAAAACATTGTAAAGTAAAAAGTTCCAGCATGTGTCTCCACGTTAAGCTGAATTATAAAATGTGTGAATGGAGTTTCTAGGTGAAAGTGCTTTTTTGACGTGCCAATATCTGCCATTGAGCCCCATTGTGGATTTCTCAAATTTGAAAGCACTATATTTCTAAAACTATGAAACATTTCAAAGATTTCTTTTCAGGCAAACATGTCCACCGTAAGATGAACCTAAATATGTTTGAATGGGGTTTCTAGGTGTAAGTATGTAGGACAAGTAGCATGCCAAAGTTTGTGCTATTGCCATTGAGAATGCATTGGGCGTTTAAGTTAAATAACTCTGAAACTACAAATCATTTCAAAGTAAAAAGTTCCAGCATGTGTCTCCACAGTAAGCTGAATTATAAAATGTGTGAATGGAGTTTCTAGGTGAAAGTGCTTTTTTGACGTGCCAATATCTGCCATTGAGCCCCATTATAAATTTCTCAAATTTGAAAGCACTATATATTTCTAAAACTATGAAACATTTCAAAGATTCCATTTCAGGCAAACATGTCCACCGTAAGATGAACCTACAGTAAGCGTCTTTGGGTACTTAGAAAATAACTATAAGAAATTTAGATATTATCATCATTATTATACACTGTGGAGCTGAAAAATGATATTAGTTGCGTATGATGAGACACAAACATGGTTCTTTGACCGTGAAATGGTGTCATTGTCATAATTTCACACTAACGTAACATGACGTTAAGATCTTTTTATCTATTAATTTATACAAAGACTATAAGTAGATACACAGGCACAAATAAATGGGACCAACATTTGTGAGAGCTGAAAAAGGTGATTTAATGACCCATTTCCCTAAAGGTGACCCCACACTGTATGATACCGGCTGTTTTGTCATAGGCCTATAATGTAGCATAAACTAGATTAGTTTAGGTCATGATGGTCATACCTAAATCAATGGCAGACTGTTAAGGAGCATGGTTTGTGTTAACAGAAACTGATACCCCCCTTACTGGGAAAATGCACCAGCTTTGTGTATTTAAGCATAGGAAGTCAGTCACTATCTTCTACTCTATCCGCATACAGATTGGCAATACAATGGCATGTACAATTTAGGCATTTAGCAGATGCTCTTAATCCAGAGTGATTTACAGTATGCAAGAAGAACACATGGGAATACATCAAATGGAGTTGGAACAACGTATGTTCAGGAGGAAGACCACGCTTTCAAGATAAGATCGTTGGTTTCCTCTGCCACCCATTCCATGCTAATTCCATTCCTAGGCCTGCCTCAGGTATCGAGCTCAATCAACTTCACCACAGCTTCAGTTAACTCCACCATTTACCTGCCATGGTTACTGATCTCAGCTCCACCCTCGCCACTCGCCGAGGCCTCGCTGCCATGGCAACTGTCAAGCTCCCCGCCCCATCACCGCCCTCGCTCCATCAAGGGAAGAGTATATATGCCAGTCTGTTTCACCTGCCACTCGTGCATCGTATCTCGTACCCCTACCTCCCTCCCATTTCTCATACTAACTCTCGTTCTCCAGTTTCAGGTTCCAGATGGGGGTCTCGGATTGGAGGCGCGTCCTCATTCGATCAGAAGGACGCCCTGCTACTCAGACCCCAGGCCAAACACTCAGGGTATCCTACCCAAGGGGCCAGTGAGGCTTTCCAACGTTGAAGCACTGGGCCCTAGCGGTAAGAGGAGGGACTGCAGGCGGACCCGTGGAAGTATGACGAGGAAACCCCGTGCAGCTGGGCTTTAACATTGAGCGCGTTTGCACTTCCGCATTTTGGGCACCACATCTTGGTGCCCAAATCGAAAAAAGGCGGAAGTAGACGGTCCTTCCGGGTGCTTCAAAACGCCACTGAGCTTCGCGCCAGATCAGTCTCTATCCTTTTATATACTCTATGATCCTACCCCCCTGGAGCCTGGCCTTCATCCTACCCCCCTGGAGCCTGGCCTTCATCCTATTCATGCAGTCTAATGCCATTCATATGCATCTCATTTCTATCATTCCTTCTCATGTTCCATTTCTCTTCTAAATAAATGCTAAACCATGTTAAACGATGTTTGATTGAATGCGTGGTCTGTACTAGTGAAATACATAAAAATAGTCATCAAGGATCATAAGCAAGCTAAAGAACTAACATATCCGACTAAGAGTAGAATATCTGTATAATAAAACTATATGACTTGAGTATACACTATAGAGTGCTATGTCTACATAAAATGCTATCTAAGTTACATAAATGTAGCCTTTGCCTACCCCTGTGAGGTCGTCAAGGCTAGTGCAAGTGCTGCGGGCTAAGAGGAGTCTGAAGAGGAGAGTTTTCAGACTACGGCAGAAGATTGGGAGTGAGTTTGCAGTTCTGATTGCAATAGGAAGGGAGAAGAGTCTGGGACGTGTGGAGCGTTGTCCCGGGTGTTTAAGGTTCTGCCAGCCTCCCTGTGTCGGCTGATCTGAGACTTTGAAGATATGGGAGTGCCATACCTTTGGTTGCTTTGTAGGCCAGCATCAGCGTTTTGTACTCTAGGTTGCTGTGCGGGCAGCAACCTGGGGGCCAATGGAGGGAGCGGAGAAGGGGGGATCGAGATATCAATTGGTGAAATAGAGTACAGTATATCCATTTTGAGAACTGCCAACCCATGCAGTCCTCTTCTGCCAGGCCATTGCACACTGTGACAGGTAGACTGAATAAAACTTGCACTTTTGGCCAAAATCGGCCAAAATCATCTGCAAGCACTTTAGGAGACTGCCATTACTAGACTAGCCTACGCTAGCCTAGATCACTACTCATCGTGCATCTACAGTAGTGATCTCATTTGTGCAAATTGTGCATCTGTGTGTGTGCCAAAATGTAGGTGTACTGTGCATGCTTGTTCATTTGAATATTAGTCTGATGTTGAACGGCGGGGGTTAGATAATCTGGCCTCTCTACCCCCGAGCTGAAACGACACAAAGCGCTCTGCTAACATGAGTCACAAGCAGATTTACGGCTTCATTAGGCCAGGCTAGCATGGCCCTGTCCCTCTCCCTGAATTATGGATCAGGTGCAGCAGACACACAGGACAGGAAAACGTTATCAGCAAAGTACATTAGCATCAGTGCTGTACTACCAGGGTTTGTGCAGTACAAGCTAAGCTACATTTCTTTACCTAGATTGACTGCAATATGAAAGAGTACATTTCACAGTCTCTGGGTAGACACATCTATATTCATGAAAAGCAGCCTACATTACAGAGTGAAGTCACAAACATGCAGTGCGTGCGATGACAAATGTACAGTACAAACATCTTTAGAAAGCGAATATTCCCTGCTATTAAGCCAGTAAGCGGAGGTGAGGCCATGTCACTCATTCACCAAAATAGAATAGAAACAAGAATTCTGCGGACCCCCACACAGAATACAGCGGACCCCCACAGAGGTCGGCGCGGGGGTCCAAAATTTGGTGGTCAAATGCGGAAGTAGACGGTTCTTCCGGGTGCTTCAAAACGCACGGGGGGGGGGGCACGCGGGGGAGGGGGGGGGTATCGCTCCGGTTCAGTCTCTATCCTTTTATTACTCTATGGGGGGTCCCCGCGGAGGACGGTGCGGGGGTCCGCAGTAGTCTGCGATGCGTATAGTCATGCCGTTCACGTTGATGCGTGTGGTTTATTTTCCACATGCCTGGTTGCTGCCGTCAATTTCCACATGGCTAGTATTATGTTACAACATGGCGGTATTATGTTGTGACTCTTCTTCATGGCGTGCAGACTATGGGATGTTATAGGTTGTTGCTGGAGACAAGGCAGCCAATCAGCAATCAGAAGTACTCGTCAGTATGGTTGGCAGTGTTGCCAACTGTCGTGACAGAAATAAGCTAACCAACCTCCAAAAACCAGCCAAGCAACTGTGAGGAAAAAAACAATTCAAGTTTGGCTGGAAATAAGCGGACTTGGCAACCCACTCATCAGTAGGACTATCGGTGTTGGTCTGGTCGTCTAAGTTTCATAGGCATTCTATGACCATCTTAGCAGCTGGTAAAAAAGAAAAGTTTGAAGCTCTATATCTACAGATTTTAATCAAAGCCCATTGCACGAAATAATTATGTGCTTGTTCAATGGAGGCCAAGATAAGAAGCAACACAGATAAAAACAAATAGTTTCCCAAAAACACAACTAAGGATTTTTATCATAGCAGAGTAAAAGGTTAATTAAAAAAAAACTAATTGAAAGCAAGGACCGCTTAATGATTTTGCCTCCAATTCTTTCAATTTCAATTTTCACGAAATGAATTAGTCAAATCACTCTGCAACCTATTGCAGGCTGAAAGATAATACATAAAGAACATACTGTACTGTACTTTCCATGAGATATTAGCACAAAGGTAGGATGTGAGGCTTGTGAGCATACCAACAATTGCTTTGTGAATGTGTAAAATATGTAAATAACATGTCTAAAACACAAGTATATAACCAACAGCAGTGAGTGATGCTTTTCATTTTGTAAGGAACTTCAGGGAAGCATCATGCTTTGTCGACCATATCCGAGCACAGGTATGGATATATAAAATATCACCACAATCCAACACGTAAAAATGAATAGAAATAAACTAAAAACGAAATCGAACCACATAATGATTTACTATGAAAACCTGCATCTACGTGTGTTAGTCACGCCTCCATATATGGTCACGACGCGTGAAATCACGCCTCGTGACACGTCATGTCACCATATATGGCCATCTCCATACATGAAGACCATGACACTGACCTCATCTAACCCTTAATAACCATATGGAGAAGACTGAATCATCACCTAGATCTGCATATATGGAGCCGGCCAGCAACTCTACATCTGACCTCAAACCTCCATATATGGAGCTGACCTGTTCTGACATTCCATATGTTGATTTATGTTGATCAAACCCTGTACACTCAAGACACGCTCCATATATGGCCAGTACATCATTAATTCCATGATCTGACCCCCCATGCCAAAGCAGCAGCGCTCGCCCAGCAGTCTGACGTCTGTGGATGCGTGCACGCGACCTCTACCCTATGTGCATGGACAGAGAGAACACAATTGTGATGCCGATGACATTTTCTGGCCAATATGAAAGGGTGGATGAATAATAAAGTCATTTGTCACAACAGTAACAACAGTTTGTGGCTTTTTCTTTTGAAGAGATTTATGTTCCTTTTATGAAACCCTTGTAGTTTGTTTTCCACTTCGGGTTAAAAACTACAGCGGGGCTTTAAGGTGAATAAGCATTTTTCAGGGGAAGAAGAGGAAGTGAAGTGAGGTTCCCTACTTCCCTTACATCTGCTGGATCCCAGGGAGCTATTTGAAAGTACAGGCAGAAAAATGCCTTGCAAAAAAGTAAGCTGAACTCAGCAAGTTCCTGCCCCAGCACCGACTGGCTAATGGCTCCTGCACAGAAAAAATGCCATTGCTCAAACAACCATACAGAGAGCCACCGTACAGCAAGCTGTGCTAGCCAAATTACTCTCTGATTACACATTAGTGTAGCACTGTTTCTCTGCAAAGAGTCGCTCATTTTTCAGTGCCTGTGACTAACCCACACAGCAAGAAAACGGTAGCCAAAATTAGATTTTTTTAATATGCCAGTGTAGCTCTACTCAGCATGTAATTGGGACCATGCTCGCTCAACAAAAATGATTCTGGCATACATCTCATTTGTGCTGGGTCCAGAATATCTGTGTGTTTCTTGCAGGCATGTGCATGGGACAGGGCAAATAGCAGTGCGAGAAAGCCAAAGATGTCAGCGAAATAAAATGCAACAGAATGTGCAGCTTGTGCGCGAGAGAGAAACTCAGTGTCCCTTGACAGATGTAATAAGATGTATGCTGTGCCCTATGTTAACGCTTCATAATGCATTGCGGTGCAGGGTCCCGTGCCAAAAGCAGCCGATCGACAAGCTCACAACGTGACACATTGCGATGTATATTGGCAAATTTTGGTGAGAGACACCATCGTACAACAGAGTATAAATATGGCTGTAAACTAGAGGAAATGCCCGTTGCAGTGTGTCATACTCATAACCAGCCAGCTCTCCTCTTCACTCTTCCTATATGCCAAACACATTGTGGCAGTGAAGAGACAATTTTTAGCAACAACAAGAATAACCAGAATAAAGTGAATAACCATCACTGTGGTAAGCATGGGTACAGGAGAGGCAGGTAAACAGTGAGGATAGATGCCAAGGTGTTTCAACGGATTTGTGAGCAACTCATGGAGCCGGAGGGAAGCCTCAAGTCTTAGGAGGAGCTTAGAGTTGGTTCGGCTTTTGCCAACTTGCCTCAAAAAGGAGGGGGAACACACAACGTGCATGGCATGCATGCACATACTGATCAGTAGCGTTATGTGTCCCAACAAAACCTTCATAGAACGCTAGTAATATTCACTTTACAGTAAAGTTTACACTATTTTCCAATATAGAACTTGGGTGTTTGGCAACAACACGAATAACAATTTTGACAATCGCATCGCAGTCACAGCCGTGCTGCTGATGACTTATGATGATTCCGTCCTGCAGTGTTGTCATGGCAGCCGAAAACCAGCAAGCATTTCAGTGAATAGATGTGATTGCATGTGTGCCTTTGTTAAGGGTTATACTTATAATTATTATAATAGAGATACAGTTAGCATTTCAGGGTTTAATTTGCTCAATTAAAAGATCAAAGGTTAATGTCCGCATCTTAAAGCAGCTCAAGAACACAAGACTTGGACCGGTGTAATTGACATCTTGCAGAGACTCGTGACGGTGCTGCCTGCAATCTCACTGAGCATTTAGCAGGCAGGCAGCTGGCACAACACAGGCACTGGGCCACCGCTCACTCACTCACTCAGTCACTCACAAACGAAACGCAAAGTAATTAAGAAGCATGATCGCTCAACATGGCGGAGAGAGCAGAATGGCTTCCGCTGAGCAACGTACGGTACCGCCTGGAGAACAGTGCAATCTGCATCCTCACACTCACTTTTTCCATTATTTCCATGTGACTGGCTGTGACACACTTGGGTCCCTGCTCTCGTGTGGCACAGTGACAACAGGCCCGTATCTCAATGATAATGCCTGGAACCTCGTCGTCATTTTAGTGTATGAATGGTGGAAAGGGGCGCTTTGTTTGCGCAGAGGAGGTTGAAACTAAGTCAGTGGAAACTGGCACAATAATCTTATGAATTAATCTTTTTCATTTTTATCCCACGATCTTTGTAACCCATTTTCACCCGGTGCCAAATACCTAAGGTGTAATCCTGGGCGGCGCTACTCTCCCTCTGCCAACCTGGGCAGAGCCCCGAACTGAGCTGATGCTTCTTTCAATGCATGAGGAGTGAGCAGGCCTCTTCTTATCACCTGACGTGGAAGGAACACGTTACTCCAACCAGTTCCTATCCCTCCCTCCATCAGGTGCACCATTTGAAAATATGTGCCCCATCATGGTGGATATGTGCTTGTTGACGGGAGGCGGTAGTGGTCTTGGATGTATAGTAAATTCTTGGAAATGTAAAATGGGGACTTTTTTTTACCCCCTGCCAAGCGGAATATCTGTTGTCAGCTGAAAGATGCTTAGGAGGGGTGAAATATTCAGAAGGCTCAGGTTTACTTACACAGTAAAATCCTCAGTGTTCATTTAGCTGGGCTCCATCTTGTGCCACCCTTATCCCTTATCCCTAAACGTATTTGCCATTTTTTACTATTTTGAAAAACCTTTTAAACTATTTTAAAAGGTTTTTTAAAATAGTAAAAAATGGCAAATTAGTTTAGGGATAAGGCTTAAGGAGTGGCGCAAGATACAGTATAGCCCTCAGAGTGTGCAAATGTAACCAAATGGACCTACAACGGGTCCTTTTGGTTACATTTTTGCACTCTCTGATGTACAAATGGATAAATGAACAGTGTGCAAGGCTCCATATTTATTTGTCAAAGTGAAAACCAAAGTCAAATACACAGATATGCCTTTGACACCGCAAAGGATTAGGAAAAATCCCAACTTTCCTTTTTTGCTGTTGCTATTCAGAAACATATCACATTTAAAAACACCACCTGAATACATTAGGGATTTCCATATAAATGACTTTCTTCTCAGCCCCAATCTCTTTCTCAGCCCCAATCTTTGCATTCGGCGGCCAAGTGAATGAATCCCTCGTTCATTTATGTTTAATTGGATTTCCAATGCAAACTTGTTACCCTCCAGAGGTCTCTTTGTGCCTCTCCCGTCCTCACACCAGACTTTCCGGGGGTGACATTAGCGGCTATTACATTATTCATCAGGGTCTAGCTGTATGGCCCACAAAACCAAATAAAGAGCTCCAAAACTCCAACGAACAGGCTTACAAAGACTCAGCTGGCTTCCCCCAATTCATTTTCTGCTCCGTTTCGCACGACTTATTTCCGTCCCACACTTGCTTCAACAATGGCTTTAAAGATCAAAAGCTGAAATTGGCGGATGGGATCAAGTAACATTTCAAGAATTGCTAGGTAATCTACCTAGCATCATCCTGTCCTACGTCTGACATTATGACGGGGCATTTTAGCCTACCCAAAGGAGTAGATGCACCTTAATGCCTGATTTATGGGAAAAAATTGCAGATCTACAAGATCTACAAGCTCACAACGTGTAGCAGCATGCCGTTCTACCCGATCTACAAGCATTGAGATTGTAAATTGATTGATCTTTGGTCCGCAAAAAAGTATAAATCACCTTCAACTCTCTAAAAGTCACTAGGTTGCACTACTGGTCTCGTCTGGCCACACCGTAATCATGATAGTAAATGTGTGTTGTGTGGCCTGGTGAGGTCAGCAGTGCAACCCAGGAAAAGGTTTCAAACTCCCATGAAGTAAAACACTATTTAGTTGTTAGGATGTAGTTCCACTTTAAGGCTTCAGAGCTACTCTAATACTCCATCAAGTATTTCAATATGAGCTATACATTTTCATGACATTTTAAATTCTGTATTGAAAGATCTCAGGTGTACCTGAGATAATGGCCAATACAGAGACATACCAACACTTGGTCCATGAATGTTGCAGCATCACTACACTAATGGTGTCTGTCTCTGCTCAACTCTCACACTGCAAGGGGTCTGTACTCACTCACACAAGGGAAGGAGAAAGCAACGAGCAAGCATGGCAGGGACTCCAGGGGGGGAGGAAAACCAATAACGGCCTCCCTGGACCTTAGTCCATGGTGAAAATGCCAACCTGCCTTAAGCCCACACCAGGGATTGTGTGTGGGTCAAACAGAGTGACACGGGCTAGAAGAGGCAGGCCTGCCTGCCTTATGCCTTACAGCTCAGCAGCAGTAATCACAATCCTTCCTTCCTTCAGTCTACGCCATCAAACACAATGGAGGTAGTGGCGTGTGTGAGCAGAGTGCCAGCGGGGAGGGAGGGCGAGGCGAGGCGGCTGGCTGAACCGCGTTGCCTGAGTGGAGGCAGCAAGTCAAATTACAAACCTGACTTGTGTACCGGGCTTCCCGAGGAGACAAATTACGCCCTGTCTAGCTCGACTGAGAGGAGCATGGCGCTGCGTATTCACCTACGGCATGAAACCGGCAGAGATTATTAGCCAGCATGGCTTTCATCCTGACAGTGCTGAGGCTGTAACTGAATACAGAGTGATATTCAAAGGCAACTACACATGAGATAAGAGAATATGATAGAATTCAGCCATTAAGTTTCACCTTTTCCCTCCATCAACTGTCCTATTATCTGACATACTTAAGAAACTGCATTGTTACAGGGTCACTGAATTAAAACATGCAGTAATAATGACAATGAATAATAAGTGACGGGATCAGATGAAATTGTGCATTTGATGCTTGTGTGTGTGTTTGTGTGACGTGCATGAGACGTCACACACGTGCATGAGTGGTGTGGTTTGGGGGTACTTACTGCAGGTGGCTTCTGCCTCATCGGAGCCGTCTGGACATTCTGGTTCCCCGTCACAACGCCAACGGCCTGGGACACACTGCCCGTTTAAGCAGGCAAACTCTGCTGGTGCGCAGGTTTTCCTGGCTGCTCAGAGAGAGAGGGAGAGACAGACAGACAGACAGAGAGAGAGAGAGAGAGAGAGAGAGAGAGAGAGAGAAGGACATGGTCAATTGCTAAATCGGGTCTAATCGGTAGTGCTATAGAGGGTATGCGCATGTGAATGGCACATCGAGTGGCAAATCGAGTGGCACAGCAACATGCAAAGTGAGTTTAACATTGTTTAACGTTGTTTAATGCAATCAAATAGGACTTTTCTGTTTGGACGCAGGGGTTGTCAAGGCCAGAAAGTCGTTTTTTTGCCACTCAGTAGACATTGCTGCATAACTTCCAGGTTTGATGATGATGTCACGCGCATACCATCTATAGGTCACATTATCTGAAGGCCAGCTGTATCATCCTGTTCGTCGGGGGGAGATCAAGCTCTTCGTGGGTTCACGTAATTCCTCTGCAACGTTCTTAAGCTCTCCCCAGCAAGCACGGTCAGGACCTCGACAAATTAGTGACGTCTCGATTGTGGCCAGATCAAGTGAAACCAAGACTAGTCAGATCTGGCCCAGAATATCACCTGATTTCAACCAACTTTAACCAATTTTATCCACTAAGACGGCTGTGATCTGGCCTAGTCCTGAACGTCACCGGAGTCACTGGAGGACGTCATCATAACGTTATCATGACGTCATTCGGCTTGCTGGGTCTCTATCTCGGCATCCCTTAGAAGTATTCAGTCTCTCTTCCCCTATTGTCCTGATGAAGCAGTCTCTCTGTCTGTTAGCCATCTTCTCACTATCAGTAACTTTATCGGACTGTGTGTGCCAGCGCTGAGCGCTCTAGCCATTTGTTGTTGTATTATGTTTGAGTGGTCTTTTATATACAGTATATGTTTTGCACCCTCCCATAAATAAATGTTTACGTGCATTTGGGATGTACTCTACATTCATTAGAGTACATCCCGCACACGCACACACACACACACACACACACACACACACACACACACACACACACACACACACACACACACACACACACCTGGGTGCCAAGTGAGTTTACATTTTGAACACGCACACACACACATACACACACACACACACACACACACACACACGCAGTCACGCACACGCACACACGCACACGCACACGCACACACACACACCTTAAGTGACGCGTCTGCTAGCTTGGCAACAGAGACGTAAACACACAGAGGTCAGAGTCGTTCAGTTCCCTCAGAGCATTAACTCCAAACAGGACAAGCAGTACAGTAGTCTAATAAATCTCCTGCTCAAAAGCCTTTCAGCTGAACTGTATATTAAATAATATTAGACGGTAAGTTCCCATGCTGTCTCAGACCTGGCTGTAATACTGCAGCATGTTACATTTAGCGTAATCAGTAACCGCTCTGCTGTTCAGCACTCACTCCAGCCCAATCTCTCTTACTTGCAAATGGAAGTAAGACTTGGGTGAAGCTGGGCAGTGAATGGTTAGGGACTCCATCAAAATAGCTGACATAACACTCAAAATCAACACAGGCATGCATATCATCATGAGGCATTCAGGTGTACAGGGATTAAAGCAAAAAAGTCTCAAGTCCCAATCTGCAATTTGTGAAACCGTTTGAAAGGAGCCCTCCACACGTTTTCATAAACTATTAGCATAATATTTTCATATTTCATATGCTTCTCATCCTCAGTGTTACGGTTTCGAACCCAGGTTCGAACCCTCCACCTTCCACTTCTGGTGTTCCTGGGCACAACCCACTGCGCCGTCATCACTCTTCCACCTATCAGGTCCACCTCTGTGTTCCCCTTCCCCTCTGACGAGCTGCCTGGGTGTGGCACGGCACACCTGTTTCCATTCTACAATGATCACCAGAGTCTTCAAAAACCCTGCCTTCCCCCCACTCCTCGCCAGATCTTCCGATAGAAACGCCTGGCAAGTATAGTTGCTCTCTACTCAGTTGCTGTTCATACTCTGTAGAGCTGTTCTTGTGTTTTAGCTGCAGTATTAGCTGTTTAGCTAATTTGTTTCTCTCATCCTCCAGACCTGGCAATCTGCCGTGCCACTCCTGGATTTCGTCACCCCTTTGTTCTGGACTGTCTGTTTGGCTGCCGATCTACAAGCTCGTCTTCGACTACTCTCTTGGATTTCCCCTAAGTATAGTTTTATATTATATATATCCTCATAGATACATATCTACCTAATTATACTATAGAGTATTTATGTATTTATATGGATTTATATATATATATCTATACATTGTCATTATCCTGCTTTATTTGGACATTAAACTGCTTAATAGTCTTCCTGTCTCTTGAGTGGTTGCATTTGAGTTCAGAACACAACTCAGTCTTAACACTCAGCCCCTATTACATTCTATATGGCCTTTGTTGTTCTCCCTGTATATGCTCCCCTTGGCGCCATTCTCCAAAAACACATCACCACCTACCACTGTAATGCCATTGCTGACGACACATCTGACAGAAACCTTCTTACCTGCTTGGAAGACATCAAAAGCTGGATGGCAATCAATTTCCTTCAGTTAAATAAAAATAAAAATGAGGTAATCATCTTTAGCCCCACAACCTCAACCGCCCATTTATCCCATTCACTCGGCCCCCTGCAGTCAAACTCCAAAAGCTCAGTTCAAAACCTGGGAGTCTTTTTTGACACGGCACAAAACATTTTAATAAACAAATCAGGAATGTCGTAAAAGGCAGTTTTTACCAGCTCAGAACTATAGCCAAACTTAAACCCATTTCCATTTTAACCCACACAGACCTAGCTAGTCACAGTCACCCACGCATTGATCACCTCCCAGTTAGACTACTGCAACTCTCTAGCCTATATTTGTGTCTGCCCCAGTCCACCATCTCTCGCCTACAGAGGGTCCAAAATGCTGCTGCTAGACTCATTACTGGAACAAAGAAACGAGATCATATCACCCCTGCATTGGCAAAACTGCACTGGTTACCCGTTAAATTTCGCATTCAAATTAAATCCTTGCTCATTGTATTTAAAGCTCTCAACGGCCTTGCCCCCTCCTATATTTCCGACCTAATAACAGTACCCCCTGCCACTAGGACACTTAGAATTTCAACTCTCAAACTCTGTGCAGTCCCCCCCTTTAAACCTCAAAACCAAAGGTGATCTGGCTTTCTCTGTAGCTGCTATGGAACGATCTTCCATTCCACATTAAGGCTAGCCCCACCCTGGAGATTTTTAAATCGAACTTGAAAACCCACCGTTTTAGTCTGGCGTTTAACACAGTTTTAAGTAGTTGTTTGTTGTTCATTGTTTTTATTTATTGTTATTTGGTTTTGCTTGGCTTGTTTTATTATTGTGTTATATGTTTTATTATTGCAACGTGGATAGACTGTCTATCTGTTCTGGAAAGCACTTTGGGTCAACTACTGTTGTTTTTAAATGTGCTATATAAATAAAATTGACTTGACTTGACTCTTAAATTAACAAACCAAAAATAGGACCTTTATAAGCGACACAATGTGAGCTTGTAGATCAGCCATTTTCAGTGCACGATACCAGCACACAAACCAAGTATAAATCATCCTTTAGAGAAAGCTAAGAGTTAGCCAAGAGAAGAACATGCTAACTTTTATAGAATCCAAATGAAATCAGTTGTACGTGGCGACAGATAACTTTAATCCATGGGTGCAGTTTATGATGTGATTGAGTGAATCCAACATTGCTGCCATACTATGAAACCTCTGAGGTTCTTGAGAGAGACACACTGCAGTCTGCAGGATTTTTTAATTGCCCCGTTTCCAGTCGTTTCCTCCCACGGAAACCTCAATGTCAAGCCAATAACAGGTCGTCAGGGCGGCTGGCGCTATCAAAAGCAATCATGGAATGTCTATTACCGTGCCTCTAATAGCGCAGGCATGCAGTTCAGCTGTAATTGTGTTAGCTGCCGATACGCGAGAGGCGAGACCAGCAACTCTTACTTCATTGCACTTCATAAAGCCACATTAGCAGTGCTCTGCTTCAAAACATAATGAATTGACCCCATTACACTACATTGTCAGACAAATACTTTCTCTCTCGCTCTCTCTCACTCCACCCTTCCAAGCGTAGGTCTGTTTCTCTCTACAGTACATCTGCTTCTTCCCCCATATTGTTAAAAATGTTGACACCCCAGCAATAATAAACAAGGTTCAGATTATTGTTCTTGCAATGTCGCTTTAGACATGGGTTTTGTTTGTTTTTTCCCTGCATTCAGTGCGACTGGCGTTCTCATTATGAGAAGTTTTTTGTTTAAAGGTGAGGACAGACGATTACGGAGGAAACCAAGACTGTGATATGCTTTTAACTCACACCTCCCCTTAAGTGTGTAAACTCATTAGTGGTGTGTTCACAGTCAGCACCTCCTGTGAATTCTGAACAACATGCTCGTATGCAGACACAGATTTCTACCAGCGTGAGACAATGGATGAAAGATAGAGAGTGAGAGAGTTACCCAGACGTCTGATACAGCATACTGTATCAAACTTCTCAAGAAGAAATAGAATAAAGAGGGTTTGTTTGTCACTACTCATACAGGTAGTAGCAGTAATAAATTCTCTATCAAAGACCAAGTCGAACATTTGACCTTCTTGAGCAAATCTTATAATCGTATACCTCATAATCCGTGCAAGAGTGCACAATATCGGTATCGGCCGATTGTGAGAAAAACAATCGATGATCCGGGATCTGTCCCCAAACACCTGATCGGAGCACCTCTATTGAGTCATTGCTACTACAGTACGAATTTGGGAAACGCTGTTTAATTCTCAGCTTGATTACCTCCCAATCAAAGTGTCCCATACATAGATAGGCTAGGCTATAGGGCTTTCCACCATCCCATTCATCACGCTCCAGGTCTGCTGTAACTCAGCATATGGCCTCTGTAGGCCAAACGTACACATACAGTATAAACATCTGGTTGTCTTCTCCTACTCCTAGAGTTTTAGTTCAAACCTCAAAGAGTTTCATAGAAATGTACAATCCTCTGCTCGCTTCAATGAAACTCGTTGAGGACCATGGTTCACTGAGAGATAATTAACTGTTACCATGGGTATCCTTGCACCATCTGTTTGGACTGACTTTCTCTTTTCGTAATTAGAGGAGGTTTTAAATCTTAATGCACATACAGTATGAGGAGGGGGGGGCATAATAGAGGGATGTGGAGAGACACAGAGAGCAATGGGAGGGAGAGAGAGAGCGAGTGAGATGAAAAGAGAAAAATACAGCAAAGGAGGCAAGACAAAGGAGATGACATACAGACAGAAGGATGGATGGAAACAGAGAAAAGTGAGCAATAGGCGTGGAAATGGAGAGTGACACGAGCAGTGATATTACTCATGGAATACCGATGCCAAACAAGAATGAAATATGAGGCCACGTTACAGCAGATGACAGCAAGTACAGTACTTACTAAACATTTGTCAAACATTTGTCATATGGCACATTCTCCACACGCACACACGCACACACGCACACGCACACACACACACACACACACACACACACACACACACACACACACACACACACACACACACACACAGGCACACCTGGGCGCCAAGTGAGTTTTCTCTCTCCCTCTCGCTCTCTTGCCCTTGAGAGCCCATCTACATTTATCCCAAGCAGTTACAGATGAGATGTGACACAGACTGAATGAGGGCCCCTCAGCGGTTCCCCCAGCCAACCACATCACATCACGTCCCCTGAAGAAGGAACAACGCTCCACGGTCTGTCTACCCCACCTGGAGTCTTAGACCTTCCAGTCTACAGTGTGTGTGTGTTGGGGGAGGGTGGACTATCAATAGTGTTTTGTGTCATCTTAGTAACATCCTTGTTTATTGAAATCTAAGAGTGTACAAATGGACAAATGGAATTAACACTGATGATTACTGTGTAGATAGATCGAAACCGACCGTGTGGCGTGTATACGTATGTAGTGTGTGTGTGCGTGCGTGCGTGCGTGCGTGCGTGCGTGCGTGCGTGCGTGCTTGTACTGCTATCTGTGCAAAAAATCTGATGTTCTGTCATGGATAAAAATAGGAAATGAATATGGTCAGCTACTGGGATAAGTCGACAGCACTACAGCACATCCAAAGTACAGACACGTTTCACACAGCGCCTCTCAGAAACTTGCTTCCCTAACCAACCCCTCACAGAAAGTTGTTCTTTCCTGCCATGAAGGATATTAATGACAGCTCATTTCATCGGGGGCCATAAGAAGCTTAATAGGTAATGCAGTGATAAGCACATTCTCCAGGGCATTAGAAGACAAATGGCCTCATTAGTGGAGAGTGAAGTTGTTGTTGATGCAGGAAACATAATGCATCCCACTGGTATGATGCCGGCATGTAAATGAGTGAACCCATCTAAACATTAATGGCATGCTATGTTGACATACTAAACACAGCACATCATTAACGAGGGTTAGCTCCGGCTGGTCTTAAAATTGTCTTGGACAATTAGTACTGAATGCATCACTTAATTAGGCCAACTACTCATAATATGTTCTAGACCCGCAGAGAGGGACAGAACCACATGAAGGTGTTTCCTATTCTGAGTAAATGTCAGCTGATTTCCCCACATTCAAGGACAAAATATCCTTGTAAAGCTATTGCATGTCATCGTTTATCCAATTGACACAATACGGAAACAGTTTAATGTTAATGGTGTTTGCTTCCAGATCATTATGCTGGCCAGTCCCTATTGTCTGATGTCAGTCAAAGGTTGTGAACCCCAGGAGACAGACAAACAGTTATGTGAGGCTTTAACTCTGATGGAGTATTGATTAAGAAACACAAGCAGCACCGACCAGAGCAGGTTTACTCTCTCTCTCTCTCTCTCTCCCTCCCACACTGACTGAGCATTTGCTGCATCACTTTGCTCAACTGGAAAGTAAAGCTTGAGCAAATCAGAGATTGGGTCACACCAGGACATGGTCAGGTCAGGGAAGCCGTCAGCATGCTCATTTCAATATTATTTTTAGTCTGCACAAAAGAGGTAAAAACTCAACATTGTTTTAAGCTTTTTGTGCAAGGACATATTTCTTATTGAATTCACACAATTTTGCAGAAACTTTAGACCTCTCTCCGTAGTCTGTACTCGACTGCAAAGCTACAAACTCCCCATGAGGCAATCTGAAACTGATTTGTGGCGATGCTGGCTCAGCTCTGCTAAAATAGAATCCCTGAGAGAGAGAGAGAGAGAGAGAGAGAGAGAGAGAGAGAGAGAGAGAGAGAGAGAGAGAGAGAGAGAGAGAGAGAGAGAGAGAGAGAGAGAGAGAGAGAGAGAGAGAGAGAGAGAGAGAGAGAGAGAGAGAGAGAGAGAGAGAGAGAGAGAGAGAGAGAGAGAGAGAGAGAGAGAGAGAGAGAGAGAGAGAGAGAGAGAGAGAGAGCGCGATGCATAGAGCATGACAGGCCAATATCACAGAGTGGTACGGTCCACTGGACACTAGATCAGATCTGTGGTGAAATCCCACAACTCTGCTGAGCACCACTGGCTGAAACGATTTGATTCATTGAGCTCCTTTTGAGCTTCAACTGACATTTTCAATCTATGGTCAAGTGAGACTCTCATCCTCTCTATCCACACACTTACACACAGAGTACAGGGAAAGCGGTACCCATTGTGACCAAACACTTAGACAGACACACACAAATCAGCCAACGCAGATAATTCCGAGATTATTCAGAAGGAAACCAATTTGACATCCGATTACAAGAAGATCACATTCCTCATCCATGCCACACACACACACACACACACACACACACACACACACACACACACACACACACACACACACACACACACACACACACACACACACACACACACACACACACACACACACACACACACACACACACACACACACACACACACACACACACACACACACACACACACACACACACACACACACACACACACACACACACACACACACACACACTTCCACCCCTGCGGCCTACTCCATGTGCCTGACCTTCTGCTGCATTCTGAACCTCATGTGTCTTGGTGAGGGCAGGAAATCTGACTGGTACAAAGAGGCATACTCTGCTATTTTGAGCTTACCCTCTGGCATCTTCGCCCATCCATCATACCACATCATTATGTGAAAGACGGAAGTGAATATGATGTAAAGACGATCACTAAGGCCTCCTTAGTTTGGACAAGCCAAGGAGAGGTTGAAACATTTATTGTAGTCTGTCTGTGTGCGCTCGCGTGCATGCGTGCGTGCGTGTGCGTGCGTGTGTGTGCGTGCGTGTGTGCGTGTGTGTGTGAGTGTGTGTGTGCGTGCTCTACAATGACACAACGGTGGAGGGCCCAAGGGAGATTGTATTGTTCATGAACCCGGCTACGGTTATCGCCATGGCACCGCAGCGGCCCGCAGCGTGGTAATACTGGAGAGCAGTTCAACTCGTAGAGACAAGGACAAACAGCTGATTCATAATGCCACGCATATCAATGCCATCCTCTATCTCTTATGGTAACGTGTATATATAAAAAAGACAGCAGAGGTGCAACCTCGCTGTCATCCCTTCCTATTTAATTAGCATTTTTGAGGGAGGGAGCATCTAACCTAGATTATTCTGCTGTGAGATTCGTGGTCTCCCGTGAACATGCAAACAGTCAAGGTGAAGGGCCTAGAGGTGAAGGGCTGAGAGATATAGCATTGCATGGGATTGGAATTTGGAAAGATACTGCAGTTGGAATTGAAGATGGTGCTTTGGCAGAGTGTAGTTTGACTGTGGGAGCTTGCAGCAATCTGTACACCCCCCCCCCCCCCCCCCCCAACCTGCTTTCACTATGACAGAGCAGCCAAAAAGGGAAAACAATTCTAATGCAGATAAAACAGTTTTAACCACATAAACCAGATTAAAAAGCTAAACTAGCAGATATACTAGCTTGTAGACCGGCTATTTTCATGAAATGCTTGCCTATTTTTGCTGAATATTTAGCTTTTCTGACATGACCAGAAAAGGGAAGATATAGTTCATGTGGTGTTCAGATTAGAACATGTTTGATTCTTCATTGCAATTAAGTTCACACAATATATTAACTTGCAAAAGAATAAACATAAAGGTTATGTGAAGGTCTTTGTCAGGATTGCTTTCTTCAACTCAAACCATAAGAGTAAATGTGCGGGGATGTTTCCACCAGCATGTGTGGTACAAATAACAAGCCTTTACAGTCAGCTGACAGACTGGCACAGGGGCAGTGATGAATGCACATTGTCAAATAAGTGCAATACAGTGTGTATCTGCTGCAGTGTGGAACCTTCCAGCTGAGGTGCCTTCCAAATGAAAGAAGACAAGCTGGTCACTGATGTCTGTCACCTGCTCCACACAATATTGGAGCTCCCCTCCAATACACCACACACACACACACACACACACACACACACACACACACACACACACACACACACACACACACACACACACACACACACACACACACACACACACACACACACACACACACACACACACACACACACACACACACACACACACACACACACACACACACACACACACACACACACACACACACACACACACACACACACACACACACACACGTTTCAATTGTGGCTCCATCATCCAAACAGCTGCCAGCGTTGCTGCTACGGCTGCCGTTGTCTCCTCTCCAGAGTCTGTCCTCCACACATCAGTGGAACTGGGACCAAAATCGACCCAGTTCGAAGTAGCATCCAGATGCTACAATTCCTGACACACACAAGTCAACACAGTCACAGACCTGGCTACATACCTGGCTACATAAATACAACCTACATGTTTCACATGAAAGTGTGAAACCCTGGACTGGCACACTCTTGCGACGACTCGACGATGTCGACGAGCGATACAGAGTCCAGATGTCTTGGTAAATGTGTAGGCTAATCCACACTACAGCATGTGTCAGTCAGCACAAGGCAAGCGCCACACAAGAGTTTAATTCACCAGTTAATCGTTATTAACTACTTAAGCCTGACCCCGTCTACGGATGAAAATAGCTGATCTACAAGCTCGCAACGCATGTCAGTGAGCTTGTAGATCAGCTATTTTCGCTCCACAACACCAGCGTATTATGTGTCTAAAATTAAGTAGGCCTAGGCTATTTATGAAAATGTTTGCCCTATAAAAACCAAAATAGGTACACCAGGGTTATAATAATAATTATAATGTGGTTAATGTCAGTTGACTCAGTTCTCTGCACAACAAGGCCAGCATATGCTGAGGCAGGGGGAAAAACGAGCCTGAGTCTAAGGCTTATTTTAAAGTCTGATATTGCAGAAAAATAAAACAGGTCAATGTTGTTTGGCCAAAAATAGTCTTTAAATACATTATGCATGACAGGATATTATAGATTATTTTTCCATTTTTAAAGAAAATATATAGAAAATGCTTGGACACTCATTTTGAATTGAACACAAATATCCTCTTCTGGGAGTCTCTGGAACTCCAACATATGGAACCAAATACATATACATTTAGGGGGTCCTTGACATGAAACCGTTTGAGAAGCACTGATCTACACTGACGAGTTATCACATGAATGAATCATCTACACAAGGTTCAAGGTTGTACTTTATTGTTACATCTTGTGTACAGGTACATACGTAAGAGTAAAACTTATTTTTGTTTGCCTTCTTTCAGACAATGCAGCACCATAGATCACATAACAGAACTGTGGGGTTCCCCAAGGAAGCAATCTAGGGCCGTTACTGTTCCTACTTTACATTAACGACATGAATGCTGCCTGTAACTGCAAATTGTTTTCTGTTTGCTGATGACTCAGCACTCCTGATCTCAGGGGAGGACAAAATGCAGGTTGAGGAGGCTCTCAGTTCGGAACTCGCCAAAATCCAAACTTGGCTTACTGATAACAAACTCTCACTACATCTTGGAAAAACAGAATCCATTATTTTTGGGAGCATACATGCACTCAGTAAAGTAAATGTAAATGATTTAAAGGTCAGAGTTGACGACATAGTAATCTCTAGCAAAGAAGAGATTACATATCTTGGCTGTATTCTTGACAACAAACTGACAGGTGAAAGCATGGCAACAAGGGTAATCAAAAAAGTAAACCAAAGAACAAGATTTTTGGGCAGAATTTCCTCGTTTGTCAACAAGAGTGCTCTCAAGACTTTAGCTGGAGCCCTAATTCAGCCCTACTTTGACTATGCTTGCACCTCTTGGTTCTCAAACATCTCTATGTCACTAAAGACCAAGCAATTGAAATTGGGACTGACATTTAAAAATGTAAATGCAGTTTTGCCCTCAATGCTCTCTGTATCCACATACCTGACAAACTACCTTAAAAAAGTGAGCGACTCCCACAGCCACAATACAAGAGGAAGCGAGAACAACAATCTGGTACCACCCACTTTCAAAACAAACATGGGCAAATTCTCCTTCTACAGCACTGCCACCCAAGTGTCGAATGCCCCGACTCCCTCCCTCAAAAAATGCAAATCCCTGGCGTCCTTTAACTGATTGAGTGCTGGGATTGCCAGCAGATATGGGAGATTTTATTCTGAAAGGTCCCCCCTTCCGTTCCCCACCAAAACCGGTAGGCATAATGTTCCATTCTTACCTCACGCTGGTCACGCTAAAGTCTCTCTAGAAGCATTAATATTCCAAACGAGAGGCTTGTTGAAGTCAGAAATGAAGACCCATTTGCCTTCTGGTGGAAGGAGTTCTCTAGATTAGGAGATACGAGCCATTCTTTCTAAGACGAAAACAAGGAAGTGAACGGCAGCTCGCATGCGCGAAACAGCAAGGAGTATAGTGCAGAAGGAGAGGCCAAAACAAATAAGTTTTTTGTGTACACGTCCAAGGGGACCTACGGTTGGATTAGAAATTACGTTTGTTTTAAAAAAAAAACATTTTCCACCCCTGTGTCAATTATCTAATGTGATCCTGGGCTCTACACACCCTCCGCCAACCTGGCGGACTTGAACTCATGCTTCCTTCATGCATGTTGCTCCTTTACACCTGACAGGGGGGAGTTTCCCTGGTTGGACGTAGCACGTGGAAGGAATACGTTATTCCAACCAGGTCCTTTCCCCTCCATCAGGCGCCCCGGCTGGCCAGGGGGAGGCAGTTTAGAGACCAGGATTACTGCATGTTTTTTGTGAGAGTACCTATATACAACAGTTGACTATTATTATCTATTTGTCATGCACGTGAGCAATAACAGGAAAATATCATCACTCACTGAATGGCATAACCATAATAGTTTTAATGTTCTGAAATAGAAACTTTAATCAAATTAAAGTTTTTTTTAATTGATTCGAAAATTCTGCGCCTTTTCACAAAAATCAGTCAAAACGACTGATGGTTAAGAACTCTCCAAAATCGGGATTCGGGACTGGCATAAGACCCAAAAATCTGGCATCGGTATCATTTAGTGTGGTTGCACTAAATAAAAATAAGTTGGCTAGGAAGAAGCATTCGTATGGGCTTATCTGTCTGCATACTGACAGAGAGTCTAGCATACTGGAGCTATACGTTACTTCAGATAGCATCACAGGACCTATTTTTTGCCAGGATATGTTGTTGCTGTTGGGCAGAAACCGTAGCACTTTTCCTAGCCCTGACGACCTTACAGGCGTATGCAAAGGCTCAACTTATGTAACTTGGATAGCGTTTTTATGTAGACATAGCACTATATAGTATATATGCTAGTGCTGCCAACGAATATTCCATTTTGGAACGAATTTTCGAATCAAAAAATAAATGAATAACTGAATACTGTATATAAAATTAAGGTTTGAATTTGAAAAAATAAAAATGATGTGCAAGTTCTCGAGTTCTACGTGGCCCGAGACTCTGGGCCACGTAACGTTAATCGGCGGCTTGTCTCGTGAGATCACAGAACCCTCAGTCAGAGGCAGAGAGGGGCACCCAGCTGCAGCAGGAGAAGTCTCCCCTAAGCTTATTAATCATACGACGGTGCCGTGGGTAAACGAGACCAACGAGTTAAAAGTTAAAATGCGATGTTAATGCAATGCGTTGTGAGCTTGAAGATTACGGTAGTTATATTTGCCACGCGACACCGGCATATAAGTAAGGGATAATATCTAGTTTAACCACCTCGGCTTCGCCTCGGTGGTTAAACTCCCTGAATTATGGTGAATTATCTCCCGACAATGACCACCTAGCCAGATATTATCCCGCTTATTACATGGCTAACTAACATAAATTAATACATTGACCCAAAACACAACAAAAAAATAAGTTCGCGCTTGCTGCGTCTGCCCAGCTGCAGGGCTGAAGCACTGTCGGAAAACAAGGAAGTGAGTTGATCAAATAGAATCCATTTTCGGGTCCTGCTCCTGCTTCGTCTATTTCTCGCTCAAATGTTTTCAAAAACATTTTTAAGAGCAATGTTTAGCTGTAAATGACATTGTGTGTCACTAGTGTGTGTGTGTTTACATGGCTGTCATGTTCATGTTGGAAACAGCAGTAAATCAAGCGGGGCGCAGCCGCGCAGCTGGTGCTCAGAGGGTTTGATTAGGCAGAGGTCTGTTATACGCGGAGCGGTCATTATCGACACATAATTCACCGCTGAATTAAGCGATTGACCAATCAGAATCAAGCATTCAACCAAGCCATGTAATAATGAAGAATAAATCAGCTGCCTCGCACCGCTCCGCTCTGCCTGCCTGTTGTTAACACCATGGGGCACAGTGACACAGCCTTGGAGGAGTCACTAGGCAGTTTTGACTTTAACTTGCTCCATATAAAGCACACATGTTTAATCACACAATGTTAACAGGTCAAGCTCAAACGGTGATTCATCTGGTCGTGAAGCACTCAATAGGCAGACAGTTTACAGTGAGACTCGATGACCGACAACGTGATGTAAAAACAATGCATGGATTCTTGTCTCTCGCGGTAAAGCTTCCTCTGTGACTGTAACACATTTATCTTGTAGCCTACCTTAATTTGATTTAAACCAAAAACAAATGCATTGCTATTGCTTTGATTATTTCCCCTTTCATGTCGAGGTAAGAACTTAATTATGAATCATTCAATTGATCTCACAAGAGAGCACCAACTGCAGCCGATTCAGGACCGGCGCATATAGAGAAAGAAAAGAGAAAGTTTTACTGCATATTAGGCTGCAATATTTTATATTAAAATTATATAAATTCGACATTCGAGCCGTTCGAATCTTTCCGAACCCACATGTTTTTTTAAAAGGAATATTCAAACGTAATTTTCGGCCAATTTTGGCAGCACTAATATATGCATAGTTTCATTATATAGACATTCTCTGTTAGGTTCTTAGCTTATGTATAATTCATGATGACTATTTTTTATGTACAGTATATTACCATGTTTTTGTTCTTACTTACTGTAAATCGCTCTGGATTATGTGCGTCTGCTAAATGCCTAAATTGCCCAATCTCCCTATATGTATCTCAAATGAATGCCGTCTATTTTATGTCGTCTTATGGCATATTTGTCATGTGTCAGGCGAAAGTAGCAAAAATACCTAATCTAACGTGTTGTGAGGTTATGCTGTAGATCTGATATGAAGATCTCTCTAACACTGCTCTGCATTTTTGGTGGTTGCATCTACTTCTGTGGATGAAGAGAGTGGAAGGCTATATTGTACGATACTACATTAGACACAGCGTGCGTGCATGCGTGTGTGCGAGCATGCATGTGTGTGTGTGTGTGTGTGTGTGTGTGTGTGTGTGTGTGTGTGTGTGTGTGTACAGTACACATTGCAGTGCATACCAATTGCTAAGTAAAACGCAGACAAACGGGGACAGATTGTTAAGTGGCTAGATGCTAGAGGAATGCAGATGGCCGTCTGTTCTTGTTCCTTTTGACTACTCACTAGTGTTCCGTTATGCCTGCTGAGTTCATGTTCGTGTAGGCTGAGGTTTTAGAGCGAATGCTAAAAACACACCTCGCCACTTTAAGTCAAGACAAGCCGAGCCATCAGAACGTATTAGAGGGGTTGACGGTACCTTTACTGTTGTATTGTTGTACATCAGAACGTATTAGAGGGGTTGACGGTACCTTCACTGTTGTATTGGGTAATCTGTGCCACATTGGATTACAGCATCTGTCCACTAGCTGAAGGTCCGCAATGGGAAATGAGAGTTCAGCCTTTAGTTCCATTTGGAGAGCTCTCTCTCTTTCACTATAAGAGCTTCTTCCAGTAACTGGACAAAAACAATAGCATTGTGCAAACTGAGTTTTGGAGGGCAAAAGGACCTTCGCTGCCCTGAAGACTGAGGCAAGCCCGATTACTGTGACAAGGAATCGAAAAATTTGTTTTTACATTTACCGCAGCACTGATTCACCGTGATACTGCCCCAGGGCAAATTTGAAGTTCCAATCCAGAAATTCTGCCGCTAGCAACAAGGCAGCGTAATTAAGTCACTTTAGATTTTAAAGAACCAGCTGCTGTTTCTCTTTTTCAATTTAGGCTTGTTCACCTGTAGACAGTTATGCCTGATACATACAATACAACAATACGTCGCACTGTGAGCTTGTAGATCTGCGATTTTCGGTGTGAAACACAGGCTTTACTGTAAACACACATTCACATGACCGTTCGCTGGCACACACTACTTCTCTTTTGCACTGTCTCACTCTCCTTCTCACTCCCATTTACACATTTGTTTGATTTCTGGCTTTGTGAAATTGAAAGAGTGACTCAAATTTGTCTCAATCTGAATAAGCCTCAATCATGTCCTCAGACATGTTTATCTGGCTCAGGCTGTCAGACACGAGGCACAAAAGCACAAGCTATTCACAGTTACATCGGCTATTTGAAAATAGCCGATGTACAGGTTGTGAGTTTGTGTATCTGCCATTTTCAAAAGAATCTTGAAATAAATGTGGGGGGCCCGTGACATGAAAATGTTTGTGAACCAGTGTATTAAATGAGATGAGACAGGTTGGAGGCATGCAGCCCTAGCCGAGTGGTTAGAGAGGCCATCTGGGAATCGGAAGGTGACTTTTTCATTCCCCAGTCTGCCCATTATTCTGTGTATGGAATAGTGCCTGAGCAAGACACTTGACCCCTAACTGCTCCCCTGGGTGCTGTCTTAATGGCAGCCACTGCTCCAAACAGTTAGCACTCACAATTGTTACATAATCGCCTAATCGCAATTATTTGAAATAATCGCAATAATGTTTGCATAATTGTCATAATCGTGTTTATGTTGAACAATGTTGAACAATCTTCAAGCTCACGATGCAACATGTGAGCTTGTAGATTGAGCATATATATTTGATATATGCTCCTATGCCCAGCTTTGTGCATCTGTGTGTACCCCATAGTAATGATTTGATTGGCTGAGCATGGATGTGTGTGATGTATGATGATTGATGTATGATGATGTATGACTTCACACAAGAGTGATTATTTCTTTTTTTAAGTGTTTTTCTTCCAATTATTTACACAGTGTTTGTTTTACCTGGAACACAGAACCTGTTGGCACTAGCACTCACTACGAGCTTAATGGACCTTGGGAATACTACTGATTTTCAAATTTCAAACCATTTTTCTATAAGCTTGTAGCATTTTACTCAGCTTATCGTTACATTCCAGCAACTCTCTCTTGGCTGCCAATATGAAGCTTAGTTGTTCTGCTGTGAGGAAGCTGCCAGACAGGCATAAATTCA
The DNA here is from genome assembly GCF_951216825.1 of Electrona antarctica. NCBI lineage: Eukaryota > Metazoa > Chordata > Actinopteri > Myctophiformes > Myctophidae > Electrona > Electrona antarctica. The sequence continues at coordinate 16,564,188 of NC_136800.1, read as the reverse complement.
TATCTATACTATACCTTGAAGTTTTGTTCTAATGTACTGGCGCAAAATCCTATTTCAAAGACATTTCTTATAGTTTTCAACTTTTCATGTATTGATTGACCTTGTGGATCGGGAATTTTCACGATTCATCATACAACAACGTATATCAAGGGATTAAAGCATTTTGGGCCTTCACCAAGGATATTTGGAACTTACAGCTCTGTACAGGATCACTGATCAATATTACTTTCAAAGCAACTAGCAAGGGGTTTGTGTCACCCTGTAAAGATGCGAGAGTGTAGACATAACAAGGTTTAAAGTGTGGGCCACGGTGCCTGGGTGGGCCACCAAGGGGGCTAATTGGAAAGGAGAATATAGATATTATATATAATAAAAATATAGATATTATATTATTATATATACACAGAGAAACATATATAGGGCATGTCATTGTCAACAAAAATAGCATCACAATGCATCACATTGCATTCTGAGCTTGTGCTGACTGAGCAACTATTTTCATTTATTTATTTTTAAAGCCATTTTGCAATGAGGGCCCAATGCAAATCGATATGGCGTGTTGAGGGTCGTTATGGAAAAGGTTTGGGAAGCCCTGTGTTAGCTTGAATTTAGCCACAAGCACTTCTCAGATAACAGATTCATATATCGCCAAGTACAGCCCACTTTCTACGCCTTTTGAGTGTGCATTCTCAATGAACTGCCCGAAGGCTGTAAGAGTTTATGTTTGCTTGTGCGCTTAACTATGGACTTTATATGCCATTTGATGGGCTATTATAAGGGTGGACTGGACTGTAGGGCAAATGAGAGATTGTTTGGTATGCTAATGCAGGTTATGCAACTGTTTGTTTTTTATTCTATCCCACTGAGTCAAATTTCAACCCATTTTTCTGACGGCCTACTTTTTCAAAATTGCATGACCCAAAATTGCTATATAAATAAAGGTAATCTTTATTTATACTGCGCCTCTCTGAGTGGCTTCTGAAGTGCTTCACACTTCACAGTAATAGAAAAAAGAAATAAAGCAAAAAAAGAAATCTAATAAATGCTAGCAGCCTATACAAGCACCAATGAAAAGTACCCTGAAAGCACAATTTGCAGCCATAGTCTTGATTGACAATAAAGGACAGTACAGGGTCCTTCAAACACCAGCAGAAGTGGAGCAGCAATCATGTGTGTGTACGCACGCACGCACGCACGCACGCACGCACGCACGCACGCGTGTGTGTGTGTGTGGTTCTCCCAACGGTGACAAGCAGATGTACTGCGGTAAGATAGATCCTCCCTTAAATATGCTCTGGCCTGTCTGAATTAGAAACAGTTCTGTACTAGGCTACAATTAGAACCGAACCAATTGCAACTAATTGTGAGCTTGTAGCGATGGTCTAGTATTTTTGGCACGCAATATCGTTGTACAAGGAAGTATGAATCAGGCTATAAATTACTTGATGTTTCTCCCTCTACAATGAGTTTGATCATCTCCATCTGTCCATGTAGCGCTTTCTTTATAGGCAGACGCATGGATAGATAGACGGATAGATCCTAGTTCTACATGTTATACAGGTCACAAAGTCCAAGTTAACAACCAGCGAGTTTCAGTCTCTCCGACACATGCGATCACATCACATCGAAACACTGAAAAACAACCACTCTAAAATCAATGACATTGCAGCAGGCTTTTTAACCGCTCTCTACCTCTACCTGCACACACTCCACTCCAGAAGATCTCTCTCTCTCTCTTGTTCTCTCCCTCCCTCTACTTCCTCCACTCCTTTTTCTATGTTCTTGTTGCCAGGCTCCTCCTCCCTCCATCTCGTCTGATCAGTGTCAGCAGCAGTGATGGCCCGGACATGTTCGAGACTCCGAGAGAGTAATGCAATCGATAAAACATGCCTTCACTCTGTCCTTGTGTGTTTCCGACCTTTAGTGTCTATGTGTATGCATGTGTTTACTCTGTGTGTATAATAGAACGAAGGTCTGGTATGATTCTGTTTGTGTGTGTGTGTGTGTGTGTGTGTGTGTGTGTGTGTGTGTGTGTGTGTGTGTGTGTGTGTGTGTGTGTGTGTGTGTGTGTGTGTGTGTGTGTGTGTGTGTGTGTGTGTGTGCGCATAATACTTGCGTGGGCTGGATTTAGACATTTAAAAAACACATCTACCTCTAGGCAGGGCTCAGCCGCTGAGCTTTTATCGCAATATGCTTCCCTTGAGTACACAGAGGTCAGACACAACTAGAGACACAAGAGTGAGACAACCCATCTGCCAGTTAGGATTTCCTACTGCTGCTCTGCTTTCTGTCTTTATTACAGCTTACCAGTAAAACTGCTACAAACAATAGCCTTCTATAGCATACATGTTTGAGCCCTTCTGTTGATTCACAGAAAACACATCAGTTTCTGTGAATCAACGAAACAAAATGCAGAAATGCCAGTTTCTTTGAATCAACAGGCATTCTTTAAAATCCTTGTTGACAACCCCAAGGATGTTAGGATTGGCCACACTTCATTGTATTGTATGTTCCGCAGAATGGGATTCATGTGGTTGTGGGTTGATAAAAGCTAAAAGAAATAGCCTCTCGAACTGGGGGGAAAGAAAAGCGTGTTTAAGGTTTCTATGATTTATTTTATTTTAATACTAATAGTTGTTTTGAAATGTTTAGCCCCAATGAATAAATCAGGCTTCCGTGTTTCAGTCTCCATTTTGGCTGCTCTGTCCATTTACCAATTAAATGCAATTTCACAGCTAGAAAAGGTTGGCTGGTTGTTTTTTCTCATTCTCTTGACATTGCAATTTTTTATTTTTTTTATAAAGGTAACATTTATTTTTTATGTCAGGATTGTACTGTCACATTGCCCCATGTGGACACTAATGGCTGGGTTTATGTGAGAAATGTTGAGAGCAGTAATAAACAGACACTGTACATGCGTTGTGACGCATTGTGAGCTTGTAGATCTTTTTTCTGAATGTTCGCCTATCGTTGCCAATGTTCCCCTATTATGAACGCATGGATCATTCTGTGAAACAAAATGAAAGAACAAGTGTAGCCAAGTGTAACATCCCCAGGGTCGCCATCGAAGATTCGGAAGAATACCCGTATTCACAGAATAACGTGACGAGTGTGGTAAGGAGCATGGTCTGTGTAGTAAACATGCAACAAGTTTGCATTTTTCACAGCCTTTTCTGGTTGGCAGGATTTGTCCACCCGTGTGCCCTTGAAAGGGCTTTAGAGTTTAGCCCCTGCCTTTTTGACCATTGGAGAAAAGTGCCCTCTCCGTTCTGAGGCGCATCATCATCATCAGCGCAATGAGCACATCTGCACCAAATCTTTCTTAATTGAGCTCGGTGCTGTGCAGGCGTGTACAGTGCGCACACACAGAATTATAGCAGATCTACAAGCTCACAACGTGTGGAGCAATGCGATCGGTTTTGATATCAATAATCTCCGTCCTTTTAATCAATCTCCGTCCTGAGCGCTGGGCGTTACTAATTGATTGAACGGAGAACTCCGTCCTTGTCGCTCAGGGTGTTAACACATCACTAGTAGAAGTGCTGCACTGATTTAATGAAAACAACTACACCACCACCATTCTTTTGAAAACAATTCACTTCTGAAACTCATTAAAAAGAACAACAGTAGGCAGTTTTTCCGCTTGGGTGCACCCAGACTGGGAGTCGATTTGAGTCCTTGCATGCTCACATCTGATGTTCGTCATTTGATGAAATGAAATGAAGGGGAAACATTTTATTTATTTATTTTTCCAAAATGATAGCAATCTCAGAGATAACAGTCTCGGAATATCCATTGATATGACACCGTAGCCTCTGTTTTGTAATGCTGTATGTACGACCATGGATCCTGAAACCCCAAAACATGCCCTTACATAGAGACACATTTGAGAGTAACTACCATGACTTTTTATCAAATTACTATTTACCCAATTATACAAAATTGCGGGAGGGGGTTATCTGAAAATATAAAACGTCAGTATGTGACCCTTATCTGCTTAGATCTGAGTACATGGCTTATTAAGTGGTTAACCAAAGTAATAACCAAAGTAATATGCAGTATTTGTCATAAGGCATGACTGCATATTAATGCAGTCTCCAGAGAAATTATTTAATTTGTCTTCTCAAAATGAAAAGTGAACATGAAGGCGATGATGACATTAAATTCTATCAAGGAGTAAATGATGCAAAACTAATTCTTCATTCTCTTACCAAAGAGCAGAGCAGTGCCAGAGTAATCCAATGAGAAGGACCTAGAGTTAGGTGGGTCAGGGGGCGCATGCCTGCATCCGTGACCGGGAGCATGGTTTGATTTGTGAAAAAACTGCAGAGGGCACATTTAACCACTTCAACCTATGTATACAAATAGTGCAACGTATCCCGACATGTTGTGAGCTTGTAGAGCTGCCATTTTTGAGAAACATCTATCTATCTATCTATCTATCAATGCACCAAGTTTCTGTCTGAATGTATGTCTGTGTGTGTGTAGTCCACGTAACCCGAGAACCGTTAGCCCCGACTTCAAATTCGACACACGTGTTCCACACCACAGCAGGGGGTGCAGTGCCCGGTGTGGAGTCGGTCGGACCCACGGTTGTCCAGAACCGCCACAAAATGGCCTCTGCCCGGGCTCCTGACCGGGCCCCTGCCCATTGTCCATATATGGAGCTGGCCTGTTCTGACCTCACAACACTTACAAAGAACTCCATATATGGGCATAAAAGGGAGACATATCTGGGTGGGGCATGCATTTCCAACTTGCATCGTTCCAAGTAGGCCAGTGCCCAAAAGGCACCACTGTAGAGGCTCCAACACATAATATCTGGGTGGGGCATGCATTTCCAACTTGCATCGTTCCAAGTAGGCGAATGCCCAACGGGCACCGCTGTAGAGGCCCCACGGGCACCGTGTTAGTTTGTAGAATTGTGATATTGTTATCAAACAAATATCAAGCATATCAGGTAGTTTACAGTTCCCAACAGGAAATGCACATATTTAATGCAGTCTGACCAGAAGCAGAGATAGATGCAGAGTTGGATATCAAAAGCAGAGGAGCATGTATGCTTTCATTCCCGCTTAGCAAAATGAACCATGTCCCTGAAAGATGTCTGGCAACTCCCGCATTAATCCCACAGCTCTAGCTCTCTCTCTCTCTCTGGGTAACAGCAGACTGCTGGGCGAACGCTGGCCGCTTTGGCATGGGGGGGTCAGATTTTCGGGCCTGTTGAGAACTCTAGTTTTCGCCGGCTGCCAGGCGCGGCTGCATTAAAGGACAACTTCACCACTTATCTACCTATCTTCATATAATACTGTAGGTCCTCACTAATAATCATGATATTTGGCACCTATTTCTACTCAGTCTGTGTCTCATAGGAGGGCTGTGGGCAGTTTAGAAACCGTCCTCCAGGCCTGGGCCATGGCTCAGTGGTCCAGGCACCTTGGCTGGCAATCCAGTCTGGCAGTGTGCCGCGGGTTCGACTCCCGATCCCGACGGCCTTTACTGCATGTCTTCCCCCCATCTCTCTCCCCATTTCCTGTCAGCCTACTGTCTGTCCCTCCATACAAATATAAAATAAAGGTGAAAGCCTAAAAAAACAAACATTTAAAAGAAACCGTCCTCCAGTGACATCATCATTAGGCAGATTTTTTTTCAAACAAGATTTTTTTACAAAAATGTTTAGAATTTCATTATCGTGAGAACGATGGCTTCCATTTTCGCATTGCAACTTTTCAGGACTAGAAAGCCTGCAGTTTCTATTAGCTTGTATTCCCCATCGATGATGAGGACCTATTATATGAAGATAGGTTGAAAAGTGGTGAAGTGGGTGAACATTGGGGCAGGCCCGTCTAGAGTTTAAATGGACAGGTATCAGTCAAAATGGAGACATCAAAGAGGAAGGATGGATGGGGAAGGATCAACATATGGAATGTCATAACAGGTTTGCACATCCATATATGGAGATCTAAGGGTTTCAGGTAGAGTTGCTGGCCAATATTGATCTCCATATATTGGCTTTCCCATGTATGGGGATTTTGAGTGATACACTGACTTTCATAGTAAATGCGACCGGCAGTCACAATAACACACTTCTGAGGGGTTCGCACAGATGCGCTTGATAATGAGCATAGGTTGGATCAAAGCAATGGCTTGTGAAGTTGTGGGTGTTTTCTACACTTGATGTTAGAAGAAATGCACCAAAAAAAGGAAGCTGAGCTGACACACGCTGGGAGGAAATGCCCAGAGTGTCTGAAATGAATTGGCTGCTTGAAGTAACTCACTGGGTCTCAAAACTGTCAGCACAGGTCACAAATAATACATGAAAACTAAACGTCCACTTTCAATAGTGGACGAACATATGGCAATAATTATGAACAAAAATGGTGAACAAACATGTGCCCCTGGCTGTTGTATTTCCCTGTCTCTATTCAGCTTCACTGTCTCTCCTATTGTATGTCTTTATTTTTCCACGCTTAACAGACAACCTTTTTGACAGCTCCTACTGTCAAAAACATCACCTAGTCGGACGTGGACATACTGAGAATAGAGAGGGGGGCTGGATAATACAGAGGGGAACAGGAATCATTTATACACAAAGGAAAGGCCTAGGGAGTGGCTGATAGCCCTGCACACAAACACACATCTTCAATCCCTGCATTTTGCAGCTGACTGCCCAAAAGACACTTGTTGTGAGGTGCACTGACAGCAGCACAGAAGAAAACTCAAACTGATGTGGTGGGAAGGGGAAGGGGAAGGGGAAGGGGAAGAGAAGAGAAGAGAAGAGAAGAGAAGAGAAGAGAAGAGAAGAGAAGAGAAGAGAAGAGAAGAGAAGAGAAGAGAAGAGAAGAGAAGAGAAGAGAAGAGCCTAGATGGATTAGAATAGGCTCTGGATCTACATATCCATTAAAAGGTCTGAATGGTGTCTCCAACAGGAATATCTCTTATCCTGCTTTCTGAAACATGAGAAGGAGGCTGGAAGATTGGATGCAGGGGATAAGCTAGCAACAGGTGAACAATAAATACCCCAATATCCCATAATATTAAGCTCACTTGCATTCTGTTACCTGGCGTGTCAGATTTTTGTCCCTGCATTTTACATGAATACTACTTTTGAGGGGCACGCAAGCCCCTCCCAACGCCTGTCTTTCTGTGTTCCACGTGACCTGTGACGTCATGTGTGGCCACGTCTCTTCATCATCTCTTCATCATCATAGACATTATGATAAAGGTGCCCCTCACTTCACAAGTGTGATTTTTGAGGGGCGCTAGCTAGGCCCTCCGACGTCTGACTTTCAGACATGACGTGCATGTGGCAGCCAAGTCTATGGCTTTTTATGTTTGTCTTATTCATGCTTAATGACCCCATACCATAGTCTTTTATGTGGAACCTTGCCAATAGACACAACACTTCCCAATGCATTCTGTGTGTCGGCGACTTGCCCAGCCAGCCCACATAAAAATGGCATGTTTCGCTATGTTTTGCGTAGGCTGGTGGCATTGCTTTAGGAAGTGTATACATGTCTATTTCGCTCGGTCGATGTCTTTCAGAATACTTCCTTAGGATATAGCAAGACAGCTGCTCGCTTCGTGCGCCTCCTCACAACGCCACGACGCACAAACAGCCTCACGGCACCTAGTGCCGCGCAGCCCTGTCCTCCAACCTCAATCTGCCCTGCATTACACACGCCAAACATTCTAACAATCATCTTAATTAAATTAATTTGCGTCGGCCTGGGCCATGGCTCAGTGGTCCAGGAACCTTGGCTGGTAATCCAGTCTGGCAGTGTGCCGCGGGTTCGACTCCCGATCCCGACGGCCTTTAATGCATGACTTTCCCCCCATCTCTCACCCCATTTCCTGTCAGCCTACTGTCTGTCCCTCCATAAAATATATAAAATAAAGGCGAAAGCCACAAAAAGAAAATTGCGTCAAAAACAACTCATCTCCCCGCAAATCACGTGTCACCAGTGAAATGCATGTTGGGCCACATACTGGGACACAGTTTTCCGTGCAACATTCCCCTTGCATTCTCCAACGCACCTCCCCTTTTTCACACCGCCCCCAGGCAGGCAAAACAACTCGGACCCATACTACAGTCAGCTACTCTTGCGTCAGACGACATAACTTCTTCTTTGGGGAAGCATCGTGGCCGGTGCACTACGTGGGGGTTGCGTGGCACAGGCACCTGAAAGCCAGCTCTGACAGTTGGACGGGGGCATGTTAACGTGAAGTCGTGAACACACGCTCTGTTTCGAGACCACACTGTCCGCCCCCTCCTCAACCACCTCCTTCGCCGTGCCATACACATGGGCTACATGCACGCTGAAAGCCTGGACACTGACAACGACAGGTTACAGCCCTGTGCGCACCCAGCGTGGCTGCGTGACACACCGAACATCACGATCACAACGGAATGCTTATCTGTCGGGGACTCGGGGTGGCCAAATGGAGATGTTTTCTTAACCGCCTACCGTTAGCACGCAACAACAACAGGGTTTCGGGGAATTGCCTTGGCAACCAAAATACATACAGACAGATGCAATGACCAACGCTGGCTCAATAGCTCAGGAACAACACATTCCTAAATCACACAAAACATCTCATTCTTAACCTGATTATATAAAGAACAAACTATACAACTTGCTTTGCAGCCCAAAAAGCCAACCTCCGCGTTCACCGTTTCATAGCTTATATCTCCATGGGCAGCAGACGGTGAGCGGTTAGGGACCATCTACAAAGTGCAACACCGAACGTGAAAATATTCAATAACTTCCATTTGGACCATTTATAGGCAGAATATCACCACCAAATTTACATCACACATCAATGGTGTACTACAGCATTTACTTGCACAAGAAACGTTTAATTAGCCTACTTTTGTGCCCAACCCAACTTCCCAAGACCATCTGTAATCAATTCCCCCCTATCAGTAATGTGATCTATTACATCGCATTACCATACACACAATGAACATCATTTGCTGTTCATATATTCAGAACGGGTAAGGACTAGTTAAATCTAATTAACAGGGGCATGCTGAAAACGGGGTGGGGGTGTGGGGGTGTGGGTTGTTTAAGGTGACTAATATGAACAAGCCAGTAGTGGTGCAAAACAACCTAAATAAATGGGGTTAGAAATACACAACCAGAATGCTGTTGCGGGGCTCACAGCAGTAAGCAAGATGCCATGGTGGTTCCCATGTGTTTCTGACTATGAGGTATTATTCCACATTTGGGCAAGCAGGTACAGGTAGCACTAGTGGCTGCAGAAACCCCAAAACCACATCTTAAATTTAGGATTAGGATCAACCAATATCTCATGTGGCTGCCATTTAAGGACATGCCATTTAAGGACAGGATATGCTTAATAAAAACTCCAGTTACCACAGGCTGTGAGTGTCTCTGCTCTATCTCACACATTTCCTGATGCATAAAGAATCCGACGACAACCAGGATTGAGTTTATGACAATGCAGAGGAAGGCACAATGAATCATAGGCTTTGGAACCCTAGCTGCTCAGGGGGTGAGGAGGGCGTTACATACTGTATACTGCTTAATTTATACTCCAGTTTGACAGTGTCACACGGCAAACGTGTACTTTACTGTAGGTACGTTATTTTTGGATAGTATAGTAGTAGGCTTTCACGTTCAAATGTGAAAGATTCAAATGTGAATTATATTGTCAATGTTCTTGTCCACAAATCTGGACAAGAAGACAGGAGGAAAAGGTCCTGATAATAATAATATAGGACTCGACAGACAGACATCCAGAGAGATATTTCCCTAACCACCAGAGAAGGCATCTCCATGTCAAGAGATGGCACAATAAATATCTCCTTTGTTGCTTCTCCTACTGTTCTATCCAAAAGACATGATGACCACTCATTAAAAATCCTATTTGGATATCTTTTGCAGCTGGAAAGCTGCAAATATACAGAGTGGAATCTACCATAACTACAAGAATTTACATTTTAATTCATCTGGGAAGAGTAACCGTGTGAGTCATTGCAGCCTTGGCATGTTTGTGTATAAGCCAGTGTATGATTGTAGTCAATGAAATGTGTGCACGCACATGTGCATGTCATATACGTGTGTGTGTGTGTGTGTGTGTGTGTGTGTGTGTGTGTGTGTGTGTGTGTGTGTGTGTGTGTGTGTGTGTGTGTGTGTGTGTGTGTGTGCGTGTGTGTGTCACTGTCTTGGCCATAATATGTAGTGACCACGCATGCTTACAAGTGTCATTATGCATGTATGAGTGTGAATAAAGTGAACGGGGTCAGTAGGGAATCTAGATGTGATGATGGGGGATGGTAGAACATATCGCATAGAAGGATAGCGGGGCGCTCGGGGGTGGGGGGGGGTCTAATGGGGGATGGGGGTGACAGGAGGAGGACAGCAAGGGGGAGGGGAGATGATCTGGGTACATAACAACATAAACGTTGGTGTACACAACACAAAAACTAGATTATGGACATTAAAACCTGTTGTGATCATGGTTCTCAATTACAAGAACCTGTTATCTCAAAGATCAGGTGGGTTCTGACCGATCAAGGGCTGAACAATATATCAATTAACATTCAGTCACATTATAGCTACTCTTATTTGGTACACACATCAGGCTGGACAACCACAAGTTTAAATCACAATCAAAATATAAAGTAATTAAACATTTGCATTTTGCAATATAATTTTTGTGGAGCCCTACTTGTCAGGATATTGTGTGGATTTCATTACCGATTTGAGAGGCAGCACTCTGTACTAACAGAACAGCCTCTGATGTGATGAAAACACAAGTAGGTAAACAACAACCTCTGAACTAACAAAATGTGATAACCGAAATCTAGGAAAACCCAAGACTGCCTCTCCTTGTGTCTTCTTGTCCCTTCATCAGCTTAACAACTCAGTGAACAAAACGCTAAGAAATCATTTGAATAGAAACACATGATTACCCAACACGGGGAAAGAGTCAGTGTCATGTCCAAAAGTAGACAATCACGGCTGAGGCTCAGGTGATATTGGTCTAGCTGTGTTATTAGGGTGCCTGCTTGAGATGGAGCAAATTAAATATCCACCTGCTTACAGTTACATGCACGCTTGCACCTGGAAGAAATGGACAGGGGGCACTGGCTGACCCTTTAACAGAATGATACGTAGCATGGCCCTGTTGTAATCTACAAATGGCAGTCTCAGCTTTAAAGCCTTTCAGCGCAAATACGGTATGCTTTCACTCGGATCTTAAATGCAATCAGAAGAGACTCTGGCAGATGGAAATAAAAACACCCTCAGACTGTGTGTGTGTGTGTGTGTGTGTGTGTGTGTGTGTGTGTGTGTGTGTGTGTGAGAGAGAGAAACGTATCACAAAACAATGACAGTAAAAACTCTTGACAACCAAACAAGAGTTCGGAACATCGGATTGTGCGTGTCTTTTTGGTCCCACATGAATGTTTCAGGAAGAAAGATGCTCCAAATGACCCGTTTTCCCCAAAAGGCCTGAAGAAATGGGCCTACTGGTGCTACGGGAATTCCTCCTGTGACACAATTAACCAAGACAAAAGAATATAGCCAACATGGCAAATGAACAAAGCTTGTTCAGTACTGGCTTAACCTCATTGGTTTCAGTCAGAGCATTCTTCTGGAATACAAGCTACTGGTTCTCACCGAGAGATCTGTGTGCACAACCAGAACCAGGCAAGCACACATTCCTACCAAACTGCTGTGTGTGGTTCTCAATATGTGGAGGAACGCGAATATTAGTCGTGATTCTCAAAATCCACAATTTGATTTGACAATCACACTGGCATGCATGGTGGCTTTTCGCAGGCGAGTAATCTCTAGCTGTACTACGTTATACCGTTGTTTTAATTTAAGGTAATTTGGTTCTCACTTTATTGATTGTTGTTACACCCTAACATAGGATATTCATGCGTGCGTCACGTGTGTTGCTGTGTGTGCATGCGTTCCAATACCATACGTGAAGTGCATTGATTACCCTGCTGTCCCATACAGTCCCAAAATAGCACAAGAAGCAACAAGATGAACACACATGGTGTGGCCCAAAGCAGCCAACCCCAACCTACAAGTTCACTCTCTCAGGCAGGCAGTGAGGTGGATTTGCACCTGTGCGCCTTAACTTGCCTTGAAAACCCTGCATGCGTTTGTCAAAACAAAATGATGCCTCTGCATATCAAATGTGCAGTGAGGACAAAAACAATACAAGCACAACAATGCTAAAAGGGACACAGCGAATAGGTTATTTGTGTACCCTAGGGCCTTTTTTCCGGGGAAATGCGTACATTTTCTGGTTCATAAGAGTTAAAGGCACAGTGAAATGAAACTCATTTGGATCTGCATGGAAGCTCTAATAAATGTTCTACGCCCACACAGTGTGTATATACAGCTTCCTGTACATGGAGCAATTTCAGGTCGGTGCATGGGTCATGTCTGTCTGTTGATAGACATTTCAGAATTGTTTTTTTACATGCTCCTACATTTTTAAATAGTTTCCCATGACTATAGTGCTCACATAAATAACATGGGAATGTTATGATTAGTTTTCTGTTTTTGAGGGGTGCTCGCCCCTCCTATGTCCAGCTTTGAGGGTTTGTGTAAACACAATGTTTAAACACTCAAAGGTGGCCATTCATTGTCAATGGCATGGCAATGTCATTCAAAAGATTCTATATTATTTATTTATTTTACACAACGTGGAGTAACCCAGTGTGGTTCATTCGTCCAGATAGGCGTTATTGAGGAAATTAGTGATTTGTTTCCTTTACACTTACGACAGTTTTCCTCGTCGCTGTTGTCCGAACAGTCGTCATCGTCGTCACACCTCCAGATGGTCGGTATACACCTCGTGTTATTGCATTGAAACTGTCCATCCTCGCACTCCTCTGTCGTTGCTGCTGCCGAAGAAAAGGAAAACAAAACGGGTCAGCCACAACAAGCGCGTCCAGCTGTCATTTGCAAATGAATGCCTAATTGATATTCAGCAGTCAATTAAGGCGGGGGCGTTGAGAGCCTGGCTGCCTCACTCACTGCATGGCTCGTTTGTTTTCGTGCTACACATAATGGTCTACTTTTTCTGGGCAATTACAATGATTCTGTCATGTTTTTCCTTCTTGTTCCTAGAATCAACGTGGGCTGCGTAGGCTACTTATCTGTCAACAATGTCCGGCATAAATTCGATTTAATGTAGTAGGCAGACTAGGCACTATTGCCACTATGTTGCAGCATGGATGCTCGTACAGTCAGCCACATGTACCATGATGAGACGATGGCATTCCCCCAGTTTAATGGACCTTACACTGTCACTGACTGAATCATAATACTCTTACTAAACTATACTACTGGCCATTAAAAATGCATCGCTGTAAATTATGAATAGGTTTAAAATGTGTGTGAGACTCCCTCTCAGTAGAAGATTATATCCTAGCATGTGTGTGCCAGCAGGAACGCTTCCAGTCAGTTCAGTCGGGCTACTCTCCAGCCTCACTGCACAGAGGAAAGCGAATTTATTCAGCACAATTTTCTATTGATACATGTATCTGTTTTTTAGCCACAGAACAAGAAACACAAAATAAACCGAACTCACCGTCCGACGAATGGAGCTTCAGGACTAACAAATGAAAAAGTAGTAATTTCCTTATATCCGTCCACATTTCTGGAGGAGGTGATGCTGTGTTCATCCAACATCCACAAACAAAAGGCAGTCAGAGACCCACGCAGCCTTTCCTCTAGCGATGCGACGGTGGTACTGCTGCCTCCAACAAGACCCTCTGCCTCAGCAGCCAAATGAACCGGTGATGGCGATGACGCCGTGAGGGCGGGGATTGTGCCAAGATGAGGATTAGCCTACTATAAGAAAGTCTATATTTTCATATTATGTTCCAATGTCCTGCTGTTCTATATACTCAGTTGTATTGCTGCAGCTCCATTTCAAGCTTATGTGCATATACAGATTTTCATTTTGTCAGTGTAATAGGATAGGACACATGTACTTGGATGAAATATTGGAGGAGGAGCACACAACAATATAGCACCTGCATTTTATCCAGTGGTATAAACTATAGTCCATTTGCCAGAATGTGAACATGTTGAGTACACCAAATCTTTTTGTTAGAAATGTTGAGTATGTATGTAGCATGTAGAAACTGCCGGATGCTAACCTGCACATGTTGAGCAATTTTAATAATTGGCATAATATGTGACCATACCATTAACAACCTATAAGGAAAAAATAATCTAAATTTCATCATGCTTTAAGTATAGCACGTGACGTGTCAAACTAGGGGGGTTTCATGATGCAGAATCCACTCCAAGCATTAGTTTTGCACAAAAACACTCCTTGGGCTAAGAAGTAAGCTATGACCGTTTTTAGCCCAAGGAGTGTTTTTTTGTTGTTGCAAAAGCAAAACTAATGCTTGGAATGGATTCAGCATCATGAAAACCCCCTAGTTTGACACGTTACATGCTACATAAAGCATGATGACAATTATTAAAATTGCTCAACATATGCAGGTTAGCATCTGACAGTTTCTACATGCTGGGACCCATACTAACATAAAACCTTGGTGTACTGTACTCAACATGTCCGGGTTCACCGGGGCTCTAGGCTGGCAAGTAGACTAATAGGGTATTTGACCAAGAGTATGTAGATAGGAGCTACTCCTGGTCAAATATTAATCAACTCAATTACATTTAAGTACTGCAGTAGACTACTGCTTGCCTATTAATTCATAATGTATTGTTTTCCCCTTCCTAGAAATTAGTGGAGTCAAAAGTGCAATATTTGTTTCCCCCAAAGACTATTACTGAAGTAAAGTAGCCTATAGATAGGCTACCTGTTCCCCTCCCAGCACCAGTCCAGTCTATATGTCAAATATATATGTGTGTGTCCCCCCCACATTAATAAGGTCATCAAATAAAAACATCTAATAAAAATCTCTTCAGCCACTATACAATTAAATGAGTTATGACAAACATTGACTAAATGGTTGATCATTTTCTAGATAGTTTCAGAGAGAAAGAGAGGGAGAGACGGAATGTTGAGAAGAAGACAGGGGCCATTAAAACAGCACTGGTAGCTATATCACACCCACCCAGGCGGCCATGGATCAATTTGACTTCACAGACAGTTAATAGAGCCAAAGCCTGGCAGCAGCAAATAGAAAAGGGGGATCAGGAGGTCAGGCAATTTTGTGCAACTGTGGGTTCCTGTGTGTGTGGACACATTTGGTTTGGACGGCTGAAGGAAGGAAGAAAGTGAGAGAGACAAAAATAAAATAAGTTATTAAAGTGTATGCTTCAGAGAAATTAAGATGACACTGCATGGACTGGAGGCCGCCACACATGCAGGCCTTATGTGTGTGTGACGATGACAAATCTGTTCACTCCAATGGACCAATTCTTTACACTTACAGCAATGGTGGATCATCGAGCCTCTCAATAGTGCCTTGCTCAAGGGCACTCCAAGAGCATGTGTTTTGGGTGGTGAAAGATCAATGGTTTTCATATTTGTGCCTGGGTGGGTGTGATATAGCTACTAGTGCTGTTTTAATGGACCCTGTCTTCTTCTCAACATTCAGTCTCTCTTTCTCTCTCCGACATTATGCATTATTTATTTATTTATATCACATGAAAAGCAAGACAAACCTTGCTTTCAAGCACGAGACCTCGAGGCTCATGAGATGACGAATTTATTTATATACTAGAATAGTGCCCGATGGGGGGTGATCAGGCGTGATCAATTGGCTAATAAAGGGCGAGGTCGCGCATCATTGTGATGTCAGAATATCATGGTGATGTCAGAACAGACCAGCTACATCTGTGTCCCTTTTATGCACAAGTTCTTTGTGAGGCATGCCCAAATATGGAATGTATGCAGTTGTCAGAACATCATTGTGATGTCAGTTCTGAGTCAGGCATGCCCAAATATGAAGTGTTGTGATGTCAGAACAGGCCAGCTCCATATATGGAGATATTGGGGTGATCAGGTCAAGAGCCCGGGCAGAGGCTTTTGAGCTGGTTCTGGACAACCGGCTACCCGACGGACTCGACACCCGGCACTGCACTCCCCGTGAGGATGTGGAACGTGTGTGTCGAATTTAAAGTCGGTGGGGCGAAACGGTTCTCGAGTTATGTGGATTACAGACGTACACACGTATGTACGTACAGAGACTTGGTGCATTTATAGATAGATGCCGTGGTAAACAGAATATGGTATCACCTGTTTACTGGTCATATAGTCATATGGTCATATGGTTCAGACCAAGAGATAAATGTTTAAAGAGGGGTTAGATACTGTATTGCTCATGTTGACTGACCTTTAATCGTGAGAGCTACAGTGCATGTTGGTCAGGAGGTACATGCACATCCCAGTCAATTCAACGGGTGCTTGAACAAAAGAGATATAATTGAAAAGAAGGAGGAATTCTGCACACCGTTTTGAAAGCTCCCAAAAAGCTACAGTGTATGTACAGTGCAGCTAGCAGCATGACTTTAACATTTACTATGTTGAAACATTTATCATAAAACACATACAGTAATGCACACAGGGCCAGGTTGAGACTTTCCGGGGCCCGAGCTTGGACCATGCTTCGGGTCCTCCACACCCCAGCTATCAGAAGGAAATAACAATATCTCAGCACAGAACGTCTTAACGTTTAACAGTCCAGTCTATTTAAACTACAATACAACATATAGAGGCAGCAATGATAATCTACTGATTCTTTCTACCTTTTTGGAATGAGAAGTCCACAAAGAAACAATGCCTGACATTTTTAAACTGCTGTAGCACATATAGCTCCAAAGTACTCACAATTGCCGTCACTATACGTGGCATTATGACACAGAGCACTGAAGCCTTATTACCTTGTGTATCGTCCTCTATGGAGTGTTATGTATGATAATCAATGCAGATTTAGCGGCAGACGCATGAACACACCAGCGGGTGAGTCAGGTACCGAGTAGCCTTGGAAACCCAGATCGAGGCATGGGAGAATATTGCTTTCTATGCCGCGATGCAGCGGGGGGGGGGGAAAGTATAGTTGGTTGGCTCTGGCCCACTGTAGCTTTGGGCCCCAGGCGGTAGCACCATGATCCCCCCCACCCCACACACACACACACACACACACACACACACACACACACACACACACACACACACACACACACACACACACACACACACACACACACACACACACACACACACACACACACACACACACACGCACACACAGTACTGTATATATGAACTGCTACAATTATGCAAAGTTAGTTACACATGTCCATATGCAAATGGTTAAAGTGAAGTGGACACTATAGTTTCTCTGCGGCTGTGTGGCCCTCGCAGGCTCGCATCTCTATCATTAACCACACAGTGCTGCTGTTATTGCTCTTGCTTAACACAATGGGGTTACAGTCCTCGGAGCAACAATGGTATTTACAGGACACGGTGGCTTTCTGCCAGACCCAACAATGCTGTCAGTCAAATAGGCCATACCATCGCTGACAGTCTAATCAGTCATTGTAATGGATAAACTGATGCTGAAGTTAATCCCCTCTGACCTCAATTTATGCGTGATTTATACTTCATTGTGCGGCAGTGTTGCATGAAAACAGCCAATCTGTAGATTGGCTGTTGGATGCAACATCTCACACAACGTGTCACATCATAATCATCACACAATTAGGTATACTGTACGAGTATACATGATCTCTGGAGTTGTTTATGTGACAATAAGAGTCAAAATGATTTTTGATATTCCATACTGTTTACCTGTAATCAACTTCCAAAATAAGTGGGTGGGGCCTATAAAAAGTTCTAATCATATCAACATCAATGTCATAACACAACATCCAATCAACCCAAATTGGAATGGCACAGCCATGCCACCTGGCCTGGTGAAGATATATGCTCCACTCATGTGCACCTTTCTAATTCAGTCAATCCTGGGCTAATGGCAAAGTAAATGGTCTTCTATCTAAAAATATGGTGTCCTGTTAACCACACATATGGGAGACACCAGCCCCTTCCCACAACACGCTCATTGCATAACAGAAATAGTTATAATTGTAGTGATACACAGTAAAATCCAGAGAGTCATTTAACAGAAATAGTTGTAGTGATACACAGTAAAGAGTAATTTAACATTTAGATTGTAAAAAGGGATCACAGTTAAATGAACATCAGGTGGAGGATACCAGTGTACAGAGAAATACCCCCCATGTTTGTACTGGGAATTCCAAGTAAAATAAATCACTTCAAATAGATTGCAATTTGCAACGTTATGCATGGCATGCATTCAAATCCCTTTGGAGCTGTACATAATGAAAGAAAATTAACTGGATAAAAATTGAATCTCATCAATCTGGGAGATAACACAAGCTAAATTGAGTTTGCAGTCAATTTGCTGTGAAGAGTGAATCATGACAAAATTAAAACGCTTTTAGCACACCGAGGATTAAGCAGTAGGAAAAGCACATCTGCACACAAGAGAGCGAGACAGAGAGAGAGGCATAGACAGAGAGAGAGAGAATGCAGAATTCCTTAAGGGCAGATCCTGCAAAATGGTTCAACAGAATTTATATAAATTGCACTGTATACAGCAGGGAAAGCTTAATTCAAAGAGAGCTTTGAAGAGACTTTCATTAAAAGTTCAAATCCATGCGTGTGATTTCAGCACAGATACACACTGAATGCTAATGGCAATTCAGTTACAGTGTTTATCAAGAATCAAGGAGGTTTATTTGTCACTACACAGGTACAAGCAGCTAAATGTGATTGTAAGGTCCCTAATTCTGTGCTTTCACATGTTAAAATATCACTTTTTAAAACGTATAGCACTCCACTATACAGCTCACTTATGATGCCGTTATAAAGATAATCATAAAGAAGGTGATGGAATACACTGTGACCTAACCTTGCTGTGTATTTGAAAGATAATGGGCATGATGACAGTATGCTGTATGTACCGGGAGAGTTCAATATGTACTATTACTTGTTCTTAATGTGCGGTCCAGGGACCTCTAGGGGTCCTTGAGAAAGTTCTGGGGGTCCCCAGCTAAACGATTGATAGGAACCAGATATACCCATATGGGTCTGTAACTCTAAAAGTGTACAAATTAAACCAAACAGACTCTTCTACGGGTCAATTTCGTTCCATTTGTATACTCTCAGACTTAAAATATTGAGATGAAATTATATAAAATGGGGGTCTGTGGTATACTATAATGCATGTCAAACTGGGAGTCATTGAATTTAAAAAGGTTGAGAATCTCTGTATTACTGTCCTTGACAATTTCATACAGCATAAGAGTCAGAGAATATCGGGGTGGAGAGAGGTCACCCATGAGTAAGGGGGAAAGGTGTCAAGGATTTAGGACACCTCCTGCTGGGAACAGCTCTAAAACATCTGGATCAATAAGGCTTTGGGAGTGCTCCCAAAATGGAATTAAGGTTCAGGGTGTTGGAACTTGTGAGGAAGCCAAGAATATTCAGCAGTGTCTACACTACTGTCCACTTGTCCAGTCATCTGACATTCTAGAACGGTGGCTGCATCATAATGTCACCGGTGTTTCTTTCTTAGTAACACTGTTGGATCAACTTGGGTGTGACTGCGATTATTGTACTGGTTACACTGTT
This sequence comes from Electrona antarctica, assembly GCF_951216825.1. NCBI lineage: Eukaryota > Metazoa > Chordata > Actinopteri > Myctophiformes > Myctophidae > Electrona > Electrona antarctica. The sequence goes on along the minus strand of NC_136800.1, from coordinate 16,544,547 downwards.
GACACTGTAGTGGTATCAGGGTGTTTCTGTGATTTTTCGCATTCGATGCCCAATAACGGCTATGCCCAAATCAGGGCATAGCCGTGACATTGAAAGTGGTTAAGCATCGCCATACCAGGCTATAACAACAGTAAAACGTCTTTGGTGGTTGCATTCACACGGGCAGACCCAAATACGCATCATTGTCAATGGAAGTCAGCGATGTGAAGCTATGAAGCAAATCCGACGCTTATAGCTGCTGCAAAAGCTACAACAGCTACAAATACACTGTGTAGCTTTGCATCTTTTCCATCTGCCCATTTGAACGCAGCAACAGGCCTACAGAAAAAGGACTGGGCATTGGGCACTGCTAGTCCAAAAATAAAATAAAAATTGCACCATGTCAGTGCAATAAACCATTATTATGGGGATCAATGCTGTGACTGAAACAGGTGACTGTACCCCTTCAATGTGAATAGCAGTGAATGCCTTTGTCAGAGAGAGACAGGGCACAGTATTGGTAGTGGTTACCTATTCACAGAATGCTTATGTGAGTCCATACGTGTGCACACAATCACATGCGCACAGTGCGCTCGCTTGCACACACACACACACACACACACACACACACACACACACACACACACACACACACACACACACACACAGGAGCGTATGTACACAGATGGGCAAATGACATCTGACAGACACAATCATAAATCTTCCTCTCTCCCTCCACAACAGACTTGCACATGCACTCATACACAAACACAGCACACAAGGGCACCTGTGATCTTCTTGCATTGCTTATTTAATTACATGAGTCATTGGATATAGAATCACTGCCAACCTTGGTAATGAGCTCCATTTTGTGCTCCGGCCAGGGGAAGGATAGAAACTTGAATTTCGTTAGGCCTACTTATAGCAGCTGTTCATAAAATGTTTATTATGGATGGTGAGATAATTGAAAGGATTTTCATCAGAATTATGGGTAAAAATGTGTTTCAATATTAATAACACATCCAATTATCTTTCATTTTTCGCTCACAGGTTTGCCATATTTTCCTAAATAATAGTTTCCAGTAGGGATTTAAATGGCTGTTTTAGTGAAAGCAGAATTTAGATCTGACTTATGCTGAAAATCTAACTACCGGTAATTTATTATTTTATATTCATTTTGTATTCTGCAGGGACCCAGTCAAATCTCCCTCAGAGAGAGAGAGAGAGAGAGAGAGAGAGAGGGAGAGAGAGAGAGTCTAATCAGCGTCTCAACGATGGTGATTGACATAAGGTTTTTTTTATAATCCGATTCCTTAGGGTCATCCAAATAACATATTCAAAATTGATTATTACATAAATTGTGGATCAAACGGTCAAACGGTTGAAACCATTGAAAACCTATATAAGGCAATTAACATTTTCAAATTTGAATTATGCTTTAACATGTGACATGTCAAACTAGGGGTTATTCATGATTCTGAATCAAAGGCAAGCATTAGTTTTGCACAAAACCACAGCCGTCTTCACAAGTAGCCCAATGAGTGTTTTTCGTGCTAGTGTTTGTTTGTTTTTTATGGTTTTATTATGTATTATGTGCCAACATAAATAATATAGAAACCTGTTTATGTAAACGTGCAATAATGATAATTTTAAAGCATCTAAAAATATATATGGCTAAAGCAATTGTCCAAACCAACCTCACCTGTGTGATCTCTCCAGTGGAAAGTCCCTAAATTTGCGTGCGTGCAGTCGCGCACACACGCGCACGCATGCACGGCCGCACACACATACCGCACAGTACGTGCCACGCGCCCATTAAGCAGGTGTCAGGCAGGGGGGTGCTCCTCCTGGGAACCCTTGTTTATGAACTTTCTCACGCCTAATTGATACAATGTTGCGAGTGAGGTGGTTTAAAATGTTGGCCTTTTTGGACCGATGGTCCACTTCTTGGACAGGCATCATTTGGAAAGGACGCACCGGCACGCACGCACTACATAATATATTTTATGAAACAAAACAGTTAGGTATCATTACAAGTTACGGTAATAAATAATCAACCAAGATGTCATGTTCTAAACATCAAGTGCGCGGCGTAGCGGACAAGACGCCCAAGTGTGCCAGATGCAGACATCACGGGTACGTCGTCCCGCAGAAGGGGCACATGAGGGCATGCCCGTTGTTGGACTGTACGTGCTGGAAATGTTCACTGGTGACGGAAAGGTCAAAGATCGGGGCCCTTCAACGGAAGGTGAGGAACTCCGAGAAGATGAACTCTGGAGCCGGTGGGACCGACCCACAAACACCGATGGGAGAGGGCGAGGCTGAATCCCCGGACACCTCCAGCCAGACCCAGTCCAGCTCGGCAACGATCAGGGTCCTGGAGGTGGAGGACGAGGAGACGGCAGATAAAAAAACCTATGCACAGCTCCGCACCGTTCCACCTCCCGAGATGATGATGGATCCATCCGAAGAGGTGAGGTTCTCTGGACCCAGCCGAATTCATTTTCTTCAGAGAGGAGCCAGCCCGAATCCACCACATGTGGTCAGCCCTAACCCTGACCGTCACCGAGACCATCAGGAAGCAAGATCTAGTGTCATCAGGACCCAACAGCAAGACGGTCTTGTGGAGATGATGAATAGAACTAGTAAGTTTTATTTAGTTTTCTTTTAATAATTGGCCATTCTATTGATTACCATTCACTTAATGATTCTTGCAGCATGCTAATGGTGGGATGCCACGCCACGTGCTTTGTGCTTTAACGGTTTAAAGTGAGTGAGTGGTGCAACTTATTCGTGTTTTAGCCCAGTTTAATTTCAAGAAAATGTTACCGGTATATTCTTTAAATAAAACATTAATAGACAATTATTTGCCATCATCAAGGCCTGTGTGGAAGGTATAACTGTCGTATAGGCTATACGTGTACCGTCGTCCTTTGCTTTAGGCTAATGTCCGTATGCTTTACCGAGCGTACTGGCTTTAAATATAACTCAAGCTCACACAGTAATAGGCTACGAGTTAATTATCATATGTGTGTTTTGTGAAATCATCCACCACGTGTGCACGTTTGAGCAAGATTGCCCCATTATGCCCCAAGACAAGTCATTCCTTCTGTTCTGTGTCAAGTTCATAGGCCTATTAGTAAAGTGGAGGGCATAATAACTGCACTGGCATGGGACCCATATACAATAGGCGAATATAATTTAGACTGGCCATGTACAGTACATGTCTAGTAGTGCACTATAGTAGTAGGCTATATAGGCTACCGTATACATGTCATGTAGCCTACCTCAATATATTTTACGGGTATACAGAAATCCACATGTATTCATTTTTTCATTCATTCATTCATTTAGATAATGTCTCAACTTTCCCTCCAGACCTACAGGTTCCTAATTACTTCCGTGAGTTAGGGCAGAGGGAAGCTGCCTTCCGTCCTGTTGCAATGCCCATGGTTGTTTGGGGAAGATGCCCCAATGGCTGCACTCCTTGCCCGGGCATCCTGGTCAACATGCCGCCCCACCCCTGCCCACATGGACCGTTCTACATGTACACACCTGCTGCTTCCCCTGTAAGTTGTATACTATCATACACCTACATAGCCCTGGTCCAGTGCTTACATTGAGTCTCGCTGTAAGCACTGGACCAGGGCTAACACCTACACAGACAGAGTTTGTCAGTTTAGGCAAATTGATACGCCTAAACTATCCAAAAGTATCCAGATCTGCAGGCCTATATAGATCTATTTTCGGCATGATCATAAATTAGATGGGCCTATTACCTGTTGCACTTGCCAGAGTGTTGCATAGCCTATAATCCCCATAAGGACTAAAAATTGTGTGATATTTATATGGCAACTCTGGAATGAATAACGTCTTACAATTCTCGGTCATTCTAACCTCTGAACATTAAGTCAAGCCATTTAGTGCAAGTATACATTTCACTCTATTGAACTCTATTTCACTCTTTGTTTTACCTCTCAGGATGGCAGTGGATTGTTCTTTTCAACTCAACCATCTGCAGCCTACCCAGCGCCCTACCACCCCTCTGACCATTTCCAAATTCAGTAGGTAGGTAGGTTTGACTGAGCAGAGGATCTGCATTTATTTTGCATCCTGTGATATTTCATGACACCTTTTTATTATTATTTTTAAAATAGCAGTTAAAATAGCAGTGAAAATCTACACGTTTTGTTTGTATTTTCAAATGGCCAATGTACTGTGTATAGGGTTAAAGGGATTTTGATATATTATCTACATTTCCCGGAGCCCACGTTGAGAGCCACTGTCCTACCCAACGTTAAGCCGGGTCTAATGTTTTTCAAACAGTTAGAATACCACCAGTCCACCCCGGCACCCCAAGCATGTAATAAGTCCCACATTGTAGCTTAACTTAAACCCCAGGGGGGTCCAGGAGGGAAAATCTAAAATATCGGAGTTGGAACCTAAGACCGTGACCAGCCCCATTTACCCGCTGAGAGCTGTTCATGAGGTGGACAGCCTCTGCCCCCGCCGGCAGGGGATCTGGGCTCAAGAGGTTAATTAAAGCATATCTGAGTTGTGACTAAAGGCTCTCTCTCTCTCTCTGAACAGGAGCGTTCTGGATGGACACTCCCTGGAGAGTAAGCTGTCCTTTTCTTCTCAGGAACAATTCTAAACGCCACTGCAGGAGGACTCAAGTTATTTTATTGTGTTCTTTGAGTTATTAATGTTGATTAATGTTGTGTTCTGCTGCTCTCTTGAGAGTATTAAAGTTTTGTAAGTTTAAGTAGCCTATTTTGTCATTTTTGAGGGGTGCTGGCCCCTCCTATGCCCAGCTTTGTGTGTTTGTATGAATTTTAGCGATGATTTGATTGGCTGATCACCCCATAGCGATGATTTGATTGGCTGAGCATTGAGGATTTAAGTGAGGGCATAAAATTGAAGATGCAAATTGTGATTAGCCGGAATGAGAAGATGTACAGTATGATTATGTATGATGATAAGAGCGCCCCTCACTTCACACGGTTGTCCAACAACAGCTGTCTGTTCAAAATAAAATCTTTAATGATTAATTTTACATGTTGTACAACAAACAGCAGCACACATTAGCCTGAGATTCATTGGAAATTAATTAATTTGCTTGTTATAAAGACATGTTAAATACATGATTATTATAATAAGTAGTACTATAATTATGATATTTCATTTTTAGTTACCAAGGCAGGCTACCCTCCTAGCATACACTTCAAGTTGTTGTTTGTTGCCACCAGGTGGTTATTTTAAGACATTGCAAGGCATATTGGTTTCCTCAACCATCTTTGGTTTCCTGTAAACTTCAAACTGCAGCATGGAGTCTAAAATTCTGTGATACAAGTTCGATAAATTACAGGTGATTTGCAAAGACGCTCAGTTACTTAATAATGCATAGAACCTCTACACAACTAATACATAATAACTAATAAATATGTAGGCCTATACAAATATGTAGAAATCAAGCAGTGGTCATATTGACAATTGCATTTGCAAGTGTGTGTGTGTTTCCACAGTGAAATCTCTGTATTAGTGTAATTGGGGAAGTGGGGCCCAGGGTTAACGGTGGTTAATATAGCATAACAATCATTTTAACCACTTTATCAATGTATACGTTGGCTATAAAAACAGCAGATCTACAGCTGATCTACAGCTTGTACATCTGCTATTTTGGAAAATATTTGATTTTGAATAATTGTGTAATGTTTTTAACCATTCTTCTGGTGTCCCTGGCACTCAGTTGTGGGTCAATACAATTTGGGGGTCCTTGGCATAAAAAAGGTTGAGAGCCATTGTGAATAGGCCTATCTGGGTCCTTGAAAAACTTTTGAGAACATGCAGACAAACAGTGCTTAGGCCTACTTAACAAACTTACTTACTGATGAGTAAGTAACTTACCAGATAAGTGAAATCTTCCACAGTGGTTCCTCATCGACAAGGATGGGTTGTAGTGTGAGGGTGGAGTTGACACAATGTGAAGAAATATGCCTGAATCATACTATACTGTAACTGTAAGTAGACTAAAACCTACATGTCTGACATTTTTATAGTGATAGTGGGGTTGTTTGGTCATGGTGATAATGAATGTGAGCTTCTAATAATTGTTGGGGATAAACAAGCCTCGGGGTAAACTGGTACCAATCTTATTCTCAAGATTTTATTATCTGATTAATTCTGACTGAGGAACATTTAAAAATATGCACCCATCAAAAGGCAATAGAAATGCATTCTCAGTCTTTTGCAACTGAACCATTGGAATTTGGAAAACATGTCACAACTTCCAATCTTGCAGAACAGTGACCTCTTGTGTCTACGTTGACGAAAGCGTACGTTTTAGTTTTACGTTTGCACGCACGCACGTTAACAGTACAGGAAGACTTCAAAATGGTGGTATGTATTGATAACAACTGCATGGTAGGTTTTAACAATGAGTTTGTGTAACTATACAGCACACATCTGGTTTTCTTCTCCCCCATAAACAGAAATTCGGGCTGCAGTTCAAAGCCACCCTGGAGAATATCACAAATGTACGACCCGTGGGCGAGGATTTCCGCTGGTTTCTAAAAGTAAGGATACCTGTCATGTCATTGCTGTCAGCCTGTCAGTCAAAACAATATGATATAGGCCGGCTATTTACCTCTCGTTCCATTGAAATCTATGAAACCGAATAGATACATGATACATCATAATTCATAACATAAGGATGCCTGTTGAGAGAATCACTTTTAAATTCATTTAGGTTTAGGACTATGATGATGACTACTATATTAGTTGCTGATAGCAGCCTGTTATCCAGTCCAGATACTCACTGTTGAAGACCGCCTGACATAGCCGCAATTTGCAACTCTAGATTTGTTTACAATGGGATGAATCTAGAGTTGCAATACCCTCCATTGACTCTCCACTCATCCAATTTGGTTTGTGATCTGCTTGTCTTAAACAACGTAAAACTCACCAACATTGCAGCTGTAGTCCAAGCTTGAATTATCCTCTTTCAATCTGCCGAGCTTGTTTTTCATAAAAATCCCCCGTAGACATGTTATGAGCTACTTTCTGTCAATACATTCTGTGCAGGTGATTCTTTTTCTAAGTGCTGGAGTTTGGAAGCACTCGTCATAAGTCACTGAACGGCCCAGCGTACCACCTGTTTCGAATTTGCACATAATGCAGGAGGCAGCAGCGCGACCCGTTAACAAAAACGAGTGCTTCCAAACTGCAACACTTAGAAAAAGAATCACCTGCAGAGGATGTCTTGACAGAAAGTAGCTCATAACATGTCTACGGGGGATTTTTATGAAAAACAAGCTTGGCAACTCTAGATTCATCCCATTATAAAACAAATCTAGAGTTGCAAATTGCGGCTACACCTGACACTGTTCATATTAACCATTGTTGTACATTAATGTATTAATGCATTAATTAAACGTATAATCTATCACTAGTGAATATGTATAAAGGATATAATTATATCCTTGACCTTTATACATATTCACTAGTGATAGATTTATCCTGATCGAAATATCAACATTGGCTCAACATTGCACCAACTTGGGTTATCCTCGTCTGTCAACTTGTCAAGTCCTGTATATGTGGAATTTTAGAAAAGCATAGCTCTTGACCAAAGACAAACAAAGTGGATAACCCAAGCTTTCAGTACAGCTGCAATTTGGTGAGTTTATGGTCGTTTAATACAATCAGATAGGACGTACTTAATACGGTAGCCACAATTTGCAACACTAGATCTTTTTTTATAATGGGTTGAAAACTTGAATCTAGAGTTGCGACACCTTCCATTGACAGCCCATTCATCCAAATAGAAAAGTCAGATCCGCTTGTATTAAATGACATTAAACTCACCAACATTGCAGCTGTAAACTTGAATTATCCTCTTTCAATCTACGTTTTTCTTTTCATAAAAATCCACCGTAGACATGTTATGAGTTACTTTCTGTCAAGACATTGATTATTTTGAAGTTTGGAAGCACTCGTCGGAAGTCACTGTATGGCCCTGTGTACCACCTCTTTCAAATTTGCACATAATGCAGGAAGCAGCAGCACGATGCGTTAATGAAAACGAGTGCTCCTTCCAAACTCTATTTAGAAAAACTGATCACAGCACAGAATTTCTTAGCAGACATAACATGTCTACGGGGGATTTTTTCTTTGCAGATTGAAAGAGGATAAGCTTGCCTTACAGCTGCAATGTTGGTGAGTTTAACTTTGTTTAATAATACAAGCAGATCAGACTTTTCTATTTGGATGAATGGGCTGTCAATGGAGGGTATTGCAACTCTAGATTCAACCCATTTTAAAAATTGCAGCTAGCATCTAAATTGCTTGCAGCTGCCTATGCAGCATTTCTGACAGTATAGTATACAACACCTGATTTTCCCTAAACCCTATTGATTGCAAAGGAAGGTGAAAGAAATCCTAATGTTTTGCTGTGATGACTCACTGTCCCTCTTTCTCTCACACAGAGCACAAGTTGGCTTTTGTATGAACTAACAAAACATCATGGCTCCTTCTCTTGATTCAGCTAAAATGCGGAAACTGCGGGGAAGTTCCAGATAAATGGCAATATGTAACCCTTGCGGTAAGGGCCTGATTATCTTTTATGTCCATATGGGTTGCTAGCAAACGCAACAATGGTACTCTACACATATAAATACAAATATACAAATATAATACATAATACAAATATGAATTGAATTTATTTGTTTCCCCAGGAAAGCACACCTCTAAAAGGAGGCAGAAGCAGTGCCAGCATGGTGCAGAAGTGTAAACTTTGTGCGAGGGAGAATTCTATTGGTAAGAGCCCACAACTTATCTCTGTCTGCATCTTCACAACTGTGCAGACTGTAGCCCCTTTTGGGACCCTCGGTTACCTTTTCTGAATTTTGGACGGCGGTACCCTAGGTGTCGTCCACTCGCTGTTAACAGTTTTTGTATTGAGTTGTACTTGAAATGTACTGTAATTCTGCAAACTGTTAATAAATCAATCAATCAATCAATCCCTCATAGGTTTTTCAACCCTCCATAGAGCACCGAAGTCTGACGTCACTTTCAGTAGAGGGCACCAACACACAGGTTCATGTATTTTTTTATTTGCATTGTAATCTCCAATCTCCATATAAGAACTGTGTTTGAAAAATAAACCGACCACCCCGGCAAACACAGTTCTTATATGAGGCGATCTAAAATCCCCCTATGGAGATTACAATGCAAATAAAAAGTACATGAACCTGTGGACTGACGCTCCTACTGACACCCCTCTACTGACAGTGACGTCAGGACTTCGGTGCTCTATAGGATGCAGATTTACCCACTGTCTGTTCACGGAGACCTGCTCGGTCGCTTGAGTGTTGGTGAGATGTTTCAAAGATGCATACAGATGCAACAGCTTTAGGAGACCGCGGAAACGTGTGCGAAACGGCATTAATCACCGTTAAGTATTTTTTTGAAGTTTTGCTTCGCTGAACTTCTCTCTTCCTTGACTTCCTTGTTGACTTCCCATTGTACCGCCTCCCGAACGGCGACTGGCTAGCTGCACGTCCTAGTTACTGCCTCTGATTGGCTGACCGCGTACATGCAGGATGTTTATAATGCTGTTGTGTCTTGGGAGGCGGGACATGGAAAGTGAGGAAGAGAGAATTTCAGCGAAGCAAAACCTTCAAAAAAAGATTAAAAATACTTAACGGCAACGGTGATTAATGCCTTTTCGCACACGTTTCTGCGGTCTCCTAAAGCTGTTGTATGCGTCTTTGAAACATCTCACCAACACTCAAGCGACCGAGCAGGTCTCTGTGAACAGACAGTGGGTAAATCTGCGTCCTAAGGAGGGTGGAAAAACCTACGAGGGACCCTAGGGTACGGCTACAGACTCTGCAGAGTTAAGTTGTCACGGTTTGAAGTGAAATCTGTAATAGATTAAAGAATAATGGCCTCTATATTGTTTGTTTGTTTATAGATATCCTGGGAAATACTATCACGCCTTACAATGTAAGTAAAAGTACATATTACAATAGGTCTGCTCTTGCATATGTCATAGGCGGCTTGCACCTTTAACCTGAGGAACCTGGAACCAGAGTTATACTTTGTTGCACATCGTGTTGCGCACCAAAAATGCTGTAGCTGATGGTTTTGTGGCATTTTATGTGTTGTGAGATTGTAGATCTGCTATTTTCAGTGTGCGATACGGGCACACATTTATGTATACAACAAATCGTGTTTAAATTGTCCATTAACATGATTAACAACCCAAACTACTCCAAACTTGTCTGAGAGTTTTGAATTGCTCCACTTCACCAAGTGGAGCAGGAGTAGGACAGCCTCCAACATCATCAGTGCTTCACGAACAATGATGGGATGTTGAGTCACAATGCTTCTTTGTTTCAGCTACTTACACCGTTGTCTGTATTTCTCTCGGTGCTGTTTGTGTTGTCCTGAAGGCGGAGGACGACGAGAGGTTCAAGACAATGGTGCAGTTTGAGTGTCGAGGTCTGGAGCCGGTTGACTTCCAGCCTCAGGTGAAAGCTGTTACTAGGATGTATACAGAATGTGTAGCGTAGTGTTACATACAGTAGTACAACATTAAGTAATATCGCTGAAACATCAGCAGGGTGCACTGCATTGCTTCTGTCAATAATTTGGCTTAAAAATGAGCTGCTCTGCGCTGTAGTGTTTGATGATTTGGGAGAATTTGGGTTGTTTAAATCACATAAATGATTTCTATACATCTTTTGTCCAAAGGACTTTGGATAAAATGTGCATTATATTCACCCATTCTCACACACATTCACACAACGACCGTGGAGGCAACCATGATTCAAGGCACCAATCTGCAGTTAGGGATTCAGGGATTCAGTGTATTTCTCAGGGGATTGAGCCTGGAACCTTCCGGGTCCCACCAAGCCCCCAGAACGGTTGGCCCAAGTAGAAGCCATCGGCCCTACTGATCAAAGCTGGAACTGCAGGTGGGCCCGTGCATTTAGCACAATTAAACCCTGCGCATCTGGGGTTTAACATTGAGCGCTCATTTTGGACAAATTGAAAAAATGCAGAAGTAAAGTTCCAATTACAATAGGGAGTTCATTCCACAGTTTGGGAACCAGAACCACCTAATGTGTAGTTTGTAAATCATTAATTCCGTAATACTTCACCTGCATTTTGAACTATGGCAGAGACTGAATGAAATGAAGAGATTCTGTATAATGCATAATTGGTCAAGTGTTATCCATTAAAAAACTACACGTATACCCTCACTACACACACTGAAAGCCTAGCATGTGGTGAATGGTGATCATAAAAAAGCTCAAAGCACCAATGCATTGCATTCTTTCACGGACACATTGTGTGTGAAACATTCTGTAAACTTGGATGTTGCTATGGTCGTAATGATTACTTTGTATTGTTTCAAATATCCACCAGGCTGGCTTTGCTGCACAAGGAACAGATTCTGGGACGTCGTTTCCTGAGATCACCTTGCTAGAAAAAGTGAGTGCCACTGCCCCAGGAATGACACTAGAGGACAATCGTTCCTAAATTAACTTTTGGATCACTTCATACAGTAGTTTTTATCTACATCCTATTAGATAGTCTTGTGCAGCCAGACGGTCAGAGATCTGTGCTTACCGATACATCTGGTGACTCAATGAATAGCCTTAAACTGGGTGGAAACAATTAGTTTCCCTTTCCACCAAAATAACAGCATTGCAGATCTAATACAAATCATTTAGGGCCCTTCATATTGGGATGGTTTCAGGCCTATGCCTATGCCCAATTTTGAGCATAGGCTCAAGTCCTGTGTTCGTTTCAACAGCTCTCCCCAAAATACCCAGACCTGTCCTCTACACATCTGCATCCAGGTCACGCTGCCAGGTGTTTCAAGTAGATAGACATTTATTGATCCCATAAGAGAAATGTAGTCACCATGACAGTTAAACCAGTCATACAAAAGGCAAATAGATCAGATGAGAACACAGCAGGAATGGAAGATAGAGACACCAGGTTTTTTTTTTCACAAGAGTTATATTTGTCATTAGTCATTAGTCCACGGGATATAAGGGTTGCAAGAACAATCATATTGGTCATTCGACCGTGGCCACGGACAAGGTGGGAGACCTGATGTTGGGTTGAGCATTAGTCATTGTTCTATTTCATGGCTGCTGGCACATGATTTGTTCTGCGTTCACCATTGGTACTCAGTCGCCCTACTATTTCCTTGTGGATGGGGATGGAAGGGTTTAGACGTGATAGCCACCAGCTTCTTCATTGTGCTCACATTCACCACCACACCAAGATGACACTTGCCACAACAGATAGGTAGAACATCTTTCTGTAGCATCCTATTACACAAGCCAACAGACCTGAGCTCCTCAGGAAGAACCTGTTTGCCCTGCTCTTCTTGTAGAAGACCTCCGTCCATGCGTCCAGTTCGGTTGTTCAGTATGCCCTGGAACTCAACCCCACTGTCTCCCCATGAATGATGCAGGGGGCAGGGCTGGGGATCTCTTTTTGCTCCGCACCAGTAGGTCTAGGTTTTTTGGCTTTAGTTTTCTCTGCTGTAGCCCATATATTGAATTTAGATTTCCAGTTATCACATCAGTTGGTGGAGATCTCTGATCGTCTGATTATAGCTATGTTTAACCACATAAAGGGGAATGAAAACCTAATGCTGATTTTGTAGTTTGTTTTCCATTTCAGGATAAACTACAGCAGGGTAAAAACATGGCAGGCTGCAAAACAGACCTTATAAATCACTGATGTAAGCAACACAGCAGCTAATCAAATTGTGCATTGACACAAAATAGCCAATCTACAAGTTCAGTTATCACATTGTGGCATGTTGTGCTTGTAGATCTATTTTCACTGCAGAACACTGGTATGACTCAGTGTTTTTGAATATTCTGTGTTTACATGCTCATTTTCAGGACTGGAACGATTATGATGAGAAGGTCAACGAGTCTGTGGGGATATATGAGGTTACACACAAGTTCATCAAGTGCTGAAGGCCTCCTACAATGCAGTTACTGGACAAGGACCTTCAGTCAGTGACCAAACATCCATGGACTTGCTCACTGGCCCTAAGGCAGTGTGGTTCAACTGAACTCTTAAGTGGCGTCAGCCAACAGGATTGGATATCAATAATCGTGTCATGCTAAATGCTGTACCACCAGTGCTTCTTATTAGTGATTTGTGAATAAAGAGTTAAAACGGCTGTTTGTGATTTTAGTTTTTTCCCTGTCTGAGAAGTTAGGTTTGCTTAGGATTTGTATATATTTTTTGTTGCAACAAAAACAAAGTACACAATGAGGGGCTCTTAAGAAAACATTTGTGCATTTCATGCAGTAAAATAATTATCCAAGTCAGGAGGGAAAAATACTTTAGCTAAAACAAGTTTGTATTGCTCATCTATCATTGAAGATATTTTAATTTGGATTTAACCTGGCAAGAAAGCCTTTTGATGTAAAAGGGAAAGTAGTTCTGAAACGTTTATTTGAGGCCCAGGCCACACGTATGTGGATCTTTTGCTAAACGCACATTTCTTTGGGCCTTTCAGCCACACGCAAACGATTTTCGAAAATATCCGGATCAGTGGAGCTGTGTAGTCATGCGAAACTGAGCTTTTGAGAAACGATGATATCTCCGATTGTTCATGTTTATATATCACTGTTAACAACTTTAAAACATATGTTGCATCAACTGCACTGTCTGCAGCGCGAGCAAAGGCTCTGCTCTGCTGCATCCTCCAATAATACATATATCAGCCTACTATAGGCCAGTGCGGACTGGTGATTTCATTTGTATTGGTGCCGAGTGTGAAGCTTGAACAATAGATTAATTGCGGTTCGCTACAGATAAACTTTGGACATATTAACCTACCAATAAAGGACCGAGGCCAAATGCCATTGCGCAGTACGCAGTACACCATCAACAAGTCTGCGTGTGCATAGCCATGTGAAACTATATTCTCGTGCTGTATTTTGCTCTCCATTTCATGGTCATGGTCATGGGGGAAGAGAGAGAGAGGGTGCAGAGAGAGAGAGAGTTGTGAATGCAATCTCAAATAGCGTGGTTGGTGAGAAGAAAGTATAGTGAGTGGGTCGCTGTGCGCATATATGGCACATCTCTCTCCTGTTATAGGTAATAAAGGGCGCACCCTTGACTGCATTCCATTGTCACTGTGCCTACATGCCGTCAATGTGCGTGAACTTTTATTAGCCTACATTATAACGTGACCTGTATTATACACCTGGAAATTATAGCCACTCTACAAGCTCACAACTGGTTGTGGACGCGACACTTCTATACTGTAGGTCTGACTCTGCTATTATTTTCTGTGCAGGACTTGCCAAGTCGCCAGAGCAATAGTAAAGTGTCATTTTTTAATTATATGGAGGAGAGTCGGGATTTGGAGATTTACGCACATGGTGTGACATGCTGACAGACAATGAAAGAAACATGTTCCACTTCCACTCACAATTTAGGTGGCTTTTAAAATGCGGTACTTATTTCATTAAAAAATATGATTGGCACCTCAAGTGTAAATATAAAATCAAATAGCCTACAATTGAAACCTGCTACTGCAGTGATTTTATCCTGTGTTCAATGCGTTTCTGCGTTTGCGTGTGGACATAGATATCTCTGTCGTATGGCCAGGGATTTTTTCTAAAACGGAGGACGAAAATATCCGTTTTGCAACAGATCCAGAGTAGTGTGGCCTGGGCCTTAATGTCAAGGGCAGTGGTGTAGTGGGGAGGAGGCAGGGGAGCGCCATCCCCCCACTTCTCTCGTCTAAAATGTTTTTTTGGCAAAAATGTTTGACTTCTAAATTGGCTGATCTGCATGTTTCAATAGTGTCTGCACGTGTTGCGCACATGCACGCAAATGTTTTATGGGGTGTCCCCCCACTTCTAAAAGTACCACTACAACACTGGTCAAGGGCCCCTAAACTGATTAGTGGACCCCATTTGAAATACAGGGTCCCTCACAAGAGGATTTGTTCGATCAGATTTTAATACAGAATTTCCTGTCTAATTTAGGTGGGGAGATGACCGTGGACAGTTAAACCTATGATCATTCTTCTCTAGGTAGTGAAGTTTAACTAAGGATTCTTTGAGAACTACAACCACTGATGTACAGCATATAAAAACATGTATCGGGTACTTAGGAAACCACAACATCAAATGTAAAGGCAAACATATTGCCAAAATTGTTGCAGTTGATTTATTTTTAATGCAACAGATAAAGAAATTGGTGGGTACAGCATATCAAAACTGAAGGTACTTGGAACCACAACATTAAATGTAGAGGCAAACAGTATTGCCAAACTTAAATGCAGAGGCAAAGGAATATATTGCCAAATTAAATGTAGAGGCAAGCAATATATTGCCAAAATTGTTGATTTATTTTAACATAACATATATATATATATACTGTACTGTAGCCATATCCGGTTGCACAGCATATCAAAAATGTATCATCATGGTACTTCAGAGAACCATAACATTCTATGTAAAGGCAAACAGCATATTGCCCAAACTGTGCAGTGTGCAGCAAACACCTGGGTTGTTGGGTTCAGAATCAAAACAAGCAGGTGGAGGAGGGTGGCGGATCGAGGAGTTGCATCAGTCGTTTAGTGTTCATTTCTTTTTTCCGGTGGTTTCTGGTTTCGTTTTGGGTTCTAGTGGTTGTCCAATCTCTCTCCCACGCAGTTTCCTCCCGATCACTCTCTCGATCTTGCCCATGACCACGTTGTTGGGAATCGCTTTCCCACACTCATAGTCAGAAATGACCTGCGGCTTCTCATTGATTTTAGTGGCCAGGTCCTTCTGCGTCAGGCCCTGCTCCTGTCGGCCCTGCTGGATCACCTTCCCCACCTCCAGCGGGACCCTCTGGTGGTGCAGCTCTTCCGTCTCGCGGTCCAAGTTGGCCGTGTTTTTGGTCACAAGATGCTGCTTGTTCTGCCCCGCCGACCATTTCTTGCTGGTCTCCAGCTGCTCGCCGCGGCGCTGTGCGGCAGTAATGGCCTGCTTGGATTTCGACTGAGCGGCGGTCGGCCCCTTCTTCCTCAACACGGTCACGGTATCCCAGTCGCTCTCTGCCATCTTTCTGACCAGGTTATGTTGTTCGATACACGTAGATACTGTGTACAAGAAATACATGTATGATTAAGTACAAATGTGAGTATTAAATCGGTTATTATTTTGAGGAACGCAGGGATTTCTTCGCTTACCTAACACAACAACAACAAATGCTGCTTGCTTCTTCTCGAACTGTCTGTCACCGCTCGTGCTGTAGTAGTAGTGTCATGCTGATTCCGAATCTGCGTGGTGACGTATGACGTTGGGGTCTGATCGCGCGAGAAGCGCACCAAATAAATGGCCGATACATAAGTTCATCACGCGTGGCGGATGCGATGCGTTGTGAGCTTGTAGATCGGCTATTGTTCAGTGCACGACCCCGTCGTACGGCGGGCCACAAATCATCTCGCGAGAGTGTCGCTCGCCAGAAAGAACTGATCTACAAGCTAAACGATGCGTCGCGTTGGTCGCAGTGCGACGCGCTGCTTTGCTTGTAGATCAGCCTCCCCCCTTTTACCCAGCATACCGCATTGCTCCCGATTTACCCCATTATTTTATTATTTTGTTTTCAACGTTATCTTCCCTCTTATTTTGATCTGCATGCGTTGCCCCCCCACCCCCGCTTATTAAAACATAAAATAAATATTTAACAAAAATATAAATATGAACACGCGTAATATGTCAACATGGATTTTACTTTGAAGTCAACAACCGGAAGTCCTGTTTTCATTTGGTGGTATCATTTGACGCTGGTTCAGTTCAGGTTGTGTATTCTTTTCTTTTGCTGTGTGATCTGCTGAGCTGCCTGCTGCCCTCTGCCCCACTGGATAGAAGAACCACCACCATGGCACCCCTAAGGCACAGCAACAGAGTCTTTGTCATAGGCGTTGGAATGACAAAGGTAATAATAATTAAATGCCACATAGAGTGACTGACTGCCAGCAGCTTGGCTTTACTGAACTGAACTTGGACTTAGAAGAGAAGACGCTATAACTTTTTTGCTATACGCTCTCTTGACTTGCACAATCACTACCCTCGCATTTAAGCCTGTTTGTTGATGGAAAAAAATAACATTATTGTGACATCAGACTGTTGAGTTTATTTAGCTACATATGGGTTGACAGCTCTGCAAGCTGATCCAAACAGACTATTGAAATACAGCTGTTATTACTAGTGTGTAACATAAGACTCAATGCTGGTTTAGTGTAATTTGACGTTATCTGTTGTTGGTTGCATGATTTATCAAAGTCCATGATTCATGGTCAGTGGGAGGCATTGACACTGTTGACACATACACAACAGGTGTCGATTTGTCTTGTTGCAGCTTGAGAGCCAGTACAACTTTGGGCTATATTTACTATATATAAATAGTAGTGTTTTTTGTTTTTGTATTCACCATAGTCCAATCGCCATCAATTTGAGACCAAGACAAATTTAAAACAAATTTCTAAAACCAATTGCATTGTGCCGTGACCCGTTTGGTCGGTCACCAGGGTTCTAAAACGACTCAAGGGTACTAGAGTGGTTAATCTCAATGTATTTTGCACTGCAGGGCATTCCATGTGGTACTAGCAGGGCCATAGAAGTTAAAATGTGGAACGCCCTACCAACAGTCATTAAGACATGTGAATCCCTTGACTCCTTCAAAACCGCTCTCAAAGGGCACCTACGGATGACTGCAATTCGAAACTGGCCCCCGTAAAATCTGAATCCCCCCCCACAGCCCCCCCCCCCACACATTTTTTCCCTCACTGTATATATTTCTTTTCCCTTTTTACCTCCATTATGATGAATTCCTGTTCTGTTCTTTGTCTATATAGAAGTGTCTATTTGTACGTCTCATGTTTTGATGAATTGAACATGGTGGACCCTCTTGTAAGCAAGTGTAATGCTTAATTGGGTCGTCCACTCACAGTTAACAGCCTTTGTATTGAGTTTGTGCTTGAAATGTACTGTAATTCTGAAAACTGTTAATAAATATTTCAATCAATCAATCAATCAATGAATTGAACATGGTGAACCCTCTTGTAAACAAGTGTAATGCTTAATTGGGTCGTCCACTCACAGTTAACAGTCTTTGTATTGAGTTTGTGCTTGAAATGTACTGTAATTCTGCAAACTGTTAATAAATATTTCAATCAATCAAATCAATCAATCAATCAATCAATCAATCAAATGCAGATTTACCAAGTTCAGAGTGGACCTTGGGCACCTTGAGTGTGAGGTAACTACTTGATCTGGTGTGATAGGGTCCAGAGCAGAGGCCCATTCCAAAAAGGGCAATCTCCAAGTGTGGCTTTGTACAAAACGAATGTGACTTTGAGATACACAAGTCGGCAGAACTACCATCTTGGTGTGTTGTAGAGCCCATTAACAGTGAAATGGAGAATGATTTTTTGTGTGGATCAACATGAGCTATGTGCGTAATCCAGCACAATGTCATCTCACATGAACTACAAATACAGTCCAATTGGTCTTTTGTGGCCTTTTGTTTTTACAATTGCAGCTTGCATCTCACAGAAAGTAATATAATACTCAGAAAACAGTTTTGTTGGCCTCAAAGCACAACAGAAATTGCTTCCAAGCTGCATTCAGAAACGGTTCCAAATGAAAATACTATTATGAGCTGAGGGGTATGCTGATGTTTGAAATCACAACAGCAAGAACCAACATTTAAATGTCCATCGGTTATGGCAGCAGAAATATGGAATAGTTGTGACAATGACCAAAAAGTGTGCAATTCAATCTATAAATGTAAGAATGTTTAAAGATAATATAGTTGATATAAACCTAAAATGTATTATCTCCACCATGTGATTCGACTAAATGTCTTCCTTTGATTTGCCTGTTGTATCAAAGTTTTGTTATTGTTTGTTTTGTTATTACTTGTATTAGTATAATTTAAGATAAAAAGTGTAGGCACTATAAGCTATGGCTTCAGCCTACACATTTTTGGTCCAAATATTCTCTGTAAAGTTTGTTGAAATTAACCCCCTACAGTATGATTTAAGAGAAATTAAGACCAAAATAAACCATTCTTTCAAGGGAGGCCCTTCAGGGGTGGACATGTGTGCAATAGGTCCAGATTGAGTTAATAATATTAAAATACTGTTCGTTGAATTTGTCTTCCAGTTTGAGAAGCCTGGATCCCGGGAGGACTTTGACTATCCTGATATGGCTAAGGAAGCAGGTGCGTATCCCCACTATGTGTAGTATATTCAGTATATATAGACTGTCTATACTATACTATCTTGAGAGCCTATAGACATAGTGTGGTCATGTTGCATGTATCATTGTTAAGACAAATTACTTTAATGTGAAATGGGTGTTGTTATTCACGATTAACTATCTAATACCTCCTCTCTGATTCAGGTCAAAAGGCTTTAGCAGATGCAGGAATCCCATATTCTGCCATTGAGCAAGCATGTGTAGGATATGTATATGGTAAGGGGCCTGATATTGACTATATAATACTGTTATAGTGGAACAATGTGAAAACATATTTGTAATGTATGTAGTTAAACAATATAATGTAATGGCAAATAAAATACCCAAATGTTTGCTGTGTTGCCTTTATTTGTCCTTCTGAAGACTGATTTTAAATAAATAAATATATGAAACATGTAAGTTCATTGTTGAATTGTCTAAGAAAGTTAAGACAAAACGTGCCGATAATGAGACATCTGACATCAACTTTCAACGTTTGGTCCATGGTTTGGTGTGATAGCTTTTATGTCATATCGTCCGTCCTGACCTGCACTACCAAATAACAAACAACGGCAAACATATTAAACTGAGGCTGTGCTGTTGTCCCTCAGGTGACTCCACCTGTGGTCAGAGGGCCATTTACCACGGCCTGGGCCTGTCTGGGATCCCCATCATCAACGTTAACAATAACTGCTCCACGGGCTCCACTGCCCTCTTCATGGCCCGACAGCTGGTCCAGGGAGGTGAGTTAGTAGGCGTCTGGTCCAGGAAGAAGATGACTTAGGCAAGAGGGTTGTAATGGTCAAATGATTCATGGCTGCAACATGTCATGTCATGATTACATGAGTTAAAAACATCTTAAATCTTCTTTTAAAAACGGCAGCCTTTCCAGTCTCCCACTCACCCACTCTCACTGCTCACGCACTGATCGACTCACTGTCTCTCTCCCACCCGTGAACAGTGAGGAATATATAATCTGTGCAATCATCTCTCTCTCTCTCACGGGCACACACAATATCTGTATCATAGCTATACCTTTCTCTCACTCTCACTCTCTCACACACACGCAAAGTGTTTCCCACCAGAGCGTGCGTGCGTGTGTGAGAATCAGAGAAAGAGAAAGATAGCTATGATACAGATATTGCGTGTGAGAGAGGCAGATTATATATTCCTCACGGGTGGGAGAGAGACAGTTGGTCAGTGCGTGAGCAGTGAGAGTGGGTGAGTGGGAGACTGGAAGAGCTGCCGTTATTAAAAGGAGATTGAAGACGTTTTTAACTCATGTCATGTCAATGTCGCCACACAAACAATTCAAACTATGAAAAAACACACCATCAAATAATCAAATTAAATAGTGTGGTTTAAATAACTCAAGTTGATTCCTACAAAATCACGACTGTACGTGCACTATCAATGAGTCGGCTGGTGACCGGAAGTCCAGTGGCGGCCCACGCTGAATGCGGGAGAATTGCATGCATATAGCCCATTGAGTGGCTAATTTATTTGGTGGACAGGGTTGCTCAATGTGACTGTCCCATTATACTACAGTATGTAGGTGTTGTTTTTGCATCGAAAGGCTGACTTCAAGTGAAGAGCAATTCAACTGTGTGTGATCTCTGACACCCCCCGCCCTCCCATTTGGCCATTTCTCACACCTCACCTCTTATTGCAGGTCTCGCTGACTGTGCGCTTGCCCTTGGATTTGAGAAGATGGAAAGAGGCTCTTTGACCGCAAAGGTAAAGAACCATCGATCGTGTGTGTGTGTGTGTGTGTGTGTGTGTGTGTGTGTGTGTGTGTGTGTGTGTGTGTGTGTGTGTGTGTGTGTGTGTGTGTGTGTGTGTGTGTGTGTGTGTGTGTGTGTGTGTGTGTGTGTGTGTGTGTGTGTGTGTGTGCGCTGCATAAAAATCAATATGTTACACTGTAACCTTGCTTTGATATTTTGACAGGCTTATTGCTTCTAAAGCTTAGTTTATTAACCCATCGCATGATGGTGTGATATTTGAATTAAGTGAAATCACTGAATATACCTTTAAGGCTTAACCACTTTCAACTTGGTATCCCTATTTTGGGCATGCCATTATGAGGAAAGTGTTCAACATTTTTTAAAAGATAATAAAAAGAAAAAGCTAAAACAGCTATTTTTTGCGCGACAGCATCGCACAACAAAGTAATGAAATTCTGCTTATCTGGTTAATTCATATACCCCAGCTATAATTTCAATGTCTGCCTGTTAGTTCATGGATAGGACCAACCCTATGGACAAGCACATGGAGGTGATGATCAACCGCCATGGCATGGTTGCTGCACCAGCAGCCGCACAGATGTTTGGCAATGCTGGCAAGGAACATATGGAGAAATATGGTAAGTTTAAGAAAGGAATCCACATTGTGACATGTTCAGTGTGAAATGCCACGTTTTTGATTGAATTGCTTACTGCTTACTGGCTGTTTAATGTTTTTTGTTCCATCTCGAGTATGCAGTTTGTTCAGCCTCAGCATGTACACCGCATTGTGTCTGCGGTTACTGTGTCTTCCAGGTACTAAACCGGAACACTTTGCCAAAATCGGGTGGAAGAACCACAAGCATTCCACCAACAACCCGTAAGGCATAGTTTGTTATTACGCGTTTTCCTGCTTTTCTTGCATCTGAGACATGACACACACACACACACACACACACACACACACACACACACACACACACACACACACACACACACACACACACACACACACACACACACACACACGGACACTTGGACACTAAGCTGGATTTCGACTACAGCTTTAGCACCACACCACATTGCATCAAAATACAATAAAATATAATAAATATCCCCTTAAGGGATCCAGGAAGCTTCTTATTCCCAAGTTGCTACTCTACCACCTGAGCCACTGCTGCTCTTCAAAGCAGTGAATACAATTCAAAAGCATGCTGTGTACTAAAATAATTTGGCTTTGTACAGTTGTCCATTAATACACATGTGTAAAATGAAGTGTGTGTGTGTGTGTGTGTGTGTGTGTGTGTGTGTGTGTGTGTGTGTGTGTGTGTGTGTGTGTGTGTGTGTGTGTGTGTGTGTGTGTGTGTGTGTGTGTGTGCGCGTGTGTGCAGGTATTCTCAGTTCCAGAATGAGTACAGTCTGGAGCAGGTCTTTAATTCCAAGAAAGTGTTTGATTTCCTCACACTCCTGCAATGCTGGTAAGAGCCTCACAAATCAAAGCCACAGGCTACTAGTGATGGTTAGTGTGTTTCTTGGTTGCAGTAGCGGTGCTCATCGGGTTATTGGGGAGAATTAAATGTATATAGTAGTAGATTTTACTGGAGCCCCTTTCGGTACCCTTGTTTAGATGTGTATTTGGGGAGACGGTAACAAGGGTCCCTTGAATGTCAATCCACTCTCCCTGGTACGCCCCGGTACCACTGTCTGGTCACAGACAATTATAACGTCGCTTAAGTGTTGGTCAGGTGAAACTTTTCAAACATGCATAAAGTTGCAGTAGGCTGCTGCAGAAATTTGTGTGAATAATCTGCGCTAATCTGCATTGCCGTTGAGTATTTTTTATCTATTTTTGAAATGTAGCTTCTCTCAAATTCTCTCTTCCTTGACTTCCGGTGTCCCACCTCCCGCACTACCCACTCCCGCTAGCTGCACGTTGCTGTATCTGGGCTCAGACATTTTAGAAACACCGTTTTGAAGAGGAAAAATGCCCTCTTCTTATTTTGAAATTAACAAAGGGGATACGATTGGGCCATAACGGGAGTTATTAAATAGACCTATGACATGACGGCATTAAAAACATCCACCGCACTCCATTCTAAAGCATGTATGAGGTCAGCCAATCAGAGGCAGTAGGACGTGTAGCCAGCCATTAGCCACGTCCTAGTTACTGTGTTAACTCTTAGCTCCACCATGACCACATTGACCTAACCCTGTATCTCTGCTGTCAGCCCTACCTCAGACGGCGCAGGTGCAGCGGTCTTGGCCAGTGAGGCCTTTGTGAGGAGCCACGGTCTGGAGGGCCAGGCCGTGGAGATGGTTGCCCAGGAGATGGTAACAGACCTAGCCTCCACGTTTGAAGAAAACAGCTGCATAAAGATGGTGAGAATCAGGGGTTGTCCTGTCTTCCCATCTCTCTGCCCGGAGCTCTTGCGTGACACTCTTATACAACAAAATAGGGCATTACTCTATGAAAAGAGTAAGACATACAAAGTTATGTTAATAGAATATGGAAATGCATGGTTCTTGCCCGACAGTGACAGTATACAAGCCCTTGATATATCGTCTCAGTCAGGTGGAAATCTCACAGGTCCAAAACAGTTACTTTTCAGTATTCAAATTCAGAAGTTTCGAGCTTGTGGATCTGCTATCTTTGATGCTTTTGTGTGACGCTGTAGTATAGTATAGATCGAGCAGGGCGTTAATTTAAGTAAAAAGTCAGATTGTGGAGATAGGAGGTTTCCGTCCGACATCAACGGTATGGCATTTCTTTCCGTCTCTGCCTCCTTCCAGGTGGGGTATGACATGACTCTGACATGACTATGACATGACTCTGCCTCCTTCCAGGTGGGGTATGACATGACTATGACATGACTATGACATGACTCTGCCTCCTTCCAGGTGGGGTATAACATGACTCTGACATGACTATGACATGACTCTGCCTCCTTCCAGGTGGGGTATAACATGACTCTGACATGACTATGACATGACTCTGCCTCCTTCCAGGTGGGGTATAACATGACTCTGACATGACTATGACATGACTCTGCCTCCTTCCAGGTGGGGTATGATATGACTCTGACATGACTATGACATGACTCTGCCTCCTTCCAGGTGGGGTATGACATGACTCTGACATGACTATGACATGACTCTGCCTCCTTCCAGGTGGGGTATGATATGACTCTGACATGACTATGACATGACTCTGACATGACTATGACATGACTCTGCCTCCTTCCAGGTGGGGTATGACATGACTCTGACATGACTATGACATGACTCTGCCTCCTTCCAGGTGGGGTATGACATGACTCTGACATGACTATGACATGACTCTGCCTCCTTCCAGGTGGGGTATGACATGACTCTGACATGACTCTGCCTCCTTCCAGGTGGGGTATGACATGACTCTGACATGACTATGACATGACTGCCTCCTTCCAGGTGGGGTATGACATGACTCTGACATGACTATGACATGACTCTGCCTCCTTCCAGGTGGGGTATGACATGACTCTGACATGACTATGACATGACTCTGCCTCCTTCCAGGTGGGGTATGATATGACTCTGACATGACTCTGCCTCCTTCCAGGTGGGGTATGACATGACTCTGACATGACTATGACATGACTCTGCCTCCTTCCAGGTGGGGTATGATATGACTCTGACATGACTCTGCCTCCTTCCAGGTGGGGTATGACATGACTCAGCTGGCGGCTAAGAGGTGTTTCGAGGCGGCAGGCTTGCAGCCCAGCGATGTCGACGTGGTCGAGCTGCACGACTGCTTCTCAGCCAATGAGCTGATCACGTACGAGGCGTTGGGGCTGTGCCCAGAGGGTGAGTCTCACCGCAGTACCTCTGGCGTACTGGGTAGTAATGAACAGTGATGGAGGAAGTACTCACATGTTTTACTTAAAGGTATATTCAGTGATTTCACTTCATTCAAATATAACTTATTTTTTCTTTTTTTCTGGATAATCCTCCCTACTATAGAGTGTGCTGACCATATAAGGAGTTCCTCCCTGTCCCCAGTGAGCCCCTGGGGTCAAAAAACCCTAGTTTCAGTTTTGGTGGCGGGTGGCAAAGCCTTCATCCAATCAGGATGAGAGGGGCCTTCCTCCAATCATGATCGACTGGGGGCGGGCCTTGGTGCACATGCTGTTGGCCTGTTGCACTTCCCCTCACTGTAGAGCGTGCATGTGCACATTTTGTTGCCTGGGCGGACTGGGTGGTTTTCCAAATCACCCAAATCACTGAATGCTCCTTTAAGTAAAAGTATCAATACCCTATTGTAGGAATATGTCTGGTATTCAAAGTTTACTTGAGTAAATGTACAAAAGTATTTACAAGAAAATATACTTACAAGTAAAAGTACTCATTATGCAGGAGGTCCCATTTCACAAGGTCTCAAATCCTTTGAAAATAGCAGATCTAACAAGCTCACAACAGCTTGTAGATTGGCTATTTTCAAATGGCCAAAGTATATATATATAATATATATAGGTCTGAAGTGGTTTCGTAATAATAATAAAAATGTACAACGTAACTAGTAACCAAAGTTACCACTGGTAATGAATAGGTGTATCTGTCCGCGGCCAAAAGCATACAGTATAACTTTGTGGGTCCTTTGATGTGAAAATGTTCAAGAACCACTGTTTTAATCTGTGTGATCATTTCAGGTACAGCAGGAGAGTTGATTGACAGAGGGGACAACACCTATGGGGGAAAATATGTGGTGAACCCCAGCGGAGGGCTCATCTCTAAAGGACATCCTCTAGGTGCCACAGGTACTGCACGACAAAACTCCCTCTGGTCTTTAGGGACATCTACCGACCCATTTGTGGGTCGCAGACACAATTTTATGGGTCTCTTTATTTTTGGTTTCCTACATTTTATTTTTTAATTATTTCAAAACATTTTCAAAAAACAAATAAAAATAAAAATATAAGAAATTCCATAAATTAGAAAATAAATGTTTAAGAAGTAGTGAAAATGGCTGATCTACAAGCTCACAACATGACATGAAGCCGCCAATTATAGAGCCCTCCTTGGGGACCCTGGTCAGTATCTGGAAATGACAGAACCTTTCATAAACAGTGTTAGTGCTATGTGTGGCCACCTGGTGGCAGTGCTCTCACAGGGACGGCTCCAGGATTGTAACTGGGTAAAAGTGACCTACCATATAAGCTTGCATGTGAGAGGCCAGTCGGTTTTGAGGCTTCCATGCGGCTAATCCCTCTGGATATTAAACCATGGAGCGTTGAGATGACTCTGACTGCAGAAATGTATACACTACTTGCTTGTCCATAAGTGTCTAGTAAAGGTTAATTTGTCCATCATGCACACAAACACAAACACAACACAGACACACATGCGCACACATGCCATGCACACACAGAGGTTATAGATGCACAGACGATGCATGGGATGACGAGGTGAAAAATGTGTCGCCAACAGGGCTGTGACAGTATGGTATATCTTCTTTTTTTTTCATAAATCAGTGCTATTTACGTCTGTGTGTTGGTTAAAACAATATATTTAACCAATGAAAAGTATTAAAAAGCTCTTCGACAAAAACCTCCTAACTCCACTTGAGCTGGATTCTTTTCATTTGCTGTGTGTTTTGTCCAGACAGCAGAGATACAGTATAATATATAGTGTGTGTTTTTATTTTATTTTGTTAACCCTTACTCTTTCCCCACCTCATCCCCTAACCTCACTGGGTCCACAGATACCGCGTGTGTGTCTTGTTATCATTCTCCCGTCCCTCTCCCTCCTCCCATCCCATCTCTGTTTGGGATTTCTCTGGGTCATCCTCGCTCGGACTCCAGGTGCCCCGGTCTGCTAAGCCACGGCGTCTCTCTGAGCGGCATTCTGCTGATCCCCTGTCTTGCTCCTAATCTTAACTCTAATGCTCTGACCCTTAACTCCTCGGTCATGGTGTGAGCTGAGGAGGGATTTCCCATAGATGCTCGCTAGACCCGTGCCACTGCCCCCAGTGGGCCAGTAGGGGCAGCATGGTCAGCAGGTCATTGACCGGTGGTGATGACCTGCTGTCTTTGACACACCAGTGGTGGCACGTAATGCACAGCAGGGAGGGGAAGGAGGGCAACAGGCACGTTTGTTAATAATTAACTGGTCTAGTTTTTAAAATACGCTTAATTACTGATCTTGCCTCTCACTGTCCAGTTTTGGATGCATGCTGTGCTGACTTGGATTCTAATTGTCTCACAGACTTTGTTGAGAATGCAGGCAAATCCGACCTCAAATGTGATCTTTAGGACTGACTTTCTACACTTATTATTTGCAAGTGAATATTATTATTATTATTAGTCTCTGAAAATTACAGAGCTACAAGCTCGCAACTCGTCGCGGATTCAACCCATTGTGACTTGTACATTGTCTATTTTACGTGGTGGACACCATCATACGATAACGTATAAATCAGGCTTCTGTGTCCAAGCGTCCAGACATAAAATCGCATTTCAAACCATGTAGGAATGCCGTTCAAATATGATTATCAAAAATCACTTTTCATCTTTTTACTGTTCAGATTTGATTTAACCAATCAGATCCCAGACAAAAATCAGATCACATAGCCATAGATGCCGTTATCCCCACTGACCTTTACGCCCTGTAAACTGTATTCACACACACAAGCCGTGTGGGAGCAGATTGGTGCTGTGCAGAAGTCTCGGCATGCAGAGGTCTTTACCCTTAAGTGCTTTAGCTCATTTGGATAATGGTGAAATGTAAAAGCCTAATGAGATGAAACGCTTAGCTTTAACGCCAACACAGGACCCGGCCCTCGTAAGATTAGGGAGGGAGGTGTCACATCAGTCTGTCAAGTGGTTGCCCGTCTCTGTTTAAGAAAGATATTGGAGAAAGTTTCATCAGTGCACGACACATTGCAATAGTGGTTCCCAAATCCCAACCTTTTCTGGATCAGGGTCCACTTGAACAGCTCAAAAGCGTTCGCAGCCTAACCATCTGCCATGTTTAAGATAGGTGGGCTGGCCCGGATGGTTAGCTCAACCTAGGCTGCTGAGCCAGCCTGACGGCGTGCCGCAGGTTCGACTCCCGATCCCGACGACGTGTCTTCCCCCCCATCTCTCTCCCCATTTCCTGTCAGACTACTTTCAACCTATCAATAAACGCAGAAAAAGCCAAAAAAAATCTTACAAAAAAAAGAAGATAGGTGCAGGGCTGCATGCATTTCAGATGGATGGACTGCCTCAGTGCAACTTGAACTAACATAGTATATGTTCATGAAATTCACTTTTGGTTTAGTCCATGTTGTTTATTGACCTACATACAACCTACATGTTTACCAAGTAAATGTGTTGTTACCATGGCAATAATAAAGTGGAGTTGGTGCAATGGCTTCAGGCTACATAACATCACAGCAGTGTTAAAAGTTCATATTTATGTGCTACTGTGAAAACAACATTTTCAAGCTTTTAAAGAAAAAACATATATGTTTTACATAACATTTTTAGATTAATACTATATGATCTATAAAATGTTTAGTGTTTTGTTTTGCCAATCAGTTGGGGGCGCACTTGCAATACCACCCACAGGGTGGGAAACTGGATAGTTTTACAACAAGTGCTGATGAGTTTAATGACCCTGAGGGAGTCACTGCCTATACTTGGCCAAAGGGCAAGAGTGTGTGTGTGTGTGTGTGTGTGTGTGTGTGTGTGTGTGTGTGTGTGTGTGTGTGTGTGTGTGTGTGTGTGTGTGTGTGTGTGTGTGTGTGTGTGTGTGTGTGTGTGTGTGTGTGTGTGTGTGTGTGTGTGTGTGTGTGTGCGCGAACTGTGCTGTATTGACAGGACACAACATAGTGCTGTCTGATGCTCAGGCATACACACCACTGGTTCCATAATTCAGTGGTTCTCATTAGGGTCCTTGAGAGGGTTCTCCAGCAAATCAGTTTAAACCACTTTAACCCCTGTATACATCAGCTATTTGAAAATAGCCTGTAGATCTTGTAGATTCTTAAAGGCATTATATAAATGCTTACTGTATGTTGTAGTGGAGGACATGTCGTAGAGTACAGACATGTACATGTCGTACAGTACAGAAGGTCATGTGCAGTACTTGTGGTGCTGTGTGGTGTATGTCTCCACAAGCATAGTAGAATTTGAGAAATAGACCTTGGTCCTCGCTAGAGAAGTTGTGGTTTTATGGTTAAAAAGTATTTTCAGACTTGGGCTTACAATTGGGAAAAGATTCATGTTTGGGCTAGTGTTAGGGTTAGACAAAATAGATTTAGGGGTTATGGTTTGAGTTATGGTTGATTTGCTTAGTCGTGCACTGGAAATAGTGGGTCTACAAGCTCACATTATGTTGTGACCTTGTAGATTATTGTAGGCTATTACCTTGTAAATTGGCTATTTATGGCTTTAGGCAATTTTTTTTTTTTTTTCCTTCCAAATGGCATTCATAAAATCACCGTCCTAAAAGGTTGTGTCATTGTCATTGTTGTGTCATTGTTGTGACATTGTCATTGCTCAGGTCTAGCCCAGTGTGCAGAGTTGTGTTGGCAGCTACGGGGGTTGGCTGACAGAAGGCAGGTCCCGGGTGCAAAGGTCGCTCTGCAACACAACATTGGCTTAGGAGGTGCGGTGGTCGTCGCCTTATACAAGATGGGATTCCCACAGGACGCCAGGTGAGCAAGGTCTAAATGACAACTCATTACAAGTTAGCGGACGCCTATAGACATTTTTCAATTGATATATGTTGGTGCTGTTGTTTAATTTGTTCTTCTCAAACAATTTTTAACTAACCAATACTGCTTGGTGTGGGATTCTTCCCCAAGAAGTTTACAGTATGTCAGAGAAATTAGGAGTGTGATCACGCATGCCCTTGTTCTCTCGTGCGGCCTGAGTCACGTACACCTAAGTGCATCACAAATTGCTCTGTGATTAAGTGCAATTTGGCCTGTAATAATGTCTGATTTATTACGACAGCAGCTTATTATCCTCACTGTCTGGTAGAAAATGTATATTTTCAAAACCATTACTTATCAGGAAGGTCTGGTATGGGATTTAATGACTCGCCTGTATTCCTTTTCCACGATTATCCAAAGGGCTTAACCACACACACACACACACACACACACACACACACACACACACACACACACACACACACACACACACACACACACACACACACACACACACACACACACACACACACACACACACACACACGGTGGAGGCAACCATGCTAGAGGTCATACTAGAGTATTCTGTTTTATGCAGTGTCGGGCATCATTGTGTAACTTCATGTGTCGATATATTGTATCTTCATGTTGCTTTGTTGCTTCTGTGAGAACTAGTGTGAATTCTCCAAATCAATATTCTCATCAGCATGACAAGCAGCTCATAACAACCCAGAAATATAAAGCCACGTACAGTACATATCTTTTTGTTTGCCATTTTTCTAATCTAATAATGTTGAAATGTGTCCATTTCAAGCTCCTGTTGGAATATATGTTTAATGGAATATAACTTGTAACTACCAATTGTGCATCCTTGGTTGCGCTACTGAAGGAAAGAGGGGGAAATCAAAATAGTATGGGTTATTAACTGGAATAACTGCTCAGCACGACCATAAGGGAGCAGGGGACGTTGTTCCAGCACAAGAACAAATTGGATGCATCCCCACTTCAATCACTGCCACTTGATCGATTACATCCTAGTGAGACGCAGTGGCATCATCAGTGATGTTCTCATTACCTGACCTGTGAGAGGAGCAGAATATGGAGAATCTTTTACACGATTTAAGTGGTATAAATGTCAATCAGATATATAGTATAATATAATTTTGCATTTTTTGTGACTGGTCTAAACATTCTCCCCTTCTTCCCCACACACAGGAACAGTTTTGACATGGGTTTTATATAATAATTTTGGAAATATTCAATTTTTCCCCCAGTATCGGCCGATCATGAGGAAAACTATCGGTGATAGGGATAGGTCCCAAAAAGCCTGATCGGAGCATCCCTACTAATATGAACAACCCTGACTATACAGTGTATGCTGCCTCAACCTACCTCTTGGTTGCACCACTTCTGTCTGGATTGTAATCACGGCAGGTTGACATGGCCCTGCATGGAAGCTATTGTTGTGCTAGCATGGTGAACACTAAATAATTATTGCAGTCACAGAGATTTCAGTTGGGATCAAGACTTTCTCAGTACATCTGAGACCTCTGCATCCTTCCCCTCAATTCACAACACATAACACAGGAGGGTCACCAGGACACACAACACCACCTCTTCACACTGATGCCATCAAGACATTTCTCGTGAGAAGATATTAGGAACTGAATCATTGTTTTATAGTATCAATGTTTGTGCCAAAAGTCAAAAAGGTCCGACAATGTCAATGGAAACCTTTTGGAATGTAGTGGAATACTTTGTCAAGCTCGTACCTATATATGGAGATCTCTGTATCTGTCATTCCTTGTCATATACTGATGTCATCAGTATATGACCATATATGGGCATGCCTCTTTTGTGCCCATATATGGAGCTGAGCAATTGGTTTGCGCCTGGTGCCATGACGACAAGTTGAGGTTAGACTCCATATTTGGGCATAGCTGCATTGAGAACTCCTTATATGGTTATGGCTGAGTCATGGTGACATGAGCATGACATCAGAGGTCAGGGACCCCCTCCATCCCAAAGCCTGACATCACACATCGGATCTCCATATATGGATATGACTGACATCATCGTGATGACATCAGCACAAAAGACAAATCAACCTCTATTTTTATTTCACTTCCGTGACGTCAGTGACAGCCAGAGTGTATAGTTTCACAGACCATGGATGGGGAGGAGAGGCAGACACTGGTGAGGCGAGCATGGATGAGGATGCTGGCACGGGAGAGCGATGTGGCAGACACAGCAGCTGAGGCTGGCACAGGAGGAGAGGCTGGTACAGGAGAGGCGGTCATGGGAGAGGAGCCTGGCACAGGAGGAGAGGCTGGTACAGGAGAGGCGGTCATGGGAGAGGAGCCTGACACAGCAGCTGAGGCTGGCACAGGAGAGGCGGTCATGGGAGAGGAGCCAGGAGGAGAGGCTGGTACAGGAGAGGCGGTCATGGGAGAGGAGCCAGGAGGAGAGGCTGGTACAGGAGAGGCGGTCATGGGAGAGGAGCCTGACACAGGAGGAGAGGCTGGTACAGGAGAGGCGGTCATGGGAGAGGAGCCTGACACAGGAGGAGAGGCTGGTACAGGAGAGGCGGTCATGGGAGAGGAGCCTGACACAGCAGCTGAGGCTGGCACAGGAGGAGAGGCTGGCACTCATACATGCCGTCGAGGGTGTGGAGGCAGAATCAGAATCATCTTACGCTGATCTGGATAGCAACCCGGTTGTTGAGTTTGACCAACCACCAGCCAATGAGAATCTCATAAACTGCCTGCCCCATATCACCATCCATGTCAGTGTGGAGGACTGCTGTTCAGTGTGCTGTAGTGAATACATTCCAGGGCAGGTGTACTCTACTCTGCCTTGTAAGCACGCTTTCCACAGAGAGTGCATCGCCACATGGCTCCAAAGGTCTGCCACATGTCCAGTGTGTTGCCATGTCTTGACTCCGCCTTGAGCTGCCTTTGCAATGAAAAAGTCTGGCCCCTCTCAATTGTGGGGGGACTTTGCGGACCCAAAGGACCAACCGGATTCGTCTGGAACCAGGACATAACCAACCAGAGCCCAGTATGCAAATTTGGGGCGGGCCGCGGGACATTGCAAGATTCGTCCCTTTTTCACAACAAAGATAAAATGCTTCAGGAGCTTTGGACAACTAGCCTGAAAGAACATTTCTGCCCACAGGCCATCAGGCTCATGATCGAATGTCTCTCAGAAACACCAAAACACCCCTCTTCCCACTTCCTCCCCCCTCCCCATCACTGAATTGTGAGCTGCGCTTTAATGGACATTCAGACTCGCACATACAGAAACACACACACACACACACACACACACACACACACACACACACACACACACACACACACACACACACACACACACACACACACACACACACAGTCAAAAAGGTCCGACAATGTCAATGGAAACCTTTTGGAATGTAGTGGAATACTTTGTCAAGCTCGTACCTATATATGGAGATCGCTGTATCTGTCATTCCTTGTCATATACTGATGTCATCAGTATATGACCATATATGGGCATGCCTCTTTTGTGCCCATATATGGAGCTGAGCAATTGGTTTGCGCCTGGTGCCATGACGACAAGTTGAGGTTAGACTCCATATTTGGGCATAGCTGCATTGAGAACTCCTTATATGGTTATGGCTGAGTCATGGTGACATGAGCATGACATCAGAGGTCAGGGACCCCCTCCATCCCAAAGCCTGACATCACACATCGGATCTCCATATATGGATATGACTGACATCATCGTGATGACACCAGCACAAAAGACAAATCAACCTCTATTTTTATTTCACTTCCGTGGCGTCAGCGACAGCCAGAGTGTATAGTTTCACAGACCATGGATGGGGAGGAGAGGCAGACACTGGTGAGGCGGGCATGGATGAGGAGGCTGGCACAGGAGATGCTGCCACAGGAGATGAGGCTGGCACAGGAGGAGAGGCTGGTACAGGAGAGGCGGGCATGGGAGAGGAGACTGGCACAGGTTATGACGCTAGCACAGGAGATGAGGCTGGCACAGCAGAGGCTGGTACAGGAGCAGAGGATGGTACAGGAGAGGCTGGCATGGGAGAGGAGACTGGCAAAGGTGATGAGACTGGCACAGGAGATGAGGCTGGCGCAGGAGGAGAGGCTGGTATGGGAGAGGAGCCTGGCACAGGAGGAGAGCGTGGCACAGGAGGAGAGCGTGGCACAGGAGGAGAGACTGTCATATGAGGAGAGGTTGGCACACGAGGAGAGGCTGGCACAGGAAGAGAGACTGGTACACGAGAGGTGGGTACAGGAGGAGAGGTGGGTACAGGAGGAGAGGCTGTTACAGGAGAGGCTGGTACAGGAGAGGCGGTCATGGGAGAGGAGCCTGGCACAGGAGGAGAGCGTGGCACACGAGGAGAGGCTGGCACAGGAAGAGAGACTGGTACATGAGAGGTGGGTACAGGAGGAGAGGTGGGTACAGGAGGAGAGGTGGGTACAGGAGGAGAGGTGGGTACAGGAGGAGAGGCTGTTACAGGAGAGGCTTGCACAAGCGATGTGGCTGACACAGCAGCTGAGGCTGGCAGAGGAGGAGAGGCTGGCACTCATACATGCCGTCGAGGGTGTGGAGGCAGAATCAGAATCATCTTACGCTGATCTGGATAGCAACCCGGTTGTTGAGTTTGACCAACCACCAGCCAATGAGAATCTCATAAACTGCCTGCCCCATATCACCATCCATGTCAGTGTGGAGGACTGCTGTTCAGTGTGCTGTAGTGAATACATTCCAGGGCAGGTGTACTCTACTCTGCCTTGTAAGCACGCTTTCCACAGAGAGTGCATCGCCACATGGCTCCAAAGGTCTGCCACATGTCCAGTGTGTCGCCATGTCTTGACTCCGCCTTGATCTGCCTTTGCAATGAAAAAGTCTGGCCCCTCTCAATTGTGGGGGGACTTCGCGGACCCGAAGGACCAACCAGATTCGTCTGGAACCAGGACATAACCAACCAGAGCCCAGTATGCAAATTTGGGGCGGGACATAGCAAGATTCGTCCCTTTTTCACAACAACTAGCCTGAAAGAACATTTCTGCCCACAGGCCATCAGGCTCATGATCGAATGTCTCTCAGAAACACCAAAACACCCCTCTTCCCACTTCCTCCCCCCTCCCCATCACTGAATTGTGAGCTGCGCTTTAATGGACATTCAGACTCGCACATACAGAGAAACACACACACACACACACACACACACACACACACACACACACACACACACACACACACACACACACACACACACACACACACACACACACACACACACACACCTATTGTATCTTCAATTGAAATCCAAACCATTGCCTAGTCACTGTATTGGTTTAAGTGGTTAAATGTAGGGTATGTACATTTCTCTTTGGTTAAAATAAGTGTAAAATATCTCTATTCTGATTGATTCTATTGTCTCATTGCTATAGAGTGTTTGTTCCGTTAAAAGGTGTTTTCATGTATGCTCTTCATTAAATACAAGTGAAATTTGAAGTGATGAAAGTGGAAAGAAATGAGCAGAGAAACACTATAAGAATTAAGCTGATAACTGGTACTCTCTCCTGTTTGGCTGAAATTTTGTCACCTACCTGAAAAACAATAATACAGAGCTTCAAATGTTTAACAAAATACCTTTTGTTTTATCCAAATACTATCACTTTACCCTACCTATGGGTTATGGAGTGATGGAGGTTTTTAATAAATTGAAATTATCAAATGAATTAATGTATTTTGGGCATATTTATCTTGTGTGTTTTTGTCAGGTGAAACCTGACTAATGATCGCTCATGAAATGTAGACATACTAGTCATACTGACGGCCTAGCCTGATTGGCTGCCACACACGCTGCCTAAGCCAATGGGAGTGTAGTGTGATTGCCTGCCTCCTAAGCTATGCCACACGCACCGCAAAAGGGCTGATTTCCGCACCATAGCGAGCAAGCTTTACGACCGCAGCCTCGAAGCAACAACAGCTGCACAACAAAACACAGTCATTGAACCACGCACAGAACGTCGGAAACGAACGCAAACAAAGGCCGCGAGGTTGTGACACACAATCACAAACATACACGTTACTAAAAAAATATGGGGGGGAGAACACAACGGAGACAAGAACACAACGGAGATAGCGCTTCTTTCACCTGACAAATATCACTATGTGATCATTTCTTGTTTTGCCATGGTTTGTGTTGGTAAGTGAGTGAGTTGGAGAGAAACAGATAATTAGAATTTCAACAAGCAACATTGTTCTTGTCAATTCAAGAGACTGCAGCAAACAATTACCAACGCAAACCATGGCAAAACACACATGCACACGCACACACAGAGCACCAACATGGATTTCAAGGTCACACTGTGGAACATCCTTATCTAATGGTCCATTAACCCTGTTGTCCGCAGGCCCCATGTCGCTGCTGTTGCTACCGCTGCAGCCAGCGGGCTGGAGGACTTTAAAGCCTACGCCGTTTTCCAGGAGATTGAGAAAAAACTGCAAGAGGTAAAACGGCATCCTAAAACAAATGGCTCAAAAGCTTTTAGCTCTGGCCTTGACCTGTCCTTATGAGTTCTGGGGAACATAATTCATATCTTCAAAGAAAGAAGGGGTTTGCTTATCTCTCTCTCTCTCCCCCCTCCAGGAAGGAGAGGTGTTTGTCAAGAAGATTGGGGGAGTGTTTGCGTTCAAGGTCAAAGATGGACCTGATGGGAAAGAGGGAGTTTGGGTAGTGGATGTCAAAAATGGCAAGGGCTCCGTCACCAATGACACAGGTGCGTTCTTGTGTGTGTGTGTGTGTGTGCGTGCGTGCGTGCATGCGTGCGTGCGTGCGTGCGGCGTGCGCGCGCTGGATTAACACCTCTGGGGTCCCCTGGGCACTGAAGCGTGCGTGCGTGCGTGCGTGTGACACTGAGGTGTCTATCTTTGCCCTAAAATGGGTTTCAATGACTCAGGCAACATTGTTATACCACAGGACAAGGCTGGATTAACACCTCTGGGGGCCCCTGGGCACTGAAGCTCGAAGGCCCCCCTGCACATGCACGTTCGAATCTTTGGCCTTTTTGGGGCAGTTTTACGCTGTTCTATTGGCCTATTCCTGGCCGCCTACCCCGCCCCAGAGTGACAGTCAGGCAGTAACAAGCACATTATTTTTATTTGACCCACATAGTAAGCAAATGGGTGAGATATTCCAATTTTATGCATGGAGAATGAAAACAAAGCAATGCTGGATGGTGGACAATGACATCATGTATTTTATTCCACCAGAATCACCTCTCCACCTGACCTCACACAGCCCAGTGGGCCCATGCAGGCATGCACCCACCTTGAACAGCCTATAGCGCATTGTTTTTTTTGTTTTTTAATATATTTTTTTGCGGCTTACGCCTTTTATTGGTTTTTGAAGGGACAGACAGTAGGCTGACAGGAAACGGGAGAGAGATGGGGGAAGACATGCAGTAAAGGCCGTGTCGGGCTCGGGAGTCGAACCCGCGGCACACTGCGACTGGATTACCAGTCGGGTGCCCAGATGGTTACGCCACCGCCTGGGCCCTATAGCGCATTGTTGCTGCTTTATTACACACAATTGTACTTTTCAGCTGCATTCTCACCAACAATAAATCACTAATTATTTTTGACACCATTTATTTCATTCTGATTACTGGGGAAAAATGGACCCTTCCATAGTCTACATGTTGACATGTCATAGATGTTAAACACAGCTAAAGGCAATACCATTAATTAATTTAGCCCAATATGTTTAATTTCGGTGTTACTGTGTGCCAGTATATACCTGTAGACAACACTTTGGTAGACTTGGTAGAGTTGTGGTGCACTCTGACCTGGGCTGTAACTCAGCTTCTGGAGGACAGGGTTCACACTTTGTTGACCTTTGGCAACTCATTGAAATCCATTGTGCAGCACCTCCTCAACCCCTCCCAGTCTGTACAGCACCTCCTCAACCGCTCCCAGTCTGTACAGCACCTCCTCAACCCCTCCCAGTCCGTACAGCACCTCCTCAACCCCTCCCAGTCTGTACAGCACCTCCTCAACCCCTCCCAGTCTGTACAGCACCTCCTCAACCGCTCCCAGTCTGTACAGCACCTCCTCAACCGCTCCCAGTCTGTACAGCACCTCCTCAACCCCTCCCAGTCTGTACAGCACCTCCTCAACCCCTCCCAGTCTGTACAGCACCTCCTCAACCGCTCCCAGTCTGTACAGCACCTCCTCAACCCCTCCCAGTCTGTACAGCAATATTAGCATACCTCAGCAAACTTGTTACAGAATACTACAAAACATTTGTGTGCATATTGGAGCATTAATGCACTCAGCCAAGCATATCCGTCTGTGCGTGTCGCTTATTGAATTGGTGGTACAATAACCAAATATAGCGCTTGGAACGTGAGATTCATGAATAGTCTTCACTCAGCGTTTCATTCGAGCTATAAGTATTCATAGCCATGCGTAATTGTCATGCCGACTCACATACGTGACACACGAGACGAGCCTAGAGCCAGTTATTATTATTGTATAAATCCAGAATCTATCAACAGCATCCCAGTCTGATAATGGTCTATTATAAACGAATCCGCTGAGTGGCAACCATAACTGCTTTGTCAAGCAGCAATAATGAGAGCCGATTGCCGAGGCAGTGCAACCTTGATGATGGAGAGGGCCATCATCAATTGCCACATTCACTCCGCAAGGTTACATTCCGTATCTGCACTCTCACCAGTAGTATGTATATTGTGAACTCCGTCACTCAAATAGCCCATAGTAGTCACAAATGTAATTGTGAAGAGATATTAACAATTATCTTTCAGTGTAGAATATTTTTGTAATTTCAACCACATTTAGTAATACTTATATTAACGTTATGTAACTTCATGTAAACTTGCTGTTTTTAATTGTAACAACTGAAATCAATAATACTGTATATCAGTATTCAGATACTGACACCCATTAATTCTAAAGTCTCTTATGCGGCAGCCCAGTACATCAAAACAGGAAACAACATCAATATAAAATAAAAAGAAGCACAGGCACTGTCTCCATATGACTGCCTCCATTAAGCTCATTTCCACCTGCAACCTTCACAAGTTATTATTTGACAGAGTAGGGATGCATGATGTTCACCTGCCATCAATCACACACTTTGGACACAACCCTCACAAACTAACCTGGCTATTAAACCCCTACAAAGGTCCTGTGTCAACAACAGGTTACATAAACACTTATTACATAAACCCTTTTTTGCTGGCCTAGAAAATCGTGTTCTTATCATATCATCATATCATATATCAGCATACTATAATTAACTCAATGTCTGTCTGTCTGAATGAATGAATGAATGTCTGAATGTGTG
Organism: Electrona antarctica; assembly: GCF_951216825.1. Classification (NCBI taxonomy): domain Eukaryota; kingdom Metazoa; phylum Chordata; class Actinopteri; order Myctophiformes; family Myctophidae; genus Electrona; species Electrona antarctica. The sequence continues at coordinate 16,505,481 of NC_136800.1, read as the reverse complement.
TCAGAAACACTGCTGTAGCTCCTCACTGCCTGCACCAATCACTCCCACTTTTCACACAGACATTGACCATAATAATATGGAGGTCTTAACGAAGCCCTTTTTCCAATTCAACAAATTATAAATTAATAACGAATTTATTAGTGAATTAAATATTCCCATCCACTTACATGGGAAAATGCGAAAACTCACATCAAGTACTTTTCTCTCAGAAACCGTCTGAGCTACAGTTACAACACTTGGAGGGGAGGTTCATAATAATTATTAAAATTAATGTAATGAATAATTACATAATTACATGGTGGCGCTATAACAGCCCACTTTACATTTCGTCTTAACTCTTGAACCGTAGGTCGTAAAATCAAATTTTCACTTTCCATGGATTCCTTGGGTCATGACCCATATAGGCCACGCCCATTGGGTCATGACCCATATAGGCCACGCCCATTTCCGCCATTTAGAACACACATTTAAAACACACTTTTTGCTCTTCCACCTACAGCTTTTGTGCAAATCTCACACAAATCGGTACACATGATCTCTGGACCTATCCGATGAAAACGCCACAGCCAGAATTTTCATAGTCCATATCGTTCGGCTGTAATCGGCGTCCAAAGTTAGTGGGAGGGGCCTGTTTTACAAAAAATGACACAAATCACCAACTGAATCTGGTGCATGTGGTGCATGTCAAACTGGGGGGCCTTCATACTTTTCAAATGGGGGTCTGTGGGCTAATAAGTGTAAATGTTGCGGTCCTTGCCATGAACATATTTCCCTACCATGCATTTGTATGAATACTTTCATGTTATAGTGCTGTCTTTATTCATTAAAAAAAACACACAAATATATTGAGGTGTTTTGTAGGTTTTGTACTTGTTCTCTATACCTAGCCTGCGAAGTTCTGGAGTTCAACCCAAACCCAAGACATAACCTCCATAGAAAATAATCTTGGTCCACTACAAATACCTAATTCCTCTGTTCCAGCAGAGGTGCTAGATAGAAAGCTCATAACTTGTGATGTAAATAATGAGATCCAGAACAGTTGAGAATTAAACAGCAGTCACCCTTCCCTTTTCAAATGTTTTATAATGCACTTGAATGAACAGTATCCATGTTCCTTTGTCATTTCACAAAAATAAAAGTTTGACACATGTACTAAAGAACATGGAAAATCCACAAAAGAAAATATACAAAAACATTAACATTTAGTAAATGTACAACCTTTATCTTTCAGTCTGTTATACACAATTTTTTTTTCCAGTTTCAGTTATGAAATGGACTTTTTAAAATAAAAACAAAATCAACTTTGTACTATTATCTTTTTTTTTATATCCTTTTTATTACAACATTATTATACAACTTTATTATACAACATCGGCACAATACCGCATATTCTCACAAAATGTATAGTAATATACTCTTTAACTTCTGTATCCTTTAGATAAGAAGGCGGACTGCACCATTGCAATGGGCGACGAGAACCTTCTGGCTTTGATGACGGGGAAGATGAATCCACAGACGGTACATTTTGTTCTCTTTCTTTATCTGCAAATGAAATGATATAACAAGATACGTGAGATGTTGCCTTTTCACATTCAATCTCTCAGACAAGGTATAATTCAATTAATTAATTATGCATGTGAAATTCAAGGCCTCCACATTGTCTCCGTTCCCTGAACACTAGGGAGGAGAGACACTATGTACACATTATAAAGACAGTAGACTTTTGTGCCATTCAGAGCCATAATAATTGTGTAACATAATTCCTGTAAGTGTGGAGCCCTTCCTGTAATAACTATTGTCACACGTTTAATGAGACAATGTTTCTGTCTGACTAAGGACAGTGTGTAATTTGCCTATTAATGACTGATTTTGTATAAAATGTATCTGAATGATGGAACATGCTTGTTGATTTTGATTAAATAATATAATAAATACCTCTATTGACCAGGAAACCTTTGTGAGAATTCAAAAACAGATTTATATTTTGTGTGCATGCATGTTGAATGACAGGCTTGTGCGCTATTGGTGCAATATGACGTGAATGGTGTCACCCTCCAAAACATCATTACAGAGCGCATCGCGCACACACACACACACACGCGCACACACACACAGACACACACACACACACACACACACACACACACACACACACACACACACACACACACACACACACACACACACACACACACACACACACACACACACACACACACACACACACACAAAAACATGAAAATAGGTGGAAAGAGAAGTAGAGTGCCGGGTAAATGTGTATAAATTAAATGGCCTGTGAATAGGACGGAGAGGTTATCTCTTGAGGGAAAATACAAGGAGTGATTATGGAGAGTTGGGAGAAACAAAAATGAAAAGTTAAAACGCAACAAGCAATTGCCCCTCTTCCAGTCCACATTAGATTTGGCTGACTAAATGTTACATACTCCTGGAGATGGAGATTATTGAGACAACGTGTCCTTTCATTTCTGTCTGCCCCGGCCATCTGTTCATGATGACAAAGCAGATCTTAAAGGGATAGTTCAGATTTTTTTAACTTAAGTTGTATGAAATACTTGCCATTAATATAGTGGTTGCAACTGTATTAATTGATTGCCCGAGTCCCATGGTGAGAGTTCTGCTCTGGTTTTGGTGAAATATCAAGTAGTTCCGGTCATTTTGTGGGGGACACTGGGGGCCACGCAGTAAAAGTAAATTAATCCACAAAACTAACGTAATTTGTATTGTTGACCTATTTCTAAAATATTAGTGAAACTTTCGTTCTTTTTTTACCCCTCTATCACACAGAACTATGTTTTTTGTGTCCATATCACTACGCCCAAAAAATAGTTCCATGTGATAGAGGGGTCAAAGTTGAACGAAAGTCGCGCTAATATTTTAGAAATAGGTCAACAATACAAATTACGTTCGTTTTGTGGATTAATTTACTTTTACTGCGTGGCCCCAGTGCCCCCCACAAAATGACCGGAACTACTTAATATTGACCAAAACCAGAGCAGAACTCCAACCACGGGACTCGGGCAATCAATTAATACAGTTGCAACCACTATATTAATGGCAAGTATTTCATACAACTTAAGTTCAAAAAATCTGAACTATCCCTTTAACAGACATTTTACTGCATGTGTAAATCTTTACACTCTGAGAGATGCTGTCATTCACAGATTGTGTTTTTATTTGAATTCTTCTTAGTTTGGCTCTTGACTATTACTCACCTGTACAATCTTTCTCTCTGTCCTCTCAGGCGTTCTTCCAGGGGAAGCTTAAAATCACGGGGAACATGGGCATGGCCATGAAACTACAGAGCCTCCAGATTGCACCAGGCAAGGCCAAGCTGTGAAACTCAGAGCCCGGCTGGACCCAACCTCCACCAGAAGTGTCTAGGATGCTTATCTCCTCTTTCAGTGTTTCAGGATGTTTTAGAGTCTGAATCCTCTATGATCATACCTTCCTTTTTGTCTGACTTCTCCTTTTCATCTATAGCTTTCTTCACAAATCTTCCTCTCACATGAATACTTCTCATGCACTTTTACACCCATTTGATTATTATTTTGAGTGGTGCTAGCCACTCCTATACGTGACTATGTGTGTATGTCTGTCTGTCTGTTTATGAGCACGGAAGTATCATGACAATACCGCTGGATGGCACTGTTGGGCAGCGTCACACACACACACACACACACACACACACACACACACACACACACACACACACACACACACACACACACACACACACACACACACACACACACACACACACACACACACACAAAGGCCAGGGAGGAGGGCTTGTACAGTACAGTAGTACACACAGCACCACTCAGTTCAGACAGGTCTGTGTTTTTTTCTTAAAAAAAACAAAAAACTGAAATCCAACCACTGTGAGGACAATGCTAAGTAACTCACAGTTACAGTATCCTCATGAATACCATATAACATATACCATAACAACACTGTGGGTCCTGAATGTTTCCATTCCAGGCGCTTCTGAGCACAATATTTAGACTGTAGGTACGTGTCTTTGGACCTACAGTAGGGACATCATCTGTAATCTGGACTAATCTGGTGTGGCTACTGCTAATACTGTACTTCCAGTTAACCTGGGCGTGTTTGCTGCTGTGGTACAGTAGACTGACTTTTGTGCCATTCAGAGCCATAATAATTGTATAACATAATTCCTGTAAGTGTGGAGCCCTTGCTGTAATAACTATTGTCACGTGTTTAATGAGACAATATTTCTGTCTGACTAAGGACAGTGTGTAATTTGCCTATTAATGACTGATTTTGTATAAAATGTATCTGAATGATGGAACATGCTTGTTGATTTTGATTAAATAATATAATAAATACCTCTATTGACCATGAAACCTTTGTGAGAATTCAAAAACAGATTTATATTTTGTGTGCATGCATGTTGAATGACAGGCTTGTGTGCTATTGGCGCAATATGACGTGAATGGTGTCACCCTCCAATACATCATTACAGAGACGCACGGTACACACACACACACACACACACACTCTCAAGAGGTTATCTCTTGAGGGAAAATACAAGTAATATCCACCACTGTGACATTTGCCCTCATTCCAAAAGTCAAGGTAAAAGCTGAGGCAAGGCAACAAGAAAAATGAAAACGTTTTAATGGTAAATGGTGCATTTATATAGCGCCTTTATCCAAGGCGCTTTACATGGATTGTGCATTACATTCACCCATTCACACACACATTGATGGCAGCGGAAACCATGCAAGGCACCAACCAGCACATCAGGAGCAATTAGGGGTTCAGTGTCTTGCTCAAGGACACTTCGCCACTAACTCTGGGGGAGCCCAGCCACTGCCACCCCTATTTGATTTTGATTTTGATTTAATCTTGGTGTCCTCTTTCTCAAGTTCTGTTCCAATAATATTCATTTGTTCATTTATTAAATTTGATTTGTTGAATTCATCCCCCTGCCAGTGTTCCTGATCTCTACTGTGCTCCACCCACCCATCCCTGTCCATGTGCTCCATCCTCCCATGCACCCACCCACCCAGCCCCCCCCCCCCCCCCCCCCATGCTGCTGCTCTGTCCCCTCCTTCTGGCCAGGTCATTGTGCCAACTGGTGGCATTTGGCAGCTGCGCAGGCGCATGCCTCTAGTCATACTTGTAGTCTCAACAGCTGATGTGAGGAAGACAGGGTGTGTGAGAACTAATCGGGCAGAATTATTTTGTTGGAGAATCCTGAGCATGATGCTGCTCTGTGACTTGGTGGTTAGAGACTAGTTAGGTACCACCTCGCCCGAGGGTGGAGCTAGAGGAAAGGTAATGGAGTCACTCAACCCGTAGAGCGGTTGCTCTACCTCAGGAGCCATTGCCAGTGTGTTTAATGAAGGTATTCCAACCCCTGCGATGCGAGAATCACTAGCAAACACCAAGTCGGGACTCCAGTGTTGTTTTGCCGCAGTGTGTCTAGTCTACATAGGTGGTACACCTCTTTACCTATCTGGCTGTGCCTTGGGTTGGCTCCATAGTCTACATAGGTGGTACACCTCTTTACCTATCTGGCTGTGCCTTGGGTTGGCTCCATAGTCTACATAGGTGGTACACCTCTTTACCTATCTGGCTGTGCCTTGGGTTGGCTCACACACAGTTTTACATAGGTGGTACACCTCTTTACCTATCTGGCTGTGCCTTGGGTTGGCTCCCACACAGTTTGACATAGGTGGTAGACCTCTTTACCTATCTGGCTGTGCCTTGGGTTGGCTCCCACACAGTTTTACATAGGTGGTACACCTCTTTACCTATCTGGCTGTGCCTTGGGTTGGCTCCTACACAGTTTTCTTGCCACCAGTTCTGGGTGCCTGACGCAGTGCCCAATCATCCTCATCCTTCTCCCTCTGACCTTGAATGTGACCTGTGGGAGGACCCTGTAGAGGTCAAAGTTTCTGATGTGGACACACAATACCCTTGTATACCCCGTGCGTATTAATTTCATTTGGCTATACAATAGGCTAAAATGATTTTGACCGCCTTTGTAGAACCCACTATTCAAAACTAAGTTATAATTTGGACTCTTCGTCTAATGGAGATGAAGTCACTGCCCTCTCCTCATCTCTAGTTGGTGGGCATATAGCAATTGCATGCTGTTTGTGCATCAGTGTTGCCTTGTTAATGAAGGCTGCTCTGATAAATTCTTGTTATTCCTGTTCCTGTTACCTTCAACTCTGAAGAGATGGGTTTTCAGACTACGGTGGAAGATTGGGAGTGTGACCTCTTCAACCTTCAACCTTGCACTCTGGAGAAAGCAGCACTGCAAAGAATAAAGCCAATACATAATTACATTTTCATCAATTTATTTGTTGGGCCATGGTTCAAAAAAAGAATCGTGAACATGACAAAAAGAGAAACAAAAGGGAAATAATTTAGTTCAGGTGCAGTTTCACAGAGATAATTGAATATATTTGCCACCTGAAGGCATTTAAAAAAGCAGATACAAGCAGGTTCAAGCTCACAACGTTGCTATCCATCGTAAAACAAAGTGTATACTGTAGGGCTTAAGTGGTTAAGAGTTTATTGTGTTTTGTTGCAATATCCAGATGAGATATTAAAGGACCACTTCACCACTGGACCAGTGTTGAGCCAATTGATCACCATAGCAACCCCAGCCTAGGCCTGATTAGGTAAACTCCCAACACCTGCTAAATCCTCCAAACATGTATCTCCACTCACACTCAATGACTCACACTCCTCATGCAGCTACACAGACACATCCCAGGCACACTTTGGTAGGCCTATAGCCCTGTCCTGTTTGGATGACAATATTGCCTTTCCAACAGATCTTTTTTTTTTATTATCGATTCTTAATTTTCATAATCGATTTCGGGTCCTATTAACGATAATCGATTAATCGATTAATCGGACCCATCCCTATTATTAGTGAGGACCTATTATATGAAGATAGGTTGAAAAGTGGTGAAGTGGTCCTTTAAGTCGACCTCGTCCAGTCATGTTATATCTCGCCTGGACGAGATCAATTATTTTTCTTACCATGGCCACTCCGGGGCTCCGTATTACTATGTTTGAAAGTGAGTAGGCCATACATTGTAGTCTCTGACGGTTGGCGGTCTGGCGGAATACAGTTTGTGAATTGCTGAAACATTATCCTTTTGATGGTGAGGTGGAGTGAGTGGTTGTGAACATGTGCAGAAATGTATGGGCAGTAATTCTATGCTCATTATTAGGATATACTGTATGTAGTTCTGGATGATATGACATAAGAGGCTACTTTGTGTGAGAGTGAATAAACAAAATCCCAGTACATGAATACAGCACTGAATCATAAATAATTAAAAACAAGTCTATGCAAACTATCCTCATTTTTTTCCTTCTGTACAATATATATATTTTTTATCCATAGTTAGATTTTTTTTCCTTTTTACAGAGTGGGGCTGGGTTACATTTTCATAGAATTGGACAGAAATGGCAACTTTTGAAACAGGCCATGATAAACTGTCATGGTAATAGAAACTATATCTTTTCACTTTTAAAGTAAGTACAGCATACATCAATACATATACACAAAGATGGAGTGTGGCCTGTCATTGGCTCCGTCTCCCATTGTCTTTGTCGTTGCTTGTTTGAACAACTTGAGTGAACACTCCAGATCTGCAGAACACTGGTCCCAAATGCTTCTCCTTTGGTCGTTTAAGGCAAAGAGGGAATACATGGGATATGAAGCAGAGCACAGTATCCATGCAGTTTAGACTCAGGGATTACAAGGCAAGGTTTAATTATACACCGTTTCTCAAAGTCGGGTCCGGGGCCCACCTATTCCTTTTACCTTTGGGACCATTTGGTTCCATTTGTACACTCTCAGAGTAACAGGCCCATAATAGTCCATTTGAACCCCCTGGTGGTGCCTGAATCCGACGTTGCGAACCAGTGATTTAATCTCAGTTGAAAAAAGAATATCTTCAACCTGTGTGTGTTAAAATGTTGACCAAAGGAACATCTGACAAGTTGAGCATTTGTTTAATCTTCCCATTATCGATTAATTACCTCTGCAAAGAAGATAATATTTTCACCACCAGCTATTTAATGGATTTACAAAAACTGGGTGGACATGATGATCTTGGGCAAAGAAAGAATTGATTGATTAAACGTGCAGATTGGCCAAAATGCGGCACAACTGAAAAAGAGTGAATGAACCATAAGAAAGTGCGTAAATGTGTCTAAAAGCCCAGTCTATGGGGGTTTGAGGCAACTTTGCATTTGATAGTGTCTTTTTTTTTCAGCAGATAATTCGTGAATAAAAAATAAATAAAGAATAGGCCTATACAAAAGTTTAAAACAAAACAAAATAAAACAAAAAAACAGAAGAAACCCCCACACCCCAACTCACATTATGACAACAAATGATACAATAACAGGCCATTGAGCATGTTCTTTCTTTTCGCACGGTCCAATAAGGGACATATTACATCTGATATTACCTATTCTCCATTTCACAGCTGCACTGGGTAAACCCTCACCGTTGGAAAACTGATTTCCTGAGGGGCTCCAGCGCTCTACCAAAAACATATTTGCTCCCTCCCTCTGGCTCTACAGCACGCCATCGACCCGGGGGCGCAAAAACAGTGTAACTGCCTGCAGATAATGAATAATAATGGATAAATAACAGCGCGCGGCAGCGCGCGCACGCACGCCGCACGCCACGCACGCACGCACGCACGCGCACGCACGCACGCACGCACGCACGCACGCACGCACGCACGCACACGCACGCACGCACGCAAGCACGCACGCACGCACGCACGCACGCAGCACGCACGCACGCACGCACGCACGCACGCACGCCACACCACACACACACCACGCACGCACACACACACACACACACACACACACACACACACACACCACACACACACACACACACACACACACACCTGACAACTGAGGGTCATTGTTTAGATTCTGTAGAAATTGTCTTCCTCAGTCGGTTTCATTCCAGGATTGTCTATCCATCCGGGCAGGTGGTACATCTTGAAGGAAAAGGCTTGCTTGTGTGTGAGTCTGTGTGCACGTTTTAATACCTTCCAGTTCCACCACAGCAACGCTCCACTGTGCGCTCCACTGAGCCCGGCCACTACAGATGTGCCAACCTTTTTAGACTTCATACATTTGTCTCCAGTCCGTTCATGTCAATGTTGCACTGGTCCTTGTTTTCTCGGTGCTCTCTCTTGTGCTGAGCCCCGTGGTGCTTTTTCTTTCCCCCGGGCGGCACGCCCGCCTCCAGCAGCATCAGGCGAGCCACTTCCGGGGACACCTGGTGGAGCATGCCCCCGTGTGGAGGCGGCTGATAGCCGCCGTTGGTCTGGTTCTGGTAGCTCATCATCTGCTGGATGCTGATCATGGGCTTGGTCTCGCAGATAAGTGGCACCTGCACGGCGGACGCAACGCAAACAGTACATCAGAGTTAGTTTCAGCGGTCATCAATATGTCTGTACACAGACAAAATGTGTCCGAGTCAAGGACTTTGTCTTCTCTGTGGCAAATTTTAGATTTTCTGTTTCACTCACCATTATAATGTTCTTAATTTGATCACAATAGAGCGTCGCAGTCCCGCCCCCTACCAGGGCCCAGGAAATTATTCTCCGTTCATTTTCCTCATAGACATTTCAGAAAGTATTTATTTAAAGACGTTTACGCCGCGGACAAAGCCAACTCGAGTCGTGACAAATCATGACAACAAACACAATTTTTTGGGCCGAACAAATAATTAGAAAGAAGAAAAAAACGGCAGCTAGGTTACAACAATTTTTTGGTTGTTTTTCTTCTTTGTAATTATTTGTTTGGTCCAAAATATTGTTTGTGTTGTCATGAGTTGTCACGACTCGAGTTGGCTTTGTCCGCGGCGTAACCGTCTTTAAATAAATACTTTTTGAAATGTCTATGGGAAAAATGCATTGGGATTCATTTCCTGGGCCTGGCGTCGTCATGAAAGAGGGCGGGACTGCGACGCTCTATACCCAAATACTGAATGTCAACAAGCTGACTCCAGGTTTTCTTCAGAATATGTATGACAGTGATTTTACTACGACACTATGGCACATTATGAGTCCACTACTAGTATTAGTGGTCACTGGTCACTGGTTCTCAAAAGTTTTATTTGCAAGGACCCACATAACTCTGAGAGTGTAAAAACGAAACCAAATGAACTCTCTCTGTTATGGTTTCTGGTAATACTAATTTTGTATGTCTGTGGCAAAAATGTAATTTTGACAAAAAGCCAGCATGGGAATGACCTCTGGTTAATTTGGAGTCAATGGTGCAAAAGACAACATTCAGCTACTTGATGTCACACCTCTCACCTGTTCTCCTTCCATGATAAAGTCTTTTCTACAAATATGAGCCATGATCCCTGTGGCCAAGGCATCACCCATCACATTCACCATGGTTCTGAATCGATCCCTGGAATTAAAAAATGATGGTCATTGGTTGTATCATGAAGTCTGCCAAATTGAGTTATGAAACTCAAAATAATGAAAACAAAAGTATAATTACAGCCATGCCCCTTTAGCAATTGATTATGCATTCATTGAATCATTGCAATGTCCAGTTTCCTTTGAAGCCACAATTCAAGACCTATTTTAATAAATACAACTTCATTTTAAACAATCTGTATGGTGGCTGGAGGTGGATTCCCCAATCTTTCATTGAGACGGTTTTGTAGGTTAGGTACGATACCGACTGGTTGACAATGTCAGTGAAGTTATTTGAAGCAGACAGTGCACCAGTTTGGACACTAGGGCCCGTTTTTTTCTTTGGTTCTAGAACTGGTTCCATTCTAGATTCTTGGAACCTTGATGCTTTCATGGAACCGGCGTCCATTTTTTGGTTCCAGTTCCGAACCAACCTTTCGGGTTCTGAACCAATTCATTTTCAGTGGAAACGCTCTGCACTGGTTCAATATGGCTGGAAAAAATACTGAACCAGTTCAACCCTGGTGGAAACGGGGCGGTGTGCTGATATTTTAATTGTAGTTCAGAGTCAGACATCATTCCAAATAGCTCTATTCATCATTAGACATGATTATGGATTGCAGCTTTAAATGCAGCGCAATAACTGTCATAGAACTCAAATACAAAAAGTATTGGCACACACATTCCAATAACATCAAGGGAAGCTTATTTTTGTGTGGACTATTAATCATGCAATACATAAGCATTGCCAACAGCAACAACATGGCAGCCATATCCTGCACCGAAGGCATGCTATGCATAACAATTTATTTCCATTGCTTGATTGAATGTTCAATCAGTGGGATGGATTTACAGTATACTTACAGCGCCCAGTCGACCGCAATGATCAGAGTGATGTCATCGGTGGGCAGGCCCACGGAGGTCAGCACTATCACCATGGTGACTAGACCCGCCTGAGGGATCCCAGCAGCACCGATGCTGGCTGCGGTGGCAGTGATACTGGCAAAGACCAAGTGACATGGAGCATAACGTTAGTTCAGACAGGGCACTTACAGTCTTACAGTGTAGTCAATATGCGATCATCATACCAGCATCAGCATGGTCAGCAATAGTCTCTATGCACTGGCTGTATAGTATTAGTTTAGTATAGAGATTACTAGAGATTCTCAAACAAATATGGGTCCATTTGGTTCCATTTGTACATTCTCATCAGTATCCTAGTGTCAGTTTCATGGTCAGTATCCTGGTGTCAGTTTAATGGTCAGTATCCCTGTGTCATTGTCAGTATCCTGGTGTCAGTATCCTAACCATAACCCCACCCTGAATCTTTTTCTAACTCATTCTGTGCCCATGACGCGTTTGACAAGTTGGAGGGCCCTGTTCGCTAACCTATGGATCATCCATGTTTCAATGATTCTCGTTCGCTCCGGAACATGTTGATCGAGTGACTGGAAAAGAATATCCTCATGCACGCACATAGGAGCCAGTCGAAAACAATGCAATCCAATTCATGCAATGTGCATTGCGCAGAGCAGGCTGTCAATCACAGCTTGTATTGTTGGTGCATATTGACCATGATTATTTTCCGATTTTATAGCATCCGTGCGCGTCATTTGAGCACCCGTGCGCAGAATGGAGCGACGCAAAATATTCTGTGATTTTTAAAAAGTAGGTGAAAAATCAAATAAATAAAACTCACATTTGTAACCATAAAACAACCATTTATCTTGTGAGGACCATGAAAATGGTCCTCACAATGTCTAATTCTCAAATTCCACTGTACTTTTTGGAAGAGATTTCAAAGGTATAGTGTGGTTGCACGTGCGCGTGCGCATGCGCGTGCACACACACACACACACACACACAGCAGCAGCAACATGCCTCTGCATACTGTGTCTATATGCTAAACTGCCTCAGGACGGCAGAAAGCACAGATGGAGTTTTTCCTCCCAGTCAAACGGCACCAGAACGGCGATGGGAGGGAAATGATTATGATCCTGGCGTGATGAGGGACATGAGTAATACAGGTCATATGGGTTTTACCATCAGGAGGGATTATAAGCCACTGTACGGCAGACTGCAGACCATGAGGACTGCTTAATGTTATTACACAAACATCACATCACAGGGAGGGATGGAGAGTTGTTGTCAGAGGTATAATGTTGCGTTCGGGCATCAAAAGTAGCAGATCCACAAGCTGGAAACACAGCATGAAGCGACGCGTTTTGAGCTTGTATAGATCTGCTACTTTTGCAATTTGAATCCTGAAATTTAACAGTTTTGGACATATCACTGGTTTGAGTATTTCCATTTTTCGAAATACCTTTTACTTCTACTCCACTACAGTGCATCTCGGAGGCAAATATTATACTTTTTACTCCATATTTGAAAGCTTAGAATTACTTTGCAGGTTTTCCTTACAAAACCCATGTTCTACAGTATACTTTGGCATATGTTGTACTTTTGGTACATTAGAGTAAATCTAGGTCTACATACTTATGTATATACTTTTGTACTTTTACTCAAGTAATAGTTTGTATACAGGACCTTTACATGTACAAGACTATTTCTATTATTACCCCATTTCTACATTATTGTATTGTTACTTTTACTTAAATAACTAATCTGAGTACTTCTTCCACCACTGGTTGTTGTACTGGCCTGGACAAATCTTGCCGTGGACCAGGTGTTGGTACAGGACAGGAACAGGGAGGATGGGGGACAGCAGGAAGGGACACACATCCTTCTGTCCCTTATCTGTGTGCGTCTGTCCCAACCAGTCTGACTCTCCCACACCCTGACCTCCAGACTGATTTATTAGAGTAAGGACATTGTGCAATGCTTAATCTGCTTGACATGTACATTTATAGGCCTACACTATATCTGGCAAATCCCATAATGGTGCATTTTGTTAATTTGGAATTAATCAAAAATGTGTGACATTGGATTAATTCCTGTGTTGCATTAAAGCAACATCTGTGGGCGGTGCTGTGGCTTTAGGCCAAACAAAATGACCTAGTAATATCAATTCAATTCAAAGGAGCTTTATTGGCATGAGAAAACATACGTTTACATTGCCAAAGCAAGTGTCAAAATATAATAAAAAAATGTTGAAAATGGGGAGTACGGGTGCAGTACTTAGTTGGTTAGACCAGTCATTAGTCCTTCAACTACAACCTATCTCAAACCCTCACGCCAGGGCTCCACCGGACGCGTTGCATCTCCGTCGCGTGCGTCAAAAAACGCACCGGTTCAATTTTAATGCACGCGTTAATGTCACGCAACGCGGACAGTGGAGCCACCCTTCATTGATTAAAAAGGGAACATTCCCTGACGGTGACGGGGACGCGACGCTGATGCGCCCGGTGGAGCCCTGGTGTCACCCTAAACCTAACCTCCCACGGGGCAGCACACCTAAACCTAACCTTAACCCATGTCTAACCAATGACTAGTCTAAACTAAGTATGCACCCCAAGAGTACAGCATTGTGTAAACAGACCTATGTCACATTTCGATTAATTATGTTTTGAGAATCCTTGAAGTCGAGTCTGTGCATGATCTGATCTTTGGATGGTAATCTTTTATTGTTGATGTTGACATTGCACAGATTAAAAAAAACAATGAATATAAATGGCCTGCTCTGATCCCTGATGAAGAACAAAGTAACTTTAACATTATTTTCTCTGCACAAAATGCAGTGTTCCTTGGCTTTATGAAAGGAGACTTGCAGACTCCACCCTTCACTCTCTGACTCCGTGGCCGAGACCCTCATTTATGTATTTGTTACCTCCCGCCTGGACTACTGCAATGGAGTCCTGTTTGGGATCCCAAACAAATACCTGGACAGGCTGCAGTATGTCCAAAACTCAGCTGCCAGAGTTCTCACCCGCACCAAGCCTTGGCAGCACATCACCCCCACCCTCAAACAACTGCACTGGCTTCCTGTCAAGTTCCGTATCAATTATATCCTCCTTCTCACCTACAAATGTCAAAACGCCCTGGTAGTAAGGGCATTTTATCAGGTATTTGACCAATCTGGGAACTAAATCGTTACCAAGAAATGTCTTCACCAATGTGTTTCTAAAGGTGTCTAATAACATGTACTAAAATATTGAAATTCAACTCCTGGGGGAAATTTGAGCCTTTTTTGCCTTATATAGGATGTTAAGGGTATGGTCACATATTATGCTAATAACTCAAATTTCCACCGGGAGTTGAATTTCAATCTTTTAGTACATGTTATTAGACACCTTTAGAAACATATTGGTGAAGAAATGTCTTGGTAACGATTTAGTTCCCAGATTTTCATAGATTTCTCTAACTATGGATCCACAGTACCTCTCAGGCCTCCTCCATAAACCTCCTGTGACACGGAACCTGCGGTCCACAAACTTGGACCTCCTCTCTGTCCCCAAGGCAGTCAAGTGAACCTTCAGGGACAGAGTGTTCAGTGTGGCAGCCCCCACCCTGTGGAACTCTCTCCCAATAGAGATTCGCCATGCTCCAACACTGGATTGGCTGCCTTGAAAAGACACTTATTCTCTCAGGCTTATGGCATATAGTTGTTGATTGTTGTTGGTACATTTTGTAAAGTGTCCTTGGGTTCATGAAAGGCGCTATATAAATTCAAGCTATACAGCACTGAAGTGTACAGTTTGTACAGGATACAGTTTGTACAGTTCCACCTTCAGTCGATGCTTCATATCCATATGAGTGAAAAGGCCGGTGTGATCGGTTTATTTTTCAAACACAGTTCTTATATGAGGCGATCTAAAATCCCCCTATGGAGATTACAATGCAAATAAAAAGTACACGAACCTGGGGACTGACACCCTCTACTGATAGTGACGTCAGGACTTTATTATGACGTCAGCTCTATTATTATTATTATTTATTATTCCCAGCAACTGCAACTACCTCTGGTCCATAGGCTACATAATTTGGATTCCACAGAATCACCACATTTTGCAAAGAGCAGGTGAAATATATTCATCAATTTATGTGTGCAGTTTTTAAGATTTTTTTTTTGCCTTTTATTGATAGGGTACAGTAATTAGACAGGCAAGGGGGAGAGAGATGGGGAGTGACCCGCGGCACGCCGTCCGGCTGGTTTGACAGCCCAGGTGCCCAGGCGGTTGAGCTAACTGCCCAGAATGTGCAACTCCCTCTCAAAATACTGTACCGAGAGAGAGAAAGAAAACATCTTCCTTTCACTTGCTTAAGTTCCATATTAATTCACATTCAAAGTCACCCTGATGAAGGCAATGTTGCCACAGCAGGTGTATAATTTGGCATTAGCCAAAAGACTATTAAAGGCTTTCAATTCTTTTCCACAAGAGTGCCTTGGTCTTAACTCTTTTTTGCAAATACATTTTGTCATCCATTTGTACCAAAGAGCACCTTGTTGGGGATTTTAACCTCCAGCCAAACAGACATGCACTCCTTTCCCTCTTTCTTCTCTCCTTTTTCTACATTTACAACTATGTCTTCTTTCCTATGTTTACGGATGGGAGGAAGGGGTTTTCTGTGTCCACGACATCAGTCAAAAATCCTTCGGCTCACCTTATGGTGATGATCTGGCCAAAGTCCAGCTCGTAGTTGTTGACCTGGGCGATGAAGATGGCTGCCACGGCCTCGTAAAGCGCGGTGCCGTCCATGTTGATGGTGGCCCCCACAGGCAGCACAAAGCGGATGATGCGTCGGTCAATGTGGTTGTTCTCCAGGAGGCACTTGAAGGTTATAGGCAGAGTAGCAGAGCTGTGGGTGGAGGGGGCACAGTCAGTGATGTGGTGGTACTCTCAGATCCTTTTATTGTATTTAACCCATGAAGAAATACTCGATCCCACACACTGAAAAAGTCCTGTATTCAAATTTTTTAAAAGTACAAAGGTATTGAAAAAAAAAGAAAATACTTAATTAATGTGCCAAAGTAGAAGTACTCAAATTTGTATACAGTGGTTAAATGCGGCATGTGTGCTTGTAGATCTGCTATTTTTTAATATAAAAAATATAAGTATAAAACAGAAGTACAATATTTGCCTACTTAAGTACAGTATTGGGTAAATCTACTAAGTTACTTTCCACCGCTGTGTGGGGGAATGGAGCATGGTCAGCCCTATACTGTAACAGCGCTATTGTTCAACATGCTGAACGTTTTGGACCTTCTTCAGGCATCTGCAGGAATAACATCCAAAGTAATTAGAATATTTTGTAAAAGTTCATTTTCTTCCATAATATAATTCAAAAAGTGAAACTTTCTCAATTAATTGTGCATAAAGTGAAGTATTTAAAACCTTTTTTTGTTTTAATCTTGATGATTATGGCGTACCGCTCATGAAAAGTTTTCACTGTCAGTGCATACCATAGCAGATAACATGGCCAGATGGCCTTTCATCACACAACATTATGCAGTGAAATGTGGGAGGTTTTGTAGACCTTTTGCTGATGCTGATGGTCTAACCTCAATGACCCTGTACTTCTAAGAGCTTAATTAAAATTCAAGGATGTGAAAGTCAAATTACTTTTATTTAGTCTTTTTTTCTACATTTTTATCCCACGATTTTGTAACCCATTTTTTCACCCAGTGTCAATTATGTAATCCTGGGCTCTACACTCCCTCTGCCAACCTGGGGAGAGCAACAGACTGACCTCATGCTTCTGTCAATGCATGAGGAGTCCAAGCCGCTTCTTTTCACCTGACAGAGGGGAGTTTCCCCGATTGGACGTATAGATCAGCTATTTTCCAAAGATTTGTATACATTTGAAAAGTTGAAAAGGTACATTCTGCATAATGAGTACTTTGACTTTTTGTACTCTGCCTCCCTAGCACCACATTTAACTTACTAAATACATTAATTTCACGATTCATCTGGCAGGGCAAATGACCCAGGATCCATCTCAAAACATTACAATTGGCCAATTGGTGGACTAGCTCTTCCTAATTTAAAATACTATTTTTGGGCAGCCCAACTCAGACCTCTAACTACGTGGATAGAAAATGATGAATCAACCAGGTGGTTAAAAATTGAGAAAACTCCATGCACACAGTCACAACTAGCAGTCCTTCCCTTCTCAGGGAATAAAATAAATGGAGATGCTATCGCTATGGGAGTTTGGTCTAGGTTCACAATTAAAATATGGAAGGAAGTCCAGAAAGAATTTAAACTGCCTCAACTATCATCGGGCCTGTCTTCAATTGGGTGCATGGGAGGTTTTGTGCCTTCAATGCTGGGTTCCAGGGGTGGAGTTTGCTACGCCTGAGGTTTGTCCACCAGTTATTTTCCTCCAATCAGTTAGTCATTTGAACAACTCAGAAACAAGTTTAATCTGCCCATAACTGATTTTTAGACCTCCAACAAAATTCAAACTCCTTCGAGTTTAGAATCTCTTTTTATGGACATACAAAAGCATGGTTCATTTACCAAAGTAATTTCTATCTTATATCAAACTCTGCAAGAAATGGTTCCCAATAACTCTCTTTATATAAGAGAGAATTGGAGAGAATATCAATGGAAAATTGGAAGCAGATGTTTTAAGACTCCATTATTGACTGGTAGAGCAGGCACGAGTTGTAGGAGTGCTGGAGGGAATGTGGGGAGTATATATAGACACAGGGAGTAACAGGAACAGGTGAAACTAACTGACAATCAACACAGGGATAGGCTAAGACTAAAAGGACACAAGTGCAAAACATAGGCTAATCATAAGTTGAAAAAAGAAAAGAACTGCCTCCCCCTGGCCAGCCTGAACGAGGGGAAACAAACTGATTGGAATAACGTGTTCCTTCCATGCGTATACAAGCTCACAATGCGTTGCGATCGGCTATTTTCAAATGGCCGAAATGTAGTTTCAAATGGCCCTAGAAATGTAGGGCTGAAGTGGTTAATGTATGTTTGTAATAATAATCAAAATCTACAAAGACTCAATTAAAGTACAAATACCTCAAAATCTAAGTAAATGTACTTAGTTATTTTTCACCACTGCAAAAAAGTGATCAAAGGTCAATGTCTAAAATTGACATAAAAAGGAGCAAACATTATGAGAGGCAGAGAGAGAGAGAGAGAGAGAGAGAGAGGCCGAATCCCAATCCGCTCCCTTGCTGACTCAATGAGCCCTCACTGACTTAGCTGCACGTTCATGTGAAGTCTGTGAGGGCTTGAGGGATGTCCCATTTGAAATCGGTAAGTCAGTGAGGGCTCAGCCCCGCCCCTTTATGTGCCCTTTGCCAAAGTCAGCATCGATGCTGACTTTGGCTGACTTTGGCAAAGAAATTACCCACAGTTCATAGCGTTACCAGGGGAATGAGGGGGATCCTCAAATTAGTTATGTATCGCGGTACTAATGAGTAAAAGAATATGCAAATGCAGGTGCACCTGCCCTCTTGTGAATGGCCGGGCCCTAAACCTGCCCTGTTTTGATTGGCCGGGCCCTAAACCTGCCCTGTTCTGATTGGCCGGGCCCTAAACCCACCCTCTTCTGATTGCCTGGGCCCAAAACCCTGCCCTCTTCTGATTGGCCGGGCCAAAAAACCTGCCCTCTTCTGATTGGCCGGGCCCTAAACCTGCCCTCTTTTGATTGGCCGGGCCCTGAACCTGCCCTCTTCTGATTGGCCGGTCCCAAAAACCTGCCCTGTTCTGATTGGCCGGGGCAAAGAACCTGCCCTCTTCTGATTGGCCGGGCCCAAAAACCTGCCCTCTTCTGATTGGCCGGGCCCTAAACCTGCCCTGTTCTGATTGGCCGGGCCCAAAAACCTGCCATCTTCCCCGAGGGGTCGCGACCCATGGGTTGAGAACCCTTACTGTAGCCTACTGTATTTTCTTCTTTTTCCAATCCTAACTTGTCAATATAGAAGGTATATGCACGTGACATCATCACCATACCCAGAAGTTTTGCGGGAACGCCTACTGAGTGGCACAAATCTACTTTCTGGCCTTGACAGTCCATATACATCCAAACAGAAAAGTCCTATCTGATTGCATTAAACAACGTAAAACTCACTTTGCCATTCACTTTGCCACTCGCTTTGCCACTCACTTTATGCACACGCATAGCTTTTATAATATATTGATAGATTTTTTTTTTTTTACAAAAATGTTTAGATTGTCATTATCGTGAGAACGATGGCTTTTCACATTGCAACTTTTCAGGACTAGAAAGCCTGCAGTTTCTATTAGCTTGTATTCCCCATCGATGATGTCACTGGAGGACGGTTTATGAACTGCCCACAGCCCTCCTATGAGACACATAGGAGGAGGGCTGAGTAGAAAAAAATTGAAAAGTAGTGAAGTGGTCCTTTAAAACATGATCTACACTTAAACTGTGTTCAAAACTAGACTAACACTAAAACATTTCAGGTGACTAAAACCAAAACCAAAGGAAATTGTATTCGAAAGACTAAAACCAAATGAAAATGTGCTGTCAAATATCAACAGTGTTCACCTGGACGAGGTGGCCAGCGATATGAGCAGGGCCTGCAGGATGCCCCTGATGTAGACGATGGGGCTCTTCTTGGTGATGAAGAAGTACATGGCGGGCAGGATGAAGAGACCGTGCAGTATCAGCCCCATCACCACCGTGATGGCGTAGAAGCCCAGCTTCTTCCCCATGGCCGAAGGGTCGTCCATCTCCAGGATCTTCCCCGCCACCAGGAACACAATCCCAAACGGGAAATACCTTGGGAATGGCCGGGACACGTGTCGTTATAGCCAGTGGGTGGAAAAAGTACTCGGTTGTTTTACTTAAGTGAAAGTACAAATACTGCAATTTTAGAAATACGTCCGGTTTATCAGCATCAAAATGTACTTAAAGTACCAAAAGTAAAAGCACTAATTATGCAGAGTGTCTCATTTCATATTTTAAAATGTATAAACATCTTTTGAAAATATCTGATCTACAAGCTCACATTGCGACGCATTGTGAGCTTGTAGATCTTGTAGATCTGCTATTTTCAAACGACTGAAATGTATATAGAGCTGAAATGGTTTATGTAATAATGTTTGTAATAATACAAATCTAGGTAACTAGTACCTAAGTTTTCAAATAAATGTAGTGGAGTAAAAATACAATATTTGGATCCGAAATGTAGTGGAGCACAAGTAATAGTATTATAAATTGGAAATACTCAAGTAAAGTACAAAATTGTACTTCTGTAGGATAAATGTAAATGTACTTAGTTACTTTCCACCACTGGTTATAGCAACATACTTGGTGTTCTAGTTGTTGTGCATGTTGATGTTGTACAGTTGCAGCTATAGGAGCCAGTGTGTTGTTGATGTTGTACAGTTGCAGCTATAGGAGCCAGTGTGTTGTTGATGTTGTACAGTTGCAGCTATAGGAGCCAGTGTATTGTTGATGTTGTACAGTTGCAGCTATAGGAGCCAGTGTATTGTTGATGTTGTACAGTTGCAGCTATAGGAGCCAGTGTATTGTTGATGTTGTACAGTTGCAGCTATAGGAGCCAGTGTATTGTTGATGTTGTACAGTTGCAGCTATAGGAGCCAGTGTATTGTTGATGTTGTACAGTTGCAGCTATAGGAGCCAGTGTATTGTTGATGTTGTACAGTTGCAGCTATAGGAGCCAGTGTGTTGTTGATGTTGTACAGTTGCAGCTATAGGAGCCAGTGTATTGTTGATGTTGTACAGTTGCAGCTATAGGAGCCAGTGTGTTGTTGATGTTGTACAGTTGCAGCTATAGGAGCCAGTGTATTGTTGATGTTGTACAGTTGCAGCTATAGGAGCCAGTGTATTGTTGATGTTGTACAGTTGCAGCTATAGGAGCCAGTGTATTGTTGATGTTGTACAGTTGCAGCTATAGGAGCCAGTGTGTTGTTGATGTTGTACAGTTGCAGCTATAGGAGCCAGTGTATTGTTGATGTTGTACAGTTGCAGCTATAGGAGCCAGTGTGTTGTTGATGTTGTACAGTTGCAGCTATAGGAGCCAGTGTATTGTTGATGTTGTACAGTTGCAGCTATAGGAGCCAGTGTATTGTTGATGTTGTACAGTAGCAGCTATAGGAGCCAGTGTGTTGTTGATGTTGTACAGTTGCAGCTATAGGAGCCAGTGTATTGTTGATGTTGTACAGTTGCAGCTATAGGAGCCAGTGTATTGTTGATGTTGTACATGTTGCAGCTATAGGAGCCAGTGTATTGTTGATGTTGTACAGTTGCAGCTATAGGAGCCAGTGTATTGTTGATGTTGTACAGTTGCAGCTATAGGAGCCAGTGTATTGTTGATGTTGTACATGTTGCAGCTATAGGAGCCAGTGTATTGTTGATGGTGTACAGTTTCAGCTATAGGAGCCAGTGTATTGTTGATGTTGTACAGTAGCAGCTATAGGAGCCAGTGTGTTGTTGATGTTGTACAGTTGCAGCTATAGGAGCCAGTGTGTTGTTGATGTTGTACAGTTGCAGCTATAAGAGCCAGTGTGTTGTTAATGTTGTACAGTTGCAGCTATAGGAGCCAGTGTATTGTTGATGTTGTACAGTTGCAGCTATAGGAGCCAGTGTATTGTTGATGTTGTACATGTTGCAGCTATAGGAGCCAGTGTATTGTTGATGTTGTACAGTTGCAGCTATAGGAGCCAGTGTATTGTTGATGTTGTACAGTTGCAGCTATAGGAGCCAGTGTATTGTTGATGTTGTACAGTTGCAGCTATAGGAGCCAGTGTGTTGTTGATGTTGTACAGTTGCAGCTATAGGAGCCAGTGTATTGTTGATGTTGTACAGTTGCAGCTATAGGAGCCAGTGTATTGTTGATGTTGTACATGTTGCAGCTATAGGAG
Source organism: Electrona antarctica (assembly GCF_951216825.1). Classification (NCBI taxonomy): domain Eukaryota; kingdom Metazoa; phylum Chordata; class Actinopteri; order Myctophiformes; family Myctophidae; genus Electrona; species Electrona antarctica. The sequence continues at coordinate 16,483,214 of NC_136800.1, read as the reverse complement.
CCAGTGTATTGTTGATGTTGTACAGTTGCAGCTATAGGAGCCAGTGTATTGTTGATGTTGTACAGTTGCAGCTATAGGAGCCAGTGTATTGTTGATGTTGTACATGTTGCAGCTATAGGAGCCAGTGTATTGTTGATGGTGTACAGTTGCAGCTATAGGAGCCAGTGTATTGTTGATGTTGTACAGTAGCAGCTATAGGAGCCAGTGTGTTGTTGATGTTGTACAGTTGCAGCTATAGGAGCCAGTGTGTTGTTGATGTTGTACAGTTGCAGCTATAAGAGCCAGTGTGTTGTTAATGTTGTACAGTTGCAGCTATAGGAGCCAGTGTATTGTTGATGTTGTACAGTTGCAGCTATAGGAGCCAGTGTATTGTTGATGTTGTACAGTTGCAGCTATAGGAGCCAGTGTATTGTTGATGTTGTACAGTTGCAGCTATAGGAGCCAGTGTATTGTTGATGTTGTACAGTTGCAGCTATAGGAGCCAGTGTATTGTTGATGTTGTACAGTTGCAGCTATAGGAGCCAGTGTATTGTTGATGTTGTACAGTTGCAGCTATAGGAGCCAGTGTATTGTTGATGTTGTACAGTTGCAGCTATAGGAGCCAGTGTATTGTTGATGTTGTACAGTTGCAGCTATAGGAGCCAGTGTATTGTTGATGTTGTACAGTTGCAGCTATAGGAGCCAGTGTATTGTTGATGTTGTACAGTTGCAGCTATAGGAGCCAGTGTATTGTTGATGTTGTACAGTTGCAGCTATAGGAGCCAGTGTATTGTTGATGTTGTACAGTTGCAGCTATAGGAGCCAGTGTATTGTTGATGTTGTACAGTTGCAGCTATAGGAGCCAGTGTATTGTTGATGTTGTACAGTTGCAGCTATAGGAGCCAGTGTATTGTTGATGTTGTACAGTTGCAGCTATAGGAGCCAGTGTGTTGTTGATGTTGTACAGTTGCAGCTATAGCAGCCAGTGTATTGTTGATGTTGTAGGGGAGAGCCTGGACGGTTGACGCCCATTTTACTAATTCCCTCCCTGCACAGAGATTAATTAATTTCAAGTAACCAAACTTTTTTGTGAACAAGATACACTTGTCCTCTCCCATTACCCACAGTGTTTTTTAATTTTGGTGAAACGAGTCGGACGCAATCGGCAAGTAAAGTGATCTCGCGCTCACTTCTGCACAGCGCTTTTGGCAGGACGAAAGCTGCATAGGGACAGGGCGAAAGGCACCCTCACATAAATCGTCCTAAATAAAGCTAATAAGTCATGTTTCTGGCATCTAACGCTCATTTATGCTTCAATACAGCCTACAACAAAATGAAAAGTGCCTATAGCCTACATAGGCCAGTGGTGGGGGTCCGTAGACTAAATGGGGGTCCGTAGACTAATGCATGTCAAACTGGGGGTCCTTGAAATGAAATCACTGCTATAGAGCTGTAAAAAGAAATCTTCTCTGGCATATGAGAGGGAAAAAAAAAAAAAACCCATAAACAATGCGTAAAGGCGCAAGGATGCAGCTTTCGTCCTGCCCTCGTCTGTTTGTTATGTTTTGCTAGCTAGCTCAAAGGCTAATGCATATCTTTCAATGGAATCTTCGCCTGGGGTTAGCATACAGATCAGCCTAACAGATGAAATCCATTAACAATCGTCAGCTAATAAATACATCCGTACAAACAGAAAACACTCAAATAGGCGATTTTGTAGTTATAGCGTGCAAAAACACAAAAGAGTCTGTATCTCAGTCAATCTTGGGCAGAAATGAAAAAAGAATTGTCTGCAGGGCTTTCGCGCGATGTGGAATCGAATGACATCGCCGAAAATACGTGTCGAAAAAGTGTTGCATGGTATCCAGGCCGACGTGAAACCGTCCTACCCCACCAACCGACCAGGCTCTCCCCTACAGTTGCAGCTATAGCAGCCAGTGTATTGTTGATGTTGTACAGTTGCAGCTATAGGAGCCAGTGTATTGTTGATGTTGTACAGTTGCAGCTATAGAAGCCAGTGTATTGTTGATGTTGTACAGTTGCAGCTATAGGAGCCAGTGTATAGTTGATGTTGTACAGTTGCAGCTATAGGAGCCAGTGTATTGTTGATGTTGTACAGTAGCAGCTATAGGAGCCAGTGTATTGTTGATGTTGTACAGTTGCAGCTATAGGAGCCAGTGTATTGTTGATGTTGTACAGTTGCAGCTATAGGAGCCAGTGTATTGTTGATGTTGTACAGTTGCAGCTATAGGAGCCAGTGTATTGTTGATGTTGTACAGCTGCAGCTATAGCAGCCAGTGTATTGTTGATGTTGTACAGTTGCAGCTATAGGAGCCAGTGTATTGTTGATGTTGTACAGTAGCAGCTATAGGAGCCAGTGTATTGTTGATGTTGTACAGTTGCAGCTATAGGAGCCAGTGTATTGTTGATGTTGTACAGTTGCAGCTATAGGAGCCAGTGTATTGTTGATGTTGTACAGTTGCAGCTATAGGAGCCAGTGTATTGTTGATGTTGTACAGCTGCAGCTATAGCAGCCAGTGTATTGTTGATGTTGTACAGTTGCAGCTATAGGAGCCAGTGTATTGTTGATGTTGTACAGTTGCAGCTATAGGAGCCAGTGTATTGTTGATGTTGTACAGTTGCAGCTATAGGAGCCAGTGTATTGTTGATGTTGTACAGTTGCAGCTATAGGAGCCAGTGTATTGTTGATGTTGTACAGTTGCAGCTATAGAAGCCAGTGTATTGTTGATGTTGTACAGTAGCAGCTATAGGAGCCAGTGTATTGTTGATGTTGTACAGTTGCAGCTATAGGAGCCAGTGTATTGTTGATGTTGTACAGTTGCAGCTATAGGAGCCAGTGTATTGTTGATGTTGTACAGTTGCAGCTATAGGAGCCAGTGTATTGTTGATGTTGTACAGTTGCAGCTATAGGAGCCAGTGTGTTGTTGATGTTGTACAGTTGCAGCTATAGGAGCCAGTGTATTGTTGATGTTGTACATGTTGCAGCTATATGAGCCAGTGTATTGTTGATGTTGTACAGTTGCAGCTATAGGAGCCAGTGTATTGTTGATGTTGTACAGTTGCAGCTATAGAAGCCAGTGTATTGTTGATGTTGTACAGTTGCAGCTATAGGAGCCAGTGTATTGTTGATGTTGTACAGTTGCAGCTATAGGAGCCAGTGTATTGTTGATGTTGTACAGTAGCAGCTATAGGAGCCAGTGTATTGTTGATGTTGTACAGTTGCAGCTATAGGAGCCAGTGTATTGTTGATGTAGTACAGTTGCAGCTATAGGAGCCAGTGTATTGTTGATGTTGTACAGTTGCAGCTATAGGAGCCAGTGTATTGTTGATGTTGTACAGCTGCAGCTATAGCAGCCAGTGTATTGTTGATGTTGTACAGTTGCAGCTATAGGAGCCAGTGTATTGTTGATGTTGTACAGTTGCAGCTATAGGAGCCAGTGTATTGTTGATGTTGTACAGTTGCAGCTATAGAAGCCAGTGTATTGTTGATGTTGTACAGTAGCAGCTATAGGAGCCAGTGTATTGTTGATGTTGTACAGTTGCAGCTATAGGAGCCAGTGTATTGTTGATGTTGTACAGTAGCAGCTATAGGAGCCAGTGTATTGTTGATGTTGTACAGTTGCAGCTATAGGAGCCAGTGTATTGTTGATGTTGTACAGTTGCAGCTATAGGAGCCAGTGTATTGTTGATGTTGTACAGTTGCAGCTATAGGAGCCAGTGTGTTGTTGATGTTGTACAGTTGCAGCTATAGGAGCCAGTGTATTGTTGATGTTGTACAGTTGCAGCTATAGAAGCCAGTGTATTGTTGATGTTGTACAGTTGCAGCTATAGGAGCCAGTGTATTGTTGATGTTGTACAGTTGCAGCTATAGGAGCCAGTGTATTGTTGATGTTGTACAGTTGCAGCTATAGGAGCCAGTGTGTTGTTGATGTTGTACAGTAGCAGCTATAGGAGCCAGTGTGTTGTTGATGTTGTACAGTTGCAGCTATAGGAGCCAGTGTATTGTTGATGTTGTACAGTTGCAGCTATAGGAGCCAGTGTATTGTTGATGTTGTACAGTAGCAGCTATAGGAGCCAGTGTATTGTTGATGTTGTACAGTAGCAGCTATAGGAGCCAGTGTGTTGTTGATGTTGTACAGTGTATTGTTGATGTTGTACAGTTGCAGCTATATGAGCCAGTGTGTTGTTGATGTTGTACAGTTGCAGCTATAGGAGCCAGTGTGTTGTTGATGTTGTACAGTAGCAGCTATAGGAGCCAGTGTATTGTTGATGTTGTACAGTTGCAGCTATAGGAGCCAGTGTATTGTTGATGTTGTACAGTTGCAGCTATAGGAGCCAGTGTATTGTTGATGTTGTACAGTTGCAGCTATAGGAGCCAGTGTATTGTTGATGTTGTACAGTTGCAGCTATAAGAGCCAGTGTATTGTTGATGTTGTACAGTTGCAGCTATAGGAGCCAGTGTGTTGTTGATGTTGTACAGTAGCAGCTATAGGAGCCAGTGTATTGTTGATGTTGTACAGTTGCAGCTATAGGAGCCAGTGTGTTGTTGATGTTGTACAGTAGCAGCTATAGGAGCCAGTGTATTGTTGATGTTGTACAGTTGCAGCTATAGGAGCCAGTGTATTGTTGATGTTGTACAGTTGCAGCTATAGGAGCCAGTGTATTGTTGATGTTGTACAGTTGCAGCTATAGGAGCCAGTGTGTTGTTGATGTTGTACAGTAGCAGCTATAGGAGCCAGTGTATTGTTGATGTTGTACAGTTGCAGCTATAGGAGCCAGTGTATTGTTGATGTTGTACAGTTGCAGCTATAGGAGCCAGTGTATTGTTGATGTTGTAAAGTGTATTGTTGATGTTGTACAGTTGCAGCTATAGGAGCCAGTGTGTTGTTGATGTTGTACAGTTGCAGCTATAGGAGCCAGCGTGTTGTTGATGTTGTACAGTAGCAGCTATAGGAGCCAGTGTATTGTTGATGTTGTACAGTTGCAGCTATAGGAGCCAGTGTATTGTTGATGTTGTACAGTTGCAGCTATAGGAGCCAGTGTATTGTTGATGTTGTACAGTTGCAGCTATAGGAGCCAGTGTGTTGTTGATGTTGTACAGTTGCAGCTATAGGAGCCAGTGTGTTGTTGATGTTGTACAGTTGCAGCTATAGGAGCCAGTGTATTGTTGATGTTGTACAGTTGCAGCTATAGGAGCCAGTGTGTTGTTGATGTTGTACAGTTGCAGCTATAGGAGCCAGTGTATTGTTGATGTTGTACAGTTGCAGCTATAGGAGCCAGTGTATTGTTGATGTTGTACAGTTGCAGCTATAGGAGCCAGTGTATTGTTGATGTTGTACAGTTGCAGCTATAGGAGCCAGTGTATTGTTGATGTTGTACAGTTGCAGCTATAGGAGCCAGTGTATTGTTGATGTTGTACAGTAGCAGCTATAGGAGCCAGTGTATTGTTGATGTTATACAGTAGCAGCTATAGGAGCCAGTGTATTGTTGATGTTGTACAGTTGCAGCTATAGGAGCCAGTGTATTGTTGATGTTGTACAGTTGCAGCTATAGCAGCCAGTGTATTGTTGATGTTGTACAGTTGCAGCTATAGGAGCCAGTGTATTGTTGATGTTGTACAGTTGCAGCTATAGGAGCGAGTGTATTGTTGATGTTGTACAGTAGCAGCTATAGGAGCCAGTGTATTGTTGATGTTATACAGTAGCAGCTATAGGAGCCAGTGTATTGTTGATGTTGTACAGTTGCAGCTATAGGAGCCAGTGTATTGTTGATGTTGTACAGTTGCAGCTATAGGAGCCAGTGTATTGTTGATGTTGTACAGTTGCAGCTATAGGAGCCAGTGTATTGAAACTAGGGCTGCAACTATCCATTATTTTCTTTTCTTCAAATAATTGGATGATCGAGAAGCATATACTGTATCAACAAATAGGAGTGAAAACATTCTATTGGACTTTTTATAATTGACTAAATTGTCTGATTAATCCCTTGTTATGCTTTGTCCTACAACAGTGTCATGCAAAATAGCAAAAATAGCTGACCTACAAGCTCACAACATTAGTGTTGTGAGCTTGCAAAAAAGGTAAAAATACGTTAATGATTATTTTTGTTCAAATCAATAATACATATTTGTTTTTAAAATCAATGATATTAATTAGTAGTTTGATTAACTGTTGCACTTGCACCCCTTGAAACCTTGTATATCCATAACATAAACCATTGCTTTTCAGGAAATGGAAATTCTATTCTAAATTAATGGATCCAATGTAGTTATTATCAGAGCCATCTAATAGAAGAGTTACGATATAGAGGGGGCAGAAACCGAGCGCTCGAGTGCTGTTCATGCAGCCTTGAACTGAGGCAAGCTGGAGTTGGAAATACATTGTTTTCAACGAGGGTGGTGCAAACAAGAGCTATTTTAAGCATGTGTGCAACATGACGTGTGGCGTATTTACAATAAGGCGAGGACAGCCTGTCCAAATCCATTTTCTGCCTGGCCAAAATCCATACACTAGGTAAAAAAAAATCACACCCGTGTGAACTGAGTGGTGTAAGGTATTATATAGCCTGATCAGCTCTGATCTGACGTAATGAAATCACACCCGGATGTGATTTCACAACTGGCTTTTTTTGTGCAGAAAAAATGACCATGGTTGCTACGGTCATCCAGTTCACCCGGGTGTGATTTAATTACGTCAGAAATTATTTTGAACATAGCAACCATGCTCATTTTTTTCTGCACACAAAAGCCAGTTGTAGGAGTGGTTTACACCACTCAAAAATAAGACCTGAGAACTATTAGTGGACAGCGGATTGGCCGTTGCGCGTATAGAGCGACTGTGGCTCAGGAGGTAGAGCAGGTCGTCCAATGATCCATGGGTTGGCGGTTCGAATCCCGGCTCCTCCTGTCTACACTACGTCGAAGTGTCCTTGGGCAAGACACTGAACCCCAAATTGCTCCCGGTGTGCTGGTTGGTACCTTGCATGGCTTCCGCCGCAATCGGTGTATGAATGTGTGTGTGAATGGGTGAATGTAATGCACAATCTATGTAAAGCGCCTTGGATAAAGGCGCTATATAAATGCACCATTTACCATTTATAGAGCGCTACCCTCAATCGCAAATGCAAATGCATGCCTTTCAGCCTTTGTATCCTACTGTCTGGCAGGTATATCTCTTTGAAAACCTTTGCTACTGATTGTGCACGGGGGGATGACAATTAACACATCGTGCCTGCCTAAAATGTAATTCTTGCCTGCCCAAAATGTAATTCCTGGAAACGCCACTGATGACAACTGTTTTAAAGTATTGTACAGTAACAACTAAAGTCTCTTTAATGTTTATGTTGTACTATTACTACAAACAATCTAAAATAAAGGAATTTAAGATCATTAAAGCTGGGCTGTTGCCTGAGTCCAATGCATTGCTGCCTACTTCCGGTCCAGGACTTGTCCCAGTTGGTTGTCCCCACGCTCAATAGAAGTCTATGTAGGAGAGCCGCCATTGGACTGGCCCCATGAAGTGAACGCAGTTTCCGTAACTCTGTCTATATCTAAGGCTCTGGTTATTATGTAGTTATAAGCTCTGGGTAATATTTTCATTCAATATTAATGTTAAGTATTTATTTAAAAAAAGCCGGGAATGACATGCACACATGAATAAAGAGATCACACTATAGGTCTTATAGGTTTGCATATAAGAGCCTTCATTAAAAGATGCAGGGCTGAAAGCAGTATGGCAACGTTTCAGTGCATGCAGGGACCGTCAGTCAGGGCATCTGGCGAGAGTGGGTGGAGGCTTTTATATGCAAATAGCATCTCTTTATTATTCCTGTGTGGGAGTCCTTCCCTGCTCTATTGTGACTTTTCGACTCAACTTTATAAACACCTACAGACATACTTAAACATTTTCAAACTGATGTCCATATTTTGGTAATCACATGCAAACATTTTCAAAGATTGTCGCAACTGTCGCAACACTGTAACAATAAAGTATAAAACAGGCCATTCATTTATGAAAAAACATAAACAGATGATGGACATACAAGGTTTCTGCCCAACGCAAAAATATACAATTTAGGCATTTAGCATAATGCTCTTAATCCAGAGCCACTAACAGTAAGACAGTATTCTAGGATCATTAGGTAAACCAAGAACCAATCATGCAGTATAAATATTATAATTGAAACTATACAAACTTATTAGTATGTCAGGTCAACAAATTAACCTGGCATCTGTCTAACGTGCAGAAATGCCTACAGCAACCTGATCGGTTCAGTGGAGCAGAACCATAATTATGCGTTGTGTGAATAAGCCAGCAAAAAAGAAAGGCAGAGGGGTAGAATTAATGCATAGCCAAGATGTATATGTACATGCTATTTTGATCTTCTAACTATGTTAATTTTCTTCTCCACACTGTTGAGGAGGCTTGAATTCAGTGTTATTACACAGTAAGTGCATGTGATGCATGTGGTATTACACAGTAAGTGATGTTTTATGTGTGGCTGTAGCTGGGGTGAAAGCCCAAGACAAATTTCCCTTGTGGATAAAAAAGTTTACCTTGACCTTGACCTTGAGGAAAGGACACATTTTCATTTGAAAGGCTACCTTCGCCCTAATCAAAATAATGTTCACACTGTGTGGAGAAAATGTAGTGTTAAGTCACAGTGTGAGTCAAGAAGGCTGTTCACCTTCCTGGCCTTACCAGATGACAATGGCGACTATCTTAAGAACAGCCTCATTCACACTCTGACAGAAATTGACCAACGCGGTTCCATTAGGCCCCATCCTGCCCAGCATTATACCTGAAAAGACACAACACAGCAAATGGTGGTGTGATTGGATGTAAAAAAAACAAAAGAAAAACATTTTGATTGCGGTCGAACACAAATCGTTGCTCTCGGGTGGAGAGCTACAAAGGTTATGATTATACCGTATGATTAAAGGACCACTTCACCACTTTTCAACATCTCTTCATATAATTGGTCCTCACTAATGTTCATGATAAAACACCACCATTTTTTCCTATTCAGTCTGTGTCTCATAGGAAGGCTTTGGGCAGTTCAGAAACCCGTCCACCAGTGACATCATCGATGGTGAATCCAAGCTAATAGAAACGGCAGGCTTTCTTTTCCTGAAAAGTTGCAATGCAAAAGTTGAAGCCATCGTTCTCATGATAATAAAAAACGAAATATATTTTAAAACAAATCTTGTTTTAAAAAAAATCTGCCTAATGATGATGTCACTGGTGGACGGGTGTCCGAACTGCCCAAAGCCCTCCTATGAGACACAGACTGAGTAGGAAAAAATGGTGGTGTTTTATCATGAACATTAGTGAGGACCAATTATATGAAGAGATGTTGAAAAGTGGTGAAGTGGTCCTTTAAGGACGGACATGTATCTGATTGAGCAGTAAATACATTTGTTGATTCACTCTCATCTGCATAAGATGACTTACTGATACACCTGACAACCGCATTATCAGATAGACTGACGCACCTGTGCACCAAGATACAAGATGTATCTGTTGTTTCCCCACTCTGGCTGTTCATTCCCATTTCTCATATGCTCTATGTATCCACACACCACAACATACGGTCGCAATAAACGTCATAACTTGCTGTGTGCAACTGCCTGGTATATCTTGTTCTGCGCGCTCACAACTCAACTGAGCCATCATCACTTACCAATCCTCAGCTGAACCATGATCACACACACACACACACACACACACACACACACAGACAGACAGACAGACAGACAGACAGACAGACAGACAGACAGACAGACAGACAGACAGACAGACAGACAGACAGACAGACAGACAGACAGACAGACAGACAGACAGACTTTTTATTAAACAGAAAATGCATTTTTAGATCAGGATACCAATTTTATCCAATCAGGATAGAGAACTCAGAACTCAGTATAAAAATTGGAACTGGAACACCTACATTTTGTCACCTATACCTACCTAAATGTATTCTCTTTATTAAAGAGCTGGAGAGACAGGGAGACCCCTGTTATTGAACAAACACTCTATATCAATGATCACTATACAAATATAGTGATTTAACCTTCATATTTTTTTAAACCAAAACATATCACTGACCGTATGGGTCCATCGCCCATGGCCTAAAGCAAAACAAACTGGGGGTTCATGAAATGTCCATGAAGTGGTTTGAGAACTACTGAATTACAAAATTAGATATATTGCGTGCTATGATGATATTTGGCCTAAGGATGGCGCTAGGGGAATAGCAATAGTGGCATTCAAACGCTTAGGGTTTATCCTCCAGGGAGCAGAGCTTCAATATGCTCAGCACGCTTCTGATCTAATCTGCCTGTTAGATTTTGACATGTATCTTGTGTGCAAAATGCAAATGGAAAGGTTGTCCTACTGGTGGGACCAGATGAGAGGTTCTCAAGCCCCAGCTTGATATGCATTAGGCCCCCATTTGATTCTAATTTCCATCTCTGGGACACTACACTGTAGAATCCTCAGGGTTTGTTTAACTCTGAGTGAACACATTGAAACCAAATTGGAACCACATTTGGTTCCATTTAATTACACTCTCAGAGTTACAGATATACAAACCATTACGGGTCTATTTATTTGGTCCCCGTGGTGGTCCCTGAGCTGATCTTGTGATAGATGTAAGGGCTCTCCTGCTGATCTGTATCTATCACATGTCTGGTCATGTCCTCAAATGTATAAGAGAAAACCTTTTTTTTTGCGTGCGTGCGTGCGTGCGTGCGTGCGTGCGTGCGTGCGTGCCTGCCTGCCTGCCTGCCTGCAGATCAGTGTGAGTTCACATCCTGACCTCACACTCACACCACATCGTTCTGGCCTCACACTACCACAGTATGACATCGTCCAAAACAAACAGCTCAATACAAATATACCCTACTGAAAATGAGAAACAGTATGCTAGAGGAGAGGAGATGTGATGGGCTCAACAAAATCAATATGGATCATCTAGATAGATTCTCCCAGGGAGCATGAAGTGTTGGAACCACCAAGCAATCAACATTCTGTGTCTCACACAGGGATGTAACCCTGTGTGAGACATTATGTGCCCATTATGTGGAGCAGGCCTCTTACCCATGGTGGCAGAGAAGATGACAATCCCCAGCACGTTCATGCCCTCGCTGGTGCCAGGAGACGTGCGCATGATGACGTCGGGCGGTGGAGTCAGATCCAGGGAGAAGTTCTGGATGTCGGTGCCGTTGTCGTCCTGGATGCCGTAGACGAACATCCGCCGCGTGGTGGTCTCGTCCAGCAGCTGAGACACCGTGGGCATGGGCATGGGAACCGGGATGCTCTGGGTACGATACTGCAATGCCAAGCACAGCAATGATATCAGTACTGTCCGTGGGAACCGGGATGCTCTGGGTACGATACTGCAATGCCAAGCACAGCAATGATACCAGTACTGTCCATGTCTGTGTATACTAGTACTGTATGCACTCTGTGTGTATTACTGTATGTATTCTGTGTGCGTGCGTGCGTGCGTGCGTGCGTGCGCATGTATTCACGTGCGTGCGTGCGTGCGTGCGTGCGTGCTTGCGTGCGTGCGTGCGCATGTATTCACTTACTCCTGGGTTATAGGTTCTTTCCCTATCCATGCTAAATTATTGTTAATAATATTATTATTATGGGTGACAGTAGCTGAGTGGACAGAGGTCACCGACTCGCCCAGTAGGTGTAAAAGAAAAGCCATCCTGACCCCTACTTCCCTGGGTTCCATATTAAAGGCAGCCAGTTCTCCTAATAATACTTGATGGGATGAGAAAAGAGATGTACATTATGTGAGCCTGCCATGGCCCATTACAATTTATTTTTTGCACTGGCAGATGCATCTGGTTTCCTGACTGAGATTATGTGCAATATTGCTATGGGCTACGGAAGTACGGATGTGAAACATGGAAAATGAACAGACAACAAGGCAGTCGATGTCTGTGCTCCAGAATAAATGACTATATGAAGAATACTCTGCTGAAATGAAGCCGCTAGTGAGGTGGTGAAGCTGCGTAGATGGAATATGATTGGACACATACTGAGGCAAGACCTCAACAATGACTGATAGCAAGTCACTGATGTCCTTTCATGAGGCCCCAGCAGCAGGGGAAAAAGAAAAGGAACACCAAAGACCTCCTGGAGGTGTACCGTTGAAAAAGAAAGAAGCAAGATATTCTGAAGTAAGGATTGCAACAGATGACCGTGGAAGCGCTCTGTGAAGGCCGTGAAGCGAATATGTAGGTAACATTATGTGCAAAGATACATAGATTACAAAGAAGAAAAAGAAAAAAAAAATATAGTCTCTGTTAGTAGTCAATAATGTGACTAGTAATTACATCTCTCAATATGCATATATATACACAAATCAAAACAATTGTAGGATTGATTAATCATAGCTAATGTAGGTCGACTGAGGACATCAGGCTGTTTTTGCCGTTCATATTTCCCTTGACATTGACTTGCTGACATTGTATTCACTTAGAAAGCCACAAGATTTGCTTACCTGTTGAAAAGTAGCTTGAACCAAGTTGGCCGGGAACATGTTGCTAGGAAAGAAAATGATGAAAATCTTTAGTGTTGTCATATCTGAAAAAATGTAAACAGCTAAAATGTTTGACTGGTTGGGAAAGAAAGAAATTACAGAGTGTAGGCTTTAAATACTGTACATTTCAATATTTCAAATATATATATTTTTGTATTGCTAGCTGAGGTGCTATAGTACCGTACTAGATCTGGTATTTTTGAAAATTCTTGAAAATGTGTGCAAATCTTTGAATAATAAAATATTATTAATAAAGATTAATACAAGTTTTTCAGAAATCTGTTGGGATTTAGAATTCATTCATTCGGTAGAATCGGCCTCATATGGGATATTTTGGGCGGGAACCCCTTTTGGTGTTTTAAACATTGTTATAATTTAGCTATTGAAAAATAGCAGATCTACAAGCTCATAGCGCGCCACCGAGTGGCGCGCTACGAGCTTGTAGGTCTGCTATTTTTGAAAAATCGTGAAAATATTTATTTCAGAAAACTGGAGGATTTAGAAGATTTTTTTTTAAACTTTCAGGTCAGGCCTAAATGGGTTAATCCATTGAGACCTGGAACGCATCCATGTCACGTTAGCGTTTAACCACATTAACCATTTACCCATTTTGGGCGGGAACCCCTTTTGGTGTTTTAAACATTATGTTATAATTTAGCTATTGAAAAATAGCAGATCTACAAGCTCATAGCGCGCCACCGAGTGGCGCGCTATGAACTTGTAGGTCTGCTATTTTTGAAAAATCGTTAAAATGTGCCTCAAATCTTTCCGAAAATTGTCATGATTTAGAAAACATTTTTTTTTAAATTTCGACGTCAGGCCTGAATGGGTTAAAGAATACTATGTTAGTTCCAAGCCCTCAGAACGGCTGGCCAACGTTGAAGCCGCCGAGCATACTGATGGAAGAGGGAAATGCAGGCGGGCCCGTGCATATAGCATGAGGAAACACCACGCAGCTGGACTTTAAACATTGAGCACTTGCTTAACTTTGCACTTCAAAATTTGGTGGGTAAATGCGGAAGTAGAGCGTTTATCCGGATGCTTCAAAAGTCCACTGAGCAACTTCCATTGAAATGAATGGGGGGGGGGGGGGGGGGGGGGCAGCCACTGGGGAAAATTCCGGGAGGAAAGCGTAAAAGGGGTGAGTTGTCCTGTTACCCCCAGGAGCAAGTTCCCAGCTCAATTTCTTTAGGAATATGTTTTTTATAGGGTTTTTTATAATGATATCCATTTTTTTATTTTATTTTTGTAATTTTAATTTCATGTTGAAATATTAAAGGGTACCTCATTTTGCCATGCATTATTGTACTTTAATATATTTTGATGAGAAAGATTTTTTATGGAATTTATTATATTGGGTCAAATATACTCAAGTCAGTGATAGTGTGATAGTGATAGTGTGACAATATTTACCGTAGGCCGTTCTAGGGCTAATGCAATTGTCTGGGGAAAAGTGTAAAAGCCAATATGTTGTATTCTACATGGATTTCACCACTTAAGCATTCAGCCATCATGCCATCTAAGACAAAGCAGGCTAATGGATGGACACTGACCCCAATGCCCCTAATTGAATGTAAGTACATAACACACAATACCATTCCATACATACTGTTCTCATTATACTTAAAACACCCACTCACATATGCACACGAGTGTGGGCAGGCACGGTTGTAAGTGCGCACGTGCCCCCCCCCCCCCCCCCCCCCCACACACACACACACACACACACACACACACACACACACACACATATGCTGCCATGATAAATGAGAGTCTAAAGAAGCTTTAAGAGATAAATCCAATGCACAGCTGTGCTCTGCAAAACACACTCCCACATACACACACACGCACATCGTATACACTCAAAACACACTCAGAGCTTGAGTGCACAGATGATGTATGTTCATCCATGCAACAGGAAGGCTCTGTGTTTCTCTGGCCACATCAGTTGTGAATGCAGCATAAATCGCACAGATGCACTGTTTTTCTTCCTTTTTTTTTTTTACTGTATCCCATGGGTTTCCAAACAATTTACCTCAAGACACAAAAGAGAAATTTGGTGTCTCCCTGGAACCCAGACAGAAATACATCATGAATACATCATGAATACATCATGAATAGGCCTACATCATGAATACATCATGAATACATCATGAATACATCATGCCATATTTCAAAAGTAGTGAAAATAGCTACAAGCTTACAACGTGTCGACGACTCAACGTAATTAGTAGATTGGCTAATTTCCGGGGGGAAATATTTTTTTAAATCTTTTGATTGCTATTTATTTCTTAAAATATGAAACAAAAAAAATATTTAAAGGAGGTTAAGTTTGAAAGTTAAAAGGTACTCATTGCTATAGAGTGTTCTTTCTTTCTTTCTCACCTTTATTTATACTCGGAAATACAGTTGAGGACAAGCCCTCATTTTCAACGTAGCCGAGGTTACAATACACAAAAATACAGTCACAAAACAATACATCAAACACAACATTATAAATCAGGGTAAATTACAAAGGAACTTTATACATGAACAACCATCAGTAAAATAAATCAATTGAAGCAGGAGCAATCACGGTGACAAATATTCTGGAGCATTCCTTTGAACTGACCGAAGGATGGCAGGGAGCTCAGTTTTAAAGAGTTTTGGAGTTCATTCCATGAAGTTGGGCCATTGACAGAAAAAGCTGTCTTGCCCAGTGTATGTTCAGTAACATGGGTCTCCCTTGTCTCTCCAGCTCTTTAATAAACAGAATATACATTTTCAGATGGGTTGCCAATCAGATGGTAAGCCAATCAGGAGAGAATACCCATTCCAATTTTGTCGTTCGTCACCACTTCCACTTTTCACTTTAATCTGTAGTTCTCTCTCCTGAATGGATAAATCCTGACCTGAAAATGCAATTTCTGTTTACTGAACAGCTGGAGAGAACAAACACTATATCAATATAGAGTAACAGAATATAGTTATTTAGTTATTTATACTCCCTTGACCTACCTATAAATATAACAATGTCTTTACTAGTGACCCATGATCACTGTTTGTGTGACCCAAAAATGGGTCTTTGTTTGGGAAACACGGTTTGGGAAACCCTGCTGTAGCCCACAATGGAACATCCATGTCACGATTAGACAAAATACAATTAGCAAAAAACAAATAAAAAATAAAGGGACCATTGTTGCAACTAGTTACTTTCCATCTCACTACACCAAATCTCTCTGCCTTTTGGCAAATGTTAGCCCAAGAATAAAGATACTGAGGTTCAATTGGTCAGTAATAGTCTGACTGTAGAGATGCCTGGCACACTAATGTCAACCTGTGCTGTTGACATTAGCTCGTAGGCGTAGACCAACTGTCACACTGACTTCACCCTTCTCACCAACCTCACCCCTCAGCACCACTAATTAGCTTAGCGGCGCGACGCATGGTAACCCACTGGCACATGGCTCTGGGGCTTACCTTCAAGAAATGTCCCTCTGACTGTCATGACACAGCACGTACGGCATGCACTCATGCATGTATGGACTGTTAGCTGCAGTCCATTACTTTTTCGATTAAACGAATAGTTGGAACGTTGGACTATCTCCAAACAGACAAGGCACCCGCCTGTGATCTGTCATGCAAGGAGGGGCCCACCAAGCCTGGCTAATAAGCCAGACGCGAATCAGCCAGTGTGATATTAGTCTGGCTTATTAGCCAGGCTAGGGCCCACCCAGACCCCATGGTTGGGGACCACTGGCTTACCGAATGAGATCCAGCAAGGCGTCAGCGGAGCTCACGATTGGCTTGCCGCTGTCCCCGTTGTCCTCCTTCTGCGCGGCGCCTCCGGGGTGGATGATGGACACCATGACGATGCCCACCACCACCGCCACGAAGGTGGTCCACAAGTAGTATGAGACGGTCATGATTCCCAGGCGGCTGGAACACTTGGCATCCAGGGCAGCCAGTCCTGACATCAGACTGATGCATGGAAACAGATGGGGAGACACACACACACACACACACACACACACACACACACACACACACACACACACACACACACACACACACACACACACACACACACACACACACACACACACACACACACACACACACACACACACACACAGAGAGAGACACCCGCAGTCAGGGAGAAATACACACAAGAGACAAAGAGATTAATACATGTTAGGAATAACAATAACAAAATAATTTTGATAGTACGTATTGCGGCTGTTCAAAAGCTGTGAGCCGAGGAGCTAAGCATGAGAGTAGTAGACACTTGTATGACGCACACAAAATAATCCACACACAAAAGGTCCACTCCAAGCCGTCAGTTTGTTGTCGTTGGATACGGTTTTGTCCACAATTCCATGCTGTATTGACGTGGTACATTGATCAAAATAGCAATTCTTCTACTTTCTCTAATTGTAGACTTGTTGTAAATTAAACTGATGCAGATGTTTAACAATCCCATAAGGGTCCATTTGGTTTCATTTTACACTCTGAAGAGTTAACACTATAAGAGTAAACACTATATAATAAGGGTCCATTTGGTTACCAACTCTCCACCATTTATAGCTGGAACCCCCTCAATTTTATTTTATAGATCCTTCATTGAGTCTGTCCTCACCTTTGCTGCCATTTGCTGGTATGGTAACCTCAGATACCATACCAATTTTGTCAGACAGAAAAATGCCCTTAACGGGGTTGTTAAGGGGGCCAGCAAAATTGTGGGGGCAAAATTCAGCTGCCTGAGTTATTTATATGATGAGCAGGTGCTAAAAAAAGCATCATGTATTAGAGCAGACAGCTCTCACCCCCTATACCGGGAATATGAATTCCTGCCATCCGGCCAATGGCTAAAGACCCCTGTTACAAAAACCAACAGGTACAAATTTTCATTCATACCTACCTCCATCCGAGCCATTAACAAGGGAAGCAGGAGGAGGTAGATGTAGTTACACTCGGTGCACTTTAGCCCTGGTTGCACTTTATATTTAATGTAACATCTGCATCTTGTGATAATGTATACGTATGTCTGTTGTCATGTATGTTGTACTGTTTGTAATGTCTTTGAGAGCTTTATTATCTGCTGTAAAACGAAGTGCCCAGTTTGGGACATATGAATAAACTTGACCTTGACCTTGACCTCAAGGACCACTGGGGGTCCCCGGACCGCTGGTTGAAAACCACTGATATAGGAGATGACAGGCAGCTCCTTAAGTATAAACATTACTAAACCGGAGAAGCCCTTTACATAAGACAGCAGCACAGCTGTCTCAGACAAGGCTGTCCGTGACTGTTTGAATGTCAGAGAGAAATGGCAACCATGAACACACTGTAGCAGTCTCTATAAGACCTCCTTTGTATCAGGTGTCAGAAAGGGAACATGGGTGTTCAGGAGGGACGTTCGAGGGATCGCATTCGCAACACACCGAGCTGGAATGCTCCATGAAAACCAGTATATAAAAGAAAAAATCACACCCGTGTGAAGTGAGGGGCGCTTTACCAACCCTTATCATCTTACATCATCACAATATCATAACATAACATCATATGCCGATTTGCTCAGTGACAGACAAAACAAACATTAAGACCTATTACCTTGTACTATGCATGTGAATGGTTCTCTCATTTTCCAGATATGCATCACATGATTCTAAGATTCTCTCTCTCGCTCTCTCGCTCTCTTATCTCTTATCCTTCTCTCTCTCCACCATCCTTTCTCTCCCGACACGGCGACACCATCTCTATGTGTGTCTCTCTCTCTGTCTCTCCCCCAGGTGGTTTTAGATTACCTTTGAAGTTAATAAACTGTATAGTAATAAACTGTATATATCCCCTATACTATAGGGGATCAAAAGACTGACAGACTGCTTATTTATTTACAAACTGGCTTTGTGTTCATTCCTTTTGATCTTGATTTTGTGTGCATGCATGCTTTTCTTTATTATCATATTTTGACTTGCAGTGCTTTGGGAGTGAGTCTATAGTCTCAGTGTACGCCGACTCTCCCTATATAAGGATAAATAAACCTGCACACTCATCTGCTCCAATGTAATTATGGCGCACCCAACTAGTCCTACACGCTTTCACTTAGAAGATGTTCAGCTTACTGTGGAATCGCATGGAATCTGCGATCGCATGGTTGATACGTCGCAACCTCTTCATACTTTCACCTGGAGACTCCATTCACAATTTAAAAACATCAGCTTACTGTGAAGTGTGAACACACGTGCCTGAACTCAACAACTGCTATCAAGGTGCCCATGGCTTAACACTTTGCAATGCATGTATGATGCTCTAGCTGTATTCAACAAGTGCTACAGGATGAAATGGGGCAGTATCAGCTTTATATGTTGGGGGTCTGCTGACGATTCTGGCTCTGAAAAGCAATGACTTACTGCATGCTGTGTGGGGTATAGAGCAGTGGTTCTCAAACATTTTTTAATTTTTATTTTTTAATTTAAAGGACCCCCATAACTCTGATAAGTAGGCTACTCAATTTCTTTACTTAAGTAAAAGTATCAATACTGCAATATATAAATACTCTGTTACAAGTAAAAGTCCGGAATTCAAAATGTATTTGAGTAAAAGTACAAAAGTATTGGCATCAAAATGTACTTAAAGTACCAAAAGTAAAAGGACTCATTATGCAGAATATCCCATTTAAAGTTTTCATACGTGTATAGAAATCTTTTGAAATGATTGATCTACAGGCTCACAATGCGTGAGCTTGTGAGCAGGTTCAAAGAGATGCAGTATACTTCATAGACAACACAGAACACCTGAAATTTTGAATAAAATCGATCCCAGTAGGTCCCCATTGTGCATTAAATGCAAAAAAGCGGTTGGTACGTATACCTGGCTATCTTGGGAATGTCCCAAGATAGCCAGGTTCTGGTCTTGTGTGACAAAAGAATTGAGTTCAATTATGAAGTCTATAATCTGTAAAGAATTGAATAAGCTGAATAAGCTTCTCTGTGTAGCTAGAAAATGCATTTTGTTTAATTGGATTCACGAAAAACCTCCATCAGTGACTCAGTGGTATAGAGAAATCTACAGAGTACTTCCAATGGAAAGGCTTATATAGTGCCAAATTAAAAGAGAGAGAAAATAACTTTATGAATATACAGTATGGCAGCCGCTGATAGATTACTTGCCCAGGGATCTACTCTGATTTATAAAGGAAGTGACTCATTGGATTGGAGAGCCCCAGCTGTACTCTTGCAATTTGCCTTCTGATGTGCCCATGTGTGTTGTGTATTGTGTATATATATTCTTTCCCCTAATGAATAACTGACTGTATTGTGTATGTGCTGCTCGCCATTTTCTTTTTTGTTTGTTTGTTTTGTTTTGTTTTTGTGCTTTTTGTTTTTCTTGTCTGTTTTATTGTTTTGTGCTTTTAATTTATACCTTTCTAGTTTGTCTCACTTTATCTGTATACATGTATGTGAAAACATAAAAAATCAATACAAATTTTATTAAAAAAAAAAAAAAAAATCCATTTAATTTAACTGAAATGTGTGAAAAAGGAACAATCACGGGACCAGTAAATCAACACAACATTTCAACTGTGTCTTACTACTACCCGTATCTGTCTTGTGTACTAGTGTGGTGCTGCTACAGTATAACAACTGAATTCAGGACCCCAGGATGACTAGAGGCTCTTTCATGTGTCTCTAATGGGGTTTCTTTAATAAACATAAACATTATTGCCCTTGCAGGATCATTAAACATCAGTTGTGGGTCTGTGGATCGATCGGTCTGTGTCGACGCACTCATACATTTTTTTTTAAAACATAAAAAGTTTAGATAATAAGATTTCTGCCTGACGTCAATGATATGTGAGTATATGCAGTAGAATTACGTGTAGCATATTCCACAGTGTGAACGTAATCATTTATAATGAGCCCAGTTGTCCTGTAATTAGAACCATTGTAACGATAGATGAACTTCACCATTTGAGAAGCTCTTCACTCAGAAGGGCTTTGAATTCATGGCAGAACCTTGTAAATGCAAGCAGTGTAGTAAATGTACAAATTATCCAAATTATACAAACTTTCTGCTCTCCACAAAGCAAGCAACGAGACTGTCACTGAATACATAATTCGAGCGGAGACGATGTTCACATCGCTGAGAAGGGCCGAAGAAAATATTAGTGACGGGTTGCAGATTGCTAATGTGCTTAAAGGCTTGCCCGAGTCATACAAAGCGTTTGTCGTGCACGTCACCCAAACAAATGAACAACTAACTTTCGGTGAGTTCAAGACGAAGCTGCAGAGCTTTGAGGACACCGAAAAGTTCAAGACGGTGAGTGAAGACGAGGACAACGTTATGAGGGCAGCAGCACGTGGACATGGGAGAGAGAAGAAACGGGACCTATCCGAGGTCGAATGTTACAGGTGCAGGAAGAAAGGACATCTCGCTCGGACGTGTCAAAACGAGCCCCAGCAGAGACGGGAGGAGCGCAGGTGGGACACGCCACGTCGAGGACGTGGGAGAGGACGAGGACGAGGACACGACGGAGTGAAGACAGCGCGCGGAGACGCAGAGGAATGGAGCACACGGCCTGGCGGAGACCGACACCGCGGGACGAGTGGAGAGGAGCAGCAGGAGGACACATCGTTCTTTTTCAAGATGAACGATTGTGCAATAGAAACAAATAAGAAGGGACTTATGGTTGACTGCGGTGCCACAGCGCACATGATTAACGACTTTACCAAGTTCAAGTCTTGTGATAAAAACTTTAAACCTATGCACCATGTGATCGAGCTGGCCGATGGAACGAAAGCCACCGGGATGGCGAAGATGAGAGGAGAGGCAGAGGTCTATTTGATCGACAGCGAAGGAAAACGAGTGAAAACACGCCTGAAGAAAGCACTGTACATTCCATCTTTCCCACAGAACATATTCTCAGTCAAAGAAGCGACAGCCAGCGGAGCAGAGGTCCACTTCAAAGAAGGTGATGACTGGATCAGACATGAGAATGGTACCAAGTTTAAAATTGATGTATACGGCAAATTGTATTATCTTAGCACAGTAGATGATGACAAAATTGATGAGTGTAAAGGATGCTATGATATGCAGACATGGCATAAGATACTTGGTCATTGTAATTTTGATGATGTTGCTAAACTAGAGAATGTTGTTGAAGGGATGACAATCAAAGGGAAACGGGATAAGTCACAGTTAAACTGTGAGGTATGCACACAGGGCAAGTTTACTCAACACAGAAACAGGCAGGCAGATGCCAGGGCAAAAGCCCCTCTTGAGTTGGTGCATACAGATCTAGCTGGAGCGTCGCAGTCCCGCCCCCTACCCTGGACCAGGAAATGATTCTCCGTTCATTTTCCTCATAGACATTTCAGAAAGTATTTATTTAAAGACGTCTACGCCGCGGACAAAGCCAACTCGAGTCGTGACAAATCATGACAACAAACAAACGGCAGGTTACAACGCTTTTTTTGTTGTTTTTCTTCTTTGTAATTATTTGTTTGGTCCAAAATATTGTTTGTGTTGTCATGAGTTGTCACGACTTGAGTTGGCTTTGTCCGCGGCGTGAAAACATAAAAAATCAATAAAAATGTTATTTAAAAAAATAATATTATATTATATATATAATATAACAATGATATGTGAGTATATGCAGTAGAATTACGTGTAGCATATTCCACAGTGTGAACGTAATCATTTATAATGAGCCCAGTTGTCCTGTAATTAGAACCATTGTAACGATAGATGAACTTCACCATTTGAGAAGCTCTTCACTCAGAAGGGCTTTGAATTCACGGCTCACGCCAGAACCTGCAAGCAGTGTAGTAAATGTACAAATTACTCATTTTACTCAACACAGAAACAGGCAGGCAGATGCCAGGGCAAAAGCCCCTCTTGAGTTGGTGCATACAGATCTAGCTGGCCCAATAGAGCGTTGCAGTCCCGCCCCCTACCCTGGACCAGGAAATGATACTCCGTTCATTTTCCTCATAGACATTTCAGAAAGTATTTATTTAAAGACGTCTACACCGCGGACAAAGCCAACTCGAGTAGAAAAACAACAAAAAAAGTGTTGTAACCTGCCGTTTTTTTCTTCTTTCTAATTATTTGTTCGGCCCAAAAAATTGTGTTTGTTGTCATGAG
Organism: Electrona antarctica; assembly: GCF_951216825.1. NCBI lineage: Eukaryota > Metazoa > Chordata > Actinopteri > Myctophiformes > Myctophidae > Electrona > Electrona antarctica. Next base: position 16,460,528 of record NC_136800.1, on the reverse strand, counting down.
TTGTCACGACTCGAGTTGGCTTTGTCCGCGGCGTAACCGTCTTTAAATAAATACTTTAAGAAATGTCTATGGGAAAAATGCATTGGGATTCATTTCCTGGTCCATGGTAGGGGGCGGGACTGCGACGCTCTATAGAGCCTGCAGATAATGACGGCTACAGATATGCTATTGGATTCACTGATGATTATAGTGGGATGATATTTCCGTATTTTCTAAAGTAAAAAAGTGACGCTGTTAACACTAGCGCGTCGGAGCGGTCAGGCTGACCGATTTTGACATTTTGAAGTGGATTTTCTTTGCCCATGAAGTCCTGAGAAAGTTCCCCTTGCATGACTTTTTCTAAATGTTCGATTCAAACCATCTCTGTTTTTTTTTTCATCTGAAACGTTTTGGAAATATGATTTTAGACATAATTCTACTAAAATGTCTGCTCTTTTGCGGTCCGTGGGACCGCTCTTAGAGCCCTCACCCTTTCTCCCCCACAAGCCGTGCTGTTCACACCTTCCTCCCGGCTGGAGACGGGCATTGTTCAAGCTAATGTGTCATTTGCATTCCAACCTACATGTGGAAGTCCACATGTAGGCAAACTTACATTACAAACTTACATAAACTAAATGTTGTTTTAGATGTTATATTTCTTATATGCGGTTTGCAGAAATAACGATGTCTGACTTTATTTCTCGAAACGGTAAGATGCGCTGATATGAAATGCGCGACATAGGAACGTGGTATGGTACAGAAACTAGCTATAGCTAGCGCTATATTGAATATATAGCGCTCACATCGTCACTATAATTATAGTTTGGTAAACTGAAATGAAAAAGAAAATAACTTTTCTGCACGCGACCAGTGGAACTGATTTCCACGCATCACGGCTCTCTTTTTTCTCTCTCCCTCCCTCTCTCGTGGAGAGGGAGAAAATATCCAAGTAACTGACGGTGAGGTATGCGGAAGTGCATTTTAGATAACGCTGTAGCACTATTTGTGGCGGTGATGCGTCACATGACTTGATCTATCCTATGGTGTATATATAAACCGTGCTGCTGCTACGGATCTCTCTGCTGGCACAATAAATCAAATATATATAAATGACATCGATCATAGGCGGCGGCTAGGCCAGGCTTAGCCTTCCCAACAATTATGCTGGGTATTTTTAAAATATATATAGGCTAATATGTGGCTAGCCGGCCGCTCCCAAACTCCCAACTCCTTTGTCTGTAGCCTAAACTTTTCTGATTTGCACGCACGCACGCACAGCTGTCGCGCATATTCATTTCATATATCAGCGCATCAAAAATATGGTGAAATATGGTGTGTTGACTGACTGGCGTATTGTTTCCACCTATCTATTGAGCATAGCTAAATAAATACATGTTGAAAAATAACTTTGAGTTGTCCTGTCGAGTTGAAACGCTGCCTTGAATTAGTTGGAATGTGACATTTAGAAGACAATGGCAAGTCGTCAACCCCCCGCCACGGGGGAGAGGTGTGAAGAGATGCAGGGAGAGAGTGGCCAATGGAATTGCACGAAAAACACCGGTCAGCCTGACCGTTAGCCGTCATAGTAGTAGTGATTTTAATTCAGACATGCTAGTGTTAAAGCAACAGAGAAATTCATAGCAGACACTGCCCCCTATGGGAAGATTCGATGCCTGAGGTCGGATAATGGTGGGGAATATACAGGGCAGTGTCATCGCACTGAACATTAGACTACAGATGTAAATTAGCTTATGGCTAACTCTGGCACATTTACATGGAAGTGAAAACTGGAATGTTGATTAATGAGCATTGTCCCTGTCAAATAAATAAATAAATAATTATTTGAAATTGCTGCTTCTAAAATAATGAGGATCCAGTGACCCGCATTTATTTTGATTAAAACTCGTCCAAAGTCGTTTTAGGCAGATAAAGAGTTGGGGTCAATTTTGTTGACCTGTACTACTACTAAAAGACTAAGATTTTGATATTTAGTCGACTAAGACTAGACTAAGACTAAACAATTTCAGATGACTAAATAGGACAAAAGCTAATGGTGTTATTCAAAAGACTAAGAGTAAAACAGAATTTGCTGTCAAAATGAACACTGGCATGACTGAGACTAAAATATTAAACTAAAAATTAACACTGTTTGTAGGTTGTATTGTGGCTGGATTGGATTAACACTTAACAGAGCTTTGGTTGTCCCCCTGCATATATGGGACAACCACAACAGTTTTCGGTATTGGCTGAGGGGGGCATGCTACTGCTGGCTGTGGTGGAAGAAGTACTCACATTTGTATTTAAGTAAAAGTATCAATACTGCAATAAGTAGAAATACTCTGTTACAAGTAAAAAATACGGAATTCAAAATGTACTTGAGTAAAAGTACTAAAGTATAGACATAAAAATGTATTTAAAGTACCAAAAGTAGAAAGTACTCATTATGCAGAAGGTCCCATTCCACATGTTTTCAAATGTATAACAATCTTTTGAAAATAGCAGATCTACAAGATTGTGACGCATTGTGAGCTTGTAGATTGGCTATTTTCAAATGGCCGAAACATATATATAATATACCGGTAGGGTGTGGTTAATGTATGTTTTGTAATAATAATCAAAATCTACCTAACTAGTAGCCAAACTAAAGTTTTGAAATAAAAAAAGTTAAAGTAACTCAAAATTGTCAAAGAGTACAGTACTTTAGTACATACTTGACTACTTTCCACCACTGCTAGTCACAGGAGATTAGAGGAGCCATGCAGCTGTGAAAGAGCAGGATGTCTCCATGGACCCATTACTGTATGCCAACAGAAGGTCAAGTAACAAAGTAGAGTTGCAGCACAACAAAACTAGCATACAACAAAACATCAATCTCTTGGCACACACACACACACACACACACACACACACACACACACACACACACACACACACACACACACACACACACACACACACACACACACACACACACACACACACACACACACACACCTTATTTTCATCTGACATCATTCTCCCCAGTTTCTCCAACCTGTAACAGTCGCTAGTGCAGTGAGAGAGATCGCCCTCCCCATGCGACGTCCCACCAACAAACACAGCCAATTAGCCCTTCGCTAAATCCCACCCCAAAAAGCGATTGTCCAATTGTGTTTCCTGTTCAAATATGCTGCTGTGCCAATCAAAATGAAGCTATGAGAAACTGTCAGGGACACTTGTCAATGATGCTTGTCAGAGCCTTTATCTATGTAGCCTACAGTAGCCTATCTATCCATCCATCCGTGCGTGCGTGTGTGCGTGCGTGCGCATGTACGCATGTATGGAAAGGTATAAAAGATAAACCAAAACTTGTCTACAACAAATTGTAAAGCTTTTACATTGAATTGCAGTTCTCTCTTTTAAAAAGGTAAACGATTAGTATAGTCAAGGGCTATTGACTGACTATTACCAGACTGCCAATTGCACAAAGCATGCTGTGACTGAAAATGTTAAGCAATAGTCATTATTACCCAGCGTGCAGAAAGCCAGAGCCATGGGAAGGTTTATCTTATCTAGTAAGTTCCAAGTAAATGGGCTTCCTACATGCAGTTCAGTTTAGGATTATGGTACCTTGCCTGACATGTGAACCTGCCAAGATCATGTGGGAATCAGATGCGTACAGTGGGGCTGACAACAAGTTTTCTGACCATATGGGGCTTACTGTCCCTCCTGGCTGCATCTTTGCTGAGCAAGAGCATTACAGTAATCCCTCTTTCAGATGGAAAAGAGAAGGCAGGCACACCACAGCTCCTTCATTCTGTGAAGTATAGCTACGGTATCCACACACCACAAATGAACTATCCGGTTATTCAACCCAAAGGAGACAATTTCACAACATAAGTGCTCTGATTTAAGCTCCTTGCATACAGAGTTGGTTTTATTTCACAGAAAAAAATAAATACACGTTTCTCTATGACATATTTGCACTCCTACTCATAATGGCATTCCATGCAGCGAGCGGCTGTGATGCGGCATCATTATTTCAGTCAAACCCAGTTCGATTCCTGCATTGCTGTTTTTTATGCATTAAAAACTGATTGACCTATAAAAGAATCACATCGAGTCTGTGTGCAAAGACCTATGGTAGTTTCACATTTGGAAATAAGTTTTATTTCTAGCGCTGGATTTAATACTTTAATACAGCAGAACAGAAACAGGGATCAAAAAGATTTAGAGGAAGTCAAAGCATGAAGCTGATGCTAATGGTGACCAGATATACTATTTGCCCTGGCAGACCTCTGAAAAACATTTTGGGTAGATAAATACAGCAGAGTATTTTATTGGCATCAATTTAAAAGCAAGCAATGCACCTTAAAAGTGCCACCATTGATCAAGTCACAAAAAAGCCAAAGCTTTTTCCATTGATGTCCATTTAAACAATTGATTGATGAATTGGTGACCCGATCACTCAATGGCATGGACAATGGATCCAGCCTGCTTATAACACAGCCTTGGGGTTTCCTTTTTTTAGTGTGACAAAAACATAAATCCTTCAACACGTGAGTCATTTGACTTTGGGGAAGAGCCCTGAGCTGGCACTTTTTTTGTGAGTTTGAGGGATTTAGGCCAGTGCTGTGACACAAATCTAGGTCAGCTGGCTCTCTGTTCACTTCAGCTGTAAAACTCACAGAAAGTATTGGGAGGCGTTATTTTCAACGTCCCCCTCACTTAATCCAGTATTGCAGAGCAGTGCATTACAGCTTGCATTTGCTGCCACTGAGCACTTTTCTACTGCCAATCTTTGTGTGCTGGACCTGGTACAGAAATTGTAAAAAATAAATAAATAAATAAAAAGTATATATAGAATGACTGCACAAAGTCTGTGAGTACACAATCACGTTTACAGTACCTCCCCCAAAACTGAAGCAGTTACATTACAGTAGGCCTAGCTACAAGTAATAATATATCAACATTTTAATGACATTTATTTTATTTTATTTTTTAGTATTCAGTAAAAGTGACACCTCTAGGGGCCGCAGTCTGCATTCAAAGATTTTCCTAGAAGCTTTGTCATTGCTACAAACTTTTTCTGCTGGGCTGGGAGGGAATTCGTGAAAATCGTGCACTTGGTGACAAGTTTTTGATTTTTGGCATGGTGTTAGGTATGGGCATAATGTTTTAAAAAAACATCGCAAAACGAGTTGTGCTCGCCCCCTAGTGGTCTGTTTGCAATGAATCCATATTAGATAAATCAGGTTGAAACCCAAAATAATTGATAGAATACATGTTCAATGGATTCTGTTACTATTGAGTATGCTTAGTATGTTATTTAGCATACCCAATAGTAACAGAATCCATTGAGAAATCTCTTCTATCAATTATTTGGGTTTTCAACCACATACTGATTCATCTATTATTGGATTATTTGCAAACAGCCCACTAATTAGGGGGGTTTGACCTTCTGCCCATACCTTTTTTTTTTCTTACATTTTTATCCCACAATTTTGCAACCCATTTTTTCACCCAGTGTCAATTATCTAATGTAATCCTGGGCGCTACACTTCCTCTGCCAACCTGGGGGGGCAGCGGACTGACCTCATGCTTCCTTCTATGCATGAGGAGTCCAAGCTGCTTCTTTTCACCTGACAGGGGGGGGGGGGGGGGGGTTCCCCGGCCGGACGTAGTGCATCGAAGGAACGCGTTATTCCGACCAGTTCCTTTCCCCTCCAGTAATCAGGATTACTGCATGTTTTTTGTGAGGGTACCTACCTACCCTAGGGGACACGGGGAGAACATGCAAACTCCACACAGAAAGGCCCTTTCACCAACCCCGCCTCGGGTATGGGCACTAATGACGCAGAGGAGGGAACACGTCCCCAGCACCCACTGCGTCCCCAGCGGGAATTGAACCCAGGACCTTGAGGGTCGTGGGTTGTGAGGCGACAGCATTAATGACTGTTCCACCGTGCCCCCTTTATCCATCTGCCCATACCTAACACCTGCCCATATCGGCAACAAGTCTGCATAAGCAACGTAATCTAGTTAGATTCCATTTCCAGAAGAGAGAGACAGATAGCGAGAGAGACAGATAGAGACAGAGAGCGACAGACAGAGAGACAGAGAGAGAGAGAGTTTTTGTGGCCGGATTGGCATTATGCGAGTACAAATAAAGGAGTGAATTAGGGCCACAGAGCAAGAGACTGGGAAATAGCCAGACAGATATAAAGGATTTAATCTGTGTTTACTTTTACGGCTGCTGTGACCATCTGGGTGGCTTCTAGGGTATAGTAATAAAAACAGCTGCGAGGCAACAGAGGCCTTATTGCCATCATTCAGCACCTGTACATCACATAAACACTATCCTCCCTTCTTGTTCCACAAGCCCAACACCTTTAGTGAAAAGCATGGTACTGCTCTATAGCCATCTGCCTTTGTCTGGTGCTGGTGCCAGGTCAGCTATTGTACACTGTAGAGCAGGGGTGGGCAACTTTGATGATGGAGAGGGCACTCATTCCAGAGGGCCACATTGCATATACAGTATTGTCGGGCAGAAACCTCTTATCTTCATATTTTAACTTTTTCATAATTAGTGCCCTACTTTGTCATTATATGTCACACAAAAGTAGCAAATATAGCCGATCTACAAGATCAAAATGCATCACAGAGCGACACAAAAATACATCACATGGATGCACCTGGGACGTATCCTCAGTGATGTATCCTAAGGTCATTGGGGTTTCAGCCAGGTCTCTCAACATCATACCCCTCACTCAGGTAACCCAGCCGGAGGTGATCAGTCCCATTAGGGAAAGACAGGGCCACACAATCCGATGCTCCGGAACTACTCTGCCGGAACTGGGAGTGAGAGGAACTGGCACGTAGACGGACTAGGCTCTGTGGGTTGACTCCTGTCCGGGCCCCTCCTGTCTCACCAGGTCCATTCCTGCTCTCACCAGGTCCAGGACCTGTGCATTGCACCAGTCTCCCAGGCCAGCACCAGGCACATTATTCAGGAGTTGCATTCGAATGGGTGATTGAGGGTCGCTCTCTATACGCGCAACGGCCAATCCGCTGTCCACTAATAGTTCTCAGGTCTCAGGTCTGGATTTTGGCCAGGCAGAAAATGGATTTGGACAGGCGGACGCCTGTCCTCGCCTTATTGTAGATACGCCACTGCTACATGTTGTCTCAGTAAGACAGCCCTCCCCCTATATCCACAAGAAGGAGCAGTGGACCAAAGCATTATGGGAATTGTAGTCCAGGAAGGAAGTGAGCCCTGCAGAGTCCATGGACACTTTGAAATACTGAAATATCTAAAAACACATATTACCCACATAAAAACCCCAGGAAAGTGTTTCTTGTCTCTCCTAAGATCTGGTTGCAAAAGGGGTGAAGTGTCCCTTTAATGACATGTCTTCTGCAGTGATCATTAAAGGTGTAGTGAAATGAAAAATACGTTTTTCACACTTTTAGACCATATCCGTGGTCATCATATGGGCATACCTAACAATGGATGCCAAAAAAGAGAAAATTCTCATTTTTGTGTGTTTTTATATCAAAAGTCCATATTTTTTTTTTTTATTACTTCCTGAAAACGAAAACGTGCTGCGTGATGACGTGTCGAGGCCCACAGCGATAAAAGCCAATAAAAATGAAGCTCACCCGTTTAATTCCCCATATCCCCGCATCCGTCCAGCACAGGCTGCACAGCTGCTACTGATTACAGAAATCTTCCGTTTGTATTCCCATTCAAGATAACATCCAGAGAGTGTATTACTCGGTTTCAACTTAATCATCACGCTAATTTTTTTTATCTGAAAACATTATAGGGTAGAAATAAGCAACATAAGAGTAAACTGGTAAAGCTGGCCGACTATCTGATTTGTAAACAAACATCCACACGCTGTCCTGCGTAGCATAGCTACCGTCCCTAGCTCTGATTGGTTCAGAAACTTCATAGCAGTGTTTCTACTTGAGACCGTCTGAAACTTCAAAATAATATGTCCACCATTTCCGTTTCATTACGCCTTTAAGCTTCGCCTCTAAGGCACGATTCATACTCCTATTTTAGAGCCGAATAAAAGTTGGTTCGGCTCTGTAGACTCTATAGAGTCTACAATGTGACATCATTTGAGGTGGGGGGGGGGGGGGGGTACCGTCCTAAAGTATGAATCAGCCCTAAGAGAGACACCTTCAGAAGGTGAATAATGAGATTGTTAAATTGTCTGTAACGGAGATGACATTAGATCAATGTCAATTACTTTCTAGAAAAGTCATCATGACTCCAATGTAATAGCTCTAATCTACTTTTCAGGATATCACACATATTTATCTATATCTTGGTGATCCATTATCCTCTCATTGGTGAGTCTGACTGCTCCTCCAGTGTCATTATCCTCTCATTGGTGAGTCTGACTGCTCCTCCAGTGTCATAGTGAGTCTGACTGCTCCTCCAGTGTCATAGTGAGTCTGACTGCTCCTCCAGTGTCATAGTGAGTCTGACTGCTCCTCCAGTGTCATCATAGGCCAAACGTTATTGCGCAACCTGGCTGGTTTAGTCTCCCAGCATGCAGCCACCATTTCAGATTAGTGTTCATTAACAACTTGCCCTCGGTCACGAGCCTGGGTTTCTAGAAGTGATCTCCTCCGCACGCACGCACGCACGCACGCACGCACGCACGCACGCACGCACGCACGCACGCACGCACGCACGCACGCACAGACAGACAGACAGACAGACAGACAGACAGACAGAGAGGGGGGACAGGGGGGACAGGGGGGACGGGGGGGACGGGACATGATGATTTATGATTTCACGTCAAGCATTCTATTCCAACCATTCAATAGGAAAAAGGAAAGACTCATCTGTGACTCTTAATCATCACCACGACCCGTAAGATTGAATGAATCATGATTACCATAATCACAATTACTATGCCCAATATCTCTCTAAATGGCATCACTCTGTCTCTCTCACTCTCACTGTTTAATTTAAGCCGCTATAGTCCCTACGTAAATTGCGTTGCCTTTTCTGGCAAAAAATAAATAAAAACATTTTCCCCCATCCATATAGAGCATCGAAGTCTGATGTCAATATTGGTAGAGGGTGCATGCAAAGTCCACGGGTTCATGTACTTTTCATTTGCATTGTAATCCCTATAGGGGTAAATGGTGCATTTATATATATGTATTTTAGATCGCCTCATATAAGAACTGTGTTAAATAAACACAACTCATTCTGGCAGTTTCACTCATATGGATATGAAGAATCAACTGACTGAGAGAAAACGCTAATGTTACGTACTGCTGCCCAATTAGTTACATTTTCAGTAGAAACAGACTGTATCAAATATGACTGAATGACCGTCTTAAACGATACAGAGACACCTCCTCGACAATATCGTTTGTTTATTTTTGGACCACAATTCTTATATGAGACGATTTAAAGATGACCCCATGTTATTCCCCCATGTTATTGGCGCCCTATAGGGCTACACACAGGTTCTCATTCCATCTTCTTATTGTGTAGAATAGTCTCTGTAAACGTAATGGTGGCGCCCATGCGAGCGTACATACAACTCCAGTCAACAGAATCACACTGCATAACATCCGATCGGCTTGCCTCCAGGCTCCACCTCTCCTCCTGTTTCTCCCTCCTCCCCTCCCCTCCTGTTTGTTTCAGGGGCCTCCTGTTTGTTTCAGGGGAGGGGAGGGCGTCTTGTGTGTAGTGTCTGTCGGAACATGGCGGCTCCCATGGACACTATCATAACAGATCTAAAGTCGGTCAGATTCATGTCTCCTTTCCTTCTGCATACTCGAACAAACAAGAAAACTATCACGGATTGTATCATCCCTCAGCGAACTCGGCGAGGGACGGTGGAACAATGCAAATACGCGTTGTGTTACTGGAGGGGCACAGCAACACCACCGTCCCTCGGCGAACTCGGCTAGCCGAGTTGGAACGATACACAGTGACAGACACGTATATAGATGGATAAATAATGACAACGCGTCTTTGCATCGTTTCATCTGCCCGCCTGGCGTCTACCCGATCCGTCATCATCATCATCATCATAAAAAATAAACAAAACAGTAGTAACGTAGCCCCAATATGTTCCCTCAGTCCCTATGCTCATTCTTTAGCTCATACAAAAGCCAATTACCGACAAAGGGTAGATGGGATCAATGTGTATTTTATTCCTCGTAAAAGTAGACATTCAGGGCTTTCATTCGGTGTATAGTATGTATAGGATATTTTTGTGTTCATTTTTATAACTGCCTGTCAACGTCTGACATAAAATGGTCCCTAACTCGGCTTTCTGTTCAAGAAGAGCACGTTACAACAAAAGCAGGTGTTACATAAAGGTAAATATCTCCAGAATGGAAGATGGTAAAATAATAAATAATAAATTTAAATTGGAGTGGACAAATTAAGCTTTATTTTGAGGTATGCGGTGTGCTTCTCGCTATAAGAGAACCTTTGCTGTCGGCCTTGGAAAAGGTTGGTCGTCCAATTATCCAATACTATCAGCATTAGCATCACAGGTTCCATGGCTGAGGGAATCCTTAGCAAGCTAAGTGTTAAGAGTGCATTTCAATTGCGATCTTGTGATTGTGCACCACCACTGGTTCTCAATATGGGGTCCTTGAGCTGGTCAGTGATGAAAATATCCTGCATCCTGCATCCTTAGACTCACATACATACAGAATATGGGGCGACTGTGGCTCAAGAGGTAGAGCAGGTCGTCCAATGATCCATGGGTCAGCGGTTCGAATCCCGGCTCCTCCTGTCTACATGTCGAAGTGTCCTTGGGCAAGACACTGAACCCCAAATTGCTCCCGATGTGCTGGTTGGTACCTTGCATGGCTTCCGCCGCAATCCGTGTATGAATGTGCGTGTGAATGGGTGAATGTAATGCACAATCTATGTAAAGCGCCTTGGATAAAGGCGCTATATAAATGCACCATTTACCATTTACCACTAAATTGAGAAAGGACGCAATCACGTCACCCTGCAAACTGTACTCAGTACTGTACTCTAACGTTGTTGAAGTAGGACAATCTACACTTTTACAGTGTAGATTGTGGTCCTCGTATTAAATGACTGAGAATCACTGATCTTCAGCATTTCAGCCATCTGGAGACAGTACTTTATGCCCATAGCATCTAGATATGCAAGTGTAACTATGTCAAAAGGTGCTGCACACAAAGCATGCAATGCATCTGGCAGGAGTGAAGTACGTTAGATTTAGCATATTCTCTCTGAAGCTGGGGCCTTGTTTTCAAGATACTCAAGGGACCAGTACTGTCCATACCTGTACTTCAAAAGAGTAAGAAACAGCCACAGGGAACTCTACTCATCTGCTCCCCTGATATAGAGCTGTTAGCTGTTATCTATCTATCTACTCTAATCTCATTCGACTCAGATTCGGCACAAACATGGGCCATCACAATATAGAGCTTTTTAACAATTATTTTAACCAAAGAAAATCACTTACCCTACCTGATGGATCTGGTAGATCTGCTACTTTGGTATTTTTTGTGGACATGTGTCAAGTGTTCATATTTTGTCATCTTGCCCTTTGACCATCAGTTTTATCATCAGCCTACGGCCTGCTTACTCTGGGTTGCCTGACGCCAAGTTAAGTTTTACTGTCTGCCTGTAGCCACCAAAAGTCACCATACTGTAGTGTGCTGTTTTGATTTAGTTTACATGCAGCTGCTTCGATATCAGTGTGGCCTTGATGCCTAGTGAGAAAGTAGATAGCCAGGCATTTCTCTGTTACGAGTTTACAGCTAACAGGGAAAGAATGTTATCAACAGGTTGCCATAGCAACGCCAGCGTCCACGCTTTCCCGGTCTATGGCTCTCAATGACGGAATTAAGGAAGCTGTCACAATATCCGTCTCATCATCTATGTGCTGGTCCAATGAGCGTTCGACACCTAGTGCCAGCGTGGCAAAGTGGAAATTAACTGAGTAGTCCGCCAATGAAATGTGTATCAACAATTGTATTTTACAGTATTAATGCCTGGCACATGATTGTGTCCGGCAGAGAGACTACCCTGTGCCCTTTTGGTGGTACAGGGGAGAGTGTAATTTGGCTGTGTGTGGATCTGTCCTGTCTCTCTGATCTGAAAATGAATAGACATTAATCATATACTGCTGACTGGACAATCCTTCTTCCTGGTGGTTTCATCTTTTAATTGGGTAAAAGGTATTTTTCTAAAAGAGTATTTCCTGCTTAAAGTACTCCTGTTAAAACTAATTGTTAACTTGGTCATAGGCTCTCTGCCTAGTTGTGGTGCTGAGTATTTCTCAGTACTTTTGAGTACTTCCTTAAGAGTATTTTTTTATAGTTAGCCCTGTGAAGCTCAGTAATTCAGTATAATACAGTCCTTTTATATCCTTGGAATCATTAATTGTCCCTTTTGCATTTTATATGCAACTAATGGGTTTTATCTTAATTATAAATCCATCAAATTGGTCCATTTCGAGCCGTCTTTTTTCCGAGTATAAGTCTAATTTATTTAATTAGCACCTCCGACAAAAAGGAACCAGCCCCATCCCCATTTTCATTTTTTTTTTTTCTGCCGGAAGAACAAAGTCCATAGTCATATTTTTGGAGCAGTGGTTTTGTCGATACATGTTCAGTTCTGGAAGATCCTCCCCATTTTTGGGAACATACAAGCCGCGGATCTGTGGACGAACGGACGAAGCATGAAGCTTCCACGGTCCTCCACAGATTTCCCCCCCCCATCTGGACCGTCTGTCCGTACGACGGTTCCTCTCCGCTTCGGTGGACCCTGTCCGGGACCACCTCCTGCCTGCCTGATTCTCAGCTGCTTGCTTTTCTGAAGTTAAGTATTTTACCTTTCTGTTATTATAATTTATTGCCGTACATTCATGTCTGGGACTTAATCCCTGAACATGTCTCAGTCACATTACTCTTCCTCCACTTTAGATTTTCAGGATGTAGCGCAACCATCGATGGGCACATCATCCTCACCCTTTATTTTACTTTCCACTTCGATTTCTTATCTGTTATAATATGTTTGCCTTCCTACATGCGGTTATCATTTGTCTTATCCCCCCTTGTTTTATGTTGATATATCGCTGTAGGAATCCATAGATGTTACTTAATTTATAGTCTTCTTTCTCTCAAACCTCCGGCCGGGGTGCGAGAGTAGAAAGGTTCTTTTATACCGTAAAAAGGTCTGTGATTCCTTTCACCATATGATTACAAATTTTTTTTATCACCCCTTTTACATTGTACCTTATAGTAGTGTTCGGTTTTTATGACACTAATGATTTTAGAGTGTGTAGGCTCCTTATCTAAGGAATTTAGGGAGGAGAGCAACAGGCTCTCCTTCGTGCGTGTGCGTGCGTGTTATAACGCATGGCTCCAACTCTCTCCTTCTCTCCTTTTTCTCTATCTGCCTGTGGGCCTCTCTGTCTGTCTGCGTGCGTGTTCGTGCGTAGGTGTGTATATCACTGTCTTGTGTTGGAATGGATGTGTGTGTTGTCCCGTAGAACAGTTATTCTTCTTTTAGGCCTAATAGTTGAATGATGTGGGTGCGTGTGTGCGTGCATATGTGTTTGTCCGTGTTCATGTGTATATGTGTGTGGGTGAAACACCATTTGATTGTTTGTTTTTTTTAGAGTGTGACAGTACGGGTACTTGCGTATAGCCTCCATTCTAATGATTAGTGATAATATTAGGGATGCGTGACGACTATTTACTATTGATTTATTTATCTGTCAGGCTCCGTGTCCCGCCATTTATCATCATTTCATACACTTTATAATTGCCTAGTGGCCGTGCCATGGTTTTTCAATTTTAGATAGGTCCCCTTCAACATTTAAAGGCCCATTATCATGACAATTTATTATTGATTTCAACCAATCCCCTTATTGATTTAAATTCATTTATTATTTTGTATTATTTAATTTCATTTATTTTTGAGTGGTGTCAACCATTCATTCCCAAGACATTTTAAATTCCCTATTATTATAATACTTATTATTTTATTTTTATTTGTACTCTACTCTCTCTTTTTCTCTGCCTGGAACGAGTTCTGCAGGCTCCTACAGGTAGAACTTGTGATCTCACAATTTCTTTTTTGGCGTCTTATACGTGACATTAGCTACGTCATTAATAGCGTATTTGATAAGTACATTAGCATACATGTGTTTTTTTAGGAGTGATGACCTACATTTTGTTTATTTCTGTCCGTGTTTGCAATGCCATGCCATATTATGCATGATAGTCTTAAAGTCCAGTGCAAATACAGGGCAAAATAGACTTGTGCGTTTATTCTGTCATCATCAAGCTGTGTTTCCTGTGTTAACGGATTAATCACTGCACCATTATTATAGAAAACAATTAAATAAAAAAAAAACAATAGAATACTTTGTTTTCTTCTTGAGATATCTTTCTCTCTCTCCCTGTCTCTACGTAACCTCCCTCCAGTTGTTTATCTCTGTGTAAATGCGTACGTAGAACGCTGGGTCTCTCTCTCTCTATCTCTCTCTCCTTGACCTGTCTCTCTAAGTACTCTCCCTCCATATAACTGTGAAATGCGTGCTGTGAGAACGTCTGTCTCTCTAAGTACCCTCCCTCCATATAACTGTGAAATACGTACTGTAAGAACGGTCAGGAGAAGTACAAATATTAATATTATTTTTTTTATTATTATTTTAATTTTAATTTTTTAAACCATACCCTGTCTACCTACACGCCCTACTTTCACCATAGCTGTGTAACATGCGCGGTTGGTAGAACAGTCATTTTCATTTTTTTTAAAACTATACCCTGTGGATGTTTACCCTGTTGATGAATTGTTTATAAGTATTGTTGCTTCATTTCATTCACCAGTTTGTTTTTCTCTTTCTGTTTTTATCTCTCAGATACGGATTTCTGGTGGTTTCGTGGGTGGGAACAAACCCAGGATAGAGGAATCTATAGGTCAACAAAAGTGATGGAGAATAGAGTGAAGGAATGTGTTGTCGACCTCGAGATCCCTTTTCCCTTAAGTTTAGGGTTTGCCCTTAGACCCCGACCCACTCAGAACCGTTTAAAAAACAGTATTAGGCCCGACCCCCTAGAACAGTATAGGCCTTATGCCATCTGCCCATAGATTTCCCATCGGGAACAAATTAGTATTCCACTCATGTTTCACCATGCACATAATTGTTTTATGTTTTTCTTTTCTAAGACACTGTATTTTGCTAAAACGCTGTTACCCTTCCCTACCTAGTATTAGGATTCATTTGATCATTCCTTCTCCCCTCAATTAATTAATATGGTATTTTGACTATTCATTTTCCAGATCCCAGATCTGCTTCATTATATAGATTATGTAAACTGAATTATCCCATCTTTGGACAATCTAAATTTCCTTCCATTAGGATTCATTATCCCACCTCATCATATTTTTATTATTTTAGAGTTGATTCATATTTTACCTCTGTATTTGGAATATCCCTCCATTATAAACATTTAACCTTTACTATCCCCGAACCACCCCTTGACCTTACATTGAGATATTTAGAATAGGGACATCTTTCCCTTCCATTTCATTTTATTATTTTGTTTTCATCACCTTGAGTTTGACTTGATTAGGCATATATATCCTCCCCTGAATAGACTTGATTCTATATTTGGCCTTCATGGTACTAATGGACTCGCCAGGAAACGACACGACATCATCAATTACCCTGTCCCCCCCTCTCCAAGCTCTGCTTGGTATAAGAACTGTTAGGTGCATCTCCGGCCGTTTTCTCCCGTTTGAATCACAGAGATCAAGTATCTGTCACTGAGAAAGTATAGGCTGAGATTGTCACCTATGGGTCACCTGTTATGTCACCCATCCTGGGGGACGGGGCGAAGATTCGGCTCAGACAACGAGCCAAACCATCCAGTGTCTGCTCTGATGAGCTACAATGAACATTGTCAAACTCTGACACTTTCGACGGCGTAGGAACGCTGCAACATTGCTGAGTTCTTTGAGAACCCCGAAGACCGAAGACTTCGAGAGAGAAAAGTCATTCTGTCTCTCTCCCACCATACCATCTAATTAAGGAGTGATTGTTTGCCTAGTCTTAAGTCAAAACTATTTTTTATTTTTCAGGGTTCCTGTTTCCAATCTGGTTCTAGTCCCCTCCTGATCCTTAGTATAGAGTTAATTTTATTTCTCATCTCCCAATTGACCCTTATATTATTTTAATTTAATTCCCTGAAGATTGAGTATTGATTATTGATCACATTTGACACTTCATCCACAAAACGTGATGGAGTTGATGGATCTGGTAGATCTGCTACTTTGGTATTTTTTGTGGACATGTGTCAAGTGTTCATATTTTGTCATCTTGCCCTTTGACCATCAGTTTTATCACCAGCCTACGGCCTGCTTACTCTGGGTTGCCTGACGCCAAGTTAAGTTTTACTGTCTGCCTGTAGCCACCAAAAGTCACCATACTGTAGTGTGCTGTTTTGATTTAGTTTACATGCAGCTGCTTCGATATCAGTGTGGCCTTGATGCCTAGTGAGAAAGTAGATAGCCAGGCATTTCTCTGTTACGAGTTTACAGCTAACAGGGAAAGAATGTTATCAACAGGTTGCCATAGCAACGCCAGCGTCCACGCTTTCCCGGTCTATGGCTCTCAATGACGGAATTAAGGAAGCTGTCACAATATCCGTCTCATCATCTATGTGCTGGTCCAATGAGCGTTCGACACCTAGTGCCAGCGTGGCAAAGTGGAAATTAACTGAGTAGTCCGCCAATGAAATGTGTATCAACAATTGTATTTTACAGTATTAATGCCTGGCACATGATTGTGTCCGGCAGAGAGACTACCCTGTGCCCTTTTGGTGGTACAGGGGAGAGTGTAATTTGGCTGTGTGTGGATCTGTCCTGTCTCTCTGATCTGAAAATGAATAGACATTAATCATATACTGCTGACTGGACAATCCTTCTTCCTGGTGGTTTCATCTTTTAATTGGGTAAAAGGTATTTTTCTAAAAGAGTATTTCCTGCTTAAAGTACTCCTGTTAAAACTAATTGTTAACTTGGTCATAGGCTCTCTGCCTAGTTGTGGTGCTGAGTATTTCTCAGTACTTTTGAGTACTTCCTTAAGAGTATTTTTTTATAGTTAGCCCTGTGAAGCTCAGTAATTCAGTATAATACAGTCCTTTTATATCCTTGGAATCATTAATTGTCCCTTTTGCATTTTATATGCAACTAATGGGTTTTATCTTAATTATAAATCCATCACTACCTTTAAATATATAGGATCACAATGGTAAATTGTTAATTTAATATTCTTTTCTTTTCAAAATCTTTTTATTTCCGTTTTATAACAGTATGGGTGTCAAGTCACAGGTTCATAGGAAAAATAAAAATAAAATATCAGATTTTAGTATCAGTGACTGAGGTAAACAAACGTAGCCTACTGTATGAATCACAGAGATCGTGGGCAGACATAATGAAAAGACTGTTATTGTGCAAAACATGCCCCTTCAAGATACAAGAAAAACATTTTCTCCCCTTCAAGTCCCAATTTAGTAAAGCCAATTCCCAATTCCCCAGCCTCTCTACAAGTACTCCATCTCTGCTAACCCCCACAATCAGTCATTGGGAGGGTGAAGAAAGCCTCTGTTAATTTAATATTCAATCAAAGCTGCATACTTTACTGTTACGTATTCACAAAGTCAACACGACCATTTGCTGTTCATTTGAATTTCTTCTCTTTTCCACAAAATATGATGTACTTAGACACATTACGCATACTCCCAACCATCCGAATGTGATGGACAGTATGGACAGAGAGAAAAAATTATAATAATAAGTCTGCACCTGCACATTTTCCAGGAATTATTATCATCTCGCCTAATGGCGAGACATGGTGCACTCACTGCCGCCTACGGCCTGCAGGCAGAAAGTGACAAACACCAGGCTGTTTCATTGCTTTATCCGCTTGGATGTATAATGTGATGTAATTTTGTTTACAGAATTTGACTGAACTCAGCACAGCATGTCTACCCATAACTGTATGGCATGACGAGCGCTGCACTTACCTGGATACGACGAGTGGTAAAATTAACATCTTCAACATCCTCATCAGAAGCTCTCCGGGGAACTGGAAGTATTTCACCTCCTTCAAAGGATGAAAAATGAGATAAAGAGAGAGAGAGAGAGAGAGAGAGAGAGAGAGAGAGAGAGATTAGTAAAATAAGTCATAGGCTACCACATGAGTAGCTAAGCTGACGGTTTAATTTAAACACATAAAACCTCAGACTTTGTTGGTGGGGTTGGAGTCTCCATGCAGGCGTCTACACTTTTTTTCCCTCTACACCAAATCACTTCACTGAAGGTCACCGACAAAGCGATCTACTGTATAATGTTAGTTCACAAGAAGATCTATAATGTTAGGTGAATGTTCGACTATTTTGCCTATTGTTGCTGAATGTTTGTCTATTATGACAGGCCCAAGAATGCTAAAGGTTCTTAACCACCCCAGCATATTCTGGGGAAAGCCTTCGCAGGAAAATAGCAGATCTACAAGCCTATACATTCAAGATATTTAATGTACTGTAGAGTGCAAAACAGAAAAGACAAGATGGAGCCCTGGGGGACTCCGCTCAACCATATGGGGTTTAAGTGGTTAAACATAATGCCACTTTCTTTTGCCAGTTAAGTAGCCTAGTTATTACAGGTCAGATAATTCTGCATAGGCCTTGAGTAAGATAACGGAGGACTGTACTATATGGTACAGTAGAGAATATAATTGTTAGTCCCTTATGTCATTTGTATTCATGGCTTGTGAATCAGCCCCAAAGTAACTGTTCATTACAGTGCGTGAATGGCAGCTTATTCATTGTACCCTGTAACAGCCAGGCGCGTAGCGTGGATTCAATGATTGACTGGGCAAATTAGCATGGGGGGGAGGAATAGCGCATCTCCGGCCAATAGGTGTGAACAGTGAACGGTTTTGCCAACGTGCTAATAGGGGACCATTTAAAACAAAGGCGACTTGCATGCTGTAGTTTGCTACTAACAGAAGTTTGCATGCAAGGGCTACCAAAGTAGGCTATCTTTTGTTGTTTTTGTTATTTTTTCGCCCCCTCTCTTCGAAATTATCTGAGCCAGCTCTAAACTGACTGGGCCACAGACCTGCGTGGCCCAATGGACCCTACGCTGGTGGTAACACGTAACAGCATAGGCCTAGCGCGTTCTGTTCCTCTGGGGATGCAAGTAAGGCCACACACAGCATTAACTGTGACACCTACTCATGGCTGAGGGAAGTAGGGGTGCTGGAGCACCCACTCCGCCCAGGCACAGCCCCCCCCCCCTCGGACAGGAGGGGGAAAATAATAATAATTTTAATCAAAACAGATTTCTGTTAATGGACTAATAAATATGCTGTCACAGTATCGGCGCCTTAACCTGGTTAATTGCCTGTGTCAGTTTGCTCATGCGTGGGGAGAGGCCACTTTAAAAGCCACTTTTCTGCGTGAAAATGCGTGAAAATGCGCGTGCACGAGGCGCGTGCACGTGCATTTTGCGGCGGGCGCTAACACCACTTTTCTTTGAAAAGTAAAAAATGAATAGGCCTTTACCCTGCTGTATCTACAGTCAGAGATGGGCAGTATTTGAAATAGGCCTACATGTAGAACATTTTTCTGTATTTGAAAATACATTTACAATGTGTTTTAAATACAAAAAAAGTATTTCAAATTGTATGTATTTCAAATACTGCCCATCTCTTTCTACAATACTATGAAAATGAAAAAATAACACCTGTGTGAGGTAAAATAGACACTAGCCTATTTGCTCAGACACTATGACGTGAAATTATCCATTCATTGTCAATGGGATTTTAATGTTTGTGTAAGACGATCTACACAAACATATAGCTACACTACACTCATCTACACTATAATAGCTGAATATCTACACTAATAGCTGAATATAGGAGGGGCTAGCACCCCTCAAAACTTGAAAATAAATGGCATTTTAAAAATGGATTGATTCATAAGGAAGCCCATATGACACAGGATATTGAGAGATAATTTTTAAGAGAAAATGGCTCATCTCAGCATGAATTTACATTCAGTTGTTAGAATGTAATGGGCGTAACTAAAGACTTGTCTGTATGACAGGCAGGAAGACAACATGAAAAAGACAAATAGAGAGATAGAGATAGAGAGGAGAATGAGAGAGACGTGCATGCACACGGGGTGCATACCGTGGTTAAACTTGCCAAAGTTGCCAACAGTCCTACAGTCATTAGTCAGACAAACCCATGCTGCGTGTTAAAAATCACCCGTGGCTCCCGACATGCATGGCGGTTTAAAACTAATCTGTGCTACAGGTTAAAAATCACCTGTGGCTTCCTGTGAGATTAGGGTTAGGGTTAACCAGAGCCATCTAGAAGAGTTACGATATTGAGGGGGCAGAAAACAGCCCGGTCACGTGGTTCATGACTCGTGCGAGCCCATAGACTCCAATGCATTCCGTAAACTTCCGGTTATCCCCATGCTCAATAGAAGTCTATGTAGAAGAGCCGCCATTGGACTGGCCCCATGAAGTGAACGGAGTTTGCGTAACTCTGTCTTACTCTATGGCTCTGGGTTTAACCTGACTCCGCCAGCTGGTGGTGTCTGACTAATGTTGTGTCTGACTGTTGTTGGTATGTCTAAATAAACACATATGCACGTCTGTGTGTGAGAGAGATCAAGGAGTTGCACTTGCCACACACTCTAGTCTATTCATGCAAGTACACTCACATTTTAACCATGGAAAATGTAATTAATGGGTGGTCGTGGGTGTGGGAGGGATTTTTGGAGTATAATTATATAATTGCAGTCACAGCTAGAGTGCATTGTAGCTTATAGCCACTTGTGCATGCACGGTATGATGTGCTCCTCTGCTTCCTATAGCTGGCTCTGCACAGCATAGTGTATGTATGAGGTGTGTAGGTGGACTGGGGGCTGGTGAGGTGGGATTAACTTGCCACGCAGTCTCTGCCATTGCATTGTAACATTGTAAGTAATTCAAATCATTGCACGAAGCATCCTGCAGGGAAACATGGTGAGTTTGCAACATTTGTTTTATGAAAGTTGTTGTTGGTGGTGGTGTGTGTGTGTGTGTGTGTGATTCAAATACAGTTTACAGTAGTGTACGCACGCACGCACGCACGCACGCACGCACGCACGCACGCACACACACACACACACACACACACACACACACACACACACACACACACACACACACACACACACACACACACACACACACACACACACACACACACACACACACACACACACACACACACACACACACATTCTATTACCATATTCAGAATCATTCACTCAGATGTTAAAAGGTGAACACAGCGCCAGTTTTGAATTTAATAGTAATTTATATGAACTGTGAAAGATCTTGCTGTTACCCTAAGATCTTATTGAGTGTCTCGGTTGAGCCTTAATCACTTTTATTTGGGACTCGATATAGTATGATGGAGGATGTGGTTCAGCTAAAATGATTATATATTCTACTCTAACTAGCATAACGTCACTCTCGGGTGGAAATTCCTTGTATGTCCAAATGCGTTACCCTAACCAGAGCCAGACCCTAACCTTAACCCTCTCCCAACCCTTAACGCACCCCTCACCAACCTTAATCCGGTCGTCTTAACGCACCCCTCACCAACGTTATTGTTATGTCTAACCAATGCTATGTCTAACCAAAGGATGCCTCCCGTGTACTGCTCTATGCCACTTTACTCTGTGCTGTACTCTACTGGCCACTTTAGGTGTTGCAGCTGTCTGTGCTCGAACAGACACGTACACATAGGGCCAGACATAGGGACACACATACAGTAGCTGCGTAATGGAGGGGAGGCACCACTCAGAATTAACCTATATGTTCCTATGGATTCAATGTAGTCATTATTTAGTCACAAGCTCTTAATAATATTCTTAATACCTTACATTGGTTCGATATTTATAAAATACACAGATAGACCACGTTCACCTTTTCAAAAAAATCGGCAATGTTCGCTACTTTTGTGTGACACACTGCAGTGCAGTGTAGTATGACAAAGCAGGGCATTCATTTATGAAAACAATGTAAAACGTTTAAATGCAGAGGTGGTTCAGTTGATGCTGTTGCACAAGAACAGTCCATATTCAGTGTTCTCTCTGTTAGCATTAGCAATTGGAGTTGGCGCTGTTCAAGCCTGCGGGCATTAATGTATACAGAGTGCATATACGTAACTAATCATATATTATATTATACATATTCTATCTCTTCAATTACCTAGTTACTGTATGTACAATGTACATGCAGAAAACGCACATTTGTCTCACACTGGACAGAGTGACAGAAAATGAATTGTGACCAGCCTTCGTGGCCGCATTAATGCGTATTAACAAATGATATGTACTAACACTATACAGACATGCAGACACACACACTACTGTACCTGTACATGATTACATCCAGTGCCATATCATGGCCTACTGTTGCAGAGTGCAATTTTCTTTCTTCTTTTTTTTAATAAAGTATATTTATTGGTTTTAACAAAATTAAGGACAATAAACACAGACATTACACAACAAGAAAAGAAAACAAACAAAGACATGGCAAGAACAATGAACCATAATGGCAATAAGTGGCTATTGATAGACTCCCATTCAGGAAATGCATACATACTGAATATATTAAAAAGACAGACAATACAGTCATCATAGGCACCAAATCATTACAGTGAGAGTAGACCCATGTATACTCCACTTCGAGGCGGCAACCCAGCCCAGCTTTAACATTCATGACAGGGTTTCCCGGTCATGAATCCACGGGTCCGCCTGTAGTCCCTCCTCTTACCACTAGGGCCCAGTGCTTCAACGTTGAAGAGCCTCACTGGCCCCTTGGACCGGACGATGACGTCACGCAGCCAGCCAGAGCGGCTAACAACATGGCTAATAATAAAAACTAAACCCCCCCAGTTACATAAAACATAAACAAAAACATCTCGGCATTCAACAAAAATACACAGTCATCTAGAGATTAATAAAACCTTACAATATCACTCATAGAACAGAACATGTGAAGTTTTAAGAAAATAAAAATAAAAAGAAGAGAAAAACGAGAGGCAGCACCTCGCCTACTAGTATGAAACACATGCGAAAACCGGAGTCATCATAAATTTAAAAAAGGGCATATAAACAAAATTAGATACCTAAGTGTTCGAATAGCCTATAACCCAACTTCACAGTCTCACCCTTATGAACCGAAATCTTTAATTAAACGAAGAGGTAGACATGACGTTCGAGTGTTAGCAATAAGCTAACCATAGTAAGGATACTACCATCAGTCGGTGTCGGCGTTGGCCTCGGTGTCCGCCACGGCGTCCGCCTTCGACTTCGCTCGAGGCTGCGGCGTCTTTGAAGTAGGCCTTCAAGAAGTCCGTAGCGTCCTTAGGTGATGCAAGAAGCTTTCTTTTGCCGTCTTTGGTCTGGATGAAGAGCCGTGATGGGTAGAGGAGCGAGGGCCTGAATCCTTGCTGATATAAAGCGCCCATGACATCTCGATAGCCAGAACATTGTTCCATAACCTTGGGAGGGTAGTCTTTGAAGATCAGGACCTTTGTGCCTTTGTAGGACAGCTGTCCTCTCTTTTTAGCCTCCCAGATTATAGCCTCTTTTATTCTGTAGCGGTGTAGACGAGCAATCACTGCTCTAGGCCTGGATCCGCGGGTTGGCTTAGCGGTCAGCACTCGGTGACAGCGATCCAATTCAGGCGTCTTTGCCCAAAATTTCCACCAGAACCTCTGCAAAGAAGTCAGTGGGCTGTAGCCTGGCTAATAAGCCAGACTAATATCACACAACACTGTCGCGGTATATTAGTCTGGGCTGGCTCCACTTGGATTTCATTTCCCGGGGGGCGGGTTCAAACATTTTCTCTTTGACGCAATTGGTCAGAGCTACTGTCAGTCAAAAGTCTCAAGCATTGAACGTCACTGTACCAAAGCCCGCCCATATTGCATACCGTGTCCCGATTGGTCCGACCTGTTCTCGGTTGTAGGAAAGAGGCGTGCTACTGAGCCTCGCCAGACCGTAATCCGCTGGTAGGCAATTTTTTTTGCCAACGGCTGATTCGGTCTGGTTTATTAACCAGGCTAAGTGGGCTGGTCACTTTGGATTGATTCGTCGAGCCCAAGAATTCTTATGTTATTTCTACGGCTACGCGAGGATAAATCTATCATTTGTGACTTTAGCTTAGCATAGCTCTCCTCCATTGCCACACATCTGGCTTCAACCTCCTCCAGCGCTTGTCGCTATATTGGTTTAAGCCATCTTCCAACGAGGTCAGACGCTGACCCTGGTCAGCAACGGTTATCTGAAGGTTGTCGAGTTTGGACTCAAGCGAGGAAAAGCCGGTTCTGAACTCGAGGGTAAGAGAAGCTTTCATCTCATCAATTAGCTTAGGAAGAGTAGCCATTTCGGTGGCAGCTACAGAGTCTTCCCTCTTGTCCTTACTTCTTGTAGACATTTTGGCTCGTTCAGCCAGAAACAAAAATGCAAATATGGGCGGCGGTGGCTCAGGGGTAGAGTGGCTGGATGGTAACCGCAAGGTTGCCTGTTCGAACCCGGGCTCCCCCAGAGTTAGTGTCGAAGTGTCCTTGAGCAAGACACTGAACCCCAAATTGCTCCCGATGTGCTGGCTAGTGCCTTGCATGGTTTCTGCCGCCATCAGTGTATGAATGTGTGTGTGAATGGGTGAATTGATGCACAATCTATGTAAAGCGCCTTGGATAAAGGCGCTATATAAATGCACCATTTACCATTTATAAGGAAACGATTCAATGCAGTCTGGATAGCCTGAGTGTATAAAATGAGGCTTATATCGTAAATTAGAAAATTTCGGGAGCTTCGGCATGGCAAAGCGCGTCTACTCCATCTTGCGACCCGGAAGCACCTACCAGTGCAATTTGTTAAAAACATACATTTGTCATTAAATTATTAAATTGTATTATCAAACAAAATAATATCAAACATATCAGTCCACATTTCCTAAAAGGAAATGCATGAATTTGGGGGTAAAATGTCAACATGTTGATACAGCAATACATTGACATTAAAAATAAAACGTACTTGGTAATATGTACTTTTTAATAATCTGAGTACTATTTTACCAGGGTTATCCTTTGACTCAAGTACTGGTGTGGAATACTTTGTTCACCACGGCATCTATGCATGGATGCAGTGGCGGGCCAGACTGTCCCCACTCCCCACACATCTATCCTTAACTTCACCCTGCCAGCTGCTGTGAGAACGGAGTCTACCCTAATCCAACACTACTGCTCTTTATACTTAGAAACTCAATTTAAACCCCCTGCCAGAGTAAGAGACGGGAGGGTGGGAGGCTAGTATAGCGAGAGATGTTTTTAGTTGTTCCACTCAGTCATATTTTCACCCCTGGGTTCCATTGTTGATTAAATGATTGAGCACTTGAGAATCAAAGAATAAAAGCACAAAGGCTTGTTTTCCAAGGATGTCTTGCCATTTGTGACCATATTTGATTGAGAGCCTGCCATCGCGCAAATTCCAGCTTTTCACCAGAGGAGAAAACATTTTCTTTTCTTTTTTCCCAAAATGAGTTAATATCACAGGCAGACTCTTCACATACATGTCTGAAATAAGTGTCAGAGCTGAAATCGACATGCAAATATGAAATAAATGCTTAAACATGTAGCTAGGTGTAATGTTGGAGACCACAGAAGTGAACCTTTCAAGCCTGTTTTCTCAACTCGCTGTTTTCTGCAAGACATTACACTATAATAAAATTTAAAAAAATCCAATGGCAGTCCCTCAGTAAAATTTGTGTTCATTTGTAACTTTTTGTTCATGTGTAAACCCTGCATTGTGTCAGTTTGATACAGGTGGTAGAATAATGCAGTCTGAGATTGTTGAGTGATTTAAAAAGAGCGTGCTCCCGGCTCCGAGTACCACTTAGCTCACATTCCTGGCAATATTGAGCACACAGGTTTAGTGATAGACACTTGCTCATAACATGTCAACTGTGCATTCTTGTGAAACAGTCTTTACAGAGACAAAGTATAACCCAAGCTGTCCATACAAGGTGCAATATTGGTGAGTTTATCGTCATTTAATACAGTGGTTTTCATATTAAGGTCCATTATTTTTTCTGCATTTGATCCACGGACCACCATTTGATGAGATTTAGCCTTGCAGACCCAAAACTAAAGAATATGTCCACATTTCCATGCTGTATTGATGTTGGTACCATAGAAGATAACAGGCAAACGTTGATCAAAATAACAATAATAATAATTTAACTCTTGAGAGTGTAAAATGAAACATGAAGCATTTTACACTCAAGAGTTAAAGATCTATAAGGCTCCATTTAGTTAACAAATGGACCCTTAACAAATGGACAAGCTTAAGAAAATCAGCTCTGGTCAACACAGGTCAACAGTCTGTCTCTAAAGACTATGGATGGGGCAGCAGTAGCAGCCCACGACAGAGCTGCTGTTTATAATTTTGTACTGATGAAGGAGAATCTTGGACCCCCGTTAACTACTACATCAGCAGCAGCCTACTCTTCCAAGGACCTGGGGTCCACACAAGAACATTACATACAGTTAAAAACGTAATACAAACAAAATGTTTATCTCAATGGTAACTCATAAAACAGTGTGATACCTCATGCAACAGCATAGTTAATAAGATATCAGCCACTTTCACAAACATCGGTATACAGTACCAAAATAAAGCTGAAGTTGAGCTTAAGTACTGCTGTTGTTTATATGGTGAATAACAATATTAGAGAACTCCCTGGTGGGGCCATCCATGCACACACACCCACACACAGACATGCATGTGCACATCATACATGCATGTGCAGATCACTGGCATCCTTTAAAACAGCCCCAGGCCTGAAAATCCACCTTTCAGCTGGCCCAAGGGAGAGGAAATGATCGAATTTGTTATTTTTCATGTTATGAATTGATTGCATTTGTGCTATCCCCTTTTAGACCAAGTGTATTGACTGTACTCTGTTGCTTTTTTTTTTTTTACATTTCTGTCTAATGAACTATTACTATTCAATCAATTTGCACACATTCACACTCATTTTGTGCATTACACATTGTGCGTGTATTACACCTGTCTCGGGTGAGGGTCATCATCATTCGAGTGCCCTCGAGATCTGCGACACGTGCATAAGTGCATTACACCTGTCTCGGGTGAGGGTCATAATCATTCGAGTGCCCTCGAGGTCTGCGACACAAGCTGCTCCCACTGGTCTCTGTTGCTCATTGCCACACCACGTTCATTCACAGTCAGTCCTGTGTCCCTATTCAGAACATCTGGAAATGTTGAGTGGTCTTCTTAGTCTTGATGGGCAGGGTAGTCTCCACAGAAGAATATCCGAAATGACCTGGTCTTTTGCTCTGTGGCAGTGTCCAGCAAAGCGGGGTCTTCTTTCTGCCACAACAACTGAAATGTGAGGGATGCCTCCATAAATCTGAGCTGTAGTTGAATGGTTCCTCCACGAAAGGCTCTGGACATTGGACAAGCATGAGGAGTCTTGCATGTTCCGTCAAGACGATCCCGAAACTCCTTATTCATTGTCCATGTTTCGGCACCATACAGAAGGATACTTTCCACACAGGCTATGAACAGGTTGATCTTGGTAGCTCTTGAGATGTCTGACTGCCATATAGGATGTAGCTTATTGCAAGGGTTCCAGGCCTGTCCTTTCCTTGTCAGGATGTCCTTTCTCATACGGACTACATACAGTATGATCCAAGATATTTGAATTCCTCCGTTTCTTTTGACGTGTACATACTGTACACGTGTCCTTGTCAATGCAAATAGGTGTCAGAACAGATAATTTAGCCGGTACACAAATAGAATGAAGCCATATTGAGAAATAATGTGTTGTCACATGGGATGTCAGCTGCTGTAGTATAGGTGCTGAGGATTTGGTCAAAGGCTAAGACAGGCAGAAATCAATATAATACAAATCATTCATGCTTTAAGATATTATGCTTGTGTGTGTTTGTTTCTGAGGTTGTGCTGACAGATTTCCACGACAGCCATGCTCCTGGAAATGGTTAAGTACCAGAGATAAGATTTCAAATAGTCAAAAACAAAATAAGGCTTATTTGTTTAAACTGTTTCTGTTCAATATAAGAAGAAAACAGCTCAAATCAAATCTAAATCAAGCCATCGACACGGTTTGTGGCCATTGTTGTGAGGCAGTGCGCTCGTTCTACATTCTGTCTTTCCAGATATTCGGCCTCTCTTCATTGTGCAATGACATACTGTATGTCTCGTTATTGTTCATTCTACACGCTGTCACTAAATCTACCCCTACATCACCAACAGAACACTAAATCTACCCCTACATCACCAACAGAATCCATTAAATCTACCCCTACATCACCAACAGAATCCATTAAATCTACCCCTACATCACCAACAGAATCCATTAAATCTACCCCTACATCACCAACAGAATCCATTAAATCTACCCCTACATCACCAACAGAATCCATTAAATCTACCCCTACATCACCAACAGAATCCATTAAATCTACCCCTACATCACCAACAGAATCCATTACAAACAAAGGATATGTTGTGTAGATGAATTTACTTATTTCACTTACATCATAGATGTAACTGCATAGATAGATAGATAGATAGATAGATAGATAGATAGATAGATAGATAGATAGATAGATAGATAGATAGATAGATAGATAGATAGATAGATAGATAGATAGATAGATTATTTTACCTAGTTACACTTTTCACACATTCTGAATGCTGTAATGTGCCAAAATCATTTCTGATTTAACCTGAAAAGGTTACACTGGAATAAAGTCCAGCTATTTAATTCCGCTGAACTGTCTTGTGTGAATTATATAACATCACCAACATGAGCACGGCGTTGTTGAATTGAAGCCTGCTGTGAGTGGTTGACAACTAATCTCTCTCCACCAGCAATCTCTTACTGCGGATGCATTGAGAATAACCGAAGGTCAATCTGCGTAACGCCCCACTGCGGCCCTCACATGGAACATGTTTTATGCTCTTTGTATCTTTCCAAAGAGTCTCACAATGGTTTTAAGTTCAGTTTCAAGCGGGAAGCCCAAACCTTTCCACCAGCTTCAGTTCTCAATGTAATGTTTTCAATGTTGTGAAAACATCCCAGGTGTTGCTCTTGCTATATGACTAGTACCAGCCAAGCATGACCGCTCCTACATATCTTTCTAAATACACTTTCCAAACCTGAGCTGTAAGGAACTTTCTCTGGAAATCTAAGAACAGTAAGGTCACTGCTTCTTAATGGCAGCGTGATGGCTTTTCACTCCGGTGCCAGTGGGTTCAGAATGAGAAACTCATAAAGTACTGTACATCAGTGTTTGTCACATTTCATATCATATTGTAGATTGGCTATTTTCAAATAGACCAAAATAAAATAGGGCTTGAGTGTTTAAGTCCAGTACGGTATGCTTCTGCGTGTTCTCTGTACTGTTGAACTATGGTAGCACTGCTGATGTGTGTAGTGTTGTACAGTATATTATATGCTGCAATCTTATTTATGATGATAAACATGTCTTGCTGCCCCCCCCCCCCATAAAGGTCTTATTTTATCTCACCCCCTGGAATCCCCTGAAGGACCCAGGGGGGGGGGGGGGGGGGGGGGAGTATGGATGAAGCTAGGTAACAGAGGGAGAGCCAGGGGGACAGGGTGTTCCAACCAGAACTGACCTGCTCGGAGAGCTGCTTGCCTCTCAGGTGGAATCCCAGCAAGCAGCCGATGACCACGGCCAACACGGACAGAATGAGCAGTCCGTTCTGCTTGCAGACATTCTTCACACGGGCCCATACTTCTTTAAAAGTCATCCTCCTCCTCCTCCTCCACCACCACCTCTGCCTCCTGGTCTTGCTTGCAGGTCTTGCAGGTCCTGAATGTGAACCCTGCGCCCCAAAAAACAGCCCCCCCCCTCCTCTCTGACCCCTCTTACTTAGCCATAGAGAGAGGCACAGTCAGGCACGGCCAGTGCATGCAGGGAGACTGAACGCAGGGGGCAGCAGTGGTGTCGGGAAGGATAAGATGGATGGTTGTACGAGCTGAACTGACCCGAGAATGAGGGAGAAAGTAGGACAAACAGGAAATTAGATGAGGCCGAGGAACTCAGTCAAGGAAAAGATGAACAGAAAAACTATAAATACATGAAAAATAAGTTAATGAGCGGGAATCAAAGTCGGTTAATGGTGGGGGTGATAAATCCGAAGGTATTCGTCCAGTGATAAAGCACTTTAGTAGTTTCTGCGTTGCTCCATGCAGTGAGCTGCTTCCCCTGATCCCCCTAAGAGAACTGAACGCTCCAGACACTCTTACTCTGCATGTCCCCTCCCTCTCTCTCTCAACCCCACCCTCATCCCCCACCACCATCTCATTTCCGTGTGCGGCCAATAGGGGGCTCTGCGACAGCTGGCGATATTGTCATCAGGGTTAATACTACCGATCCTATTAGGCCGTACTGTAGGACTGAAGGCTGGATTAGAGAGCTCTCTGAACAATTGGATGGCAGATTGTTACGAAAAGAAAGAAAAAAACGACAACAATGGCACAAGAAACACTGGGCTGAACTGCACTGTGCGGAGCCTGAGGAGTGGTAGAATGACTTTTGCAATGAGTTATTCTTCAACTAAATTGATCCATGCTGAGCACATGCTGGTTACAGAAATCACATGTGGAGTGAGCATGCACAAGGTGTGAATGTACGCACGCACGCACGCACGCACACACACACACACACACACATTCTACAAACCACATGCACACACAGCATGCGTATTCTACAAACCACTCAATCACACACACACACGACATTCTCATGTTTTCTCATTGTTCATGCTCAAAAGGAGCATTATTTTCATGTGACTAAATGTTTTTAATGATGTGTTTCTTAGTAAGGGTGGAAAGCATGCATTGGATCTGAAGGGGGAGAATAAACATTGATTAAACTATTCCATGAGTTAAGTAAGGGTCAGTACAGTAAGGGTCAGTACAGTAAGGGTCAGTACAGTAAGGGTCAGTACAGTATGCGTACAGTACAGTATGCGTGCACACAGTGTGTCAACTGTAAGCTGTATGCTTGACCTACAGTATAGTGTCGTGATCAGAACACCTTTAAGTCGCCATCTTTGGCACACATGGAGGTAGGCACAGGTTGCTAATATGACACCGCATGGTAAGGCCTACAGTATATACAGGTAGATTAATTGCCTCCCGTTCACTTCACACACACACTCACGCACACACCAAAGAGGCCAAAGAACAACCCTATGATCTCTGGCAGAGCACGCGTAGGCTGACCTAGAGAGATTGGCGTGACACACTGAGATACCTTTTAATCTTTATCCCGTGCAACCTTAATGAACGAGCTTGCGAGGGCAGCAGGGCACACCTGTTCACCTGCAGACATAACACTGGCTGTAAAGCCTGGGAGAGAGATGGAGAGGAAGGGAGACTGTCTTTTTCAATTATCCCACTGACAGACAAGCTGGTGGCCTGTGCATCAGCATGCAACGGGCTTAAGTCGTTAACTATGTACTGGCACATGGAGGGAAAAGCAGATATATATACAGTACTAAACAAATGGATGCATTCAAACTTGCAACTCTGCATCAGAATATGCAAATGTAACCCCTTGGATTTGAACCATGAAACATCTACTGAGCCATCTACTGATCCCTTCCTCCTGCTGAGGGAGATATTGTGTTTCTGGTCTTCAAGGCAAGGCAACCATATTGGTATTGCTTAAAGTAAACGCAAAGAGAGGAATGTACAGCGAGAGTGCATGGGTCGCGAGACTAGGAAGCAGGAAGTAAGAAATGGCTGAGTACAAATCCGCAAACTGTATGGAAGAGCTATTTTGTCCAAAAAAACAACTAAAAACTAAGAAGTGTTTCTTCATTGAATGACTACAGTACATTGGCGACAAGGATGAAAAGGGAATTATGGCATTATGTTCAGCATGCCACCTCCTCCATTGAACTTGGAAGCATCGGCTCTGTACACGGAATACAAGCTGTCGACTTGAAATTGCCCAACAACACAGACACAGAAGAACAGTAAGCTCAATGCCCGGAGGAATCTATTGAAGGAGGGACTATTGTAACTCCCTCCTTACTGGCCTACCGGCATGTGCACTTAAGCCTCTCCAACTGATCAAAAATGCCGCAGCTCGCTTGGTCTTCAACTAGCCAAAATTCTCACATGTCTCCCCCCTGCTCCGCTCCCTGCACTGGCTCCCGGTCGCTGCCCGCACAGAGTACAAAACTCTGTTGCTGGCATTCAAAGCAACCAAAGGTATGGCTCCCCCATATCTTGCAAGCATGATTGAACCCTACAAACCCTCCCGCGCACTCAGATCAGCCAACGCAGGAAAGCTGGAAGTGCCCTCACTAAAAACGCCGGGACAACGCTCCACACGTCCCAAACTCTTCTCCTTTCTGGCCCCAAAACTGTGGAATGCACTTCCCGTTGCAATCAGAACTGCAGCATCACTCCCAATCTTCCACCGTAGTCTGAAAACCCACCTTTTCAGACTCCATCATGGCCCATAGCACTTACCCTACCCCCTTAGATAGCATTTGAAACAGACTTATAGCATGTCATGTAGACAGAACAATAATTGCATTGTATGTAGTCATAGCACTTCATAGGACATATGTATAGCATAGTATAGCATATATGTATAGTTTATATGTATAGTGTCATTATATAGATATGTTCTATAGTTACGTTCTTAGCTTATGCATGTTTCATTTGATAAATGCATTTTTATATATGTGATGTATTCCCATGCATTTTTGTTCTTGCTTAATGTAAATCGCTCTGGATTAAGAGCGTCTGCTAAATGCCTAAATTGTAAATTGTAAATTGTTTGTTGATGCCTTGAGAGAACTAGCATAGACATGTGAATTTGGCGCACTTGAAGATGACATGCTGAGAGATCAAAAGGTGGAAAAGCGTGTGACTAATGGAGAAATTATTGCAGGAGGAAGATATAACTTTGGACAGAGCTCTCTATGTAGCTAGACCTTTTGAAACAGCACATACATGCAGAGTATTGAGTGTTATTGGTCTCGAGAGTCTGATGTCAGAGTCTTGAGTGTGTGTGCGTGCAAGTAAGACCTTAACATTTAGATACGACTTTATGTAATTGGTACAACCCTAAGGGGAAGGCAGAAGTGTTTATTTCACACGGTGCTGGCTAGCGATCGAGGTGATACACTCCTATCAAAGTGCAGCCCTCAAAAGCATGTTGTCGATGTCGGACAGAAACCTTGTATGTCCAAAGCCATTCCTTTTTGAGGGGCGCTAGCCCCTCCAACGTCTGGCTTTCAGACATGACATCATGTGGCAGCCAAGTCTATGGACTTAATGTTTGTCTTATTCATGCTCCCCCAAAAATCAGCACGCCCCCCAAAACTCTGCATGCCCCCTGTGACGTCATGTCACGTGGCAGCCAAGTCTATGGACTTTTTATCTTTTTAAGCATGCCCCCCGTGACCTACAAAAGCAAACAAAGGCGCCCCTCACTTCACACAAGTGTGATATTATCTTTTTAAAAGCATTTTAAATACTTAAACTAACCGATCTACAAGCTCACGATGGATTGCGATGCATTGTGAGCTTACTGAGCTTATAGATCTGCTATGTTCAATACCTTTGTGTGACACTTGATGAAGATTTGTATACTGTATATGTAGCCCTATATAAAAAAGAGAGACATACTTCTGCGATAAGCTGACCTAGGGCCCGGCGCTGTCCACAGTGCTGAACCTCTCCTCATCCATTGCTTGCCAGGTTGGCAAAAAGAAAACCTAACTATCTGCCTACGCTATACTTTTACCTAACTCAAAACAAAAATACAGTGTGAGGAACTGCTTAAAGATGGAGTGCCAGATGGTGGGTGGGTGGGGAGGATTGGGAAAGGAGTTGTGGGAGAAAATATAAAAACAAAGAGTTGTATTTTCTTTCTGTGAAACTTGCATATGATGTCATACTCTTTGAATAAAATTTATGAAAAAAAGAAAAAAAAAGAAGATGGACTGCCGTGATTTCTTTCCACCCTAAAACATGATCACTGTTGTATTAATATCGCGCTGTATTTATCCAGCGCGATTTGAAATGGAAAACTTAAAAAGGCCTAGAAAGGCCTCATCCACTACCTTGCACTTTTTCCAATGCATTGAGGCTGAAGGGGAAGCAATGGAACACGGAGCTATTGCTCGAGGGGGAGCTTTGATTAGCGGTAAGCCAACTTAATAGTTTTATCATTAATTAGAGCGCTAATTAACACGTTAAAGGCGTCGTTGGTGGAGTGGGATCTCATTAAAAAGACGTTAAAGGAGTCCAGGGTTGAGTTAAGTATGCCTGGTTTGCCTGGTGGGTGGTGATGGGTGGTGATCCACCTGAACTGAAGCTACACCCACAGCTGTAGTTGTATGATAAAGGGGGAGGGGTTAGGGGAGGGGCTGATAGTGTGATGACACTATATTACTGTTTATTTCTTTGGCCGTTTGACTGTCAAGGGTTCAGCCTCCAGGAAGAAACCCTAAATACAAAGTTAATACACCATTGCACATAAAAACGACTCCAGGGTGTCTAGACACATGAAAAACTGGAAAAATACAAAGATTGTGGCACTCCCTCTTTAACTATACCTGGTGAAACCAACAGTGAATTATACTATAGAAAAATACTATACTACCTGCCCTTGATCACAATAGTGGAGAGTAACAAAACAGCCAGGATATGATAACGATTGACGTCTTCCATAATAGCTGCTTATGTAAAATCTGCAACGTTATTTTGAGCGAATGAAATCTTAAATGAGGAACTTTATAAGAAGACGGGCAGCTTGCATTATGTGGCATTAGATGGCTCGGTCATGGACCCAACTTATGACTGAAACTGCATCTTTCGAATACTCAATTGCCAGGAGGAACAATGTCAAAGGAAAGTTCCATGAAATATGGGACTACTTTTATTTGTATATTAAAGGATGGTTGCATTAACAATTTGTAATTGGTAATACATTACAGATGATATAATCACTATTGTCAACAACAGAATGTGGAGGGGTGTTTTTTGTTTGTTTTTTCTTGTCTTTTTCTTTTGTGTAAGTCATGTGAATTTTGTATGCTTTATTGTAAAATCAATAAAAAACTTGAAAAAAAAGATGGCTCGTTCACGTATTGAGGATGCCCAATGAAAGGTTACCCAAAGTTGCCTTGTGGACCCTAATTTGGAAAAGAAAGAGGGGCATACCAAAGAACACCTGAAGAAGGACAGTGATGACATGGAGCTGAAGGAGATGGGTCTTTCCTGGGGCAAAGCGCAGCTAGGCCAAAGCACGAGACAGGATTCAGTTATTTTTGTAAAAGTTAGAGTTACAGTATATGGATTGTTGGATTACATTAAAACTGTGTTCATTGTCAGAGTTTGCATGTTGGAAGCAGGCATGGCGAATAATATATTTGTGAAGTTGTGTATAGCCTACCCTACATTGTGTATAGCTTCTATCTACTGTTTTTTAACGTGTCCAGGTGGCTCCGTTGGTAGAGATCTCACCTGGGCACCGCCAACTCAGTGTATGAGTAGGCTAGTATAGCTGTACTGAGAGCTGATGGTAGGTGTGGTGCTTCATGCACCTCAGTAATCCATCTCCCAGGGTCTAGCATGTTAAAAAAGGGATAGACACACTCGCTCTCCACCGATACACAATAAGCCACTCCGACCTACTGGTTGGTTTCACCAATTCACCATCAAACTCCTGGGATGTATAATCCTTGGGTCCCTACTGTACATCCCCAGCCTCCATTATTTTGATTAGAATGAAAAGTCAAACAGACAGCTGATTTAATTTCCATTACGCAGCCCAGTAACAAAGCTATGCACCGCACAGGGCACCCACGTGCCTCACGAGCGACAGACCGAGGGGCTTTCCTATTATGTTAACTGTAGGATAACAAGCTTTCACATGATGGATGATATTATTCTAATTATAATCCCACGTGGCACAGCTGCTGTATGGTCAATGTGTAATCAATCAAACTTTATTAAAGACACAAGGTCCATAGTGACATAAAAAAAACATACAAATACAGAGACAAACAAAAGGCAGACATTGTCTACATAAAATCACAAATGCATACTATACAGGCTTACACGCCAATGGTTCCACAGTTACAAACCTGACTGAACTCAATAAAGGGTTATTCAGAATAACACTAATGCTGTTGACAGAATCCGACAGCCTACACATACATTTGTACATAAGGTTCCTCAGCACAGCTGAGCAGGTGGGTACGCCGATGCTGACAAACATTTTGCTTGCACAGCTGCACCGTGGCACTTTAAGCAGCAGTCTCTCTTTCAATCATTTTATTTTTCATTTTTGCACAAACTGATACATGACTCACATATACATAGACAGACTAACACAGACATACCTACATACATTATACATACATACGTCCATACATCATCTTCTTCTTACTACTTATATATTCATGTAGTCTTCGAAATCATAAAACCTTTGTACTTAACAGGAATGGTTCCTTAATTTGCAAAACCTCTTGATAATATTTCTGTATTCCACAACTAGGCCCCAAACTAAGAAAAATCCATCCATGTCTCCTTGGAGAACATGCCGTTCTAGTCGAGCCTTGTGCATGCAAATTTCTGGTTAGTAAACCACAGCATGCAAGCCGCCTTTGTTTTAAATGGTCCCCCAAACCGTTCACACTTCACACCTATCGGCCGCGCTACCCCCCCCCCCCCCCCCCCCCCCAAGGTTAATTTGCCCAGTCAATCATTTGATCAACGCTACGCGCCTGCTGTGTGTTTATAGTTCAAATAAGGGACCATGCACGCCTCACTGATGTAGGTGTAACTGTCATCAGGCAACAACTTACTGGAAAGAATCAAGCCACTGTCAGAGCAGAACTACTTTAAGTGTTTAGCAAATGATGAGAATCTGCATTCATATCTCCCACCACGTATATGCATGTGGAGGCATTGTCCTCAATAAAAGACAAAACACAGGCCAATCTGTTCAGATATTCATCCTCATTATGTGAACTTTCATATGGTGTGTATTAGGGCTGACCCAAAAAAATCGATTAATCGACGATCGATCGATATGCACGGGAATCGATCTTGAAATAAAAAATCGAATAGTCATTAAAAAAAAAAAGCGGCCGCTTTTGGTCCGCGAGCCGGCCCCATTTGGTCCGCGAGCCATACTGCATGCTGGCGCCTCGCAGACCTCGCAACGCCTCCTCCCCTCTCCCCCCTCACTCAAGTACGCCCCGCACCTTTTATTTAATCACGTGATGCGCGCAGCACGGTGAGACGGGGCCGCCGGTATTGAAAACGCGCATCTCCAGCCATAGGTGTGAACGGCTTTGCCGACGTGCGAATGGGGGACAATTTAAAACAAAGGCGGCTTGCTGTAGTTTGCGACTAACATAAATTTGCGCCGTGGGTGGAACGGGTGGAAAAGTTTGGTTACATTTTAAAATACAAGAGGGGAGCTAAATGCACTGCAGTGATCCAACTATTGCAACTTCAACGGGAGAGAGAGAGAGAGAGAGAGAGGAGAGAGAGAGAGAGATGCGTTGCAGAGAGAGAGGGAGAGGCAGAGAGAGAGAGAGAGAGGCAGAGAGAGAGAGAGAGGCAGAGAGAGAGAGAGAGAGAGGCAGAGAGAGAGAGAGAGAGAGAGAGAGAGGCAGAGAGAGAGAGAGAGAGAGGCAGAGAGAGAGAGAGAGAGAGAGGCAGAGAGAGAGAGAGAGAGAGAGAGAGAGAGATGCGTTGCGTTAGAGAGAGAGAGGCAGAGAGAGAGAGATGCAGAGAGAGAGAGAGAGAGAGGAGGGGGGTCACGTAAGCAACAGGCTAAGCTCACAGCATATCGGTACGTTCGTTCTATAAACGGTAGATCCGCTCCCGTTTGGGGGCTGCTCCCAGCCCCTAAACGGTAGCGATCTACCCTTTAATAGAACGAACGTACGGTGCATTTGTTGCATGAAGCGTAGATCTGCGAGCTCGCAGCACGTCATGTCACAAACCGAAACAGCTCTCATTTGGTTTTGTCATTTTCCTCCCTCCGCAATAGACTGCTGCTCTGTGCTGAGTGCTCTCGTTAGTTTTATTGTCCGTGGCCATGAAAAGTGCGTTCTCTCCCGAAGTTTGTTTGTTAGTTGCGGCCGCACTGCAGGGCCTCACGGAGTCGCAGACGGCATTTTTGTATTAGTTGAAATGGAACGGCTCCTCTCTCTCTCTCTCTCTACCAATATTATACTGCCATGTCTTAATACAGTGTTGCTTTTTACAAATACAATAAGCAAATGAAGAAGGTTGATCACAAAGTTAGTGTGCTACTTTGATGGGAATGCGACGCGATTAAGAATACCTGCCTGGGTGCTGTGCGAACAGTGAATCATTATATAGTTTCTTACCTTGTTGTGGCTCGTCCTGGTTTGAAGAAAGAAGAATTATAGGCATAATCCAATTATAATCCAAGGTTTGTTTGTCTGGAGGATGGAGATCCAACACTATGTCATATTATTAAAGTAGGCTAAGTAAACTTTAAGAAGAGCTGGTCAGTGAGAAGCTGCTCCGCTTGGCTAATTGATCTGACCTATATTTGCGCAACTGACTGGCTTTTGGCAGCACCTCGCTGCTGTCATAAAGCCTCGATTAAATGACGCTTTATTTCACTTAATTTTACGGCAAGATCAGGAAAATGCCTTTCCTTTACACTTGCGTGTGCTGTTTCCACGAACAGCTAAACTTCCAAGAGTTTATTTCAGTTATAAATGGAAAATGCTGTTCGTCCTGTGCTGCTTTGGATTATATATTTTTTATTTGAGAGGTAATGCCTGTGTCAGGCAGTTTTATTTAATGTTGACTTGTTACGGTCGGATGTTTATTGGGTCAAAGCAACAATTGTTGCTTATTGTTAAATAAAATAATTGAGACCAATCCAAGCATGCGTTTCTCTCTGCTATATCGTTGTTTTATTTATTTTACACCGGGGCTCCACCGGGCGCGTCAGCGTCGCGTCTCCGTCACCGACAGGGAATGTTCCCTTTTTAATCAATGAAGGGTGGCTCCACTGCCCGCGTTGCGTGACATTAACGCGTGCATTAAAATTGAACCGGTGCGTTTTTTGACCTACGCGACGGAGACGCACCGCGTCCGGTGGAGCCCTGGCGTTAATTCATTGTGCGTCACTGCTCGCCGCGCAACCCCCCCCCCCCCCCCCCCCCCCGTCGGATGACGAAGCGTCGACGATCGATCGCTATTCGTTTCGAAGCGTCGATCATCAAAAGCGTGATCGAAGGTCAGCCCTAGTGTGTATATATTCAAAAAAAAATTTTTTACCACCACAGTTTAATTCAATTCCTATGGCCCAGTCAACATCCATTCTCACCACGTTAACTAACTGATCATACTTTTTATTCCATAAAATGGCAACTCCTCCAGGTATTCTGCCACGAACAATGTTATTGCTCAGGTCAGTAGTGGTGGATTCCCCTGCCCCATAGAAGTCATTATGCAGGGAATTTAGTCTCTCCAGGTCCTGCTTAGGTAAAAATGTCTCTTGAACACATAATACATCACTAGTCTGAGTCTCCAATAGTTTGTCCACCACAAGACGGCGTGATTTATCTGCTTCACTATGCCCAACATGCAATCCGCGCGCATTGTATGACACGACATGTATGTTCATTTATGTTGAATCGCCCTGGACCCCCGTCCGGCTGTTGCTCTCAGGTAGCTTTACACCCGCCGCGGCAGCAGCAGCCCTTGGCTTAAGGCTCATTCATAGTCTGGATTTTCGGTGGTGAGGTGACCACCGGAGCTGAAATAACGTTGAGCGGTGGTGAGTAAAAACAGAGAGAAGGGCTGGGACGGTGGCGGTGGTTTGCTCTTCACCGCGGCTCGTGCCGTCATGTTGTAGTTCGGTGGTCACCTAACCACCGAAAATCCAGACTATGTATGAGCCTTAACGCGGCTCGTAAAACCGCCGCACATACGTTCCTTCTGGCCATAGCTGCGGCTCATACATCTCGCCAACCTCTTTGCATTCAGCGGTTATTTTGAATGAGCTGTACCTGGTTTGGTCAGTGGCTATCTTTAGACAAGTCACGTCTCTAGATAGTTTGTCTTTCAGATAACTAGCCAGTGTCTCTGTGTCTAAGTCAGGTGAGAATTTCGTCGCAAATCTAAATGATGAGACACAAAGCGAGGAATGTTTTCACCAACCTCGTTGAGTAGTTTCATACAACTCTTGACGTTATTTGCATCTTTCTGTGTGAGCCACACACTGCTGTGTAGTACCTGGGCAGAGATCAAACAGGACTTTCTTTGAGCCTTCGATCCATTCAGACCCAAAGTGATTCACAGCCATTTGGACAATGTCATCCTGGTTCACAGTCTTCATTTTAACAACGAGGACGTTTAGGAATTCATCCTCCACAATAGTTTTGCCATCAACTGTTGTGTAATGTCAGGTTTTGTTCGAGGTTTGTTTGCAGCAGCAGCATCTGCGTCCGCCATCTTCAAAAGCGCCTGTAATATGTGATTGGGCTCCAGGATGGCATTCATCCACAGCAGCTGTTCGCCCATATGCTGCACCCCTTTATACACACGCTAAAAAGACATATCTGTGAGGTTTTTTTGTTCATTGTACAGATTTTATAGTAGCAATACGTCTGCCTAATGCGGCACCTGTCGTGTTTATTGGTCTCAGAATAATTCTATTTAGCTATCTAATGTTGATGACTAGCAACAATACCCATACATCAATGCCACAATTCCCAAGAGAAAAGTTTTTGAAAGCCTGAAACTCTTCTGCAGTAGGTTTTAAAAAGTTGAAACTTGGTTTTGAAACTCCATGAGTGTGACTTTGGTAGGTCTACTGACATTACAGTGGCTGTGCACAGGTTGTGCACTTTATAATTAACGTTTAAATATATTTTCGTTACCTTAAAAGGTTATTGGACGGCTATCTTTAAACACCTTGCCGAAGGTGTTTAAAGTTGTCACCATGTGCAGCGATGGTGTTGTTTGGGGTTGTACCAGGTCACCATCCTATTGGTAGGGGTATAAAACAAAATCTTGCTTTTATCACTTTATTAGCAAGAAGAAGGATTCTATTGCAGTGGAAATCAGCACTGGCCCTTAAAGCATCTGTATGGTTTAAAGACCTCATGATATGGTATCTAAATTTGAAGAAATTCAATTCAATTTGAGGGGAACACCAGGATAATTTGACCAGGTATGGGGCCCTATGATTAAACATATAACTGAACTAAAGACGCTACAGGAGACTACAATCAGCTCCACAGGTTGACAAGCTCTAAATAATAAAAATAAAAACTATTTTTGTCGTATGTTGCACGTTGTATGTTGGACCAAGGGTGGGGGGAAGTTGTAAGGGCACAAAGGTAAGAAAAAAATTACTTTTGACAACCTATGGCTACTGAATTGGGCTATATTGTACTTGTTTGTACTTCACTTTGTCAAAAGCAATAAATAAAAAGTTTAAATAAATAAATAAATATATATACGTTTAAATAATATACAAGATATTAATAAAACAAAAGGGCACATTGCTGTCCAGAAGGCAAAGGGCAGGTCCCCTAGCACCACCTAGTGTCTATCTGTGCACGCCAACATTTCATAATAGGACTAGAAGGAAAAGAATCACACTCATCAAAAAGGAGGTACTGTCACGGTAGCAGAATGACTAGACCCAAATGCAGAGGCAGAGAGCAGGAGTGTTCAAATTAACTGATTTATTAAATCAAACAAGTTAACAACAAAAGTTAGCAGTGCTCTGCATGCAGAAAAATCAGGAATGAAAAAATCAGGAATGCCAAAAAATGAAACTCTTCAAAAGCACAAAGTCAAAGTCCAAAAATGTAAACCTCTCAAAAGCATCCATGCAGTAAAGTCCAAAACTGCCAAACACTAGAGCAAAGCAAGGAACCAGAAACTTAAGAGAGCCCAGGGACAACAAAGTTGAGCACCAGACAATTATGTGTGACAGTGTGTGTGTGCAATGAGTCCAGTATTTATAGGTGGTGGGTTGATTGTAGCAGTGTTCACAGGTTTGTAATGGGCTGGGCTGATGAGAGTGGAACCAGGAAGACAGGAAGACAGTAGATTTCTGAAGATGCCAAATGCTGCGAGCTGCAGGCGTCTCTTCCTTTTAAATGGATGGAAAATGGTGGATGGAAAATGAAGCTCGCGCGCGGCTTCCACTTGCCGCGGAGGCAAGCGTTTCCAGTTTTCTGGCCGACGCTGCAAGTTGCAGCATGGGTGGGGCTTCATTTCCATCCACCAGCTGTTTAAAAACATGAATCTACTGTCTGGATGCAGTCAGACAGAACTGGGCAGAGGGAGAGATACAGAAGGAGAGAAACAGAGTGCCAGACCATGACAGGTACCTATTAAAGTACAATGTATAGACAGGCCTTGCTGCCTTGCAAAGACCATCCTGGAAGGCACCGTACAAGGTGGCAGGAGAAGAGGGAGATATGTCAAATATCACATATACAAAAATGTGATTGGTGCCTTTGATGAGTTAATCTGCTGCAGGCATGTGCACACTAACAGACATCAAAGGGGGCTTCAGCCCCTGCCAGTCATTTTTTTTGGTACGAACAGACACGGGTACATTTTTTTTGGTACGAACAGACACGGGTACAAAGCCAGTTGTTGAGTGGTGTAAACCACTCGTCATACATCGTCATACATCACATTCCGTGCTCAGCCAATCAAATCATCACAAATGTCATTCCGGCCAATCACTTTTGGTGTCTTCACTTTTCTGCCCTCCTGTATAAACTTTTATCCTCAATATATACTTTGCTCAGCCAATGAAATCATCGCTATGGGGTGATGAAGCTAGCGCCTCTCAAAAAACTGCCCTCTCCAGACCATGAATGTAGATAGACATGACCATGACCATGACAATAAGTAAATAGACATGCACACCACATATTCTGTAAAGGGCGACACATATCACAAAGCCACATGGAGCTGTCAGCACCGCTCAAAAACCTCTTTGTGACAATTTGTGTGTGTGTGTGTGTTGTCTGTCTCGTGTTCACGAGTAGGTGTGTGACTTGACTGCCGTTCTCCCCCCCGTCACCACCACCACAGTACAATTAATCCTTTTTCTTGTCAATTTTTTCTCCTGTTTCTGGATTGAACTGGCAGAGATAATCTGGGATTAGGGCAAGCAGTTATAGGCCTGTTGTGTACCTCATTCATTTAGACTGACAGACACAATTGACTTCTATCTATGGTGATCTGCTGTCAGCCCAACATATTCCATTATGCACCATCTCA
Source organism: Electrona antarctica (assembly GCF_951216825.1). NCBI lineage: Eukaryota > Metazoa > Chordata > Actinopteri > Myctophiformes > Myctophidae > Electrona > Electrona antarctica. Next base: position 16,417,069 of record NC_136800.1, on the reverse strand, counting down.
GCCTAAATGAATGTAACAGATGTCAGTGTTTTGGGACGTTAATCTCACTATTATAAGCAATGTCTGCTTCCTGTCAGGAGTCGGGGACGGATGTGTAGTGGTTCTAAAGATGTTCATGTCGAGATCCAATGTACTGTATACACCGTATATCATATTTGGCAATGGACCTCCATTTGAAGATATTTTGTGTTTTCTGTACTATATATTTATTTGAATGTAAATAGTTTTTTTGTTCTTTTGTATAGCGATTTTGGGTATCTAGAAAAGCGCTATAGAAATTGCATGTAGTATTATATTATTAGCCTACTATTATTATTGTCTCCACCAGGCCGAAGGCATGGGGAGAGAGTATGTTTTGCACTCCGTCCGTGTGTGTGTCCGTCCGTCCTTCCTTCCGTCCGTCCGTCCGTTACCAGCTAATCTCCGCCACCGTTGGCCCGATCCATGCCAAACTTTGCACACACACCTTAGAGTATATATGAATAGAGACGGCACCCGAGTTCTCCTTCCATCCACTTGCATAAAGTTGCTCAGAAGCGCATGAGGCGATTTCACTCCTCCTTCCGGTTAGGAACAGAGTGCATTCTGGGATTGATTGGGCCAAAGACATGAACGCGCTGCCATTGCACTGAAACCGTGTTCACGTGTCATCATGAACGTGCGCAATGATAGTCAACGGACCAGCGCGTTCATGTTCTTGGCCCAGCGCTGCAATACCAAATTCGGCCACTATATCCATTGCGCCTCAGGGTTTCCTCCGGGTGCCGTCTCTATTCATATATACTCTAAGACACACACTCCCTGGATGCCAACAACGAACCTTTGCCCCAAACAGCCTGTTATAGCGCCACCATGAGGCCAATTGAGGCAAAACACATTTCTGTAGATTACACATATCCATACATCACACAATTCGGTATACACTATCTCCATAGTAATGTGATCAACACGGATCTGCACCATTTCCCATCTTCCATCCTGATTGGCTTCCAAAATTCACATGATTGGTCCGTTTTGAACAAAATGCCACAAATCACAAACACAGTGTGCAATTTCCGTGAAATTATACACGCACATTTCCACTAGGACGAGGACGACATGCCACTAATTGTTAGTCGTACAGATTTCATCCAAATCTCACTCAAATCGGTACACATGATCTCTGTAGTCATGTGATCAAGACGAGTCTGTTGGATTTCTCAGATTCTACACTGATTGGCTAACATTGCCTTCCAAAGTTTTCAGGAGTGGCCCGTTTCGTTCAAAATGCTGCACATGTCCTGCTCATCCAGAATTCTATCCTCAGAGATGCTATGAGTGATCTGGCTCTGCATTTCCTCAACAAAATGAAGAAAATTGTTGCAAGAAACAAACAAACAAAAAAAAGACCAGTGCCCAGAAGGGCACTTTTTCTAGTTTGACTCTCTTTTCCCTTGGGGGGCTGTCAGGGAGCACACTTTTCTAGTTAGTCCTTCAGGGGAAATTCACTTTTCTGCTTGATAGGACGGGGGCAGTGAGGGGCTAGGGAGTCGGGACACGTCAACACATGACTATGACCTGGAGGTGAACCAGTGACCTTCAGATTACCAGACAGTCTCTGTACCTACTAAGTGGCTATGGCCACCCCATAGAATAGATAGCTATAGCTGACATACTGTAGGCAAACTCTGACAAATCAAATATTCTGAGAAAGATTACATTAGTACCCCCCCTCCTCGTTCAAATAAACCAATTTCCATCTCTGTGTCTCTCTGTGTAATTTTATAATGGATGGAAGTCAACGGATGTCGGATTTGGCACTTTTCCCAAATATGGAGAAGACCGGTACCATATAGTATTGACATCATAGATAATTGATGTCATAGACTGGCCACATGAAGTCTGGGATTCACATGGGACTCCCATCAGTGAAGCATATCCTACATCCTACAGGGCTTTAACAGTACCCTCTCTATATGAACCTGAAACAGACCCCTATTCTGGAAGCACCATATTCTGCTGTTAGACACCCTTAGAATCACACTCAGACATCGCCGGTTAGGTTCTGAGCAGCGGGTCCCAATCCCTTTCGTTCTTTTTCCGTATTTTACAAGGATACAGGCCTAACTGTGCTCTTATGGTGCACAGTGCCTATCACAAAGACTTGACCGCCTGCAAAGAGAATGAATCAAACTACACCGGGTGTTGACCCTGCTGCGCTTGTAGACCAACTTGTGAAAGTCAGCAGAAATGGAATGAGGATGCGTATGATGGCCTACCAGGGCTTTTCAGAGCTGACTAAACCACTAGAAGACCTCTTGACAATCCTAGAGGGTGTGGTGTATTATGAATCATATAAGCATATTCCATAACTACTTGAATATACAATGTTAAAATTAGACTGCTACAAAGGTTTCTCTGAGGCAAAGTGTGGAGATTTCATTACCATAGTAAAGCATGTTTACACTTCAACGAGCGGGACCAAAGGGGTTATTGTCAATGTCTGAGCTAGCAACACCTCACAAGGGTAGAATCATGCAATCCTTTTGTTCTGTACCTCTTTGAAGCTTGTTCTCCTGTGGTGTGAATCTAGAATTCTCCGGTGACAATTTGGGAGAGAGAGACTTTTGTCTTTCTTAACTGAGTTAAGGTTTCAATATTTACTTGCTTAAAATGTCTTAAACTCTTCTGTCATTCTAGAATGAGAAACGCTAGGAAACTAATACATAGACTGGTTACTAAAGTGAGTGCAGTTTGTACTGATTTAAAATGTACTCTTAACATAGGGTATTTCAGGAATATAGTTTTATGTACCGAGTTAAACAGTTCATTAATTTCTTAAAGGTATATTCAGTGATTTGACTTAATTCAAATATCACTTATTTTTTCTTTTTTTTCTGGATAATCCTCCCTACTATAGAGTGTGCTGACCATATAAGGAGTCCCCAGTGACTACTGTCCCCAGTAAGCCCCTGGGGTCAAAAAACCCTAGTTTCAGTTTTGGTGGCGGGTGGCAAAACCTTCATCCAATCAGGATGAGAGGGGCCTTCCTCCAATCATGATCGAGTGGGGGCGGGCCTTGGTGCACATGCTGTTGGCCTGTTGCACTTCCCCCCACTTCCCCCCACTGTGCACTGCGTGCATGTGCACATTTTGTTACCGGGGCGGACTGGGTGGTTTTCACCCAAATCACTGAATGCTCCTTTAAATATAGTCTGTTCAGTTATATACTTTAATTATGTTTAACTATGTACGTTTTCATTGTATCTTTAATTCATCATTGTGGTTTTATTCCAAAGTTAACTCTGTAAAAGATATAACCAAATTAAGAGGAGACATGCTTTTGTCTAGAACGCGCACCTCTAACCGGAAGCCTGACTCAGACCTCATTGGTTAAAAGTCAGGAAGTGTTCATGCCCGGTGAGGGGAGGGACTTCGGGGCAAAGCAAATCTTGTGTGTATATAAGAGCTTGGATTTCATTCTCACGGGGCTGAATCGATCTAGTCTCATTTTGGACACGAAGGCTGGTAGAGACAGACAATTGCGTGTACCTTTTTACATGCTGCTTTGTAACGACCTGATTATCTGTGTTTACCAAATAAATGCTGATGTCCTGAGAACACCATCACACGTTCTTCCTTTGTTCTTTCTCCTGCTGTTCGTCCGAGACGACACACACACATCAAGGGATTTGTTACCACAAGGGCTTTATGGAGAAATTACACTTTAACATGAACAACCTAATCCGCTATGTCCTGGAAGAGTTTAAAGAATGGCGAAAGAATCAGCCACAGGTGTCCCTTGATTCAGTCTCAGAGGAGCAGGCAGTAGCACTAAAGCATCAAGTCTTAGGACTGCTGATAAAGTTTCCACTGACCTTGCACCCTGCTTCTATGGACATATTGCTGGACATATACCAACCCCAATCTCTGAACCCAAGCGTGCTCCGATTGAGCATATCAACGCTTCAAGGCCTCAAACGGTACGGTACCACTGATTCTGCATGGCAGGCTGTCTATAGCAGAATCCTTTGTCACAGGCCACCATGCACTGGAGCAACACCTAGTCACACTCCTAGACTCCTGGTGCCTTCCTGACTTCAGCATGAGAAACATATGCAAGCAGTTCCCACACCTTGATCTCTCCAAACACAATATCCATCCTATACTCAGCAAACATGTGGTTCGACTAATAAAGAAATAGAGCAGCATCCCCAGAAACAGACTGCCTCTTTGTGTTTGGGACAAACAACAGAGTCTAGCAGATGATCTCAAACATATAAATTCTGTTCAGAGTGTGGAGTGGATCTCACCCATGTCTAACCGTGAAGAGTACCACCAGCTGTCACTCTCCAGGGACAAGGTTTACTTCCTGGACACACTGGAAGGACTTAAGAAATGCCAAGACACTGTCTTCAAGGAAGGGGCTGTAGTTGGATTCGACATGGAGTGGTGGGCTCCACTCACTATCTCAGTGGCACGTGTTGCTGTGATACAGCTTGCTGTTTCCAACCAGGTTTTCCTATTAGACCTGTCTGACGGTGGTTTACGCCCATATTTAGAAACCCTTTGCTTCATCAGGACGTTCTTTGAAAGCAATGTTCTTAAACTGGCTTACGATATAACTGAAGACTTGAAATGCTTAGAGTCTACATGGCCTCAGTTGTTACAGGAGCCATTGAAAGTGGAGGGAGTTCTAGATCTGAAGACAATACATGAACAGATTCGGTGTGCTACGTTATCATGCAAACATAGAGGCCTGATGGTAAAGCAGATCCTGGGAAAGCCCCTAGACAAATCAGAGCAGCTCTCCATGTGGGAGAATCACCCGCTACGCATCAGCCAAATTAAATATGCAGCATTGGATGCTTACTGTCTGCTGGAGGTCTACTTTGCCCTTGCCAGCAACCCAGCGTCCTTTGGGCTGCCCGCCAATTTCCATCCCAGGTCTATCTGCTCTGGCCAAATAAGGAAGTCAAAGACGAAACAGGACCTCCACAGTCCACACCAAGGCCAGTGGACAAATGGAACATCACAGGGACCAGGGAATTGGTCATCCGATGGTCAGGAAAAGGGCCTCCTGTGTGATGAGAAGGCATCAGAGGGCCCTCATAGGACTCCCCAACAGTTACGGGTAGTGTGTGACAACATGCTGAGGGACTGGGGAGATACCTGCGCTGTTTCGGGGTAGACGTTGCTATATTGAAAAACAACGATGACCACAGAGTTGCAGCTGAGTTGGCTCGAGCAGAGGACCGTACTATACTCACCAGTGGACTGCCATACCACACGTTGCGGTCCCAGGTAGGTGAGGGTCGCTGTTTGGCTCTCAGCTGTTCAGAGAATGCGATAGCCCAGGCCATGAGGGTCCTCAGACTCTTCAACATTCAGCCCACTCCCAGTGACATATTCAGCCGCTGTAACGTCTGTAACAGTAACCAGTACATGATGCTGCCCAGGGAGGACATGGTCCGGATGATCAAAGAGAGAGGAGTTCTCCAAGCCAAGAACTCTGTCCACGCAGAACTGGAATGCACTCTGAAGGAAGACGTGGAGCACATGGCCCCTGACCTCCCCAGGTACGCCACTAAGTGTCACTGGGCTGACACTCTCACCTTCCCTGGGGAGGCTTCCATACAGCTCCATACGGTCCCCCCCATCATTCTCATTCATCAAATCAAATAAATTAAATTAAATTAAATTAAATTAAATTAAATTAAATTAAATTAAATTAAATTAAATTAAATTAAATTAAATTAAATTAAATTAAATTAAATTAAATTAAATTAAATTAAATTAAATTAAATTAAATTAAATTAAATTAAATTAAATTAAATCAAACTTTATTTATAGAGCACATTTAAAACAATCGAAATTGACAAACAAACATCAACAATTAATGCCACAATAACAAGAGTGCAATAAACAAAACACAAACCTTAGGTGCGATTAAAAGCCAAAGAATAGAAGTGTGTTTTAAGAAGTGACTTAAAAGACTCAACAGAGTTTGCATTTTTTATATTAAAGGGCAGACTATTCCAGAGCCTGGGAGCAGCAGCAGCAAAGGCACGGTCGCCCCTACTCCTTAGGTTCGTCTTGTGAGCCTCCAGGAGCAGCTTGTCTGCTGACCTCAGCGCCCTTTGTGGAGTGTAAGGGACCAAAAGTTCTGTTAAATATGAAGGGGCCAGGCCATGCAGGGATTTATAAGTAAATAAAATAATCTTAAAATCTATTCTAAAAGTAACAGGGAGCCAGTGCAGTTCAGCTAAAACTGGGGTTATAAGTTCTCGTTTTTTTGTGCCGGTGAGGAGGCGAGCAGCTGCTCCCCCGAGGCATATTTCTCTCCTGCTCCTTGGTTCACCACTATACAGCATGCCGTTGATAACAGCGAGGATGGTCCAATGGGAATAATATGCCAGATTATGCTTTACGTACATACTAGTGTTGAAAGTGAAAATGGGTCAAAATGGGTCTTCGCAGACGGTACCACATATCTCATGGAAAACAAATGGTTGCAGATGCCTTCATAAAGATGACGCAAACTCAGATTGGTTGGGAAGACAAAGTAAACTCTTACCATAGAGATGCACACGACTACTTTCACTTATTTTCTTACATTTTGTGGCAACACTGTGGGCAAGTCACAGACACTGAAATGTGTCGTTTGTCGTTCAAACTTCAAAGCATACATTATTACTGTCTACTCTGTGGGAACATACATTGTATTGTGATTACAGATTGCCATCTTCACCTGTTGACCTGAGAGGAGAGGCAAAGAGGGATTTTGTTCAATGTAACCATGGAACAACTTCATACTGTTAATTGCACAGCAGTTTAGTCCACTTGAGACCGCTTAAGAACATTGTAGCATGTGGCGGGATCAGTTGAGGCTTTTAGCGAAAGTCAAGTCTGCTGTAACTTTTAATGATTTTGAACGTTTTATTCATGCTTTTATTTCAACCCGACTTGACTACTGTAATGCACTGTATGTTGGTGTTACCCAAGCCTGTCTGTCACGACTACAGTTAGTCCAAAACGCGGCCGCTCGCCTCTTAACAGGGGCACGGAAGTATGACCACATCTCCCCGATCCTTGCCTCCCTACACTGGCTTCCTGTGCGTTACAGGATCCAGTTTAAGATCTTAATATTTGCTTTTAAGTCTGTAAATGGGTTGGCACCAGTCTATATATCGGAACTTGTAGCTCCCAAAGTATCGACAAGGGCCCTGAGGTCGACTGACCAGTCACTTCTCAAGATCCCTAAATCAAAGCTGAAATCCCGGGGGGTCATTTTCTGTTGTAGCACCCACACTGTGGAATGAACTTCCACCTCATGTCAGAGCTTCGCAATCCTTGTCTGTGTTTAAATCACGTCTGAAAACTCACTTGTACTCCTTGGCATTTGAACATACCGATTAAGAGTTGCTGCTTCCACTGCATTGTCCTTATGTTGCCCTGTTTATGTACTGTTGTTGTTGTTGCTTTTTTCCCTGATATTTTTTGTATTTCTTTGTGTACAGCACTTTGTTTCAACCTTGTTGTATAAAAATGTGCTTTATAAATAAAGTGGATTGGATTGGATTGGATGACCTTACTTTGATGAGCTGTCACAGAAGAATATACTGTAATGGTGCATTTATATAGCGCCTTTATCCAAGGCACTTTACATAGATTGTGCATTACATTCACCCACACATTCATACACCGATGGCAGCGGAAACCAACACCAGCACATCAGGAGTAATTTCTACTTGTGACTGTTTGTCAGGAAGTCTGTGAGGATGGGACTTCTTCCTAAGATTCTGGAGAACCCATGCTGGCCGCCAAGAAGAAAGCCAAAGGGGAAATGAAGAAAGAGCCATCCAGCAGCTGCTGGCCCGAAGATCAGTGCCAACTCTGTCTGTGCATGGCTTCACTGGGGCCCAGAAGGGCGAGATGACCTGTCTTGGAAATTGATCAGTGTCACTGACTCTGGAAGTCAGATGATCGAGAAAAGCAAGCAGTTGGTAGAGTCCAAACTCTGTCATGGTGAAACTTGCTGATAGCCTGGCATTGGCCAGACTGATAACGTGGATTCAATCACGCTTCCTCATACTTGCAGCAGCACAATGAATCAAGTTAGTAACCAAAGTATATTACAGTACATATAGCAAATAACAGAAAATATTATGTGTTGAACAATGGCTATTATCGTGAGTTTGATATAAAGTTGTGCAAATAGACTGTCAACAAAACATTAAATAATACTGTATGGGAGCTGAAGAGGAGTAGTGCTGTTGTTGTTGTTTTCTTTTGTTTTGTTTTTGTTTTTTTGGTTATTGTTTTGCTTTCTTTATATCAGTAATTGTCTTGTACTGTTCATTGTTGTTGTTTTTTTGTATATTTGTATTGTCATTTGTGTGTAAAAAAGGAAAATAAATACATTGTTGAAAAATAATAATACTGTATGGTGAGTGTGCTCTGTTGGTGAATGAGAAATACTGGTACATTACATACTGTTGTAAACTTGTATCCTTGTTCAGAGCTCTGACAGCTTGAGGGAAAAACTCTTTCCGAGTCTGTAATGATCTTGTGGCAGCACACTAGCACAGGCGTTCAGCCTCACAATTCACGTAAATTGCGCGCGCACACACACACACACACACACACACACACACACACACACACACACACACACACACACACACACACACACACACACACACACACACACACACACACACACACACACACACACACACACACACGGACGGAGTGCAAAAAAGACTCTCTCCCCATGTCTTCGGCCTGGTGGAAACAATAAAACAATTATAAAAAACTGATTTGGACGGAAAAACGCAGCTAAAAATCCAGAAAACGCGTCCAGTGTGCTGTGCAACCACCAGGTCGAAAGTTTCCAAACCGCTAGTCCCTCCTATATAGGCCTACAGGTTTAATGTTTGTGTTTAGTTCAATGTTTGTTTTAAAAACGCCATTGACAATGAAGAGAAATTAATGTTTGTTTTGTCCCTAACACAAATATTAAATCCCATTAACAAGTGAGCAACTGGTTGTTCTTTGTCAAGGCTGTAAATGCAGATTTCTTTCTACTGGTTCCATGGAAACTGTGATTATTTGTGTGTTCTAAGTAAAGGGTGTCTTTCTGTCAGTGAGTAAAAACGCCTGGGTTTCCGAGGCAGTGATCGTCATGCAGGATGATTACATTTATCGATTTAGCCTGTAGAGCTTGGAGCACAATATGAACAGAGGGGTGGATGTGAATATCAATGATGTTTTATGGGCTACTAGTTAGAGAAAATTAGCGAAATGTGTGGCAAATCTGCAAAAGAAATGCTTACCACTAGCTTTGTTCACAAATGTGTTCATAAAGAAAACAGCCAGAAATAATAAAGAAAAATCCTTTTCACATATGAAAAGGACATTTATTGAGTACTGAGTGTTCAAGAGGACCTGAAATACTCTCTGCTTGTTTTCCATTGCAAAGTGGAATGCCTGCAAGATTCGACCAGGGACCCGACCTTTAACAAATCAATCACTCATCTTGCTTGAGTCTTGACCCATTGGAGTGTATAGGCTACTAAATGAGACGAAAATGTGCACTCCTCTCTGTCAAGCTATCCATTGTATTTTCAGCACCATGGACAGCGCAGCACCGGGCCCAGTGTAATCTACTACTGTATATAATGCGCCACGTCTGTGTGCGTACGTGTGTGTACGGTTGTAATGCACGTAACTCGAGAACCGTTTGACCCACGCGTCAAACGGTGGGTCAAACCACCGTTTGACCCACCGTCACATTCGACACACGCGTTCCACACCCCCACAGGGAGTGCAGTGCCAGGTATTGAGTCGGTCGGACCCACAGTTCAGGCTCTGCCAGTGGGCCTAATGAGGCCAACTCCTTTCACCTAGGCCAGGCTCTGCCAGTGGGCCTAAGGAGGCCAACTCCTTTCACCTGTGCCATTTCCAGCCTCTGCCTCAGCCAATTGAGGCTAAACCAATCAGGCTCTGCCAGTGGGCCGAATTGATTGCCAAGTACACTTTTCAGTTTGCAGTCTTCACACACAGGCACATACACAGATCTCCATGTGGGACACCGGCTGACAGTTAAAACGGCATCGTTCCCAAGTAGGCCGGTGGCCGACTGCGACGGGCACGTACAGGTCTAGTCTATCTATAAATGCACCATGTCTGTCTGTACGTACTGTACGTACGGCTGTAATCCACGTAACTCGAGAACTGTTCGCCCCACCGACTTCAAATTCGACACACGCGTTCCACACCCCCACAAGGAGTGCAGTGCCCGGTGTCACCACAGTTGTGCAGAACCGCCACAAAAGGCCTCTGCCCGGGCTCTGGACAGAGCCCCGCAGGGTCCATATATGGATCTGGCCTGTTCTGACATCAAGAAGAAAGCAAAAGCAAGCACTCGGTTGAGTATTTCCACGTCATATTGTCACGGGTGCAAGGTTCTGGAAGATACAGGCTATAGAAAAGAATACCAGCACTCACGTTGTATCCTGGAAGGATTAAAGCTTTATTTTGTTTCCCCCCAGCAGCAAACAACAGTAAGGACGTTTCTGCCCGAGAGCCTTCTTCAGCGTAAATCTAGAGAACACTGTGTAGGTGTCACTTATAAAGAGGACCTAGGTGTCACGCACATAGCGGTCCGGGTGCCCCTCGAGTTATCTCAGTTTACCTCATACATCATAATTTTGCTGTTACATAGTTTTTTGAGTGGTGTAAACCACTCCTACAACTGGCTTTGTTAGTTTACGTGTCTGTCTGTTTGTCTGTCTGTCTGTTCGTACCAAAAAATGAGCATGGTTGCTATGGTCACCCAGTTCACACGGGTGTGATTTCATTACGTCAGACATTACGTCAGACCACAGCTGATCAGTCTATATAAGACCTTACACCACTCAGTTCACACGGGTGTGTTTTTTGAGTGGTGTAAACCACTCCTACAACTGGCTTTGTTAGTTTACGTGTCTGTCTGTCTGTCTGTCTGTCTGTCTGTCTGTCTGTCTGTCTGTTCGTACCAAAAAATGAGCATGGTTGCTATGGTCACCCAGTTCACACGGGTGTGATTTCATTACATCAGACATTACGTCAGACCACAGCTGATCAGTCTATATAAGACCTTACACCACTCAGTTCACACGGGTGTGATTTTTTTTACTACAAGAAGCATGGTATTTATTAGACAAATAACAGTACCAATATAGTTTGTATATTAAGTATGTGGGATCCATCTGGATCTAAACATTAAAGACAAAACCTGACCTGTGCAGGTCTCTAGGACTAAGAAAGATAATAGAAAAAGTTAATAAAGCACACATCAAAGTAGCTGCTCATTAAACCCTATCGGGTGTTCAATTTATAAGGTCAGTAACCGGTTAATTCTTTCACGATCCCCATCCCCAGAAGGTGGTGCGAGATGCCAGAGGATCCAGGAGGGGGGCAGGGGGGGGGCAGGGGGAGATTTGAATCTACATATCCAACGGAACTTTGACGGAATACGAGACGTCCATTCTTTCTAAAGGCGACTTTTTGTTCCTTTCAAAAACGCTGACTCGTTTCAAACAAGATAATTGTTCAGGTCTGTGATGTTGGGAGCCTTTTTATTTAAGAGGCTCTGAAGACTTTTAATGGACTACTTCCTACACTATGACAAGAACCTGTGTGTTCTGAATTTACAGAAACCGTGAGACCGATGAGTTGTTGTTTCCTCCTGCTTTTACTCCGTAGCCACTGTTTGCAGACTTGAACTTAATGGTGCTTCTGTTTTTCTGTTTTACGTAGTGTTATGTGTATTCTAACTCAAGAGAAACAAGCTTTGGCTAACTTAGCTAAGAATTAAACTATCGTGAAAAAAAGCCTTGGTGTGTATATATATGATTGAGAGATCCCTTTGTGGGGAACGTGTTCAGTGAGAGATCCCTGTGTGGGGCACGTGTTCAGTGAGAGATCCCTGTGTGGGGCACGTGTTCAGTGAGAGATCCCTGTGTGGGGCACGTGTTCAGTGAGAGCAGATGATTGAGAGATCCCTATGTGGGGCACGTGTTCAGTGAGAGCAGATGGTTATGTCCTACTTTACGTCAGATTTACCTTATTTTTATTACTATTTGCCACGTACTATTTGTGTGCTTTTCTATTCTGTAACTTTACTTGCTGGTGACGTCTATAGCAATATTACCTGTAAAGACTGAGGTTTATAAAGCCAAAAGAGAATTAAAAATAAAGAGTCATATTAGAAACAGTCTAGACTTTCTAATGAGGTGGGACTTAAAGTGTGCTTTCTGAGGTTCCTGGGTAGTGAGGCTGTTCAGCCCTTAAAAAGAGATGGGGATCGTGAAAGAATTAACCGGTTACTGATGTTGTGTATTGGAACCACATCACGTAATATTCCATATTGTTTAATGTTTATATATACTGTTGCAGTATGCAGTATACTGTGCATAGTGATGACTGCATGCAGGTGACTGCATGGTACTCTGGACTTGTGACTTGTGTCTGGTGAGACACCACGTGCAGGGCCATAGTGATCAATGGGACATTGTGTTGACATCCTATAGAAATTAGAAATGGTCACCTGTTCAGTTCACACACCATGCGCACTGTTTTGTACGATACATGCACATAGGCTACGCAAACCCATACATAAGCTTGGATTTCAGAGCTAGAGAAAGAGCTAGAGAGAGACAGGGAGCAGGCAGAGATCAAGATCGGGCACTGGGGGACAGCACGGCTGGTGTGAGGTTCAGCTCGGCAGGATGACTAGCACTGCTGGAGTGGACTGAACATGAATTTGGTGACTAAGCTTTTGTCTTTAATAAAATGATACAGAAATAAGGGCATGCCTGGTCTCCTCCATTCATTTATACAACAAGGTCAAAGGGGCTTTTATAGAACACTCCATAGGCTACACTGACCTTGTAAATTGAACACCCGATAGGGTTTAATGAGCAGCTATGTGTGCTTTATTAACTTTTTCTATTATCTTTCTTAAAAATCTGAGTCTGTCTTTATAGAGGGGTCCTAGAGACCTGCACAGGTCAGGTTTTGTCTTTAATGTTTAGATCCAGATGGATCTCGCATACTTAATATACAAACTATATTGGTACTGTTATTTTTGTGTTATTTTTTTGTTTACTGTTTCTTGTCTAATAAATACCATGTTTCTTGTAGTAGAAAAAAATCACTCCCGTGTGAACTGAGTGGTGCAAGGTCTTATATAGCCTGATCAGCTGTGGTCTGACGTAATGTCGGTGACCATAGTAACCATGCTCATTTTTTTGGTAAAAAGGTACACACACGTACAGGTACACACATACATAGACACAAACATAGATACAGACAAAGCTGGTTGTTGGAGTGGTTTGCACCACTCAAAAACTATGTAACAGCAAAATGATGATGTAACTGCCTTGTATGAGGTAAACTGAGATAACTCGAGGTGCACCCGCTATGTGCGTGACACCTATAGGTCCTCTTTATAAGTGACACCTACACAGTGTTCTCTAGATTTACGCTGAAGAAGGCTCTCGGGCCGAAAAGTCCTTACTGTTGTTTGCTGCTGGGGGGAAACAAAATAAAGCTTTAATCCTTCCAGGATACAACGTGAGTGCTGGTATTCTTTTCTATAGCCTGTTCTGACATCACAACACATAAATTATTTGGGCATACCTGACAAAGCTCCATATATAGGACAAAAGGGACACAGAGAGACAGATCCATGCAGAAATCTCCACATGGGCATAAAAGGGACACAAACAGATGGGTAGGGTGGGGCATGGATCGTTGGAGTTCCATGTTATGACTCAGTGCTCTACAGCCGGGCACCAGTCTAGTTGACTGTAAATAATAATTACAGACTAGAAAAAGTGCCCTTCTGGGCACAGGTCTCCACCAGGAGGATAGGAGTGTGTGTGTGTGATGTTTGGCAAAATGTTTAGGAGCAATATAAACGTGTGTGAGTGTGTGTGTGTGTGTGTGTGTGTGTGTGTGTGTGTGTGTGTGTGCGTGTGTGTGTGTGTGTGTGTGTGTGTGTGAGACGCGGCTTGGCCTGTTGTAGCGCCACCATGAGGCTGATTTGAAAACTGTCAAGTGGCATCTTCCTCAGCCTAGTGGGAATATGCATGCACAGTTTCACAACAATCGTACGCTGCGTTGAGTAGTTGTGGCAATTTGTACAAAACGGGTACAAAGCGGGCTACTCCTGAAAAGTTTAGAAGCCAATCGTAGGCAATGAAGGTGGATTATGAGAAATCAAACAAACCCGTCTTGATCACATGACTATGGAGAGCATGTGTACCGATTTGCGTTCTGGAAATTTTGGGGCAGAGGTTCATCATTGGCATCCAGGGAGTGTGTGCAAAACTTGGCATCGACTGGGTTAACGGTGCCGGAGATTAGCTGTTCACAGACGGACGGACGGACAGGCCCGCGGGAAGTACTTTATACTAGCAGGGGCTGAGCGTCTAGTAGGGGGTGCGCGCCGCAAAAATGCGCGTGCATGTGCCTCGTGCGCGCGCGTTTTCGCGCATTTTCACATGGAAAAGTGGCTTTTACTTTCCCTCTCCACACGCAAGTTATATGAACAAACTGACAAAATGCATCATAAAAAGGCATAGGCCTATTTAGGCTACACATGACATTGGCAAGGCGCCGATATCTAAACAAAACATATAAATTATAGCCCTATTATACAACAGACGAGCTGACAGCGCAGCACGCTTGGGCTCGGCGACCCGGGTGTTGTATCGTCATCATTCATCATAGATCCCTCCCCGTCAGAATCTAATATCTAACATTAAATTGCAGCAGCATTCAGCAATTCAGTTGGCACGGCGGCCATAGTAATTAGTAAATACTATATTATTTCTCACTGCAATAGTGACTATTAGAGAAATAATATAGTTAAATAGTAAATGCTTTACCTTAAACCCCAAATGTGCTCTTGCGCTCCGGGGTGGTTAATTCCCTCATCATGGCCTTTACTGTATATCCAACGTGTGTTACGTGTCCAGAATGTAATTATGTACGTGAGGGTAATACTAATAACGGTAGTCGCCTGGCTCATGGCTGCAGGTGCATGGCTGAACACTGCTGCAGCTGCTGCTGCTGTTGTTTTTATTATTGTCCTCCTCCTCCGACAATGTCCTCTTCAACGTTAGCACTCGTCCCCTGCTGAACACTGCTGCTGGTGCTCATGAAGGGTTTGTGAACTAGACTTGATTTGGGCTTGGACCCACCAAAGAAATCACTCATTCTCTTCTGAGCCATGTTGACAACAACAACACACACAGTCAGGCTAACCGGAGAAATTCAAATCCGTGCGCCCCGTGCGTAAAGGTAACCGGAAATAGCGTCAGCAGCAGAGACGATGATAAATATAAAAACAAACCAAAAAAGTCACAAGTGTAGTTTAAGAATACTATTTATTTTATCCTCCAACCAGTCCACTTTTTATTTATATAAATAATAACGTGACAATGTGACATATTTCTATTATTATTATTATTATTTTTTTCCTCCTCCTGTTCGAGGGGGGGCTGTGCCTGGGGGGAGGGGGTGCTTCAGCCCCCGCAGCAGCCCTACTTCCCTCAGCCATGCGGACCGACACACGGACACACGGACGGACGGAGTGCAAAACATACTCTCTCCCTAGCCCAAACATTTAGACTCTCGTAGAGGTTTTTTTCGATTCTGACGAATCTTCGTCAGAATCGAAAAAAACCTCTACGAGTCTAAATGTTTGGGCTACTCTCTCCCCATGTCTTCGGACTGGTGGAGTCGAGACAATAATAGCTTATAGGCCAACACGCAAATCTATGGATGCCTATATTCAGTTAATTCAGTGGTAGTACTAGTGTGTGTGTGTGTGTGTGTGTGTGTGTGTGTGTGTGTGTGTGTGTGTGCGCGCGCGCGCGCGCGTAGGGGGGGTGCGTCGAGAGAGAGAGAGAGAGAGTTTTCATAAATCTCCAGATGTGGAGTTTTCCATCTTGCATGCGGGAACTCGGGAGTAGTCTGAACGTCATTCATACCATTGTTTGTGTGGATAGCTCCTTCAAAGTGGCGGTATGATTCACTTCACTTTGCTCCACTTAACGTTCTAATTAGTATGAATATGAGCATTCAAGGCGCTGAATGCACCAGTTACAACAGCGCCGAGGGCTTGTTTGTCCGCGGCTTCTCGTGCCCCAAGCCTGGAAACGATGGCACCGCAGTCTTCTGTTGCGGTTTTAATGACATTAAGTATTGTTGTGACGATTCCAACAGCTTCTTCCCATACGAATATGGATATATGTGGTGGCTGAGGTAAGGAAAGATCTTAACAATTATTTGAAATGTTAAATTGGTCATTTTGATTGTTTCCCTCATTGTCAAATCACTTTTTTAATTGCTTTATTTCATCAAATGTAGATACATGCCTATGTTGAGCCTAATTATTTCAAATCTTTGTAAGGCGACAACAATTTATGGTCAATTTTAAGGACACTACTTTAGTTTAGGAGTTCTGACATATATTTGGTTGTGTTGGGTTTTCAGTATGTTCATTGTTCACCGATATTTATTGTCATCAGGTTCCCAATTTCTTCACGTCTCGGCTACTGTTGTAACTTGTAACATACCTTAGCTGTCTTTTGGTAGCAGCCACACGTGTCTTCATTACTCATGCGATGGTAGCGGCTGATGGCTAATTGAATTACACATGGGAGAGTCTCCAGTACTCACATCGGGCTACTTTACAACAATTGCTGCGAAGTCAAATCCCAATCATACAAAAAACTGAAACCAACATAAACTCCATGGGCTCGGATAAATCTAGCCTAAATTAAATCTCGGATAGCAATTCCTTGCCGGACTATTAAACACTAAACACGGAGTTGCACACCCCGCCCCTTTCAATTAGGATGGAACACTTGTTTTAGTCTATATTCAACTAGTAAGGTAAGTAAGCTATAAACATATGTTCTGTTTTTGAATAGCCTACACTCATTCATTTCAAAAGTTGTAGGCTGTTTCAAACTGTTAAACATAATCACTTTAATAATAAACTATTTGTAGGCTATAGCACATTTCGAACGCAGCCCAAAGTGCTTCACATAAAAAATAAAAAATAAAATATCACAATAATAAACACGATTAAAAACAATAGTATAGCTATACATTTTCATTCCAGTACCATGGACAGCTCCGCTCAGGGCCCAGTGTAGACGAATTGACTGTACAATTAGGTCTCAAATATTTTGGAGATAATAGATTGTGACAAATGGCTCAACAGAAATGTTTTGTTCTTTAGAAGGGCTGTATATGCATGTATAACCACACGCAATGTAACTATAGTCTTAACCATTTCTTTTTACCATCTCTCCTCTCCCATGATTCTGTCCTCTGGTCTCCACCCCCCCCCCCCCCCCACACACACACACACACACTCTCCTCTCCGTTGCTTCTGTCCTCATGGTCTCTACACACTGCCTATATGCTCAGTGTGGGGGCTCTGGTTGGTCTGTCCATCGCAGCGGTGGTCCTACTGGCCTTCCTCATCACTGTGTGCGTCCTCTGTTATCTCTTCATCGCCACAAAGCCCAGTCGTCTTGACAACGGCCTCCCTTTGAGATCACCAGGTAATTGATCTTCACACACACACACACACACACACACACACACACACACACACACACACACACACACACACACACACACACACACACACACACACACACACACTGAAGGCTGTGTGATGTTTACTTTTGTAAAGCACTTTGTAACGTTGTTTTGAAAGGTGCTATAGAAATAAAGCTTTATTATTATTATTATTATTCTATACTCCTCAGCATCAGATCCAAGAGCGGTGCAGATCCATTCGGGAGCAGAGCCAGCGGCAGGTCCACAGGGCTTCAGGAAACACTTCATGAGCAGGAAACTGGACTGTGACAACCAGCCGCCAGACCCTGAACTTCTTTTCCAGCGGTGTTTCATTGCCACCGTCACCACTGTAAAAGTGGAGGGTCCCTCATAAGCTGCCAGGGAATGAATCTCCTGCACAATAGGACCAGTGCTCCAGACAATAGGCAGCTAGACTGCACTAAAACCTTGATGACCACGAGAGGAAGTCCATATGAAACAATGCTATATGGTATGGGGTATAGCTAGTGGTAGGTAGGGGATATTCCTGAGAAGCTTGGTTGTAAAGTTCTCCCAACTGCATATGATCATCGTGTGTGTGTGTGTGTGTGTGTGTGTGTGTGTGTGTGTGTGTGTGTGTGTGTGTGTGTGTGTGTGTGTGTGTGTGTGTGTGTGCCAAAAGTTAGCTCTGAACTTGGTAGATCTGCTTTTGGCTTCTGTGGCCCTAATACATGGAATGACCTGCAAACAACATTGAAACTGACCACATTGGTACCCTTGAGTCATTTTAAAACCTTTACAGACCACCACAATACAGTATATGTAACTGTTTTTAGATCTTAGAGTCTTAGCTTTTTATTTGTAAACCTATGTAATATGTATATCTTTTGTTTTTCTTTTCCTGATCTTCTGATGTATTGTGATGTTTTTTGTTTTCTTTCTATGATATTGTATTACTCGACGACACTGAAAATGAGTTACCGGTAAAAACACGAGAATAAACAAAACCTGAATGTGTGTGTGTGTGTGTGTGTGTGTGTGTGTGTGTGTGTGCTCGGGTCTGTATGTCTGTCTGTCTGTCTGTCTGTCTGTCTGTCTGGTCAAATATGCCCATATACAGTATGCACATGCCTGATGCACAAGCCCATATATTGCCAAATTGGAGACCCTTGACAACCAGTTTAGGCAGGGCTCATTTAAAAGGACTCCAAACTCAGCATAGATGTGTCAGTGTCAAGATAGAGATATTCATCTGGAAGTATTTGTAAATTAAGCCTGTTTTTTTGTTGCATAATATAGAATTGTCACTTTTGCTTTTATGCACAAATTCAAGACAAATATGCCACAATGTGAGCCACAAAATGTGGTGTCCGTGTCCTGTATGATAACTTTGTATTAAAGTTTATTTTGCATTATTAAACTAATGTACTGCTTTAAAGTCTTGCATTAATACGTTGTTTGAACATGCTGGTACCGTACAGCCATTTATTCCTCACATTTCATGTCTGCCCTTGTTTTTTGTTACTATTGAAGGTATATCATTGTACACATTTATCACCTTCAAGACTTTGGGCTCAGTTCCTCCACTAATCAAATAATGTCCACTAATCAAATGTATGTGTTTTTTTTCATGATGTATTGGTTTAGTTAAATTTATTTTTGCATTCACAATTGTATTATTTTGTCCAAGCCACTGTGCTACAGACACGGTACCTAATAGCACACAAAGGTATTTTGTGTCAGACAATCCTATTATGTTGATTGTTCATATATCGTAAGCATTTTGTAAAGCACAGGATGTTAACCTAAAAAAACGAAATCATAATTGATTGTTTTCATTGGGTGGACAGTTTGTTTTTGTCAAATGTCTGGATTACATGAACATGCACTACACTATGTAACGAATAAAGTGTATAATTTTGTCCAATCTGTATGGTAGAGTATGTTAATACAAAAATATATTGAAATGTGTGTTGCAAAGAGTACACAGTACAGTAGCTCATGCCATTTGCTTTGCAAAGTCCTGATGGTATGGAAATAATGAGAAACAATAGAATCTGGGATTTACTGTACAATTAAAATGTCATGTCAATAATAACATCGAAAAAGATGTTTCTCCTATTTGGCAGGTGGGAGTATTTGCTCACAGTCTAAAGCCCATATTCTTCCAATTATATTCAGAAAGCCATACAACGTGCCAATAACACATTGCGCTCTGATCTTTTATTTAATGCACCAAAAACTAAAAATATAGGTCGGGCTTGTTTCTCTACTAATGAATATAATCACTGTGCTTCACAAATCAAAAAGATACTCAAGAGACACCAAGCAAAAAAATAAATAAAGAACTTAGTTCGACAGAAATGAACACAATAATTAAGTCAGAATTCATCATGAAACTAACCAAGAAAATATGCAATCATGCGTACACCCAATGCATATAATTTATATGCAAAAAGAAGTACATAAATAGACGTTTATGTACCATGTCCATCTCTGCTATATATGCCTTAATCTTATGTGTAGTCTACTGATTTACACAACGCCTTGCAGTGCAAGGCATTGTGAGCTTGTAGATCTGATATCTTTAGCTAATGTTCCCCTGGCTCAGAACATGGAGTCTAGGGTTGAAGTGGTTAAAAGAAATCCATATCACACAAAGATTTGGCGGCCCCCCTGTAGCAACTCTGATGACCCCCTAGGGGCGTATATAGAAGTATACTATAACTGTAACAGTTCTCTTCTGTAAACAATGAGCGTCATAGAAAGTAGGCTACAGTGCCAAGAATCCATCATCGTTGTGTGTCTGCAGTGCACAGTGAAGCCACTGTTTCTATGATACAGACTACAGAGCCAATGTGTCAAAGAAGTGTTTCCACTTTCGACTCGAGTTAATGTCATTAAAATGACACAAGTTCCAACGATTAAAATCCAATACAGCAGATTAAAGTCCTTCATTCCTCCTCTGTCAAGGTTGCTGAAGCTTTGCCTGTGCGTCACCGACCATGTCTAGGGCAAAACTGCCTCATTCTCCAACAGTGGCCCTTATAGGGATTGCCTTCCAGCCCAGCACCAATAGCAGCTTGAAATAACGGCATGCCCTGCACCTGTTCAATTTACTTGTCTAATTGGAGTCATCAATGCTGTCACTGCCACCATAGACTGGCTTCCAAAACACTGAAACTCTAAATGAAATAATAAAAAGGCATGCATGCACACAATATCACATAAAATCAGCTATAATATAAATGAATCAGAAGTCTGTCAGCATGACACAATGGTGTCAAGTACGGTATTTAAATATTTTTAAGACTCAGGACTCAGATTCTGACTCAGACTCATAAACAGAATCTCAGAATGTAGAAGCAAGTGTAGTAGCAATGTAGTAGCAATGTAGTAGCCTGAAAAAAGAAATAGTGATTAACAGGCTAATTGACAGAGGAGGATAGGCCTTAAACTTGCTAAAGTTACTCATTAACACTTCTTTCTTGAGGGAACGGTGCTCCTGAATGTGATACTGCAACCTTTGCCCAGCAAGCCTCTTGGCGTTTTGCAGCGAAGCACAGCAAGAAGACAAAATCACCTTTTAAGAAACAAAACTGGGAAAGATACACCTGCCAATTTAAGCCATCCGTTTCTATCAAGTAAGTCACTTTATTTCACTGTATTTGGAGTGGATAAAGCTAATGTGAAAGTAGGAAAAGTGTATTTAAGTCAAATAGAAAGTGTGTCATAGTCATATGACTGCTGCTGAGTGTTGCTCATCATGGTCCGTCAGCTCATTTGTAGTAGCCCTGCATATTGTGGCTATCTTATGTGTTATAGCTGTATGGACGAAAAGAACATACGTCTTGATGTGTTTGTGTAAGCACAAGTCACTTACTGTATGCACATATTATTATGTTGTAGAGTGATAGGTCATTCAGGACTGAATGACCTATCACAACATAATAAGGACGTGAACATTGGTCAAGATTCGGGAGGAGCATAACGTAGTTCACTATCATGTGATGTTTTCTGTTTTGTTTTTGAATAGGCTACACAGGATTATTCCTCAACTGTGAACATTTTTTTAATAAGATATAACATGGAGATTAAAAAATAATACACGGCACAGGAGAGGGAGATTGGTTAGTAAGCTTACCGGCCAATGCGGCCAATGCTGGCCATGAAATGAATTATCAGTGACATATTAAACTGCAGTGCCTCTTCTTCAGTGAATATTAAGAGGACCCCAATTAAGTGTAATTATTGGCTTTATTGCAGGAAACATATACCCCGGAGAAACATGGGGCACTTGAGCTGCATTGCAGTTGTGGTGTTCTGTCTTTGCGCAGCCCTCATCTCGGAAGCACATGCTTCTCCTCATGTATCTGCCCTGAGAGGAAGCAGTGGCCCTCACAGAAAGCTCCTGGAAGACACGGATCTTGACCAAAACGGAACCAGAATGGAGGGTAAGTAATGTTCAGTTGAGTGCAGGTGTAAGGCCTGGGGTTGTTATTTAACAGCATTTTATGATCTTCAGTAAGGCTTATAGGTGCCACTTTGAACCTCATAACATTTCGTTTACAGGAAACACTTGAAACGACAATGTCCTGATGCACATCTACATTGTTAATATAGTTTGTTATTACTTTCCTGAGTGTCATTAATTCCCAAACTATCCAATTTCCCGTCCACAGCAGGTCCTAGCACAGGAGGAAACCCAAACCCCTCCCAGTCACTGTATTGGATCGCAGGCGTGGCCACGGCCCTCACCGTCTCCGTTTCCGTTGTCGTGGCTGTTAAGTTTCGCCTCTTCCATCACTTCCTGGCGAGCTACCGGCACTCCCTGCTCATGGAGTCCGACGGGGTCAGCCAGTACGGCCACGACGGGACATCCTTCCCTCAGACGGTGGTGGTCGGAGGTGGCAGGAACCACACTCAGATGGACGATGACGATGACGGCTTTATCGAGGATAACTACATCCCAACCCGTGATAGAGAGAGAGCAGAGAGAGCCATAGAGGCAGAGGAGGACATAATGGACAGTGATGATGATCTTCAGTTTACCATAGGATGATATCAGGGATATGTGCCCCCACCCCCAAAGACTGTTTGTTTATGATTAGAATTTGCTTATTACAATGGGAGCATTGGGGGGCATGTTTGAAAGTTAGAGAGTGAGCAGTGAAATGTCAACATCAATGTGAACTGAACGAGCCACAATTGTCAAAAAAGGAGACAGACTGTTTTCCAAATAATCATTCAGCAATCAGACAATGATCAATCAGCAATCAGCAATCAGACAATTGAAGCTGGATGACAACTATGAAGTTTGACATTCGGTGCTTCTGAAATAAATTTATTTAGAGCTAATCTATTGTGTGGCAGTGTGAATTCTGAATATAGGCATTGCCTAATGCTTTTGAAAACTAAACGTTTTTTAACACTATATGTGGATTTGTATTTCAGAAAATATACTGATCACAATGCTGGTACTTTAATAATACATTTACGTATACTCTCTGTAATATCTTCATCCCCATAAAGTTAAGTAGCGTTTACACCATCTTCTGTCAGTTTTATTTCTTTACACAAGCACACACACACACACACACACACACACACACACACACACACACACACACACACACACACACACACACACACACACACACACACACACACACACACACACACACACACACACACACACACACACACACACACACACACACACACACACACACACACACACACACACACACACACACACACACACACACACACACACACACACACACACACAGTCACATAAAAGGAAAACCAAGGTGTGAAATGGATTTTTCAGATGACATCTCTTAATTGGTACAGTATGTGTGGTGTACTGTTCTCTGAGTTGACAACAATCACACAACTGTAGAGAGAAAAGCAATATGAGCTTGCTGTGACACCATGGGTGTAGCCTGCTACTTCCCACAGATACCACTGCTCAGTTCACTGACACTATAGAGAAAATGATACTATGAGCTGTAGTGATTCAGGAGGACTGGAAACAGAAACACTTTCTGTCCAGTGTTCTCTTGGTTATATCCTTTTACCCAAGGTGTCCACAATGATTGATTTGAACGAAGACAAATGATTTGTTATACAAGCTGTAACGATATATGACAGGAGATAGTACAGCATCTTATTCATCTCATCTCTCTCTCGTCGTCTTTTATACTCCTTTTTTTGCCTGTTTGTTTTCTTTTCTCTACATCAGCTCCCGAGTTACTTTTTCATTGGATAGGCTGCCCGCTGTTTGTTTGGTTGAGCTTTGCTCAATTCCAATGATTTCAGATGAGGCTGGTTCTGCTGGAGGAAGCGTCCCGCCGCGCCTGGTCCCCCTGTCCTCCTGAAACGCTGAACACCCGGACCGCTCTGCTCTCCATCCTCCTCGCATCCCTCTGCCTCCTCCTTCTCATCCACCTCTGCCTCTCCTCCTCCCTCCTCCTCCTCCTCTGAAGGCAGAGCAGTGCCGTGTAGCCCGATATGGCCATGGACATGCCTCCCCCCACGGCCATCAGCACCAGGCCGGACAGAAACATGTCCTTCCTGTCCCTGTCCTGGTCTTGGCCGCCACGCCGCGTGCTGGTGGTGGACACGTAGAGCAGCACGACCCCACACAGCAACAGTGCCAGTCCGACCACCGCCATGAGCACGGGATCTGCACTCCCGCCACTCTTCAGCTGCTCGATGCGCTGCCGGCTGTGCACGCAGTTCATGTCCTGCACGGCGGAGCTCAGGAGCTGTTTGAGCAGGACGGCCAAGGCCAGCAGGCAGAGCGCCGTGCCCACCCCGAGGCGCCACTCCCCGGACAGGCTGGTGGCGGTGGCCAGGATGCCCACGCCGCCCAGGCCCAGGCCCAGGATCAGAGCCACCGAGGCCAGGTAGCACAGCAGGGAGCGGCGAGGCTCTCGGAACCACCAAAGCTCCACCTGTTCCTCCAGCAGGTGCCGGCGGATCAACGGATCCAGTCGCAGGCCCGGGGGCCTTCGGATGATGTGGCGATGCGGATGGAAGACTTCCATCTCAGGCATGGTGGTGCCGGCTGCCTGGACTCTCCTCACAGATCAGTCAGCTTAGAAGGAGCCAGACACCTGACAAGACTGCAAACAGTTTGGGCTGGACAGCATGATACTCCTGTAATTCATATTCACACACACCCTCTCACTCTATGTTGAATGCACATTACTGACTCTATATTGAATGTAGCGTACTCACTATGTTAAATTCAGGTTACTCTGTTGAATCTACATTACGCACTGTTAAATGCAGGTTTCTCTATGTTGAATGCAAGTTACTCTATGTTAAATGTAGGTTACTCTATGTTGAAAGTACATTACTCCCTATCTGTGAAAGCAGGTTCCTGACTCTATGTTGGATGCAGGTTACTCTATGTTAAATGCACATTACTATGTGAATGCAGGTTACTATGTGAATGCAGGTTACTATGTGAATGCAGGTTACTATGTGAATGCAGGTTACTATGTGAATGCAGGTTACTATGTGAATGCAGGTTACTATGTGAATGCAGGTTACTATGTGAATGCAGGTTACTATGTGAATGCAGGTTACTATGTGAATGCAGGTTACTATGTGAATGCAGGTTACTATGTGAATGCAGGTTACTCACTCAGTGCCAGTGCCTGTTGACCATCATGCAGCCGTCTATGGTCAAGGCATTATGACATGTCTGCTCATCATCCTAACAAGGTGTTCCAAGATATCTTAGAGTACAATAGACCATCAGCAGGCCAGAAAAGGCATTCTGTGTAGTCCCAACTTTTGGCCAAAATGCGTCCCAAAAATTGAAATACAATAAACTCCCTCTGGGTGACCCTAGAGATGAATTGCTCTTCAGCACAGCAGGTAGCAGTATCCGCTCGATCTTGAGTATACTTTCTTTCTCGCTTGCTTTTTCTTTTTTGCAAAAGTAAACATACAGAAAACGGGAGTCCCTTTGGTATAACAATGGTCACGAGTGGCTGTGATGACGAATGAAGCTGGTAGCGTGAGGACCGGCTGGTAGAATGCTGTGTGCTTTGCCCACCCCACAAGCCTGATGACACCGTGCCTCCATCACCGCAGTGACTGTCCAAACTGGCATCACCGATTCCCTCCCTGGCACCCTGGACCCTCCCTCACATTGTGTCACGAACTGACAGGCAAAAACTGTGGAAGACACCCATCTCATGTCATCGTACGGGAACACCATATTGTCTTGTGATGTGCATGGGGAAAATCCAAGAGAGAACAGAATTGTTTGGTCAGGGCCCCCCCGGGGCTACCGGGCTAAGGGCATTGTCCTGAGCCTAGCAGTGAGGAGTCATAACCGCGTAGACGGACAATGGGGCGTCCGACAAACACGTGACTGGCGCTGCTGGTATGTGTGAGTGGCTGTGGGGTGCACTGCCGTACCGACGTGGAGGGCAGCGTGATGTCACTGCGCCCGGAGAATGGTCTCTCTGTGACCCCCGAGGATAGCGTCACTCGCACACTCTAAAGCAGGCCTCTGGGGTCAACCACAATGGATGCTCTCTTGCTGCTGGCCCTTTGTTTGTGAAAATACTTGAGTGTTTGTTAACACTCAGTAAGTCAATACCCCCAAGGTCGTTTATTCCATTCCACTAGTGTTCTTTCTTTATTTTGTCTTTTAAATGCATTTTGTTAAATGCATGTGTGTATGAAGTTTGCGAATCAAATAAACCATAACTTGCAATAACCACTTTAATATCAAGACCGAGAACCAGCCATACATTCATTTAGAAATTATGACGCATTCAACAACCACAATTACTTCCGTGACCATGGAATGGATGAGTCAGTCCCTCTGTACTGAAGTGTAGTGGCTCTCAACCTTCCAAAAAGCACTTAGGCCCTCATTTATCAACCATTTGATACCATTTCCGCAAAACCTTGAACTTGGTACCCAGGACAAAAATCACGTCAGGTCGGGAGATGTCGTAGCCTACAAACGTATTCCATTCATGGCGATGCGATGTGTCATGTAGCCTTGAGGTGCGTGCGTGCGTGCGTGGACATGACAGCAAGGCAAGCGAGGTAGGCCTACAGCTTTATTTAATTCATGCAGGTGTTCGTGCGTGCGTCTGTGTGTGTGTGTGTATGAGAGAGGGGGGTGAGGCGAAACCTTTTTTTTCCTGTAACCATGGTTTCCAGGTCGTATTGCAGTTGTTCATGTTGCAAAAACGAGGGCGAGGCTTGATTTCATAGGGCGTGCCAGGTAGATTTCAGCCGTAACATTTATTAACGTCGGAACGAAATTAAGGAAGGATCAGCTGTTTGCGATCACTTTATAAATGCCGTGGCGACGTGGGTGTACTACGAAACCTACACTCGAATTTGGGGAAGATTTTACACTCAATTGATAAATGAGGGCCTTAGAGTTGTAGGAGTTGAGACATTTAGTTTGCCCCGGTTCCACAGATAAATATTGTGAAAATAGCCGATTTACAGAGCTTGCAGATCAACTATTTTCACAGCTTTTGTCCCCACACGTCTCAATATTTGCCATTGACAATGAAAGGAGAAATTGGGTCAAATGTCTACCAAATATGACATAAATCTTGTATGATGACATGAGCGCCCCTCACTTCACACAGGTGTGATTTTTGAGGGGCGCTAGCTCCTCCTATATACAGCTTTAATGTTTGTCTTTCAACGATGCTTGTTTAAGAAAACGCCATAGATTGTTTTGAGGACTAAAACAAACAAAAACATTAACACCCGTTGCTTAAACAAACATTATGTTGTAATTGATGTTGTAAGATGATAAGAGCGCCCCTCACTTCACACGGGTGTGATTTTTATGGTATAGTTTGTTGATTACTTTTGATGCAGTAATAGTCTTTTCCTTTCTTTTTTCTTCCTTTTTTTTTTAGATAATAAAAATCATGGCTCCCGACCCACAGGTTGGGAACCAGTGGTGGTCTCACCCAGTTAGAGCAGGCAGCTTAGTGATGGAGGAGGACGAGGAGGTGTGAGGCCTGACCATGAGGCTGTGGTTGTGCATCTCCTGCCGCAGCCTCTGTATCTCGGAGCGCTGCAGCTGAATGATCCGCTCTGCCTCCTGCTCAAAGTCCAGACGCACCACCACGTTTCCCTCCAGCTCCTTGGAGGCCGTGCCTGTGTGACCCATACAGATTAGAGTCATCGCCACTGTCTGCTGGACACCTACGTACAGTATGTCCCAAACCGTTACTTTTTTTCAGGAAATGCTCCAGTGCATTGACCAAAGTGCTGTATACAGATCAGAAGCATCCAATAATGGATATTATTTTGTCACAAGCTCTTGTAAATACTTATAATTTGGTTCAATATTTATCAAATTCCAAGACAAAAATAACGTGCTGAGCCAAACTGCAAATAAGGCAACTCACTTTTAAAATGCTCCAATTGTATTCACAGCATTAACAGACTGTTGCTCACAAATATCTTGAATCTGGTGGTAATTTTGCGTGTGCACCTTTTCTGCACTCAAAGTAAGATACTTTCTAAGACACAAATGACTGGAGTGAATGAGGACCATCAAGAGAGCCGGATCAATGACTGTATAATTCACAGTACTGGTTATTCACGGAGATCAGTCCGAGTTGTGAATTGCAACAGACATGTGTCATTTGAGTAAAGTCAAAGTAAAAGCTCACCTATGACTTCAGTGGAGTTGAGTTTTTTGGGCTTCTTGGTGACTTTTGTTTGGCTCTCATATTCGTGGACTTGGGTCCGTGCCATACGCAGCTCCTTGCGCAGTTCGTTGATTTCGTGAATCAGGGACACATTCTCCTGTGCGGAGAGGGCGACAGTTATTATGTTTTAAAGCAACAGAACAGGACTCATAATGAACATTATGCATGGTACTGTAGCAATTAAGTAGCCTCTGGCCCATAGGTCAGGAATCTCCCATTGCCTTAACATGAAGCGGACTGAAGTCATGTACTGTACAAGTACACCCCCTGAATAATGACGCTAGTATGTCGCAGGGATTTAATCCCCAATCTAACCCTTGATGCTGAGTGCCAAGCTGGGAGTCACTGGGTACCATTTTGACAGTCTTTGTTAGGACTCGGCTGGGGATTAAAACCCTGACCTCCCAGTGAGTTGGTATAGAGCAGTGGTTTCCAAACTTTTCAGGTCGAGACCAGATCTACAAGCACACAATGCGTCGCTTCACGCCGCGTTGCGAGCTTTAGATCGGCTATTTTCACTAAATCTTAATAATAACTTTTTTTTCATTTCAAATTTTCATTTATGGAATTTATGGAATGTGTTTGCTTGTTTTAAAATGTATAAAATGTAAAAATACAATGAGGGAAATACTTTTTATTTCTTTTGTAGGAAAAGAAAATGGGATTTTTACTCGACCCACAAATGGGTAATTAAAGGTATGCTAATAACGAGTACATCTGCAGTGGTTGGAGGTGGTCTCCCTACTCTTCCATTTAGAAATGTAGACCCTGGTGTCGGGGAGGACAGCTACTGGTTATTATTATTAAATATAGACCCTGGTGTCGGGGAGGACAGCTACTGGTTATTATTATTAAATATAGACCCTGGTGTCGGGGAGGACAGCTACTGGTTATTATTATTAAATGTAGACCCTGGTGTCGGGGAGGACAGCTACTGGTTATTATTATTAAATGTAGACCCTGGTGTCGGGTAGGACAGCTACTGGTTATTATTATTAAATGTAGACCCTGGTGTCGGGTAGGACAGCTACTGGTTATTATTATTAAATGTAGACCCTGGTGTCGGGTAGGACAGCTACTGGTTATTATTATTAAATGTAGACCCTGGTGTCGGGTAGGACAGCTACTGGTTATTATTATTAAATGTAGACCCTGGTGTCGGGGAGGACAGCTACTGGTTATTATTATTAAATGTAGACCCTGGTGTCGGGTAGGACAGCTACTGGTTATTATTATTAAATGTAGACCCTGGTGTCGGGTAGGACAGCTACTGGTTATTATTATTAAATGTAGACCCTGGTGTCGGGGAGGACAGCTACTGGTTATTATTATTAAATGTAGACCCTGGTGTCGGGTAGGACAGCTACTGGTTATTATTATTAAATGTAGACCCTGGTGTCGGGGAGGACAGCTACTGGTTATTATTATTAAATGTAGACCCTGGTGTCGGGTAGGACAGCTACTGGTTATTATTATTAAATGTGGACCCTGGTGTCGGGGAGGACAGCTACTGGTTATTATTATTAAATGTAGACCCTGGTGTCGGGGAGGACAGCTACTGGTTATTATTATTAAATGTAGACCCTGGTGTCGGGTAGGACAGCTACTGGTTATTATTATTAAATGTAGACCCTGGTGTCGGGGAGGACAGCTACTGGTTATTATTATTAAATGTAGACCCTGGTGTCGGGTAGGACAGCTACTGGTTATTATTGTCTCCACCAGGCCGAAGGCATGGGGAGAGAGTATGTTTTGCACTCCGTCCGTCCGTCCGTCCGTGTGTCCGTGTGTCCGTCCGTCCGTGTGTCCGTCCGTCTGTGAACAGCTAATCTCCGGCACCGTTAACCCGGTCGATGCCAAATTTTGCACACACACTCCCTGGATGCCAACGATGAACCTCTGCCCCAAAATGTCCAGAATGGCCTGTTATAGCGCCACCAGGAGGCCGCTTTGTGCAAAACAAGTTTTTGGACAGTACACCTACATATTTTGTCCAAACATCACGCAAATTGGTACACAGTCTCTCTAGAGCCATTCAACGAAACGGGTCTTTCAGATTTCTCAGACTCCATCCTGATTGGCTAAGATTGGCTTCCAAAGTTTGCAGGAGTGCTCAGTTTCAAACAAAATGCTGCAAATCATGAACACATCATGTCATTTCCGTGAAATTGTGCACGCACATTCCCACTAGGCAGAGGTAGAAATGCCCCATGAACATTTTCAACTCAGCCTCATGGTGGCGCTATAACTGGCCGAAAAGTGTTTTTACCTCTAACTGCACGGATCTGTGAATAACTTTGTATGCCAACTCCCTAGAGGCCAAGGAAAAACCTTTGCCTGGAATGTTTCACATCTGCTCTTTATAGCGCCACCAGGAGGCCGACATATGTAAAACACATTTTCTAATATTACTCCTTCAGATTGTATCCAAATTTCACGCAAATCGGTACACATGCTCTCCATAGTCATGTGATCAAGACGGGTTTGTTTGATTTCTCATAATCCACCCTCATTGGCTACGATTGGCTCCTAAACCTTTCAGGAGTAGCCCGCTTTGTACCCGTTTTGTACAAATCGCCACAACTACTCAACGCAGCGTCCGATTGTGCTGAAACTGTGCATGCATATTCCCACTAGGCTTTGGAAGAAATGCCACTTGACCGTTTTCAAATCAGCCTCATGGTGGCGCTACAACAGGCCAAGCCGCGACACACACACACACACACAACACACACACACGTTTATATTGCTCCTAAACATTTTGCCAAACATCACACACACACACTCCTATCCTCCTGGTGGAGACCTGTGCCCAGAAGGGCACTTTTTCTAGTTATTAAATGTAGACCCTGGTGTCGGGTAGGACAGCTACTGGTTATTATTATTAAATGTAGACCCTGGTGTCGGGGAGGACAGCTACTGGTTATTATTATTAAATGTAGACCCTGGTGTCGGGTAGGACAGCTACTGGTTATTATTATTAAATGTGGACCCTGGTGTCGGGGAGGACAGCTACTGGTTATTATTATTAAATGTAGACCCTGGTGTCGGGGAGGACAGCTACTGGTTATTATTATTAAATGTAGACCCTGGTGTCGGGTAGGACAGCTACTGGTTATTATTATTAAATGTAGACCCTGGTGTCGGGTAGGACAGCTACTGGTTATTATTGTCTCCACCAGGCCGAAGGCATGGGGAGAGAGTATGTTTTGCACTCCGTCCGTCCGTCCGTGTGTCCGTGTGTCCGTGTGTCCGTCCGTCCGTGTGTCCGTCCGTCTGTGAACAGCTAATCTCCGGCACCGTTAACCCGGTCGATGCCAAATTTTGCACACACACTCCCTGGATGCCAACGATGAACCTCTGCCCCAAAATTTCCAGAATGGCCTGTTATAGCGCCACCAGGAGGCCGCTTTGTGCAAAACAAGTTTTTGGACAGTACACCTACATATTTTGTCCAAACATC
Organism: Electrona antarctica; assembly: GCF_951216825.1. Taxonomy (NCBI): domain Eukaryota; kingdom Metazoa; phylum Chordata; class Actinopteri; order Myctophiformes; family Myctophidae; genus Electrona; species Electrona antarctica. The sequence continues at coordinate 16,385,260 of NC_136800.1, read as the reverse complement.
ACGCAAATTGGTACACAGTCTCTCTAGAGCCATTCAACGAAACGTGTCTTTCAGATTTCTCAGACTCCATCCTGATTGGCTAAGATTGGCTTCCAAAGTTTGCAGGAGTGCTCGGTTTCAAACAAAATGCTGCAAATCATGAACACATCATGTCATTTCCGTGAAATTGTGCACGCACATTCCCACTAGGCAGAGGTAGAAATGCCCCATGAACATTTTCAACTCAGCCTCATGGTGGCGCTATAACTGGCCGAAAAGTGTTTTTACCTCTAACTGCACGGATCTGTGAATAACTTTGTATGCCAACTCCCTAGAGGCCAAGGAAAAACCTTTGCCTGGAATGTTTCACATCTGCTCTTTATAGCGCCACCAGGAGGCCGACATATGTAAAACACATTTTCTAATATTACTCCTTCAGATTGTATCCAAATTTCACGCAAATCGGTACACATGCTCTCCATAGTCATGTGATCAAGACGGGTTTGTTTGATTTCTCATAATCCACCCTCATTGGCTACGATTGGCTCCTAAACTTTTCAGGAGTAGCCCGCTTTGTACCCGTTTTGTACAAATCGCCACAACTACTCAACGCAGCGTCCGATTGTGCTGAAACTGTGCATGCATATTCCCACTAGGATTTGGAAGAAATGCCACTTGACCGTTTTCAAATCAGCCTCATGGTGGCGCTACAACAGGCCAAGCCGCGACACACACACACACACACAACACACACACACGTTTATATTGCTCCTAAACATTTTGCCAAACATCACACACACACACTCCTATCCTCCTGGTGGAGACCTGTGCCCAGAAGGGCACTTTTTCTAGTTATTAAATGTAGACCCTGGTGTCGGGTAGGACAGCTACTGGTTATTATTATTAAATGTAGACCCTGGTGTCGGGAGGACAGCTACTGGTTGTTATTATTATTAAATGTGGACCCTGGTGTCGGGTAGGACAGCTACTGGTTATTATTATTAAATGTGGACCCTGGTGTCGGGGAGGACAGCTACTGGTTATTATTATTAAATGTAGACCCTGGTGTCGGGGAGGACAGCTACTGGTTATTATTATTAAATGTAGACCCTGGTGTCGGGTAGGACAGCTACTGGTTATTATTATTAAATGTAGACCCTCGTGTCGGGTAGGACAGCTACTGGTTATTATTATTAAATGTAGACCCTGGTGTCGGGTAGGACAGCTACTGGTTATTATTATTAAATGTAGACCCTGGTGTCGGGTAGGACAGCTACTGGTTATTATTATTAAATGTAGACCCTGGTGTCGGGGAGGACAGCTACTGGTTATTATTATTAAATGTAGACCCTGGTGTCGGGTAGGACAGCTACTGGTTATTATTATTAAATGTAGACCCTGGTGTCGGGTAGGACAGCTACTGGTTATTATTATTAAATGTAGACCCTGGTGTCGGGGAGGACAGCTACTGGTTATTATTATTAAATGTAGACCCTGGTGTCGGGGAGGACAGCTACTGGTTATTATTATTAAATGTGGACCCTGGTGTCGGGTAGGACAGCTACTGGTTATTATTATTAAATGTGGACCCTGGTGTCGGGGAGGACAGCTACTGGTTATTATTATTAAATGTAGACCCTGGTGTCGGGGAGGACAGCTACTGGTTATTATTATTAAATGTAGACCCTGGTGTCGGGGAGGACAGCTACTGGTTATTATTATTAAATGTAGACCCTGGTGTCGGGTAGGACAGCTACTGGTTATTATTATTAAATGTAGACCCTGGTGTCGGGTAGGACAGCTACTGGTTATTATTATTAAATGTGGACCCTGGTGTCGGGTAGGACAGCTACTGGTTATTATTATTAAATGTGGACCCTGGTGTCGGGGAGGACAGCTACTGGTTATTATTATTAAATGTGGACCCTGGTGTCGGGGAGGACAGCTACTGGTTATTATTATTAAATGTGGACCCTGGTGTCGGGTAGGACAGCTACTGGTTATTATTATTAAATGTGGACCCTGGTGTCGGGTAGGACAGCTACTGGTTATTATTATTAAATGTGGACCCTGGTGTCGGGTAGGACAGCTACTGGTTATTATTATTAAATGTGGACCCTGGTGTCGGGTAGGACAGCTACTGGTTATTATTATTAAATGTGGACCCTGGTGTCGGGTAGGACAGCTACTGGTTATTATTATTAAACGTAGACCCTGGTGTCGGGTAGGACAGCTACTGGTTATTATTATTAAACGTAGACCCTGGTGTCGGGTAGGACAGCTACTGGTTATTATTATTAAACGTAGACCCTGGTGTCGGGGAGGACAGCTACTGGTTATTATTATTAAACGTAGACCCTGGTGTCGGGGAGGACAGCTACTGGTTATTATTATTAAACGTAGACCCCGGTGTCGGGGAGGACAGCTACTGGTTATTATTATTAAATGTAGACCCCGGTGTCGGGGAGGACAGCTACTGGTTATTATTATTAAATGTAGACCCCGGTGTCGGGGAGGACAGCTACTGGTTATTATTATTAAATGTAGACCCTGGTGTCGGGGAGGACAGCTACTGGTTATTATTATTAAATGTAGACCCTGGTGTCGGGGAGGACAGCTACTGGTTATTATTATTAAATGTAGACCCTGGTGTCGGGGAGGACAGCTACTGGTTATTATTATTAAATGTAGACCCTGGTGTCGGGTAGGACAGCTACTGGTTATTATTATTAAATGTAGACCCTGGTGTCGGGGAGGACAGCTACTGGTTATTATTATTAAATGTAGACCCTGGTGTCGGGGAGGACAGCTACTGGTTATTATTATTAAATGTAGACCCTGGTGTCGGGGAGGACAGCTACTGGTTATTATTATTAAATGTAGACCCTGGTGTCGGGTAGGACAGCTACTGCTTATTATTATTCATTACAATGCCAATACAATTAAACAGATCAGTGCACTGGATTACCAGTTTTATTGTAGTTTGGGAGACAGAGACATGCATGGCTCAGGGGTAGAGTGGCTGGATGGTAACCGCAATGCTGCCAGTTCGAACCCAGCTCCCCCAGAGTTAGTGTCGAAGTGTCCTTGAGCAAGACACTGAACCCCTAATTGCTCCTGATGTGTTGGTTGGTGCCTTGCATGGTTTCCTCCGCCATGTATGGGTGAATGTAATGCACAATCGTCAATCTATGTAAAGCACCTTGGATAAAGGCGCTATATAAATGCACCATTTACCTCTGTAATGTTAAACCTTTTCTTAGAATAGTTTCACCCAGACGGGGTGAGGTGCTTAAAGATGATCACTTCATATACAATGGTAGCCATCGTAAGAAATCTTCCGTCATCCATTCCAAAATGCTTCTGTATCTTCTATGGCTTAAATGGACGTAGAATATTTGGCTGTGCCGTACCTTCATGAGTTTAACTTTGTCTTTGCGCTGGACCTCAGAGTCTTTGGCTAGCTTCGCCTTCAGAGAGGCCAAGTTCCTTTCCAGGTGCTCCCGCTGACGAGACCCCTCCATCTGGACATCTGTGTCTACGGCCACTTTCTCAACCTGGGAAAAGGTTGAGAAAGACACATGCACACGCACACACCCACACACACCCCCACACACACACACACACACACACACACACACACACACACACACACCCACACACACACACAATTATATTTCACTCTGTACAAATAGCGTATGGTCATTTTTTGACCAAGTGTTTGACTGTACTCTGTTGCTGTTTACATTTCTAAATACCTCTGAATGTATTCAAACAATCAATCAATTACTACTACTACTACTACTACTACTACAACTACTTGTGAGGACATCAACATTTGTAACCTTAAGAAACATAGGTTATTCAGAAAACTGTCATGATTTAGAAGACATTTGTGTCAATGGGTTAACACGCACCCCGTCACTCTGCTGCACGTGCCGTTCGTGGAGCTCCCATATACTGCCCTTGAGTTTCTTTGGTTCCTGTATGAAGGCTATACAGTTGTGGAGCTCTGCCTTGAACCGGCCAACATAGGCCTCTGTGTCCTTCAACTGAGCAGAGAATGGGGGACACACATGAATAGTATTACTTGGATGGACATAAACCTTTTAAACCTGAATTCAAATAATATATATTATTCTTTAGCCTTGACAATACACCATACAAAAATAACTCCATTCCATTCACCCTCAGCTTGGAAAAAGCAGTACAATAACAGCATTTCTATGTATACATAGGACACAAATGCAGTTCCCAGGATTCTCCAGTGTCTCTGTAACATCCTTTCTTCAGGACTATACATATGGCATCAAGTCAACACTTAACAGGGACAAAGGGCTCGACAGTAGTAGTACCTTCATACTCAATAAACACATTAGCTCCGTAGTGAAAAGCAACTATTTTCAATTACTGTTGGCCAAGGTCAAACCATATCTTCCACCTTCAGCTGGAGATGGCAATACACGCTTTTATATCATCCAGACTGGACTATTGTAACTCCCTCTTCTCCGGCATTGACCAGGCATCCATGGCTGAGGGAAGTAGGGGTGCTGGGGGGGCTGTAGCACCCCCTCCCCCCAGGCACAGCCCCCCCTCGAACAGGAGGGGAAGAAAAAAAAAAGATAAATAAATATGCTGTATCACAGTATTGGCACCTTATCCTGGTGAATTGCCTGTGTCAGTTCGTTCATATAACTTGCGTGTGGAGAGGGAAAGTAAAGGCCACGTTTGCGAGTGAAAATGCGCTAAAATGCGCGTGCATGATGCGCGTGCACGCGCATTTTTGCGGCGCGCACTGCGCGCGCGCACCCCCTACTAGACGCTCAGCCCCTGCGAGTGTAAAGTACTTCCCGCGGGCCTGCAGGCATCATGAACTCAAGCGCCTGCAGTTGGTGCAAAATGCAGCTGCTCGCCTCCTCACCGGCACAAAAAAACTGCACTGGCTCCCTGTTACTTTTAGAATAGATTTTAAGATTCTTTTATTTACTTATAAATCCCTGCATGGCCTGGCCCCTTCATATTTAACAGAACTTTTGGTCCCTTACACTCCACAAAGGGCGCTGAGGTCAGCAGACAAGCTGCTCCTGGAGGCTCACAAGATGAACCTAAGGAGTAGGGGCGACCGTGCCTTTGCTGCTGCTGCTCCTAGGCTCTGGAATAGTCTGCCCTTTATTATAAAAAATGCAAACTCTGTTGAGTCTTTTAAGTCACTTCTTAAAACACACTTCTATAGAGCGTCGCAGTCCCGCCTCCTACCCTGGACCAGGAAATGAAACCCAATGCATTTTTCCCATAGACATTTCTTAAAGTATTTATTTAAAGACGGTTACGCCGCGGACAAAGCCAACTCGAGTCGTGACAACTCATGACAACACAAACAATATTTTGGACCAAACAAATAATTACAAAGAAGAAAAACAACAAAAAAGTGTTGTAACCTGCCGTTTTTTTCTTCTTTCTAATTATTTGTTTGGTCCAAAATATTGTTTGTGTTGTCATGAGTTGTCACGACTCGAGTTGGCTTTGTCCGCGGCGTAACCGTCTTTAAATAAATACTTTAAGAAATGTCTATGAGGAAAATGCATTGGGTTTCATTTCCTGGTCCAGGGTAGGAGGCGGGACTGCGACGCTCTATTCTTTGGCTTTTAAACGCACCTAATGTTTATGTTTTGTTTATTGCACTCTTGTTATTGTGGCATTCATTATTGATGTTTTTGTTTTTGTTATTGTGGTATTAATTGTTGATGTTTTTGTCTCACCCTGTACTTTGCACTTTGGTCAATCTTGCTTGTTTTAAATGTGCTTCATAAATAAAGTTTGATTTGATTTGATTTGGCACCAACTTTGAAGAGGCAGTATTGCATCGTTTAAAAATATTTTATGAATTTCCTTAATAACATATATTTTTCATTTCCTGAAAAAAAATATTTTTTCAGGAGCATCATGTAGGCCTCCATTTCCTTCAACTGCGGCAGAGAATGGAACACACACATGAATAGAGATGTGAATGAGCAATATGATGAATGATTAATACAAAGACTGAAGGCTAAGGCATTCAGACTAACGTGCCCCTTTATGTCGCATAAAACATATTGTATGGATCGTGTAGAGAAAGGGATCTTATGATTAATACTTATGTCATGAGCAGCAGCATTCAGCCCACTGCTATTTCTGTCTAAGGAATGTATTTGATGTGGGTTTGTTTGTTGGTTTTGTTGTCTTTGCAGCTATTGCGTTATACTTTTTAATAAAAACTAATTTGAACCACCGGTAAAGGTGTGAACATCACTTTGGCGGATGTACAATCATTTTAACCACTTCATCCATTTATACGTTGGCTATTCAAAAATAGCAGTTCTAAAACTTAGTCCCAATACTTGATTCTGATTGGCTGGTTACCGTCACGTGACCGGTGTAAATTTCACCGATAACCCACACCTTCAATCACTTTATATCATTCGCAGCTGATTCCGCATCTCTGTAGCTGTACTGGGGAAGGTGAGCGCTTGATTGCCTTACAAACCCATGCCGTATTGTGGCAGCGGTGGCCGAACGGATAGCGGCGCGGTCTTGATACCGGAAGGTTCCTAGTTCGAATCAGCCGTCCGACACGTTAAAATTACCACCGCTGAAGTGCCCTTGAACAAGGCATTGAACCACTACGATGAAATGTGTTCTATGAGCAGGGCCTGGCTGGAAACAAGTTCTTGAGCTTAGCCCAGATACCCTGGGTAAATATAGATTTCATTTCATTTCATTTCCGTGCGGGCGTCTAAGCACCGCCCGGCTCATATGACTGTGAATGTGTGGCTCCAGGCAGCCCCGTAAAGACATCAAGCGCTATTCTCCGGTCACATATCCTACTTGCCGAGCACAACAAGGAACAAAGTGATGTGGCTCGCTCTGGTGGCGCAAAGCGTAGCTACTCGAGGCCCCAGCTTACCGGGTATTTTAAAATGGCTGGGAGGGTAGAAGACCCTCGGCTGCGCCTCGGGTCTGCCTACGCCCCCAGCCATTGTAAAATACCCGGTAACCTGAGACCTCTCGTGGCTTATTGCTTAAATATATAAGCAGCATGTCACTTCGTGCCCTTGTACATCTGCTTTTTGAGGGGCGCTAGCCCATCCAATATCCAGCTTTTGATGTGTGTCCACAAACTTTGTCCTACACAAACATTAAATTCCCATTGACAATGAAAGGAGAATCTTACGTCATAGTGTCTGAGCAAATAGACATGGGCAGTATTATGCGTGTCTTAAGTAGTCAATGCTGTTTGGCCACTCAGAATAGCCAAATGGCATTGATCACGCCTCCAGGTCTTAAGTTAAGTAATAAGACCTGGTACTTAAGACACGCATAATACTGTACTATATAGTGTCTATTTTACGTCATGATGATCTACGATGATAAGAACTTCACACGGGTGTGATTTTTTTGGAGTTTGAAGAGTTTGAGTCAAAAACATATCAATTTGGGTGGTTCTCAAAAACATTGAGAATCACTGGTCTACAGAACACTACCTGCCGGCCGTCAGAAATTATTCTGGTGCCTAAAAGTGTTTGGAGAACCAGAGATTCTTCTCACCCTCTGCATCTCCTTGAGGGTGGTGTACTCACCCTCTGCATCTCCTTGAGGGTGGTGTACTCACCCTCTGCATCTCCTTGCGCATCTCCTTGTCGGTGGTGCTGAGTCGGAGTCGCAGCTCAGACACGGTCAGCTCCAGCTGCGTGTTCTTCTTATGGAAGTCTTCCAGCTCCGCCTCCATCTGACACACAAACCAAAACCCACCTCGTATGATCATGTGGGTTTGAACTCAAATCATTTGATCTACAGCAGCAACATCTTTCATCTCAAACTTCTTTTTTACACATCACAGTTCCATCGACGACGAAGTACATGCTCCATCATTTCCAAAATGTAAAACATAAAACCTCCACTGGTTGCCGGTGCGATTTAGAATTTTAAAACACTTTTATTTGTTTACAAAGCCCTGAACGGACTAGCCCCCGCCTACATCTCTGACCTGGTAAATGACCTGTCGCAGCCCCTAGGCCAGGGCCTTCTCTGTCACAGCCCCTCTTCTTTTAAAGAGAGAAAGTTACAGGTATGATGTGTGCGATATATAAAGTGCTAGATTATCATAATGACAGTAATCCTAAATTATATTCTATCATATTCAAGGGCTTTTGGAGAGAAATTAGACTCCTGCAGTGTGTGTGTGTGTGTGTGTGTGTGTGTGTGTGTGTGTGTGTGTGTGTGTGTGTGTGTGTGTGTGTGTGTGTGTGTGTGTGTGTGTATGTGTGTGTGTGTGTGTGTGTGTGTGTGTGTGTGTGTGTGTGCAGTGTGTGTGTGTGTGTGTGTGTGTATTTTCAGCTAGTGCTCGTTGACGCTCGTTCTGTCAAATAGGTCTATTCTAAGGTTATAGCATATACTTGTATAGACATATATCACCCTGTGCTCATACTGTGCACAAATGTATTAGCCTATCTTTGTGTTTGAACTTTGAACACAAAATGCATTTGTAGAATCCAAAAACATTTGCGCTTTGCGCGCACGCTGTGCGGCCCTCCACACACAATCATTCTACAGTTGTGGCCCCCGACCTAATCTAGTTGAATACCCCTGCCCTAGGCTATGGAACACCATCCCCTACACTATTAGAACGTTATTCCGACCAGTTCCTTTCCCCTCCATCAGGCGCCCCGGCTGGCCAGGGGGAGATAGTTTAGAGACCAGGATTACTGCAAGTTTTTTGTGAGGGTACTACCTACCCTATGGCAGGGGTTCTCAACGTTTTTGGCCGGGGACCCCCGAAATGCTTTGGCAATGTCTCGGGACCCCCGCCCCGCCCCGCCCCCTCCCGACCCCCAATATAAATTGACTGCTACAATAACCTTAATAATAGTGACAATACACCATAAATAAATACTGAAACCAGATATACACATAGTACATGTATGCACGTACTATGTGTACTATATGTAAACTCTTCATTTCCACTTTCCAGCCATTCAGTTGCAAAAAAGAAATCACACCCGTGTGAACTGAGTGGTGTAAGGTCTTATATAGCCTGTCTGACGTAATGAAATCATGTCTGACGTAATGAAATCACACCCGGGTGAACAGGGTGAACATAGCAACCATGCTAATTTTTTCTGCACAGAAAAAAAACCCTGTTCACCCGGGTGACCATAGCAACCATGCTCATTTTTTGCGCACTAACAAAGCCAGTTGTAGGAGTGGTTTACACCACTCAAAAAATTTAAAATAATTTGGGGACCCCCCAAAATAATTTGGGGACCCCCCGAGGGGTCGTGACCCACGGGTTGAGAACCCCTGCCCTAGGGGACACGGGGAGAACATGCAAACTCCACACAGAAAGGCCCTTGGTATATGGGCACTGATGACACGGAGGAGAGACTACTCCCCCCAGCGCCCTTTCTTTTTTCTTTACTTTTATTTATAGGTATTAAAAACCTTAAATTGTCATTTCACTTGCATCTGGGAACCCCCCAAAACCATGTGGAGCCCCCCCTAGGGGTCCCGACCCACAGGTTGAGAACCACTGAGCTAGAGCACACTTCTGCTCTTATGAGGCAGGGAGACCTTGACGATACACACCATGGTGTGTCTTGGTATACTAATCGTGTGTACAATTACATTATTATTTGCAGCCAAGCTTTTTGACCAAATGTATGACGAACAACATCACACAAGGCCACCGACATCAATAGATCTGTCATTTTCCAAGAAGAATTATATCAAATGTGTTACCAAGGCCAAGGTGCTATGAGATGAAAGGAAAAGGAAAAAGGATCAGCTCATCCTCAAGGACAGTTATCAGTTAACAGTTAACAGTGTTATCAGGTCCTTTAAACTTTAAGTTTAAAGGATGACTTTAAAACTGATGACTTTAAAAATCATCTGATAAAGACCTGCGTCGAGCAACTAGGCCCTATATGGTTTCGTGCCTATATGCGCATGCACTTCCAGGGTCAACAACCAACATGCACTTTTCACTTCATGGTCAACGTGCTCAAAGACACTTCGACACAAACTCTGGGGGAGCCCGGGTTCGAACTGGGACCCATCCGGTCACTCTACCCCTGAGCCACTGCCACCCCACTGACGACGTTAAGACCAAGTAGGAGGTGTTATAAACAATAAAAACTTGTGACTGTCATTTCTACTATTTATATTTATATTGTATAATTTATATTATATCTATTATGTATTATTCTTTCCTTCGTTCTTGCATGGTAATTATAACTGACCATTATTAATAATGAATACTAATACTGGCTAACTCATGATTTTGTGAATCAAATGCTGCTTTCATGTCAGTGTGGTTTTATAATGTCACATTACAACACTGACACATTTCTACATAATTTCTAAGTCATACTAAACATTGTATCGTGTTCAAAATCAAATTATGGATCCACATGGGAACGGTGTGAGAAGCGATAGAGAATGCTCTCAAAATGCATTAAAACGCATAGATTGAACCGATACAGGTCGATATGGTTTCAAACTAGCACTGGTGGTTGTTACTGTACACGTCACACACACCTCGTGGATCTGCTCCTTGCGCTCTTTTATTTCCTGTTCACGAGGTTCTATCTTCTTCTTGAGCTCGCTGATCTTGTAGTCGAGGACAAATTTGAATTTCTCCAGCTCCTGGTTCCTCTTCTTCAGCTCGTAGATTCTCTGCTCCTGTAGTAATTGGGCCGATGGAAGGAATGGAAGTAAGGACTAAAACGTAGTTACGATTGTTTTAATATACATTTGCTTCTCTGTTCTGACATTCAGCAAATGGACAGTCCTGCTGGGTATCGAACCTGGGACTCACTGATCAGCCATGTGGTATGCGCCCTAACCACTTGGCCCTACATCTCTGTTTCTCTCTATCTCTGTACATTTTTAGCAGTAAACCCCAGCAGCTGCAAATGTTCATTAGCTCTTCTTAGTTGTTGCAAAGATCCAAATTTATAGTATATACTATTTGAGGAGAGAGAAAGAGAGACAGATGTGGAATTCTCCACCTCGCATGCTCGCTTCGGGTGAAAAGCAGACTGGGGAGCAAACATGATACTATGGTTTGTGCGTATTTGATTGCTCCTTCAAACTGGCGGTATAATGACACACTTCACTTTGCTCCACAGTTAACCTTCCAATTGTATGAACATGACGACAGACAGACAGACAGACAGACAGACAGACAGACAGACAGACAGACAGACAGACAGACAGACAGACAGACAATGATCACAGAGTCATGCTGCGGTGAGCCCACCTTGTCCTGAATAGCCTCGTCTCTCTCAGAGATCTCCTTCTTGAGGCCCTGGATGTCTCTCTCCAGGGAGTGGATCAGGTCGTGGAGCTTCTTCTGCTCGTGTTTTAGCTTGACAATATCAGAGCACCTGTCGTCTATCTCCTTCTGCAAGCTGGCCAGCTGTGGTCACCACCCAGTGGTACATATATGTCCCACCACACACACAGACCCAGAAGATTAAGTGGAGATGGGGTGGGGTGTTCAGGAGAGACAGAGATAGAGAGAAGGGTCAGTAGGTTATAGGTCAGGGGTTTCCATATTTTCCATGACAATGAATGGTTGATTCTTAACTACTACCAACACAGCAAGGCTAGTATTTTCTAGTTGAGTTAATTATTTTTTTAAACTCACTGAGCCACTCACTGAGTGTTAACTTAATATCACTATTTTGGATTTCTGTTTATTTCCTCTTCTCTTATTTTCTTTTCTTACAGTAGCCAAATTCTTTTTACAACTTTTTCTCCCCAATTTAGTCATTATGCAGCTAATCGATTCCTCCCCACACACATTTCTGTGTTGTCAATACTGTTGTATCCTACGGACGGACTCACCTGCCAGTGAGAAGCCCCCACCAGGACACTCCCCGCTGACAGGCCCGTAGGAGTACGTGCAATGACCAATATAACCTTACCTCCCACCCTCCAACACCAATTGCCAATTGTGTTCGTGTAGACGCTAGATAAAGCCAGGGATTTGCAGCACGGTAGATTTGAACCCACAACCTTTGTGGCGGTGGGCAGGGACCACTGTGCCACCCGAGCGCTTTGATTTCTGTTTAGTACTTGAATGAGCTTGTAGATCTGGTATTTTCCTTCATGCTTACATATCAACTTAAACCCCTCTAAAGTCTAGACCTGGTAAATTGGACCCGAGTTGGCTTTGCACAAGTCTTTTGTATACAATGTCCACTGATCCCAAATCAATTTGTCAAAAACAGCCGACGCGACACGTTGTGAGCTTGTAGTTGTGCTGTTTTTGGCTGTTCCCGCCAGAATATGGATGCTAGATGATTCATTGTGAATGAGGAGAGCTCTCATCATCCTCACCTTTTTGGTAATGATGCCCTTCTCTCCACGGAGGTTCAGGTTGGTCTCCTCCTCGGCGTGGAGCCTCTTCTCATATGCCACGCGCATGTCGTGAATCTCCCGGTCGGCGTCCTCCTCCGCCTGCTTCTTCATCTCCTCAAACTCACGCGTTTGCTGCCTCGCCTCGTCTTGGCCCTGCAAAGAGGCGCAGCAGATCAGTGGTGGAAAGTAACTATAGCATCCTTTACTCAAGTACTAACACTTAAGTACAAGGGCACATTTATCCTGTAATTGCCTTTGTCCATTTTTCAATGATCACAGAGGCGTGATATAGTTGCGTTAACTTTTTAACTTATTTGACATTTTTAGTTACTTACGTATATTTACTTATTTAGACGGTATTATTATTACAAAACAACGAACGAGTATAAATGAGGCATTCCACTTCACACACTGACATATTCCCTGGTAGACCTACCTGTCCCAGGAGCAGCTCTTTCTCCTGCAGCTTGGCTTGGTAGAACAGCGTCAGCTCCTCCAGGGCTCGCTCCCGGCTCTCTGCCATGGCTGCCAGCTGCCTCTGGTAGTCGTCCTGCATGTTCTGACTCTTCTGTCGCAGCTCGTGGCTCTTCTCATACTCCAGCAGGAGCTTCTGGTCGTTAGATGACTCTAAGAGACGCGCATCAAGGGATAAATACATAGATAGTGTGTGTGTGTGTGTGTGTGTGTGTGTGTGTGTGTGTGTGTGTGTGTGTGTGTGTGTGTGTGTGTGTGTGTGTGTGTGTGTGTGTGTGTGTGTGTGTGTGAGAGAGAGAGAGAAAGAGAGAAAGAGAGAGAGAGAGAGAGAGAGAGAGAGAGAGAGAGAGAGTTTGAGAATAAAACATCACACACTGAAAATAGCAGGCCTACAAGCTCTGAGCTTGTTTGCTGCAAGCTTTGCTACAAACTGTGAGCTTGTAGGTCTGCTATTTTCGTCACGTCTCATGCGACAAAGCATGAATCAGGCGTATTAAGAGGGACGTTTTGAAATATATCAAAAATAAAATATATTTATGAAAATGTATTGAAAATGTTCATTTTCACCCATTTGTTTGGCCAATTTTTTGTTTAGCTTGAAACATGCTATGCTATACTGTAGTGAATTGTCAAATTTTGTCATTTTTTTTTGAGGGACGCTAGCCCCTCCTACATCCAGCTTTTGGTTACCGTCCACAAACCTCGTCTTAAACAAACATTAAATTCCCATTGACAATGAATGGAGAATTTTACGTCATAGTGTCTGAGCAAATAGGCCTAGTGTCTATTTTACGTCATGGTGATGTATGATGATAAGAAGAGCACCCCTCACTTCACACGGGTGTGATTTTTTCTTTTCAAGGTGTACCAATGATTTGAGTGCAAAAAGGTTTCTCTTGCCTAAATCCCGCATCTCTCTTGAGAATTTCTCCATTAGGTCTTGGAGGGCTGCCTGGTGAGTCAGATCCCGCTTTTCCCTCTCAGTCTTCAGGGACTAGAGTGATATAATAGAAGAAGCATACAAAATAGTGCTTTCATATATTTTTTTCATTTCGGCAATTCGGCAGGTTTCCGACGTCATCGGTGTATGAATGTGTGTGTGAATGGGTGAATGTAATGCACAATCTATGTAAAGTGCCTTGGATAAAGGCGCTATATAAATGCACCATTTACCATTTGCAGTGAGTGAAATCGAAAACTATGCCTATGCCACTGCGTCATGAAATCCTCCCCAAAGGTAACTGTACCTAAGTGCTTTGGGAGCTTGAATCATCACTGTACTGCTAAAAGCCACAGCGGGGGTGGATATGTTCAGTATCTGTAGGGCTGTATTGATTATTTTCTTAGAGATTTATTTATTTATTTTTTGCTTTTTCTACCTTTTATTAATAGGTTGAAAGTAGACTGACAGGAAACGGGGAGAGATGGGGTGATGACACGCGGCAAAGGCAGTCGGGAATAGATTTTTACCAAATTGACTAAACTGATTAGTCTGATTAACCACTTCAGCACTACTGACCGGAGTCCCCGATGGACTATACTAGGCCACCTCCTTTTTGCCCTCTACATCAAATATCTTAGCCAAAACACCAATCTACAAGCTCAGTGCACCTGATTCTTGGCCTTGAGCGACTCCATCTCCTGAATGAACTTCTCAGAGAGTTCCTTGATCTTCTCCTTGTGGTTCATGTCCTTCAGGCGTAGCTGGTATTCATTCTCCATCCTCAGCTCCTCCACACGCGTGTTCAACTCCAGCATGTTTTGGTTCTGGCAGAGTGACACGGACACGGACAGGCGTCAGACGTCGAGGAGATAGTTTCAACTACCTTATTTTTACACACATGTATTTAAAAACTTTTTAAAGATCCACAGAAACCCTGAGACAGACAGACGGACGGACGGACGGACGGACGGACGGACGGACGGACGGACGGACGGACAGACAGACAGACAGACCTTCTCCTCCAGGTCAGACTTGGTGATGAGGATCTCCTCGGTGTAGACAAGCTCCTTGTCTCTCCGGAGGCTGCGAGCCTCCTTGTCCATGATCTTCCACACCAGCAGGCAGCCGTCTTCCGATGCCGTGAGAAGGAACTGGTCGTCAAATGTGATCGCCATCTGGGGGGAGAAAAATACACGCGTTATGAAAAAACACAAACAGTTAGAATATGGAAATAAGAGGTTTCTGCCTGACAGTAATGATATGTAGACACACTTTAAATGAACACTGAGGATTTCACTATGCAGACACTATTTACTAATTAAGACCTGGTGATGGGAGAACTAGTGATGGGAGATTAATCGGCAAACACATCGGTATCGGCCGATCCTAGTTGTTTTTAGATTAATCGGCATCGGTTCGATTAATCAATCAGACCGATTAATTAATCGGTCCGATTATTCGGTCTGTCTTTACTGATAAACAAGCCCAAAGTAACAGCTTGAACAGATCTACAAGCTCACAATATTAAATATAAAAGGTATTAAAGTTAAATCTGACTTGCCTAAGCCTGCAGTGCAGATACGCTGTTACACGTATATTTTTCAGAATGGACAAAATTATTATAATTTTTTAATACAGAATGAGATCATATCGACATCGGTAATATCGGTTATCGGCCATAATAGCAATTAATTATATCGGATATCGATATCGGCCAAAATATCTCATCGGCACATCCCTATTTTAAACTAGCTGTTGAAAAATAGCAGATATAGAAGTTCATACGAGCTCATAGATCTGCTATTTTTGAAAAATCATGAAAATGTGTGCAAATCTTTGAATAATATGTTCTTTCACAGCGAACGTTTTTAGCTCAAATATTTGCTTCTGGGGGGTCCCTGGAACGAAATATTTTCAGATGTGGGTCCACGGCCAAATACAGATAATTCTGGGGGTCCTTAGCATGAAAACGTTTGAGCACCACTGATACGTTTTTCAGAAAACTGTCAGGATTTAGAAGACATTTTGTAGAATCTGGTTTCAGGTCTTAAAGGGTTCCCACCTTGGTAATGGCCCCACAGTGGGCCTGGTACTCCACCCAGCTCTTCTGGAGAGGTACAGGGTTGGTGATGGCCCTGACGGTGCCGCTGGAGGTCCCTGTGAAGATAGCCCTGCCGGAGCGGGACATGGTTATGGTGGTGTGGGCAACCTCGTCCCCAGGAACCTCCCTCACTATCTGTGAATGGAGAATAGTGGGACTGTGTCATTTTCAACCTGTATTATAAGTACATTATGTATTGTGTATTATACATACAGTATGTGTTGTACTATATGTGCATATCCTCCGCATACAGCACGTACTACACGTACAGCACATGCATTACGTGCACGGTATGTTTGTTGGCTTTCACTACTTTGCTGAAGTCAGTTGTGTCAGTGTGTTGTCTTAATAAATTAAAAACTGTTAATAAATACTTTATTAACAGTTTGAAAAAAGAGCCACGGTGGCACCGATTTATACAAAATAATGCTAAAAGGATAACCCAAATAAGCTCTCAGGGCTTCTTTCCATTAGGTCCCTGTAATTCATCGAGACATTTAAAGATATAGCTGAATGTATGGCCAATGAAATTAACTTCAACTTGAGTTTCTCTCTAATAAAGAGGAACAGAACTTACAGTACACTCTAAACGCAGCAGTGTGCAGACACCTTTACTCAAATGAATACTCAAACAATTGGAACATTTTCCACATGTACTGTATGAGCGCACTACATGTCGCATTGTTGACCCTTGTAGGTCAGCTATTTTTGCTATTTGCGATAGGACCAAGTATAGGGGCTTAACCTGGTTTAATGAACACTAACCAGGAAGCGTTCAGAATGACTGGGAGAGGTAAAGCCTTTAGCGTCTTTAATAACACTAAAGGCCTATTCATATACTCACCAAAAACTACAACATAACGTCACGCCGCGGTGGTCACTGCTCACACAAACACATCTCTCTGTTTTTACTAACCACCGGTGGTCACCTTATCACCTAAAACTGGAGTCTGAATAGGCCTTAAGCGAGGGACAGACAAGGGAGACATCCTGGGTCCCACCTGACTGTTGTGGATCTCCTTCAGGGTGAGGTCCGTCCCCACGGCGAAGATGCTCTTGGCGTCCGAAGACACGGCCACGCCCGTGTAGCTGCAGGTCTTGAGGACGCTCTCCGACTCGCGCTTGCCGCTCAGCGTGTTCCACTCGTACACTGCGCCGTCCATGCCGCACGACACCAGGCGGCTGTCGTCCAGGCTCCACACCACAGACCGCACCTGCCGCCGGTCAACAGAGCAAACAATTGGGCTCAATGGCACTGTTTGATAGTGTGTAACGATGCTAAAACTGGAGTGAAATGTTGTCTCGTATTGACTTTTGTATTGACAAACGTGTGGATTAGGCTAGCGCCTCGTTCGGTGGTGCCTCACGTGGCTCAAGACCACCAGAGACGGCGTGCCTCCGTCATGGTCAGGGTCACAAAAAACAATCGCTCCCTAACGTGTCAGTAGTTTCACTTCCGCGTTTCCTAGTTTGTCTGATTATCACATATTGGCTCTATTCCAAGCTTCTGATCACGGACATATTCTTGATTATAGGCTGATAACATTCGAAGCGGGTGCATCATCTCATATCATTGCGCATGGACGTTCAGTCTCTCAGATAAAGCAGGTGATGGTCATCGTATCAGGGATATCAATATGCTTATGTAGATGAGTGTTGCACACTGGGTCAAGCAGATCTATATGCGATGTGAATGCTCACCTTCCCATTATGGCCCTTCAGATTGAGGATGTTCATGAAGGTGGTGACAGAGTAGATGTGGATGACATTTCCATTGACAGCGGCAAACATGTGACCACCATGACTAAAAGCACACTGGAGGAGAGATGGACAAACCAATGGCAATGTAAACTATTTTTTCTCATGCCAATAAAGCTCAGAGAGAGAGAGAGAGAGAGAGAGAGAGAGAGAGAGAGAGAGAGAGCGTGCATGTGAGCGTGCGTGCATGTGAGCGTGCGTGCGTGCGTGCATGCGTGAGTGGGAGACAGAGAGAGAGAGCATGCGTGCGTTCGTGTGAGTGAGTGGGAGACAGAGAGAGAGAGAGAGAGAGAGTGTGTGTGCGTGTGAGTGAGAGATGGACAAACCACAGTGTTGGCAATGTAAACTATGTTCTCTCATTCCAATAAAGCCCAGAGAGAGAGAGAGCATGCATGCTGAGTGAGTGAGTGAGTGAGTGAGTGAGTGAGTGAGTGAGTGAGTGAGTGAGTGAGTGAGTGAGTGAGTGTGTGTGAGTGAGTGAGTGTGTGAGTGAGTGAGTGAGTGAGTGAGTGAGTGAGTTCACTGCTCTAGTGATTTCTTAAGGCTCAAGGTTCCTCAGACCCAGACTGTGACTGTATTTTTGTGTATTGTAACCTCGGCTACGTTGAAAATGAGGGCTTGCCCTCAACTGTATTTCCGAGTATAAATAAAGGTGAGAGTGAGTGAGTGAGTGAGTGAGTGAGTGAGTGAGTGAGTGAGTGAGTGAGTGAGTGAATGGGAGACAGAGCGAGAGAGAGAGAGAGAGAGGGGCATTCTCTCCAAATGCCCTTGAGTATGATTAAGGATTAGAGATTCCAGCCTTACTCACACACCTCTGGCGCTCTTATACGGTACCTCTCGACAGCCGCGCACAGTGAACTCCTTGAAGGGCTGGATGTCATCGATGAGGAGGTTCATCAGCCTGAGCTTGTCAGAGAAACCCACCAGGATGTGCAGGCCGCTGGGGTGCATGGCCACGCTGTACGCCTCCTCCTGGAACTCTTTATACAGCTCCAACACACTGACCACAGACGCAACACACTGTATAAGGCATTGGTTCTCAAACTTTTTCATGTCAAGGACCCCCAAATTGACACTTGAAGATTTTTACAGCTCTAGCAGTGACTCTCAACCATTTTATTTTCAGGGATCCCTAGTTTGACTTGCATTAGGCTACGGAGTACAGACCCCCATTTAATGGCATCTCTGGGACCCCAATTTATATTGTAAAATCAACGTAAATTTAACTCAGAGTGTACAAATGGATAATTTACCTGTTAGGGTCCATTTGGGTCCATTTGTACACTCTTTGAGTTACAGCCCATTTGGTTACTAACTATCGTTTAGCTGGGTACTCCCTGGAACTCCCTCAAGGAACCCTGGGGGTCCCCGAACCCCAGACCCCACTTTGAAAACCACTAGTATAAGGCGTCTTCCTGGAACTATTAACAGAGCTTCAACACACTGATCATCACAAACACAACGCACAGTGAACCTCAGAGTTAGATCACCTAACCTAAAGACGCAATTCCAAATAGAAGAAATTGTGGATCGTAACGCAATGAGTTGTGAGACTGTAGATCCACTAATTTCGCTATTTCTTTGGAGGGTGAGAAAAGAAAATGTTTGAAAATGTTTGCTTATAATGACCTGCCCAAAATAAGGGTGTCAGGTTATCTTGGTTAGGTTGTCAAGTGGTTAATAAATGTACTGTACGGAATGGACAAGAACACGCACATCTATAACATGTGTCACATGACACGCAGATGGACGGGCACGGATTCAGTTGGGGAGAATATGCATAAAATAACTGAATTTGAGGTTAAATGTGAACATTAGGGCATGGCAACTGCCATCCCCGGAGACCCCAAATGATGCCCCTGGTAGACCCATGGATATTTACTCGTTGTGAGTCGTGACCCATAAAGATGGGGCCATGACCCACAAATGGGCAGTGGTGTAAAGTAATTAAATACATGTAATATTGTACTTAAGTACAATTTTAAGGTATTTTTACTTTCTTCAGTATTTACAATTTTCAATACTTTTACCCCACTCAGAGGAACAGAGCTCCGCTACAATATGAAAACTTTAGTTTTCTAGATAATTTGTAGATTTTATTATTATTATTATTATTATTATTATTATTATTACAAAACACACTAACCACTTCAGCCCTATATGTTGGCCATTTGAAAATAGCAAACAATAGCAGATCCAATCACAATGCATTGCATTGCTATTTTCAAAATATTTGTATACATTTTAAACTTTTACTTTTTGTACTTAAAGTATAAGTACATTTTGAATACTGGACTTTTACTTGTAACAGAGTAGGCCTATTCCTGCATTGTGGCATTGATGCTTTTACTTTTTTTTTACATTTTATTTGAACATTAGTGAGGATCAATTATATGAAGATAGGTTGAAAAGCGGTGTAGTGATCCTTTAAGTAAAACATTTGAGTACTTCGTCCACCACTGCCAATGAACCAAAAAGGTTTGTGCCGGTTCTTACTTGGTCTCAAAGTTCCATATTCGCACGGAGCGGTCCAGGGAGCAGGTGGCCATGAGGGGTTTACGGATACAGATGGACAAGCCAGTGATGGGCTTGGAGTGAAAGGAGTGGGACAGGAACTCAAAATGTGCTTGCTCCCCCTAGTGGACAATGTTCACAGGTGCAAGTCAGGGAAAAAGAAAACTCAGAATTTGCAGAATCTTGGCTAATAAAGAGACACTTTGAGGAGTAGCGAAAGTCAGCTCTTACAAAAACACTGAGCTCAACCAGAAATCTTGGCACATACACAACACACCTAACGAAGGAAGGAAACAACAAAGAATTCAGGAAGCAAAGACAAAGGGAAATGATGGATGTTACAAAAGGATGGTACAAAGGTGTGGAACGAGTAGGGAAGGAAGCCAAGTGAATGACTGAAATCGGGGTGAAGTTTAGACTAGTGACATGATCTGACATCACCTGGAGACATTCATTTTGCTATGGAGGAGACTAGGAGAGACAGCAGAAATGTTGGTGTGGTGGTTATGTATTTCTGGTTGTGTGGCGGCAGACAGTTTCAGGTCTCTACCTTGCTTATCTCAGCAGAGGACAGCGTGACGCTGTAGAGCTGACCTCGCTCTGTGCTGATGGCCAGGGTCTCCTCTGAGGGGCTGATGCACATGGTAGCGACCATCTGGTCCACCGCACGCCACGGCTCACTGCTGCAAGGGTCTTCTGGGATCTGACACACAGTGGTGCGTAGTAACAAATCAAACTATATCTGTACTTATCTTGAGTATGCTTTTATTTTTGGAAGCTTATGACTTTTACTCCACCACATTTCAAAGACAAAATATTGTACTTCTCTTCCACTACATTCCTAAGAAGGAACTCCCATGGGACCCAAATAAAACTATGGATAATTTCTATAGGCCTATTTCAAAGCATTGATATTTAAAAGAAAATGTACTTTGTAATCTGTACTTTTGAATACTTGAGTGAGTGGCAGCAACTGTCACCTGTAGTTAAGTAATATTTGAACCACAAGTATCTTTATACCACTGTATAACTATAAGTTAGTCCTTCATGCCTCATTAGAAAACAGACAGATGTTTACCCTGATCACTCTGGTCTTTCTGTAGTTGTCCTTATCTTCAGTCTTCTCAAACAGACAGACGGTGCCGGGACCAGCAGAGCAGGCAAAGCCCTTGGAGTAGGACAGGATGGCAGTGACCCGGGGTGCGGCGGCACTGCCCTCCACCTTGGTTTCCATTATCTTCTTCCTCTCTCTTTGCCTGTGTAGTGAGGTAAGAGATTCATTCATGTGGAAGCAGTCTTCTTCTCCTGTATAAACTTCCACCACTGGTGGACAGGAACTAAGTACGAGATACACGACCGTGACATGACCCGACTCCCGAACCTGTCAGATTCCTGTTGCTTGCCAGTGACGTCAATCTCCCAGCGCGGGTCACCGGACTCAAACACCAGCAGCCTGCCCGTGTCGGTGCCGGCGATCACCTGCTCCACCGTCGTCCAGGCGTGGCACAGGAAGTTGATGGCGTCCACCTTGGGGAAGTTCCCCTGCTTCAGAGCGCCCTCGGTGTGGCGGAACAACTTGAACACGCCACTGCCGCTCACACAAAGCTGAGTGTTGTCATACGGATTGAAGCTGACCTGACATCAATATGATTAAAGTGGTGTATGTATTAATACTTTCAGTAGGAGTACGGTATATTATTTCCATATTGATGTCCATTATGTATTTTGTATTTCAATAGTGTACAACACATACAACATTCATGTACAACATTGAAACACATGCATACATTGATTGTATGCTTGACTCCTTTGCACATTGAACTGATAAACCATAACAAGCATAGAAATGCCTTTGTGTGTGTGTGTGTGTGTGTGTGTGTGTGTGTGCGTGCGTGCGTGCGTGCGTGCGTGCGTGCGTGCGTGCGTGCAACATGCGAGAGTGTATTCCTGTACGTTTGGACACCTGCCATCCATATACCTGTGTTACAGGACAGATGGAGCTGGTGGTCTTGACTGTTGCCACGACTCTCTGTTTCTCCCACAGCCAAAGGATGAGTGTCCACTCTGGGCCCCCCGCCTGGCCGATCAGGTACTTGGAGTCGGGGGAGAAAGCCATGCACACAAACTCTTCCATGGGAAGGTCTCCTCCGGTCAGCACCTTCCTCTTTCTGCCCTGTTCGTGCTGCAGGTCGTACACGGTGATGGTGGCTCTCTCGCCACGCTCTGACACGGCCAGGTAACGCCGGTTGGCGCTGATGGCGAGGGCATCCATGCCCTGGCTCTTCTCTGTGCCTGGAAAGAACACCATGAAAACAAAAAGCCTCAAGGACAAGATATTTTAAATCCTGAGGGATTGAGGTTTGCAAATCACTGTGGCTATAGATGTGTAATGGTTGACTCAACATTTAGATATTTCATATTAATTTCATTACATGTCCCCCCCCCCCCCCCCCCTCCCCAACACGAACTGCATAAAAACGAATTTCACCCACTGTTTTACTTGTAAAGCTGTGATAAGACAATACAGTTGATTCTGATTCTGATTAATAATAATAATGAACTTCAAAACTCATGGTTGCTATTATAGCATTAGCATAGATCTTGATCCAGGTGTAGCTCTGGTCCATAGCCCTAATGCCCTTTGCTGTCGTTGAAGGCATTAGAGCCATGGACCAGAGCTAAGCCAGGTGAGGATGTTAGAGAACAAGTGGCTAGACCTACCTGGAATAAATGTCTGCCATCTCTGGTCGATGTTGTAGCGCACACAATTGTTCCCACAGGGGAAGACCACCGTTTGCTCGTCGAAGAAACACAGATTATTAGTTACACCTGTCCGCAAACCGAAGATGAAGTTGGACTGGGCGAGCACAGTGGCCGTCATTTGAGTGAGTTGACAGTGACACTACAGACAGCAGCACAGACACACTGGGCACAACTTCACAACTAAAGTCAACACTAATTAAATGATAGCAAGCACACGTCAACACGTTCAAATACAGGCTTGGTGGTGCATGACATGTAGGCCGCTGCCTATGCCTACCGAGAAACAAACCTTGTTCACCGTTGTAGAGCTCCAATGAAATTAACTGTAATTTGTTAAACTTTTTTCACACGGTCACGGACTCAATGCATTGCAGTTCGTTCTTCAGTGTGTATGGTTACCATGGTTACGGGAAACCAAGAGACGATACAATGTTCAAAAAAGACCACGTGGTGGCAGCAAACAGCTGACTGTAATTACAGATTACAATATTGTATTTAACTTTGCTTACAGAACAGAAGATTAAAGATTCTCAAAATGTCTGCCACAGGGGGAAAAGATCCCTGGGGATATGCAGTGATATTAGTCTGGCCATGCCAGTCTACAAAATGTCTAGACACTTTTTATTGTAGGCCTAGACGCTTTAAAAAAAATCATGAATCAATCTTTTCACCCCAACCATCCATTAAAAGATGTGAATCACTGGTTTCTTTCAAAATTGGCTTGGAAAATGTACATACCCAAAAGGAGGTGTCTCCTTTACATTTTAGCCTTATGTCACTGTGAAGTAATTAACTAATAAAGTTAATTAAATCAATTAATCAATCAAACAACTGTCCCATTGTCCCAGTCCACACACCAGAGTTCACCTTGTGCAGCCTGGAGGTTGAAACAACACAGGGGGTTCAACCCTAAGGTTCACCCTGATACTGTAAGGCTAGCTGTCTCACCCAGTAGACAGACAGAACATGCTGGTCAAAGACCCAGGAGTGCAGCATGAACAGCAACAATCCGCTCTGTGAATGAGAATGGTCTCACCTTCAGCACTCATTAAGTTCAGAGAAACATTCAAAAGAAAACATTGCATCACATGTAGTCCTATATTTTGAAAATTATAGATATACAAGTGTGTTAGTGCCTTCTAGCTATAGCGATCGATTTGTAAAAGGATGACTTCACCCATTTTCAACCCATCTTCATATAATTAGTCCTCAATAATGCTCATTATAATATGGTACAATTTTTGTCTGTGTCTCAGAGGAGGGCTGTGAACCGTTCAGAAACGGGTTAGTGTTAGGGTTAGTTTTTCAGTTTTAGTTTTCATTAGTTTTCATGTTGATGAAAAAAAGTCTAATGATGATGTCACTGGTAGGTTTCTGAACTGTCTACAGCCCTATATGAGGTGAAGTCGTACTTTAACCACTTAGGTTCTAGGCCTATAACTTCTTCATATGACAAATAGCCGATCTACAAACACTTGTACATTGACTTTTTAAAAATAATAAAAAGGGGTTCATGTGGTTAACATAATAATCACTCTTAATGAAATAGTTAAATTACCTTAAACATAAATATATAGTCATATTTCCCAATAAACGACCCAGAACTCCATATATGGAGATGATTGACTTGCGGCTCCATATATGGAGCCAGCTGTGTCATTTGAGTCTGACATCATACTGACAGTTAGATTAGATGATGACATACAACGTATTTGGGAGTAGCTGTAGTGAGAACTCTATATGCGGTTGATGGCTGAGTCATCGTGACATCAGCAGGATGACACAGACATCTCGCTTTATAAAAAGGGTAGGCGCAGTGACTTTTTTCATTGTTTATCATTGCATTGCTCTTCATATATAAGAAATACAGACCTGCAACATCATCCTTGACTGCTTGAGAGGGACTCATCACACGAGAAAATGATAGCCGCACATCTGCTGTCGTACCTCTTCACACAACGTAATCAAGACCAAATACAAAAAGTGGACAAATATCTGTACCACTTGCGGCTGTCTGATGAGACCCTGATGGACATCTCGTCGAAGTTTCGACTAGAGATGAATAAGGGCCTGCGCTGTGACAACAACTCTATTGCAGCTGTCAAGATGCTGCCCACATATGTGCGCTCAATTCCCGATGGAACGGAGAACGGTGATTTCTTGGCCCTGGACCTTGGCGGGAGTAACTTCCGTGTGCTGCTGGTCAAAGTGTTGTCAAATGGCAAGCAGAAGGTGGAAATGGAAAATCAGATCTACGATATTCCAGAACACCTTAAGAGAGGCTGCGGCTCAGAGTTGTTCGACCACATAGCTGATTGCTTGTCTCAGTTCCTGGATAAGATGGGCATAAAACAGAAAAAACTTCCACTGGGTTTGACCTTCTCTTTCCCTTGCCAGCAGAGCAAGTTGGATGAGAGTATTCTGGTAGCATGGACCAAAGGCTTCAAGGCGAGTGGAGTTGAAGGGAAGGATGTGGTCAGTCTCCTGAGGAAAGCTATCAAGAAACGAGGGGACTTTGACGTTGACATAGTGGCTGTCGTTAACGACACAGTGGGCACAATGATGACTTGTGGCTATGAAGACCATCAGTGTGAGATTGGCCTGATTGTAGGAACAGGCACCAATGCCTGCTATATGGAGGAAATGCGCAACTTGAAGATGGTGGAGGGTGATGAGGGGAGGATGTGCGTCAACATGGAATGGGGAGCTTTTGGAGATGATGGGACCCTAGAGTTCATGCGCACTGATTTTGACCGGGAGTTGGATGCCGGATCCCTAAACCCTGGCCATCAGCTGTTTGAGAAGATGATCAGTGGTCTATACATGGGGGAGCTCGTGCGACTGATCCTGGTGAAGCTGGCTAGGGACAAGCTGCTATTCCAAGGACAGATAACACCAGACCTCCTCACCACTGCACAATTCCACACCAGCTATGTCTCAGCCATTGAGAAGGACAAGGACAAAGAGGGTCTGGCGAGTGCTCAGACAGTGCTCCGCGGCCTGGGACTGGAGCCATCATCTGAGGATTGCCTAGCCACCCAGAAGGTGTGCCAGATTGTGTCGACAAGGGCCGCCCACCTCTGCGCTGCCACAATGGCAGCTGTGTTACAGCAAATCAAGGACAACAGGGGAGAAGAGAAGCTCCGCACCACCATCGGTGTCGATGGGTCTGTCTACAAAAGCCATCCACACTTTGCAAAAAGGCTCAGCAAGATGGTGCGGCAGCTGACGCCAGGCTGCAGCGTGTGCTTCCTACGTTCAGAGGATGGCAGTGGGAAGGGAGCAGCCATGGTGACAGCAGTGGCCTATCGCCTGGCCAAGCAACATGCAGAGCGTCAGCGCATCCTTGACGAGTTACGACTTAGTGACGAGCAGCTGCTAGATGTGAAGAGGAGGATGGGTGAAGAGATGGTGCAGGGTCTGGCCAAGGAAACCCACAAGGTAGCCAGTGTCAAGATGCTGCCCACCTATGTCCGGGCCACACCAGATGGAACAGAAAGTGGTGACTTCTTGGCTCTGGACCTTGGTGGCACCAACTTCCGTGTGCTCCTGTGGGGGGCATTTGGAGACCATGGGGAGCTTGATGACTTCCGTACAAAGTTCGACCACGCCGTGGACAACACCTCGACCCACCCGGGGATACAGAGGTATGAGAAGATGATCAGCGGGATGTACCTGGGGGAGATCGTCAGGAACGTGCTGCTGGAGTTCACTGCCAAAGGACTGCTATTCAGAGGAGTGCCTGAGCGCCTCAATACTCCAGGCATCTTTGAGACCAAGTTCCTGTCACAGATTGAAAGTGACCGACTGGCACTGCGGCAGGTACGCTCCATCCTAAAACACTTGGGCCTTGAAGAAACCACCTGTGATGACAGCATTCTGGTGAAGGAGGTGTGCAGTGTGGTGTCACGGCGTGCTGCCCAGCTGTGTGGCGCAGGCCTCGCTGCTGTCATGGACAAGATCCGGCAGAACCGTCACTTGGAGCGGCTCCGCATCACTGTGGGGGTGGACGGAACCCTCTACAAACTACACCCGCATTTTTCCAGCATCATGCAGGAGACGGTTGGGAAATTGGCACCACAGTGCGAGGTCACCCTGCTGCACTCAGAGGATGGCAGTGGGAAGGGAGCAGCGCTCATCACAGCCGTGCTCTGCAGGATCAGAGATGCAAATCAGCTGAGGCACTAATGACTCCCTGTGCTCTGAAAACGCTTGATGCATTCTTCAACAGATATCTCCATTCTGACAGGAGGAATATTCCTTGTCATTTTGAAACGCAAGCACCCGACCGGCTGATTGAAAATGTTAATAAAATAAAATAAACTGTGAAAACACACTGTGTGTAAAATCCAGACTGGGGGCAAAAGACTATGCCCGTGGACATAAAGATGGGGCAGGAAAGACAATGTGAATTTAATATGCAATGTCAAACATGTGTATAGTCTAATCTGTGCAGTGTTTTTGTTATTTTTGGTAGGTAGCCTATATTTTCTTGTATATGAGTATCTGTTGGGGGAAGGGAGCGGTATGTATGTATATGAGTGTGTTGTTGTCTTTGTAAGTAAAGAAATGTAACAATAAACATATTGTGAAAAAAACCATGATGACGTTTTGAAACGCAAACAGCCAAAAATGCATGAAATTCTGGGACACTGTAATGATCATAAATTACCTGTTAATGATACATTACCTCATACAGTATATGACATGATATATGAGGTAATGTCTACAAAATAGACTGCAGTATCTGAACTAAGGGAAAATTCACCAAGATCCGAAATAAAAAATAAGTGAAATGGGTGCCATTTCTTACGCCTTGGATGGCAATTGGATGATTTGAGGCATTTCCGACCGGTGCCGGAGATTAGCTGGTAACGGACGGAAGACAGACGGACGGACGCACACACACGTGGACTCACACACGGACATACTCTCTCCCCATGCCTTCGGCCTGGTGGAGACAATAATGATGCAAAAGCTAACCCTAGAGTTGGTACTGGGGGCCCCATTGACGGGCATTGACATGATCGTATTGCCACCTGGTTTGACAGCAGCTTCCTTGACCTTGACCTCCACTAAGACCAAGGAGCTGTGTTTGGGACCCCCGGGGGTCAAGAGCAGAGGGCTCAGGGTCCATCTTTAGGCCTGTTACTATGAGTGGGGAGGACCAATGCAGATAACATCTACAAAAAGGCAAGGCAGCGGCTTTATCTTCTCAGGAAACTGAGACGTTTTAATGCTAGTAAACACACCCTGACCATGGTCTATAGATCACTCACTGAGAGTGTTCTCACGTTTAACATCGTGTTCTGGTTTGGGAATCTCTCAGTTAGAGATAAAAACAAACTCACCCATATAGTCAACCAGGCAAGTAAGATCATTGGAGACAAACAATTGCAACTTCAGGACATATACAACCGCACCATAACCAAAAAAGCAATCCAGATTTACAATGATTCTACCCCTCTTCGCTCTGAATTTAACTTGTTAACTTGGAGGCAAAACTAGCTAAAAAGAAGGGTTACAAAACTTTGTTTGTGCCAACTGCTGTGAACATTTTAAATAAGAAAATGTTTAAATAGTTCACCTAACACCCACTGTTCATGATCACTGTTGCTGTGTTTATGTGAATGCATTTTATATAGTATTTTAATGCATCTGTGTATTTTATGTAATGTTTTATTGTTGTAACTGACTGCCGGTGTGCCAAAGACAAATTTCCATTTTATGTCAATTTAATGGACAATAAAGTTTTCCTTATCCTTATCCTACATATTTACTGATGATTTTTCAGGGGCAAGTGGCTGTTTTCCTGGCAGTCAGCGTAAGTTATGGTAGCATCAAATGTTCAGATCAGACATCAGCCCAGAATACACAAGCAATGCTGTTCAGTCACTTTGAAGGGATAGAGGTAAGACATAAGACATCATCTCCCATTCTCCCTATAACTCCTCATCCAAGTGATACCTGGCTTAGTGGCTTAGAGAGACAGTTGAGAGAACCTTTGGAAATCAGAAGGTGCCTATTATTTAAAACAATGGACTATATACTACTTGTCCTGTAATTACTGTTAGAGCGGCTTCGGATTAATAACAACGCACAACATTCCGTATTCTGTAGGTTCATTTATTGGACAACAGCCCGACTTTCGCTTAAACAAAACAATAAAGAATTCGTATAGATTCGTATATTCCGTTGCTTCTATACAATGTGCTATGCTATGTGTGTGGTTGAAATGTTTGTCCCTGCCGCTCTGGTTTCTGATCACCTGCCGTCACCCGCCTCATCACAGAGTGACACCCATTAGTCAACGTCCAACGTCATCACATTACCATAACAATCAGAAGATCGTATAAATAATAGCAGCAATAGCAAACAAAATAACTCAACATTTCATAATATTTCATATCTCAGGCATAATTCATAGAAAATAAATAATAATCATAAATTATAAAGCAAGTCTACAAATGGCTTCAACATACCGGCCCCTAATTGACCATTAAAGGGCAATTCAATTCAAATCATAAGAAGCCATACAGTAAGCTCAAGTCCTTGGTGACAATATACAAAGATTGCCAAATGTTCATCTCCAAATGGAAAACAAAATCCAAGTTCATCTTCTTTGAAGAAAAAGGGTAGGTCCGTGTGTGTGTGTGTGTGTGTGTGTGTTTGTGTGTAAAGGGGGGGGGGGGGGGGGGTCTTCGACCACGATGTGTCGTGGCAGTCAGCAGTCCCCATAGAATCAAGGGTGGCAGTTCCGTCTATGAACATCAACTGCACCGGTACGGGTTCGGTAGGCCGTCCGGGGGGGGGGGGGCCTTAATATCCCATGCTTGTCAGATCATGTCTTTCAGGAGACACAGCTTGGTAATGGGCCTCTCCAATGATCCATTCTGTGTCTTCACTTTGACACGGCGTACATGTCCCTCTTTGTCGGGAAAGGTTTCCATGATGCGGCCCATGGGCCAGGAGTTGCGAGGTGAGTTTTCATCGATGATGAGCACTAAGTCTCCAGGCTTTAGATTTCCCTTCACCTCGTTCCACTTTTGTCTCTCCTGCATCAAAGGAAGGTATTCACGTGTCCAACGTTTCCAGAAGAGGTCTGCTATATATTGGACCTGTTTCCATCTTCGTCTGGAATAGCTGTCATGCTTCCCGAACAGTCCAGGTGGAAGAATGGGCATTCCTTTAATTTGAAGCAGGTGGTTAGGTGTTAATGGCTCGGGGTCTTTTGCATCCTCGGATACAGTCGTTATAGGGCGATCGTTCATGATGGCCTCCACCTCGCATAAAGCCGTTTGGAGGCACTCATCGTCCAGGGTTTGTTCCTTTGTGATTGAGTAGAGGATCTTTTTGATGACGCGGATGAGGCGCTCCCATACGCCTCCATGATGAGGACCGTAGGGTGGGTTGAATGTCCACTTTATACCTTCAGCTTGAACCGAATGCTGGATCTTTTGAAGGTTTAGGTGGTCGAATGCCTCTCGAAGTTCTCGTTCGGCTCCAACGAAATTAGTTCCGTTGTCCGAAACAATTTCTCTCACTTGGCCTCTTCTGCAGATAAACCTTCGGAGTGCAGAAATACAGGAGTCTGTATCCAAGGTGTAGGCCATCTCCAGATGTATGGCTCTACTGGCAAGACACGTAAACAGAGCTCCATACCTCTTCACTTTACTCCGGCCCCTCTTGACTTCGATAGGACCAAAATAGTCCAAGCCAGTGTGGGTAAAGGGGGGCAGGTCAGGTGTTATTCGATTTAAAGGCAAGTCTGCCATCTTTTGTTGTAGAGCAGTGCCATGCCATCGCCTGCAGAGCACACACTCACGGGTTATCTTTCTTGCAGCAGAATTGGCTTTGATGATCCAGTACTTGGTTCGGAGTTTGGAGAGCATCTGATTTCTACCACAATGACCCACCAAGATGTGAATGTGGTTCAACAGTAGTTTTGAGAAGTGATGGTCATTGGGTAGGATAGCCGGATGTTTCGTAGCCTCTGGCATCGCCAACTTACTTAACCTGCCTCCAACCCTCAGGATTCCATTTTGGAGGACAGGGTCAAGTTTGTAGATCCTACTGCTCCTTTTCACTGTTTGGCCTTTTTCCAAGGAAGTCATCTCATCTCGGAATGATCGTAGTTGGATGTAGGATATGAGTGACTCTTCAGCCTCAGCAAGATCTTTCACAGACAGTTGTTCTGATTGGCTTGATGTGTGCAGAGTGTAACCTGCAGCTTTCTTCTGAAGGCACAAGTGTCTCAGAGTCGTTTTGAATTTCAAGAGCCAGGCTGCTGATCGGATTAATCTGTCCCATGATGAGAAGTGCTCAATAAAGCGACTCAAAGGACATTGATTCTGTAGAGCCGATGTAGCGAAAGTCACAGCCGTTTTCTTGATCTCTGGGTCACTGTCGGAGAGTACTAGTGGTACTTCAGAAAGTGTCGGCCATTCTGATTCAGGTTGCATCATGAAGTCTGGTCCTTTCAGCCAGCATCCATCCCTAAGGAAAGCGTTTGCTCGCATACCTCTTGATGCACTGTCTGCCGGATTGATTGCCGTCTTTATGTGGCGCCACTGGGATTTGTGTGATAGGTCTCGAATAGTTGATACTCGGTTAGCCACATAGGTCTGAAATCTCCGGGTGTCGTTTAAGATGTACTTCAGGACCGAGGTGCTGTCTGTCCAGAAGACAGAATCGGTTAGGGTCACCTCGAGCTCTCTCCTCAGCATCCTGTCCATCCGTGCAGCAAGGACAGCACCTGCAAGTTCGAGCCTCGGTATAGTCACCACTTTCAGAGGTGCAACTCTTGCTTTCCCTATGACAAAAGCAATGTGAGTTAGTCCGCTGTTGCTGGTCAGTTTAAGGTAACTGACCGTGCCGTAGCCCCGCTCACTCGCATCACAGAAGTGGTGCAGTTGTGCGCTAGAGGTTTCGAAGTTTGGTGGCTTAAGGCATCTCTGGACTCTAAGGTCCGAAATCAGGTCAAGCTCTTTAAGCCAGTCTTTCCATTTCTCTGCGAAAGCACTTGGAATCTCCTCATCCCAGCCGCAGTTCAGTTTGCAGAGCTCTTGTAGTATCGCTTTCCCTGTCAGCATGACTGGTGCTAGTAACCCAAGAGGGTCGTAAACAGAGTTCAGCACTGACAGGATACTTCTGCGGGTGAGTGACTGTTGTTTCGGAGTGATCATAAAGAAGAATGTGTCAGTCTCTATGTCCCATCGCATGCCTAGTGCTCTCTCTACAGGCAGTTTGTCCGTGTCGAGGTCTAGGTTTTTCACTTCCTTAGCCCTTTCTTCTGCTGGTACAGAGGTGAGGACAGAACGACTGTTACTGGTCCATTTGGTGAGTCTGAATCCACCAGTAGCACATACTGCTTTCAACTCCTTTACCAGACAGATCGCTCGTTTCTCATTTGAGACTGATTTGAGACAGTCATCCACATAGAAGTTCTGTCGAATAGTGTTAAGAACTTCGGTGCCATACTTTCCTTCATTATCATCAGCCGTCTGTTTCAGTGCGAAATTGGCACAGCTAGGTGACGATACTGCTCCGAAGAGATGGGAGGTCATTCGGTACTCTGCCAGTGGCTCATTGGTGTTACCTCCAGGCCACCACAGGAATCTTAGGAAGTCCACATCATTCTCGGGTATTTTTACTTGATGGAACATTCCTTCGATGTCCGCCATTACTGCCACTGGTTCCTGTCGGAATCGAAGGAGTACACCCAACAAGGTGTTCGTAAGGTCAGGACCTTGCAGCAGTTCGGCATTCAAAGAAGTCCCCTGAAAGGACGAAGTACAGTCAAATACCACCCGGATTGTCTTTTTCCTTTTGTGATAGACCCCATGGTGGGGAATGTACCACAATCTTCCATCAT
Source organism: Electrona antarctica (assembly GCF_951216825.1). Lineage (NCBI taxonomy): Eukaryota > Metazoa > Chordata > Actinopteri > Myctophiformes > Myctophidae > Electrona > Electrona antarctica. The sequence goes on along the minus strand of NC_136800.1, from coordinate 16,352,452 downwards.
TCCGGAGGAGCTGTTCTTCTGGGACTCTTTCTGCATGTCCTTTCATCAGGACGTCGTTCATGAAGGTGACGTAATCGTTGCGAAAGGCCTCGTCTTTCTTAAATCTCTGCCTGAGACTTGTGGTTCTTTGCTCTGCCACCTTCCTGTTGTTCGGCACGCAGATGTTGTCTTGACGGAAGGGGAGTCGTATGACATAGTGACCTTCTTTCATCGTGATGGAGTCATTGACCACTTTTAGGAACTTCTTGTCTTCAAATGAGTGCTCTTGCTTCTCATTGTAAGCCAGCTCTGAAAAGTCCTGATTATATTGTTTAACAAGAAGCTCTTCAAGTTTGGCTACAGAAATTCTGTTTGAAGTTATCCGTGGTCGACCATGCTCATCTGCTGGAGTGGTACTGCCAAGAGGTCCATTTACAGTCCAGCCCAGGCGTGTCAGAACTGCATAGGGCCCGTCACTTTGACTGTTAATGACTCTCAACGGCTCGATTGCCTTCGGGACATTTGCTCCAATCAATAGAGCTACTTCTGCTCTGATGGAGTTCAGTTGGACGTCCTTCAGGTAAGGCCACGCCTCCAAGTCCGCTTGTATGGGGATGTTTTCCTGACTGACAGGTATGGAATTCTGAGTGAAGACCTCTGGGAGTTCAATGAAGCTGCTTCCATCTAGGCTGCATACTTCCAGTCCAGTCATAGTATAGGTTTTCACTGGTTTCTCTTGACCCATTGTTTTAAGAAGGATCTCTGTTCTTCTTCCTCTAATAGACAACTGTTCCATTAGTTTCTCCGTACAAAAGGTTGCGTTGCTTCCGGGATCCAGAAACGCATATGTTTCAATAACACAGCTTCCCTTATTAGCTTTTACCTTCACAGGTACAACTGCCAACTTGTAGTCTGTAGTTCCGGCCCCCGTACGCTCCGTAGACACCATAGCGCTGGTGACAGGGTTGCTCTTGTAGTTGGCATCCTTCTTGGCTGTCATGTCTGCTGGAGAGAAATTCTCGATGTGCAAGACAGTAGGGTGTTTCTTCTCACAAAGGTGACAAGTGAGACGTTTCCTGCATGTAGCCGTCATATGTCCTCTCATCAGGCAGGCAAAACAGAATCCCTGTTTCTTTAGAAATTCAATCTTGTCTTTGTGAGGAACCTTTGACATGGTTTGACATGATTCCATCGCATGATTCCCTTTACAGAATACACAAGGCTTGACAAAAGCCCTGTTCATCGTTGTGGTGTCCGTTATTCTGTTTCCTTTTTCATTGGAGATCATGTCAGTTTCTGTCTTTTCCACAACAGGCGTAACCGCAGTCACAAAACTTTTCTTGCTGCTGGACTTCGTATACGGCAAGTCTATTTTGGGGTTTCTTGCCCTCGTACTTCCAGCATCATCTTTAATTTCTCCAAAGACAGGATCCAGAATGATCTTGGCCTGTTTTTCAATAAACTCAATCAGGTCATAGAACCTAGGTCTTTGCTGGGTTTCATCAACGATGTCACATACAGTAGATCTCCACTTCTCTCTCAGCTTATAGGGGAGTTTTGAGACAAGTTGCTTCATATTAGATGGCAAGTCAAGCTCTGTCATGTATGGAAGATCTCTGACTGCATTACCACAGCTCCTTAGGTAAAGCGCATAGCTGTTTAGGGCCTTTCCATCATCTGATTTTATTGGATTCCAGGTTAAGGCCTTTTCAATGTATGCAGTGGTTATTTTGAAATCATCGCCAAAGTGATGTTTAAGCAGCTGCTTGGCCTCTGGATAGCCTGTTGCAGCACTCAAATGCAAACAGCTTCGTACCAATTCCTTTGGCTGTCCGACTGTATACTGTTCCAGGAAGTACAGTCGATCCTCATTACTTTCAGTTTTGTTCTCAATATTATGCTTAAAGGCTTGCATAAATGGTCGGTAGGCAAGGGGATCCCCATCAAACACCGGGACCGCTCTTCCTGGCAGTGAGGCCAGCCTCTGCTGTGCCATAAACAAATCAGCCAGGTCTGTCTGTCTTTGCAGAATAGCTGTGAGGTCACGTTTATCAGGCCTCGCATGCATTTCACTCCTAGGAGTGGACCTGTCTTGCCTTTGGGACCCGTCTCGTCCTGCATCAGACACGAAAACTTTAGAGGCACGGGGTTTTGTTGCTGCTGCTGTAGCTTCTGCTGCAGCTGCTGCTGCTGCTGTCATAGCATAACCTTTCATCATAGGCCTTCTGTTGGCTTGTGGTGGGCCTGATGGAGCCTGCATAAGGTTCTGTAATGGTGTTTTAGGTATGGCTCCAAGGCCATGAAGGATAAGGTCCACATGTGACAGGCTTAAATCTGTGCTATACACAGCAGATCGTGCCGCCCCTAGTTGATCTGGGTCAGGGGACCTTTTCTCCACCTTTTCATTTTGATATGATTCCGTTCCATTTTCTCCATGATTTGCATTTTGCTCCATATTCTCAAAACGTTCCAGAGTTTTCAATTTTGCATCACTTGCAGCAATATCTGATTCCATAGCCAGTGATTCCAGTTGTGCATTCAATTTCATTTTCTCCATTTCCAGTGCATGTTTTCTTTTTAGACCCTCAGCTCTGGCCATTAAAGCAGCTTTGTCTGCTGCAACTTTCATGCGCTCTGAGGAAATAGAGCTAGTTCTTGATGCTTTTGAACTTGACACTGAGACCCCTGACACAGACACACTGTCAATTGTTTCCACCAGAGTTTGTGGGTCAGGCTCTGGCTGCGCACCTTTTAACCATTTTTCCACTTCACCCATAAATGCATTGTAATTGGCCATTTTTGGTTCATACCAGTTTACATTCTCATCATTTCTCACATCCTCAGTGAGTAATTCCTGAACAGTCACATGCTGCATTTTAAATTCATCCAGAACCTTTATGAATTCAGCAACACAATGACGTACACTGTCAGTATCAACACCCGCATCCATCATTTGTTCAATTTCGTTCATTTTGCGAGTGCAGTGCCCAAGTTTGCCCTTGCGCGTCGCGCTGAGGACTTTAAATTCTGAACTCATTTATTTTGGATTAATTTCAGCGGCCATTTCAGCCTCCACAAGTTCCATATTTTCCGTCATTGTCACAGTTTATTTCATAGACATCAGTTTCATTAATTGACAGTTTCGATTAGTTTAGTTCATTCATTTGAATATCCCTTTGATCATTCATTTAGTTTTCCCATCCGTATAACGCACAACAGTGACAGCGCAGCACAGTTCATTGTTCATTTGAATTCCCTCTTGTGTGGTCTTAGCCACGTTCATATGCATCACAGTTCACAGTTCACGATCATGTTATTTATTTCGTATGATAGCCAGGCACTTTAGTTTTATTTTGTATCCTTTATTGACAGTTTGGAAATGAATCGATTGAGTGGATCAACGGATCGCAGCAGAGCGCACTTGCGCTACTATTGTTTAGGCTACTTACGATACGGAGTACGGACCATGAAGTGTTTTTGGCAGCTGTCCAAAGTCCTCTCCAAGAACATCATTGCGTGGGAATTCAGGTGCTTTTCATTCAGAATGTCGATGTTGTCTGCGATCTGGCTGTTGTTTACTTTAGGGTCATTTCAACTTTGTTAGAGCGGCTTCGGATTAATAACAACGCACAACATTCCGTATTCTGTAGGTTCATTTATTGGACAACAGCCCGACTTTCGCTTAAACAAAACAATAAAGAATTCGTATAGATTCGTATATTCCGTTGCTTCTATACAATGTGCTATGCTATGTGTGTGGTTGAAATGTTTGTCCCTGCCGCTCTGGTTTCTGATCACCTGCCGTCACCCGCCTCATCACAGAGTGACACCCATTAGTCAACGTCCAACGTCCAACGTCATCACATTACCATAACAATCAGAAGATCGTATAAATAATAGCAGCAATAGCAAACAAAATAACTCAACATTTCATAATATTTCATATCTCAGGCATAATTCATAGAAAATAAATAATAATCATAAATTATAAAGCAAGTCTACAAATGGCTTCAACAATTACAGTGATGCTATAATATAGATGTACAGTATGTCGATATATTATTGCTATTGTCTTATCTCCTCGCAGAAAATGTATGTACGTCATTGTAAAGTTGGCCGAGTGGCCAAGGCTCCAAAAAGTGACAGAATCCAGCAATACCATTTAGAGTTTTATTTTTCCCCGCTGCAGCAGTATTTACAGTGGAAGGCCTTCATATAATTAGTCCTCAATAATGCTCATTATAATATGGTACAATTTTTGTCTGTGTCTCAGAGGAGGGCTGTGAACCGTTCAGAAACGGGTTAGTGTTAGGGTTAGTTTTTCAGTTTTAGTTTTCATTAGTTTTCATGTTGATGAAAAAAAGTCTAATGATGATGTCACTGGTAGGTTTCTGAACTGTCTACAGCCCTATATGAGGTGAAGTCGTACTTTAACCACTTAGGTTCTAGGCCTATAACTTCTTCATATGACAAATAGCCGATCTACAAACACTTGTACATTGACTTTTTAAAAATAATAAAAAGGGGTTCATGTGGTTAACATAATAATCACTCTTAATGAAATAGTTAAATTACCTTAAACATAAATATATAGTCATATTTCCCAATAAACGACCCAGAACTCCATATATGGAGATGATTGACTTGCGGCTCCATATATGGAGCCAGCTGTGTCATTTGAGTCTGACATCATACTGACAGTTAGATTAGATGATGACATACAACGTATTTGGGAGTAGCTGTAGTGAGAACTCTATATGCGGTTGATGGCTGAGTCATCGTGACATCAGCAGGATGACACAGACATCTCGCTTTATAAAAAGGGTAGGCGCAGTGACTTTTTTCATTGTTTATCATTGCATTGCTCTTCATATATAAGAAATACAGACCTGCAACATCATCCTTGACTGCTTGAGAGGGACTCATCACACGAGAAAATGATAGCCGCACATCTGCTGTCGTACCTCTTCACACAACGTAATCAAGACCAAATACAAAAAGTGGACAAATATCTGTACCACTTGCGGCTGTCTGATGAGACCCTGATGGACATCTCGTCGAAGTTTCGACTAGAGATGAATAAGGGCCTGCGCTGTGACAACAACTCTATTGCAGCTGTCAAGATGCTGCCCACATATGTGCGCTCAATTCCCGATGGAACGGAGAACGGTGATTTCTTGGCCCTGGACCTTGGCGGGAGTAACTTCCGTGTGCTGCTGGTCAAAGTGTTGTCAAATGGCAAGCAGAAGGTGGAAATGGAAAATCAGATCTACGATATTCCAGAACACCTTAAGAGAGGCTGCGGCTCAGAGTTGTTCGACCACATAGCTGATTGCTTGTCTCAGTTCCTGGATAAGATGGGCATAAAACAGAAAAAACTTCCACTGGGTTTGACCTTCTCTTTCCCTTGCCAGCAGAGCAAGTTGGATGAGAGTATTCTGGTAGCATGGACCAAAGGCTTCAAGGCGAGTGGAGTTGAAGGGAAGGATGTGGTCAGTCTCCTGAGGAAAGCTATCAAGAAACGAGGGGACTTTGACGTTGACATAGTGGCTGTCGTTAACGACACAGTGGGCACAATGATGACTTGTGGCTATGAAGACCATCAGTGTGAGATTGGCCTGATTGTAGGAACAGGCACCAATGCCTGCTATATGGAGGAAATGCGCAACTTGAAGATGGTGGAGGGTGATGAGGGGAGGATGTGCGTCAACATGGAATGGGGAGCTTTTGGAGATGATGGGACCCTAGAGTTCATGCGCACTGATTTTGACCGGGAGTTGGATGCCGGATCCCTAAACCCTGGCCATCAGCTGTTTGAGAAGATGATCAGTGGTCTATACATGGGGGAGCTCGTGCGACTGATCCTGGTGAAGCTGGCTAGGGACAAGCTGCTATTCCAAGGACAGATAACACCAGACCTCCTCACCACTGCACAATTCCACACCAGCTATGTCTCAGCCATTGAGAAGGACAAGGACAAAGAGGGTCTGGCGAGTGCTCAGACAGTGCTCCGCGGCCTGGGACTGGAGCCATCATCTGAGGATTGCCTAGCCACCCAGAAGGTGTGCCAGATTGTGTCGACAAGGGCCGCCCACCTCTGCGCTGCCACAGTGGCAGCTGTGTTACAGCAAATCAAGGACAACAGGGGAGAAGAGAAGCTCCGCACCACCATCGGTGTCGATGGGTCTGTCTACAAAAGCCATCCACACTTTGCAAAAAGGCTCAGCAAGATGGTGCGGCAGCTGACGCCAGGCTGCAGCGTGTGCTTCCTACGTTCAGAGGATGGCAGTGGGAAGGGAGCAGCCATGGTGACAGCAGTGGCCTATCGCCTGGCCAAGCAACATGCAGAGCGTCAGCGCATCCTTGACGAGTTACGACTTAGTGACGAGCAGCTGCTAGATGTGAAGAGGAGGATGGGTGAAGAGATGGTGCAGGGTCTGGCCAAGGAAACCCACAAGGTAGCCAGTGTCAAGATGCTGCCCACCTATGTCCGGGCCACACCAGATGGAACAGAAAGTGGTGACTTCTTGGCTCTGGACCTTGGTGGCACCAACTTCCGTGTGCTCCTGGTGCACGTGCGAAGTGGCAAGAGGCGTAATGTAGAGATGCACAAAAAGATCTACGCCATCCCGCAAGAAATCATGCAGGGCCCAGGAGAGGATCTCTTCGACCACATTGTACAATGCATTGATGACTTTCTGGCATATATGGGAATGAAAGGCAGATCCTTACCTCTTGGCTTTGTATTCTCTTTCCCCTGTCAACAAAATGAACTGGATCAGGGCATTTTGCTGAAATGGACAAAGGGTTTCAGAGCTAGTGGCTGTGAGGGGGAGGATGTAGTGACACTGTTGAAGGATGCCATCCAACGCACATGTGAGCTTAGATTGGATGTAGTGGCATTGGTGAATGACACGGTGGGGACAATGATGACTTGCGCCTTTGAGGATCCTCTGTGTGAAGTGGGACTCATTGTAGGAACAGGCACCAACACCTGTTACATGGAAGAGATGGAGAATGTAGAGTTGGTGGAAGGTGAGGAGGGGAAAATGTGTGTCAACATGGAGTGGGGGGCATTTGGAGACCATGGGGAGCTTGATGACTTCCGTACAAAGTTCGACCACGCCGTGGACAACACCTCGACCCACCCGGGGATACAGAGGTATGAGAAGATGATCAGCGGGATGTACCTGGGGGAGATCGTCAGGAACGTGCTGCTGGAGTTCACTGCCAAAGGACTGCTATTCAGAGGAGTGCCTGAGCGCCTCAATACTCCAGGCATCTTTGAGACCAAGTTCCTGTCACAGATTGAAAGTGACCGACTGGCACTGCGGCAGGTACGCTCCATCCTAAAACACTTGGGCCTTGAAGAAACCACCTGTGATGACAGCATTCTGGTGAAGGAGGTGTGCAGTGTGGTGTCACGGCGTGCTGCCCAGCTGTGTGGCGCAGGCCTCGCTGCTGTCATGGACAAGATCCGGCAGAACCGTCACTTGGAGCGGCTCCGCATCACTGTGGGGGTGGACGGAACCCTCTACAAACTACACCCGCATTTTTCCAGCATCATGCAGGAGACGGTTGGGAAATTGGCACCACAGTGCGAGGTCACCCTGCTGCACTCAGAGGATGGCAGTGGGAAGGGAGCAGCGCTCATCACAGCCGTGCTCTGCAGGATCAGAGATGCAAATCAGCTGAGGCACTAATGACTCCCTGTGCTCTGAAAACGCTTGATGCATTCTTCAACAGATATCTCCATTCTGACAGGAGGAATATTCCTTGTCATTTTGAAACGCAAGCACCCGACCGGCTGATTGAAAATGTTAATAAAATAAAATAAACTGTGAAAACACACTGTGTGTAAAATCCAGACTGGGGGCAAAAGACTATGCCCGTGGACATAAAGATGGGGCAGGAAAGACAATGTGAATTTAATATGCAATGTCAAACATGTGTATAGTCTAATCTGTGCAGTGTTTTTGTTATTTTTGGTAGGTAGCCTATATTTTCTTGTATATGAGTATCTGTTGGGGGAAGGGAGCGGTATGTATGTATATGAGTGTGTTGTTGTCTTTGTAAGTAAAGAAATGTAACAATAAACATATTGTGAAAAAAACCATGATGACGTTTTGAAACGCAAACAGCCAAAAATGCATGAAATTCTGGGACACTGTAATGATCATAAATTACCTGTTAATGATACATTACCTCATACAGTATATGACATGATATATGAGGTAATGTCTACAAAATAGACTGCAGTATCTGAACTAAGGGAAAATTCACCAAGATCCGAAATAAAAAATAAGTGAAATGGGTGCCATTTCTTACGCCTTGGATGGCAATTGGATGATTTGAGGCATTTCCGACCGGTGCCGGAGATTAGCTGGTAACGGACGGAAGACAGACGGACGGACGCACACACACGTGGACTCACACACGGACATACTCTCTCCCCATGCCTTCGGCCTGGTGGAGACAATAATGATGCAAAAGCTAACCCTAGAGTTGGTACTGGGGGCCCCATTGACGGGCATTGACATGATCGTATTGCCACCTGGTTTGACAGCAGCTTCCTTGACCTTGACCTCCACTAAGACCAAGGAGCTGTGTTTGGGACCCCCGGGGGTCAAGAGCAGAGGGCTCAGGGTCCATCTTTAGGCCTGTTACTATGAGTGGGGAGGACCAATGCAGATAACATCTACAAAAAGGCAAGGCAGCGGCTTTATCTTCTCAGGAAACTGAGACGTTTTAATGCTAGTAAACACACCCTGACCATGGTCTATAGATCACTCACTGAGAGTGTTCTCACGTTTAACATCGTGTTCTGGTTTGGGAATCTCTCAGTTAGAGATAAAAACAAACTCACCCATATAGTCAACCAGGCAAGTAAGATCATTGGAGACAAACAATTGCAACTTCAGGACATATACAACCGCACCATAACCAAAAAAGCAATCCAGATTTACAATGATTCTACCCCTCTTCGCTCTGAATTTAACTTGTTAACTTGGAGGCAAAACTAGCTAAAAAGAAGGGTTACAAAACTTTGTTTGTGCCAACTGCTGTGAACATTTTAAATAAGAAAATGTTTAAATAGTTCACCTAACACCCACTGTTCATGATCACTGTTGCTGTGTTTATGTGAATGCATTTTATATAGTATTTTAATGCATCTGTGTATTTTATGTAATGTTTTATTGTTGTAACTGACTGCCGGTGTGCCAAAGACAAATTTCCATTTTATGTCAATTTAATGGACAATAAAGTTTTCCTTATCCTTATCCTACATATTTACTGATGATTTTTCAGGGGCAAGTGGCTGTTTTCCTGGCAGTCAGCGTAAGTTATGGTAGCATCAAATGTTCAGATCAGACATCAGCCCAGAATACACAAGCAATGCTGTTCAGTCACTTTGAAGGGATAGAGGTAAGACATAAGACATCATCTCCCATTCTCCCTATAACTCCTCATCCAAGTGATACCTGGCTTAGTGGCTTAGAGAGACAGTTGAGAGAACCTTTGGAAATCAGAAGGTGCCTATTATTTAAAACAATGGACTATATACTACTTGTCCTGTAATTACAGTGATGCTATAATATAGATGTACAGTATGTCGATATATTATTGCTATTGTCTTATCTCCTCGCAGAAAATGTATGTACGTCATTGTAAAGTTGGCCGAGTGGCCAAGGCTCCAAAAAGTGACAGAATCCAGCAATACCATTTAGAGTTTTATTTTTCCCCGCTGCAGCAGTATTTACAGTGGAAGGCCTAACAAACAAAAAACCACTGAAGACTACTCAACTCACAAAAAGACAGATGAAACTTAGCTTGGAAGCAAATTAGGAAACAAAAACCCAGAACGTGAGAAACTGTATTAGGCTATAAACCCTTCCAAAAAGGGGACCCCTAGCAGCTCTCCCTGGGTGTTACCTGCTTGTTGCCCAAGCCACCACTGAACCTCGGCATCCTGCAGCCTCCCTTTTATACTGGGTGAGACCATACCAAGAACACAGAATTAATTGGTAACCACTTAACTCAACTAAGGCAAACCATGGCCCATGAGTTGGTTTACACAATTTATTATATACGGTTTTACTAAACCTATTCCAAATACATTTCAGGCACTGCATCATTAACATAAGAGAACATATAACACAAGAGCTCTTTGAAAACATAAGAAACATAAGACAGACACCCCTCCTGCTCTATAGCACTTGGTACCTTCCCCCACTCAATCAAGAGGATCACCAGTACAACTGCAGGAGAGCCAGGTGCCACACAATCATTAACAACACAATTCCCAATCAACAGAAATGCTGTTAAAACCCATGCACCATCTTTGTGTCCGTTTATAATTCATGTTTGTACAAATAATAAAATAAGAACAACATGCAACACTAATGTCCAGTCACACAGTCCTCCAAGCCGGCTTGCTGTTAAATAGAAGCAGCTGTGTAGTAGTGTATGCTGGTTTGTTCCTCTTTAGTCTATAGGGCACGGGCTGCCCCGTGACAGTCATTATTAAATGTATGCCCTGACATCCTGAATGAAGAAATAGCACTATAGCAGATATACAAGCTAACAGCACAGCACTATTTTTGAATAGTAAACTGTTAATAAAGTATTCATTCAATCAATCAATCAATCAATCAATCAATCATGTTGACCAAGCTTACACCCCAGAGCTTCCTGAGACCCCTCTTTTCTACAATAGAACACCACCAGGGCACAATAGCCATGTCACTGGCCAGTCACACCTGGCTCTTTTCGGATCACTGTGTACGTTTAGTAAGCAATGAAGAAAGTTATGGATACATTCTGAACTAAAAGAAAAAGACCTGGGAGGTTGAAAGCAGTCACTGTCATCGCTAAATAAATATGATCACAGATTGCTCATACAGTATCCTACACTCCTACAGTATGACCGGCTGCTACACACCCATGATGCAGTACATACATACACAATCAGTCATGTATGATGCAGTCTTCAACAGCTCCATGGAGGTAGAGAGCTAAGAATTTGCTGAATGTTTCAGGATGGTATCCTGATAGGCCAGCTGGAACCTTCACCTTTTTCTTCCTGATGAGTGGTCGCACCTTTGCATAGTCATAGAGCAGATTGTTCTCATCCAGCCACACCTGGTTCTTAACACCCTGGTCGTCACGGAGATCAGTGGTGTTCAGCTGGAAGATGACAAATTCGAATTGTCTACCGTTGGTCCCGACAGCCTGCACGGTTATAGGATGGTCCAGTATGCTCTGAGGCTGAGGCCCATACAATTTGTCTGCACGTGCCAAAGCGTTTCCATAGGCGAACATGATCATCTTGGCTCTGAGCTGTGGTGGATGCAACCTAGGTATAACCTCCCCCGTCTCCAGGAAGTAAAGAGTATGGGCATGAGGGTAAGGGTAATCATCTTTGAAACCTGTGTAATTCTCTCTCTTATACGCATGTATTTTCTGTAAATCGATAGCTGGAGAGATGGGGTAGAACGTTTCTAGAACATGATCTGTTGTGCTCTGAACTTCCTGTTTCCCAGCAAGTGCTGGGAGAGGAGCCATGCTGTTCAGCAGCACAGCATTCCTACCCCTCACCTGGAACAAATCTTCACCTCTTTCCCATGTAGCACAGAGTGTGTAATTCTCTGCTAGCATCCTCTTGCCCAGGGCTGGGTGTCTGGATTGTACTACACCACACAGATGGAGCAGGTTATTGAGCAGGGTGTAGCAATATTTGTGTTTCCTCGGCCTTCTCTCTGTTGTGTCCCAGAAACGAGCATGTCTGATGACATCCTGCACACGCTCATCCTGATCAGGGATCTGATTTGCTGGATCTTGGGCCAACGACAGGAGTTGAGGGGGCAGACCAGCGGTGAGCCTGGCCTTGGTCAACCACAAAGCCTGACGCACACCTTCCAGTACGCTAGACCTCTCGTTGAAGACGTAGCATGTTTGTTCTTTATAAAGTGGCATCTCTTGAAGCGGGGGTGAATTGTAATGACGTGGGTCCTTATAGTCTCTCTCCCATTTAGGGTAAACGGGCTTAGCGAGTCCCAGGGCATAGTGCATCTTTTCCCCCCAAGTTATCTTCTCCAGTCCTGGAATCTCGACTCTCTCCCTGGGTTTTGGTCGAGGAGGAACCTTGGCTGACAGTTGGCCAGTGACTTTGAAGTGTCGCCGACTTGTCCCACCATGTGAGAGGAGTCTCAAATCGTTGAGTGCTGTTGTTTGAGACAACAACGGAGCCGCTGATTTTAAACAGTGTGCTGTTTCTGTTATCATCTCGGCCCTGGGTCTGTTTGAATTATATTACATGTAGAACATGCATTACTGAAAGCTAAATCATCTTTGCCTTAACATGTACTGCATGTGGGTTACCATGCAGCCAGCCATATGTTCCACAACACTTTGTCACCACAACCTCACTTAACCATATATGGAGTTTATGTGTTACCTATAGTTCCATGGTGTCTATGATGTCAGCCCAGAATGTGCCAGCCTCTTCATTTCAGTCCATATATTTCAGCCTGCTCCTTATAGAACATCTTCTCAATCGGTAATGCAGAGTGTGTATGATCAGCCCCCAACTTTACCCTCAAAACTTGTTTATCTACTCCCTGATCTGGGTACAATGTTGCATTGCAAATGTATCCATCTTGAATTGGAGCCCGATATGTACTGTAGCTATTAAACCTCATGGAGACGAGAGTGAAATGTATTTGAAGATACCTTTGTTCAAAGATGTTTTGCATGTGTAGCCCCCAGCCAAGACCCAGCCCGCAACAGCTCTGCCAATCGGGCTCAGCCCTATTGGCACGACGGGTTGCGCGTTGGTCTGGCGAGTGGGAGCCCCGGGTTCAATCCCCGCTTCCGCCCAATGCTACACATGCAAAAGATTTGCCGGAAGTTGGAAACGGTTATTGATCTCTGCATAATAATATGCTCATGTGCATACTGTACATGGGACCGTCCGACTTCAAACGGCGGCCGATGGCAATGCGCACGTCGAGTTTGAAGTCAGTTATTACAGTTGTCCAGAACCTCTGGCCCAAAATTCCCATATATGCGCATTCCAACTGTATGGGCACTGATGACATCAGGATACTCCATATATGGGCATAAAAGGGATAAGGACTGACAGATACAGATATCTCCATATATGGGCATAAAGGGGACAAACAGCATTTGTCTTTACCAATAGCAGAAATGCAGGGGCACTGTCATCATCATACATCATCATACATCACATTCCATGCTCAGCCAATCAAATCATCACCATGTGGTACACACAAACACACAAAGCTGCCCTCAATAATAAACGTTTATTTAGACGGAACAGCGCATATTCATGAACACCACACATAAAATGGTGTGTAAATACACCAGATTTAGCAAGAATGCTAAATTCCATCTGTAGTCCCCATACAGAAAACAAGCAACATTACAAAAAAGAACACAAAGCACTTATACATATTATTAAGTGTACAAACAAAAGAGAAAATAACAGCAAAAGGGCCTAGTTTTGACAAGATACTCAAGAAAACTAGAAAAACCTACATTTTAGTTAGCCTATTTAAAAATGTTTGATTGTCCATGATCCATCCTTTTAATTGGACCTTAAAGGATATAAAAGGATTTTTGTGCAAAGGCTGTGCGTCTGGAGTCTAGATACACAACCTTTACGTAAAATTCCTTTTCAGAGAGAGAGAGAGAGAGACTCTAGACTACACCTCACTCACAATCCCCTCTGGTGACGGCCCTAGCTTGTACTGATGCCTGGGGCATAAACCATGTCAAGTTTTATACACAGCACACGCCTGTTTAAAGAGCTTCCGGTTACCATCGGTTATGTGGTATGATGGAGATGATTGTTAATATACATTTAAATACATGCATTTTAGTGGATACATCTTCGTCACCATCATCAGCAGGCATAATAATATATGAGAGACATTCACTTATGATTGAACATCTTGACATTTCTCTACAAGAGGCAGCATGCTCGGAACATGGTCATCCCTGACTGGGAAGTAACATGCAGGGAGACGCTTTCATTGGCCGACACAAATAGGACAGTGCCTCGCCATAGAGTGATGTCAGAGTGGCCTGCGGCTAAGGTTGCTGTGGCGTTACCCTCGATGACCAGGAGGATCCCGGCGCAGTCCAGTGGGGCGACAGTGTACCTCTTGACCGACGCTGGCACCTGTATCTTCATGACAGTGAAGTCTGGTATGGGGGGGTCATAGATGGTCACACAGGGGTCAGAGGGATCCTGAGCAGAGGGGAAGATCTTGGAACTGGCTGGAGCAGGAGTGTAGTTCAACATCTCACACAGCGTGTTGACGTCCCTATACTTGGGCGTCAGGCCAGCTCGGACTGTGTTGTCTGAACAGGCCATACACTCTATACAGTCACCACACAGGTAGGCATGGGGTTCATTGGCTCCGAGGAACATGGCCTGGCCAGGTTCCAGCACTATGTGATTCAGGAAGTAGATGGAGAAACATCCGATGTCACCGGGAAACTGGGCATGGAGACGGAGCAAAAGCTCTCCATTGCTACTGGATGTATTGCGTCCCGCTGCGGAGTCCTCGGTGACTCTCTTCACCAGCATGTTCAGTTGGTCGACGAGCACTTTTTCCTCACAGTTCATCATCCTCGTGAAGCACTTCTTCAGGGCTCCGCCCATACGGACCGCATAGCCCACACTGCACTGCAGCTCCTCCGCCATCTTACTCCCCACCAGCGCACAAAACTCTGGGACAGATGTCAGGAAACCCAGGATCTCCTCTACAGGCCTGAAGCCACAGAGCCCCTGGAAGTGGGTGAGAGCGATGACCATTTCTGGTTTGTGGTTGTTGTCTGGGTAATGTTCTGGAAATTGAGCATGGAGCCGAGCAGCCAGCTCCCTATTGGGATGTGCCTGTATGGACAGGGATGTGTTGATGGACAGCGCCTTCAAAAGGAAAGGAAGCTTGCCCTGAAAGGTGTCTTTGACCTTTGACCCCAGGCAGGCAGGGTTCTGGGTAATCCACTCTCCAAGGGTCCTCTGGGATATTCTGATGTCTTTGATCTGGGCATCACCGTTAGGGTGAGCACCCATCCACAGCTCTGCGTAGGGTTTGCCATCTTCTATGACAGCCAGAGGGTCTCCACCAACAACCAGTTTGGCTACCTGACTGTCGAGCCCAACCTTCCCCCATGCAAAGTTCTGAACAGCACAGGTCAGTGGAAATACTCTCACTTCCTCCATGGCTGCACTTTCTGTTGTCAGAGCTCTCTGCTCTGATTGTTCTGATAGCCATAAGGGTGATCTAACAGCTGTTTCTTAAACAGTAGCTGCAGTGCAAACCTGTCACTGATGGAGATCATTAAGGAAGTCTGAAGGTGGAAGAGAACAGTTCTAAATAACCCATGCCAAATTCCTTTAACTCACAGAAAAATAAGGAAATTAAAAGTAGTCTAAACTTCCTGAAATTGTAGTAAGAGAACAGGGAATGTTTATAGGCTTGTTTAATGTTTATGCCCGGTCGAGAACAGGACATATATAATGTAGAACTAGGCCTGCACAGGTAATCAAACATCATGATGTACGTAATTATGTAAATTAAACTATAAATATACAATGAATACTTTAAAGTGCGTTCAGGGATTGGCTGAAATCCAACCTGTGAAATATCTATGACATATGACTCCATATTTGGGCAAGGGTTAACCCAGATCCAGAGGAGTTGCGATATTGAGGGGGCAGAAAACAGCCCAGTCACGTGGTTCATGTACTCGCGCGAGCCCATAGACTCCAATGCATTCCGTAAACTTCCGGTTATCCCCATGCTCAATAGAAGTCTATGTAGAAGAGCCGCCATTGGACTGGCCCCATGAAGTGAACAGAGTTTGCGTAACTCTGCCCAGATCCAACAATACAAGTAAATTTCACAATACAAAATATTATTTTTGAGGGGCACTAGCCCCTCCAACGTCTGGCTTTCAGAAATGACGTCATGTGGCAGCCAAGTTATGGACTTTATGCTCCCCAAAAAACAGGACCCCAGCCAAGTCTATGGAATTGCTTTACGCAGGCAGTGACATCATCTGGCAGCCACAATGGGCTTCACGCAGGCAGTGACATCATCTGGCAGCCACAATGGGCTTCACGATAATTAATATTGGGCATATTTGTCGATTTGCACCGACGTCTAGCATATCCAGTCCATAAATGGGCATATAGTGATTGCAGTGAATCACTGAGCTACACTGTTAAATATCTATAATCAGAAAATAGCTGAATGGCACTGTAAAGGAACCGTATAGAAAGAGCCACAATGTTTGACATTGTTTTGAATATTCTGCATGACTGATCCCTGTTCTCTTCCTATAATTTTAGCAAGTTGAAACTATTTGATTTGATTTGAACAATTTTCTGTATGCGCCTACTCCTGTTTGGCAGAAATATGGCAGTATCCGTAGCACTTCACTTGGAGTTTGGAGGAGGGGCTGAGCTACTCTTTGATGGTGTCAAAGAGCATGATGTGACACTGACAAGCCAATCAGAGCCATGGGACATGAAGCAGCTGCTAGTTTGGATTCGACAAAACTTGCTGAAAGAACGTTCAGAACTCTTTGTTCAAGGAGACACGGTGAGACCTGGCATTCTGGTGCTCGTCAATGAAGCAGACTGGGAGCTTGTGGGGAAGTTGGAATACCAGCTTCAGGACCATGATAATATTGTGTTAATTTCTACTCTACATGGAGGTTAGATGAACTAGGGACCATACAGTACGCACACACAGACACCTATAAAAGCTATAGCCTATAACACACACATTTTATGACATACACAAATTCACACACCTTACAACTACATACATGGCAGTCTGTCTAACAAGACAAAGGGAACTATACTGTCTGTCAGTGTCACATGAACACTGGGAGGGAGGGAGTGAAAGGGTGTAAGGGTGAGGGTGCGAGAGGGAGACAGTCGGTTTTCTTTTAACTTGTCAAGCTGGTGGTACAGAGCTGTGGAGGAGAGGACATACATGGATGACTCAGTCAGTATTTGTCAAATACACCATACACCAGAAGAAAGGCCATACACCAGAAGAAAGGCCATACACCAGAAGAAAGGCCATACACCAGAAGAAAGGCAGGAGAAGTGCTAACCCCTCTTCCTGTCTCCGGTAGTCAGATCATAAACTCCTTTCAGTTCCCCTAAAAATGCCTCGAAGCCAAAGTTGAGGGCCTTTTTACCTTTTATGTTTCTGCACCTCAACTTTGTAAAAATCGCCCATCTCACATTAAGGCAAGCCTCACAGATCTATAATCTAAAGACACATCTGTTGCCGTTTGAGGTCGTTGTTGTGACCCCAGAAATGTTTGAAATTGAAATACACCTTAAATGTTTCCACCAAAATAGGGACACCATGTTTTAAAAAGTGGTTAAAACCCACCCTAGCTATAATTGATGTTGGTGATTTGTTATGGTACAGAAACTAGAGAAATTTGGTCACCAAAACAGAGTGGGCACCAGACCTCAGATTAGTGGGCACTAGGGAAACGTGTGCACCAAAACACAAAACACATGTAGACCGGATATGCATACTCCCAGGCCTTCTCCAGGATTCCTGGTCTGGTCAGTTGTTCCACGGCCAGGACGGAATCCACATTGCTCCTCCTGAATCTGAGGTTCGGCTATCGGCCTTTCCAGCACCTTGGCGTAGACTTTCCCCGGGAGGCTGAGTAATGTGATACCTCTGTAATTGGCACACACCCACTGATCCCCATTTTTAAACAGTGGGACCACCACCCCGGTCTGCCACTCCCTCTGCACTGCCCCAGACTTCCACGCAATGTTGAAAAGGCGTATCAACCAAGACCCAGACACACCCAATCAACACCCAGAGCCTTCAGCATTTTTGGACGAATCTCATCAAACCCCGGGGCTTTGCCACTGTGGAGCTGCTTAACTACCTCAGTGACTTCCTTCCGGGAGATTTACGACGATCCCCCATCATCCTCAGGCTCTGCTCCTGTCAGGGAGGGTGGGTCTGATGTTATTGGGTTTAGGAGTTCCTCAAAGTGTTCCATCCAACGCCCTACGTTGGATGGAACACTCCAACGTAGGGCGTTTGAAGTCAGCAGAGTCCCTTCCTTACCATGCACGGCTTGGATGGTTCCCCGCTTTCCCCTCCTGAGGTGTCGTACGGTCCTCCAGAATAACTTTGGTGCCGCCCGAAAGTCCTTCTCCATGGATTCCCCGAACTCCTCCCACACCCGCTGCTTTGCCTCAGTCACAGTGGCGGCTGCTGCCCTTCGAGCCTGTCGGTACCCTGCAACTGCCTCTGGAGTCCCCCGGGATAACATATCCCAGTAGGCCTCCTTCTTCAGTCGGACGGCTTCCCTGACCTCCGCTGTCCACCAGGGAGTTTGAGGGTTACCGCCCCTTGAGGCACCTATGACCTTCTGGCCACAGATCACAGCTGCAGCTTCAGCAATAGAGGCTTTGAACATTGCCCATTCCTGTTCAATGTCCCCAACCTCCACAGGGATGCCAGAGAAGTCCCACCAGAGGTGGGAGTTGAAGTCCTTCCGGACAGAGGTCTCCTCCAAACGTTCCCAGTTCACCCGCACTACACACTTGGGTTTGCCAGGTCTGTCCAGAGGTTTCCCCCGCCATCTGAACCAACTCACCACCAGATGGTGATCAGTTGACAGTTCAGCCCCTCTCTTCACCCAGTGTCCAAAACATACGGCCTCACATTGATCTTTGGCCTAAGGTGCTCTGGTAGTCTGGTACCAAGTACACTTATGAGCATCCTTGTGCTTGAACATGGTGTTTGTTATGGTCAGTCCATGACTAGCACAGAAGTCAAATAACAAGCCACCACTAGGGGAAATCCATGCACCAAAACGGGAATACTTTAAAGTCTGGCATGCTTATTACAGGAATGCAACTACAATGACATGATTTATTTTTTGGTGCCCACTCTGTATTGGTGCCCACATTGAGCACATTCCCTAGTGCACAGTCTAAGACTTTGTGCCATAGGTTCGGTGCCCACTCTTCCCCCAAATGGTGCCTAGATTTCTATAGGCCTTTTCATATTTTGAGCAGAATACGAACGAAAATAAAAGCCTGGGTACCGAGGCTACTATAGGCCTAATTCCCACCCTTCCTGTATTATTTGTTATTTTACATTCTCTTTTTCTTATGCCCTGCTATGATTTTGTTTAAAGTGATTGCACTTTAAACAAAATCGAGGGAGCTTTTAGGGGAAATACATTTCCAGCTCTTTCACCTGAAAATGTGTGATGTGATTAGATATACGTGTAGGTCTACTCTAGTTGTAGTTGAATATAAGTTTATCTGAGCAAGCGAGCAGCGAGAGTCTGCAGGGTCAGGAAGGACAGTAGCTAAACAGTGATAAAACATTTGAACACACCTAGGCGCATAATGACCGGTACCTTAAGAACGAAACGCTCCCGCACGCAACACAACCAGGGAAACTAGTGCCAGCGGCCACGCACCGATCCTTAGCCTGGTGGTGATGAAGACTGAGGGATTACGTTGCTAGGGGCAACCAGCCAGTGAAGCTCAACGCACTACACATATAGATACGAATGAAAAGGTCAGACTCGATCAAATACATATGATAGTCTTGGTCCAAGGGCAGGCTATATCTAACGCATCTTTTACCAACAGAAACTTGGAATGAAAACATAATTGAAACTGTCTAAGCTCATGAAATGCACCAATCCGAAGTACTCTGTATAGTCCTCTAGTGGACAGTTTCTGAATAGCAATTTAATTTCCAGTAAACACATGAGACGACACAGCATGACTCATTTCCAACAATTTATTGGCTACCAAGCAACCAAGAACTGTGCATTTTTTTAAAACATAAACCTGCCTCTAGCCAATTCCACTCATTCTCTACAATTTTTACAGTACAAATCATTTACTCAATTGCATTATACACAACAAATACAGTACATTGCATATATAAAAACAAAAAGCTATTTGACAGAGACATTAATTTGGTAATGGAATAAAGTTTATAATGCAAATACTTACATTTGAACCTGAGGCAATTTAGCAGTAGTGGCAGTTTGTTAGTGGTTCATGACCACATGCCTGGCATGGTTGGTATTGCTGAAGTATCCTTCATTTACACACCAACTTACAGTACATCTGTATTTATAATGGCGGTGCATGAACCTGAGAATAAAGGAGACCCCTTAATGCTCATTTAGCTGGGGGACTATTGTTCATTCTTTATGGTTGCAGATAGTCACTTAAATTTAGTATAAGTTAGGGAACACAACTATATGCATTGTATGCAAATATATTTAAATAATTTTGACACTGGGACAGGGAGCTTTAATGTGAAGTCGATCACAAAGCAGAATTCAGAACCGAGAATACAACCAAGCTGTAAAATCATAATCCCACCAGGTAGAAGAAAAAAAACGTAACAGCGACCATAACACTGTCAAGTGAATGAATACATCATCGCATGTACTTTGGCTATTGTAAACCACATCAGCACACATTTTAAATGTGGCAACCAGAAAGGAAATGTGTAGTGTTGAGCTGGTGTGGCTGTTAAGCATGGTTAACCACTTAAACCCTAGGTTATACTATCTACAAGATCAGCCATTTACATTAAGAATTCTCTGAATATTTTCCTATGACATGGCCAAAATAGGGACACCAGGGTTCGTGTGGTTAAGCAAGTTTGAGTGTAGCAAAGCATACACCCAGAACTCTGGCACTGTACATTACAACACATTAAAGGATGCCAAAACAAACAGAATAGGTAGGAAACTCTTGTTCAAGGCTGTCACAGACAGAATCTCAAAAGAGTGCAATCCTGGATGTTACATCTCAACTTGCAATCAAGATCATGTCAGGCTCATCCACACATGATCACATTACCCTGTGAGCAGGGGTTCAAGTTTCATCAGACATTTTGGAAGAAAAAAGTTACCCCTCTTTTATTCAGTGTCTGCAAGAATTTCCAGAAAGCAGCGGGGGTATTTACAAACAAAATGTTCCAAAAAAAAAAAAAAAAAAAAAGAGAAAAGAACTGTAAAAAGGGGTCAAGTGTTAAACCCCATGGTCTCATCACAGAAAAAAAGAAGGCTATCTTTGACCCACCCGACAAATCTAAATCAAGTCCCTCAATTACAATAAAAAGTAACTGTAACAAGAGCAGTCAAAATAGAATAAAGGCATTGCAATTCCTTCTGCATTTCTTGTTCTTCTCCCCCCCAGCCCCATCTCTCTCCTCTTTCATAAATACAGTGATGCCAAAGGGCATTATTTACAGCGCTAACCCATCTACCCCCTCTCTCTTCTGAGACGAAGAGAGTGTGGTGTGGTCAATGTGGGCGGCTGCTGGATTCCGATGCCCGCCGCTGGCGTGCTGGAGTACTGTGGCCATTCATGCAGCCGTTGTGGCGCTTGCTGAGGCCACCGTTTAGAATGTCTTGGATGTGTTGTACTATCAAGTTGATGGCCACTGGAGGACAAGAGGGGTGGGGAGGGGGAAGAAATTAAGTTAAAAAAAAAAGACAGGACACAAGTAAATGGCTCTATTAGGCAGAAATACAGTACAGATAACAGTTGCCCTTGCCCTCATAATACTCATGTACAGGCATGCAAAATGGTTAGGTGTGACAAAAGAGAAGGATAGTAGCAGGGGGAAAACATCCTCTCTGGGTAGACAATTATATATTGCTGTTCTTGCTGTGCATGTTGATTTTGCAATGGGCCAGCAAAGTATGGCTGCCCTTGTTTGCATAGTTTATTTCTTTGTGGCAGAAAATTCACTTTTCATTTTTTCTTAATGCCAACATCACATAAGAGGAAATTTATGCTCTTGATCCTAAATTTCAGCCATGACTAGCTACAGCAGTACCGAGTCGGCATGACACATGAGTCATGACTTTTCACTTTGAGTAGGCATGCATCAGTCTTTTGCATTGAGTATCACCTCCACAAGTTGCCTCATCAGATCTGCACAAAACACATGTCAGTGGCACTGGTAGGCAACAGGCAGGCCATGGGCCAGAATATCTGACGTCCCCAGTGACCAGTTTGCATGGCTGTATTTATATAAAGTACTTATGCACAAGCGGACCAAAAACAGAGTATAATAATGGGACAGGACTATCAATTCAGCCATTTTACCCAGGTTATCTGCTCCTCGTGGAATGATCACGTCTGCATACTTCTTTGTCTGGAGGAGACAAAGAAACTCAGTTACCAACATTATCGTTTGTTTTTTCTTAACCACACAAGCATGCTGTAATTGCGAAAGGCACAATATAAATGAAGGATATTATTCAAATAAAAAGTAAAATGACAAAGAACATCAACTATTTGCACAAAGACTAGACCGGCAGAGCCATGCAATTACAGATGGTGATCAGGAAAGCCTAAGAAACTTACAGGTAAACAGAACTCCTCAAAGGCTGGTTTAACAAAGGTTATGTATTGTGACAGCACCTGCTCCAGGTCTCTGCCTCGCTCACTGATGTCCCTTAGTACTGGAATGATACATAGAAAACATATGTAATGCATGTTGCATGCAAGTACAGGGAATCTAAACAGCAAACATCTGACACCACTCCCACATTTTAGAAAAAATACACACCTCTGCGTGAGAGCCGTGTGTCTGCGTCCGTGTCTACAAACAACTTCATCTGGAATAGGTCCCGAATTTCCTGCGAGTAGAACATCAAGATTCCTTCGAACAACACCACGTCCGCCGGGTACACAGTCACAAATTCCTCCTTCCTGGAACACAAGTATAATAATATATAAGTATCTTAAACGTTATACAATCACATCTTAACCACTTTCAACTTGCCATCCCTATTTTGGGCAGGTCATACATTTCAAAACACTTTCACAAATGGCACATCTTCAAGTATAATTGCCATTTTCACTGTATAAGTGGTTATGTGCTCAAATAATTATTAAAGCAAGGGGCTGTGGCCAGAGGCTGGTACTTACCTGGAATGGCTGACAAAATCGTAGACAGGGATCTGGACAGTCTCTCCCTGCATTATCTGTCTGAGCGTCTTTGTGATCAGCTCGTTGTCAAAGGCATCTGTGGGCCAGACACAGAAACATGTTTTGTACTTTGGATTGCCATGTGATGCCGAGTTAACTCCTCTGCTATTCTTTGAAAAATATCCTAACCTCTGTGTACCCCGTGCTCATGTGGACACGATGCTGCTCACATAATGTGGAGCACACCACCTACCGTAATTTGTAATGTAGGAATTCCTGCCTTCTAAACAGCTGCCGGGTTCAGTCTCCCAACAGCTGCCTCTGAGAAAGGCCTGCTGACTAGGGACGATTTGTCGTCTCAACCGAGTAAGGAAGTCAGGAGTGAGAGGGAGCCAACGTCTGTCCAAAAATGGATCAGGTACACGTCTGCCAAAACGTGCTCAGGAAAATGCAACACGGCAGCAACACATGGTGCTCCTGAGCATCTAAACCATAATTCGTACTATATGTAGTATGAAGAAAGTATAAATTAAGCTTAATGTATTTGGTAGGTGGAATTTAGCAAACATTAAACCAAGATTCAAAGAACAGTAGGCCTCAAGAATGACAGACTGTTATATAAATCAAAATTCTCCCATTGCAAATTATGCCAATAAGTCAGCCTTTGAGTGGGAAGACTAAATCATGAATATCAACCTGAATCTAAGCTGATATTACATTTAATTCCACACTGCACTACTTCTCTACAGACTCAGTTTCTCAAAGCCAAGAACATTTAACCACTTGAACCCTATCACCACGTTCTAGGGTGTACAATACATTCAGCAAAAATAAACGATCTAAAAGCTAACAAACTTGAGCTTTTTGGTGAAGATAATTAGTGCACAACAAAAACAGGAGGGGCCAAGTACAGAGCCCTGGGGCTGTCAAGGATGGAGGGTTTAAATGGTTAAATGCTTGCACAAGTGCACACATCGTTCAGTAGATAAGAGAAAACAAGCAAGTTTGTACCACAGTTTCCTGAGGTAACCTGAGCATAGCTTGAGGTGGAAGCCGAGGGCACCGAAAGACGTTATGTCTAACTGAAGATGATAAATAAAACCTGGTGCATGTGGCATCTAGGCCATACCACTTATTTTCAAATGTGTTTGAGTACTCACCTGGGTGATCAAAGTTGAACTGCCCCTTGAGTGCCTTGGCTTTCTGCTCCGGGGTGAGCTCCCTATAGAAGCTGTCCTGGCTGAGGATGGCCACCTGCCTCTGGTGGTGGTCGATCTTGTTCTGTCCCAGCAGCTCCATGATTTTCCCGCATACAGAAGACTGTACATGAAAAACACAACAGGCCAGAAAATCACACTGTCTGTTATACAAAGGCACAGAAGGAAAACATTTTGTCCGTGACTGTGCAGGGGAGCTGAAATAGCACATATTTCACAGTATGTAAAAAAGCTAGATAAACCTGTTGTGAATGCCCACTGTGTCAAGTAAAAAAAGAAACTTGCTGAAAAAAAAAAAAGGGGGTAGGCTGCATATCTGTTCATGTGGTATACAAAACATTTACACTACTAGTATGCATGTATTCATTAAAACAATAACGATGGCTTCCTGTCTACATGGGTGGGAAAACGTTACTGCAACAGCCACGGTTTATCAGCATTGCCTGGTGGCGATTACCCACCCTGATGTACTAGATTGAGCCCTACTCAGGTGACATGCCCTGCGGCCGGGCGGGCCCACCATCAACTTTGTCCTCATTGACCCCCACCACACTAAATGGATCTCCTGCCAGTGCTGACTGGACATTCTCCAGCAGTCCCAGACTAAGGCTCTTTTGTGTCCATGCAATGTGTCACAATGAAATCGGAGCGCCCACACTCAGGAGCTAGGAGGATATGTCAGCAGCATACACCCAAATGCTAAGCCCAGAGTCAAGAGGATATGTACTTGGGATCACATCAGACAGCCCCCCCAGTTGCCAGTACAACTCAGTACTCAAACACTGAACAAAACTCACATCTGCAATCTGATCTCCTCCCCTCCAATAAAAACCTCACTAGTGCTAACCACTAAACCTATAGTATAGACTTTGTTGTACGGCAAATGATAATGATCAATCTGCAATTTTGACACTTGCCACTGACATTCCTGAAATAGGGCCTGCAGGTTCAAAACGGTTATGGCACGTGAGAACACAAATGTCAATCCATGTTGCAAGCCCTGCTGCACAGGCGTGGAGCTACAACTTCATCACGAAGGCTAAATATAGTATATCCGTCATTCTATGATCACTGGGAGACCCAACCCGTAAACGGGAAGAGGAAGCAAACTTCCTGGCAACACCTCCACTATCTAAGAAAAACACTACAGTAGCAATCCCTTTGGAATTGGGGCCCCTTACAATACAATTTACAATTTACAATAAGGGGCTTTTAAGGATTAGTTACCTAAATGCCAAGTAAAAGGGGGAAAGGATAGTAGCAAATAGTTGAGCAGGATCCAGGCTCTTTAGTGTTATCATTTAAAGAGTTGATTTAAGTAATACTATGCATATTAGGCCTATATTATGTATTTATCAAGTCACTGGGAAAATCATTTCACCCACTCAACGTGTAAAGCTGAATCAACTCCTTGGTCAGAATATTGATTGTAATGTGGTTGGAGTACAACATCCACGTGGCCTCAGAAAGTCCCCATTTGTTTGTCTACGTCACCACTGTATTGAAGTCACTTTATTCGTGACCGGTAAAGGAAGAAGTGACCGTGGCTTCCTGCAGGTTGCCAGGTTGGTGGGCTTAACTACTACATATTTGAAATCAGAGTCATGAGAGTCTATAAATAAAAACACGCGGCCGGCGCTAACACGTCATTATGTGGGCATGTCATCACAGACGGAAACGTAGGCTGTTATGAATATACGTCGTCAAAAATAGCTGATCTACAAGCTTTCCGTGTAGATCTACAATGTTAGAATAGCTGACTAGGGCAAAGTTTACATTATGCGAGTTTTGAACCACCGAGTGGAAAAACTAGGTCAAGACTCAAGACCTGGCAACCCTACTTCCCGCTACACACGTAAGCGCCGGGGGAATGTAGGTTAACGTTCTAATCAAATCTAAAACAGTTTGTTTTATTATATAAAAGAAAAACAGACAGACATCAATGGGAATGGGTACGCAGCGTGTCGGAAAACGACCCAGTGACCAGAACGAATTCATGAATATTCTGAGTTTTAGAGTTATCACCATGATGAATAATTAGAACAAAAGAAAAAGAGAAATCACATCCCTTTTGATTCAAGCGGTGCTTTCCCGCTGTCGCCCCGGTTACCGTTCATACATAACATCTCTACCACGAAAGTGAAATGACGTAAAGCGTAGAATTTCACAATTAGTGGCCCGTAAAACGAGGGTTAATGTGATTGTTTACCAATCATTGTGTCCTACTAGCCTAGCATGCTAAGCTAACTGTAACCATTCAGGGTTAACGGGCTTTGTCTGATGGAATCTAGATGGACCGAGCCAGACGGTTTAAGAATACAGAACTGACAAATGTATTTTTTTTGGTAAAAAAAAACAAGGCTGCCACTAAATAAATCGTATAGAAAATGCGACCCAACAACACGAAAACGTGTTTTATTTAAAGTAAAACGGGGTTACAAATGGTGGTTTATAATAATTAAGGCGAACAAACAGAGAGGGTGCTGTTGAGCCCTCCGTTATGCTTCACACAGCCAGCCAGCCACGCGGCCAACGAAAACGAGCCACTTCTCCGCATCAGTTTTACACAAAAACCTACAAATGACACTGCGCGGAAAACGTCAAAACAACCACACGTGACACCGACCTTGCCGCTGGCCGTGCCTCCGGACACGCCGATGAGGAAAGGCTGTCGAATAACACTGTCGTTGTCGCCGCGGTCCCGCAGATGTGTTTCAGTGTCGCCGGCCATGCTTGCAATGTGAATGTGGCTGTGCCGCTCGAGCTTTTACTCAGTGAGCTCAGCTGCTGCTACAGATGCTACATGACGCTTCTCTGGTTTTTATGCCGGCCGTTGATTTCGAGGCGCAATCCGCCACCTACTGCACCGGAGTGGGAAGCAATGAGGTTGTAGTCGTGTCTATTTGTCCCACCCCCAACTGTCCAATACGCAGCTGCAATGCAACAACAGATCTAACACCCAGCGCACCCGAACTTCCCGAAGAAGAGATATATGTAGATTTGTATTTGTCATCATCATTCTAAGAGACGTTCAGTGTGTTATTTATAAGGCTGCCAGGCTGGTGTTCTTGTAAGTACTGTCTACTACTACGACACCCGCTCACTCACTGTGAGTGTCTGACATAATTAGAAAGTGTCTGACAGTCTTTGTACAAAGAATGGCGTGCTTTGCGAAGAAGTTGTTGACATGTTGTTGGTGTATTTATTAATTCATCACATCAACAGTCTAAAATAGTGCATCCCCCCAGGTATCTTTCAAGTTGTTATGATCCAGAGGCTTGCTCTGTCGCTGCGCCTGCTGCGACCCACTTCTGTGTCTCTGGCCGTTATACGATGCGCCTCTTCGGGGACCCTGGATATCAAAGTCCCGCTGAACTTCTGGGGGGGAGAGAGAAGAAGGATCAACGAGACATCTAGCAGTGAACCGGTATATGAACCCGCTACAGGTACATTCAGTCGTATGGGTCATATTTTACTATTTATCTGACAACAATGTTGGACTTTGACCTGCAGTAGCCTACTCCACTGAACTCCAGACAACTCTATGACCTGTCACAAGTTCACAACCGCCTAGTACAGACTTTCAGAGTGACAGAAAATGGAGACATTCAGACCAATCACAAAATCACGATTTAAACTGAATATAATCAGTTAATAGTCAAAACAGTAATGTAAATTGTTAGGTGAGTAGAGTCAGTGGTAGTGCAAGCTGGGATGTTGTGGGAACGGTGGGAACCCATCGGCAAACAAAATAAAAATCTTTTTTTTAATTTGCAGCTCTGTGTGAATCTGTCTTGACTGAGAGCAGTAGTTCTAAAAGTTGGGGTCCGGGCACTGGTCTTTTGGGGGTTCCAGGGGATCCCCAGCTAAATGCTGCATCCTACTACGTAGTACATAACCTTTGTGGGCTGTATCCTTCGAATGCAAGGCAAATGGCAAGGCAAGGCAAATGTCTTCTTGGTTAGAGTGGGTGACAATGTTATCACACGTAAAGATGAAATTACCTACCTAGGTTCCATCCTGGAGGCTAATCTTTCCGGTGATAAAATGGCCACCAACGTAATCAAAAAGGTCAACCATAGAACAAGATTCCTTTACAGGATCTCCTCACTGGTCAACAAAAACACCTTGAAGACCTTAACAGGAGCCCTTGTACAGGGTTTCTTTGACTATGCATGCACCTCCTGGTACCACAGCACCTCAAAGGCCCTTAAAACCAGGCTCCAGACTTCCCAAAACAAACTGGTCAGACTCCTACTTGACCTAGCCCCCCGAACCCACCTCACCCCTGCCCACTTCGACAGGCTGGAATGGCTTAGGGTCGACGACAGAGTACAGCATCTTGCAATGGGTCTGGTCCACAAGATTCGATACACCACCAAGATACCCATGTACCTGTCTAGATACTTCCTTAATGTTAACGAAGTCCACACCCACAACACCAGAGGGAGTGCAACGAACCATGTACAACCCAGATTCGGCACAAACAAGGGACTAAATTATTTTCGCTCCTATGCCACCAAAATGTGGAACGCCCTACCAACTGTCATTAAGACATGCGAATCCCTTGACTCTTTCAAAACCGCTCTCAAACTGCACCTACGGACGGCTGCAATTCGAAACTGGCCCCTGTAAAATCGGAATCCCTCAAACACGAACGCAAGGACAACACAAGAGACGGTCGCGGCCACACAGCCAACTCAAGGTATGGCCACTGAGCCAACTTGGGGACCCAACGCAAGGACAACACAAGAGACGGTCACGGCCACACAGCCAACTCAAGGTACGGCCACGGAGCCGACTTGGGGACCCAAAGCAGCTCCTCCAAGGAAAACAAACTAATTAACGGAGCTGAACGTGAATCCCCCCCCACCGCCCACCCCTTTTTTTCCCCTCACTGTATATGTTTCTTTTCCCTTTTTACCTCCTTTATGATGAATTCCTGTTCTGTCTATAGAAGTGTCTATTTGTACGTCTCTAAATGTTTTGATGATTTGAACATGGTGGACCCTATTGGAAACAAGTGTAATGCTTAATTGGGTCGTCCACTCACAGTTAACAGCCTTTGTATTGAGTTTGTGCTTGAAATGTACTGTAATTCTGCAAACTGTTAATAAATTCTTCAATCAATCAATGAATGACAGGGACCTCGGCCTGAATTGGGGCACAGCTACTGTCAGCTAGAGAGTAGGCTACTGAAATGACTAATATGCAGCAAGGGTCAGGTGAACACACACACACATGCTATAATAAGAGGTAAAGTTGTCAAATGTATTGTGTATGGTAAGTCACCTACACGTTTTGTTTGTTATTCTACATACTTTTATGTTATGCAGTTAATTTGGGTTTTCATTCAACAGGGCGCATCCTGTGTCATTTGGAACCATGTGGTACAGTGGAGGTGGATGAGGCCATAAAGAGTGCCCAGTCAGCCTTCAGCTACTGGAGCAAGATGTCTGGGATGGAGCGGGCCAGGGTCATGATAGAGGCCGCTCGCATCATTGAGGTATTGTTTGTACCCTTGATCTGATTGATCTGGCGGATCAATTGACTAAGCATCAATAGTCACCCAGAAAGCACATGCACAATGTCCACAATCTCCACATGCACTGTTGTCCACCTTTAGCTTACTTTGTAACAAAGTACTTAAAAAAACAAACAAACGTTAATTTACTGTAAATGCAACACATTACGGGAACCTCTAGTGTCATGATCATGCACAGTATTACTAAAAACAATCTGTGAATTTATTAAAACAGGAATTTTACTACTCTAGCTGGTTGCTATGGCACCAGCTAAATATATGCCCAGCTTTGTGTGTTTGGCTGATCATGGAATTGAGATGATTTGATTGGCTGAGCAAAGTACGAGGATAAAAAGCGAGGGCAGAAAAGTGAGGACGGGAATTTTGATTGGCCGGAATAAGCTGTATGATAATAAGAGCGCCCCTCACTTCACATGGGTGTGAATTAGTTTAGAAAATGTCAGATTTTTTTATATATTGTTATTATATTGTTTTGAAAATGTTCGTGCCCAAAATAAGAACGACAGGTCTAAAGTTGTTAAACTGAGAATTTGTATGTGCAGTGAGTTATCTCCATTATAAATACAATGTATGTAATGCCATTATACATAAACTATAATGAGCTCCGGCAGTTTTCACAGTCTGATTTGACCATCTACGTCTTGACATTCTTTTTGACTGTCTCCTTCACATTGATTCTCTGTTCCTCTGGTTATGATCAGAACAAGAGAGAAGAGATAGCAGAGTTGGAGGTGGTCAACAATGGAAAATCAATCACAGAGGCTCGTCTTGACGTAGACTCTGCCAGACTATGCATAGAGTACTACGCAGGACTGGCCTGCACTCTGGCAGGTTGGTGCACACAGGAAAATGTTGAGTTATTTTCTGTAAATTCTAGATTCATATGTTACACTCACTTGAGTCACTTCTTCCCCCTCTCTGACCTCAGCTTCCTGTCTCTTCCTGTGATTTCTTTATTGGCGGAATGCTATTTTAATGACATCAGGCACGGCAGTCACACATTCCATTTTCAATTCCATTAAATTGTCAAATCACAACACGTTCTGTGGCACCTACACAACCAAAGGGAGGAGGAGGAGATAGAGGGGGGGGGGGACCTTGAATTATAGAAGCTGAAACTAAAAGTTTGCTTTGAACGAGTATCTTTCTCTTCTTTGACAAATCAACAGTGGCTGAGGAATAGAGCATAGCAGTGGGCGTGGTATTCTGGACCCACTGATAAATCGGCCATTCATTTTTCCCATAGAGATTTACAAAAATATATTAATTATTTTAAGCCTAGCCTTCCAGAATCCTGGTGAATCATGACCATAACACCTTTGATTCGGTGAAGAAAGAAAACTGAAAACCACAAAGGGTATTTATTAAAGGTAGTATATCATAATCTTTTCACATAATCAAAGGTTTTATGGTCATGATTCACCAGGATCCTGGATGGCTGGAAATAATTGATATTAATATTTTTGTAAATATCTATGCCGATTTCTCAGTGGGTTCAGAAAACCACGCCCACTGCTATGCTCTATTGTTGCGTGCAGATAGGATACTGGCAGCAATGGCTACTGAAGCCAAAATACTGGGTTGTTTGCTGGGTAGCCTATGTGAGGAGTGAGGATGCATTTGCACACTCACTTGTAAACCTGTTGTGCAAAGTAGCCATTTGGGTACTTGTCTTATGAATGAGTGGGGCACGTACCGTACCTAAAAATACAGTGGTGTCATGTGAAGCGACCAGTGAAAATGATGCAAAAACCTCCTACAAAAATAATAGATCATATGGCAGGCTAATTGCTGCTCCCTGTATTGCGTTTGAATGAATCACACATTGCCACTAAAACTATAATATGAGGTCTCTGTTATGTGCAACTGTAACACATTGCCAGCCAGTAAGCCTATAATATGAGGTCTTTGTTATGCACAACTGTAACACTGCTAAAGTCAAAGATCTTTTACCCAGAAATTTTCATTTTATAAATACAACATAATAATAATAATATTATATATATATAATATAATATTATTATTATTATAAAACCAAGTTAAGCTTAAAACTTTATCTACACTAAATTAATTTCAGTGAACCTTTCTCATCCTGTCAAGGCCAGCATGTCCAGTTACCTGGGGGTTCGTTTGCCTACACACGGAGAGAGCCTCTCGGAGTGTGTGTGGGGATTGGTGCTTGGAATTACCCATTCCAGATAGCTGCCTGGAAGTCAGCACCTGCCCTGGCCTGTGGTATACAACTCTTCCAACTCGCTAACTATTTATTTACCGGTATTTATATACATTAAGTGGTGTAAGTGATCTACTTTCAACCTATCAATAAAGGCAGAAAAAGCCCCCAAAAATATATCTAAAAAAGCTCTACTTTCCAATTATAATCACTGCATGAAGCATTTGTTCAGTAACAGGGTCTTCTGATCTTTCTAGCTCTTGAGTAAATAGGTTTGGATACCAATTTAATCCAATCAGAAGAAAACACATTTATCAGCTTCAGGTTTATAGCTTTCCAGTTCCAATTTGTCTGCTCGTTGTTTTTTTTTCATCACCCTTTTTCTTTTTTCTTTTTTTACCCCTTTTTTCCGCTGTATGAATTCTCTCTCATAGTATAGCTGGATATTGGTGACCTGACCTGAACATTTATGTTCTTTTTACCAAAAAGCTGGGAGCCTACTGTTACTGAACAAACACTATAGCAAACATTACTATGGAATATAGAACTATTTAACACTTATTTAACGAAAATGTTCATACCACCACTGAAACTGGTCAAAACATTTTGGCAAAAGGTTTTTGCTGTTTCCAACATACTGTAGTTTTTGATTAGAGGCAAATATAAACTAAACTATGGAATCATTAAATTAAAAGTCATTTATTAGATGAATCGTTCAAAAGAACATAATATGTCCACGTATGCACTTGAATTTATCTTCTTAAATCAGGTAACTCCATGGTGTTTAAGCCGTCACCAGTGACTCCTGTAACCGCCGTGCTGCTAGCTGAAATCTATGCCAAGGCCGGGGCTCCAGAGGGCCTTATTAACGTGGTGCAGGGTGGGCAGGAGACGGGCAGCTTGCTTTGTCATCACCCTGGCGTGGCTAAGGTCTCTTTCACAGGGAGTGTGTCCACAGGCAAGAAGGTGAGAGCGCCTCAAGTGTAAATAATCATATATGTCCGTGAAAATGTGAATGCATATCTCAGAAGAGCATCAAACAAGCAGACTGCATCTTCTCCTAGCAAAACCACAGCATATCTTATCTCTCATCAGCCCATTCTTCAAAAGATGTTATGTGAAAACGGGGTAATAGTTCACCCATTTATACAGGAAGAAGGTGTTGCCATAAAGCCAGGAATTCACACAAAAGTGACAAATTCTTTGATCTCCTCAACAAAAGAACCAACACCTTTGTCTTAACAAAAAGAGTGAATGCTGCCCCAGCCTTGGGCTCAAACACAGAGCATCAGATAAAACAAGATAAATGGAATAATGAAATATACGGTGATTGCGCCCGTAGATAAACTTTATTTCAAACACAATAGGTCCATATAAAAAAAGAACAGATACAACACAGAGATAGCCTGACTACCAGACTGATTTCACTCCGTAAAGCCCAGCTCAGTTAAAAACGTATAAACATTGCCTCCAGTGTTTCCAGAAGCATGAGGAATACCTTGTATTCTGTGTGATCCCTGTTAAGGCCATATAATTCCATTACTGGTCACAAACATTTCACTTGCACTAGTGGTCCATCTTGGGAGTTTCAGCAATATTCTAATTGCCATGATATGCCACCTGGCGTTTTCTTTTTTTGCATTACTATGACGGCACCACAAGTATGGGTTCAATCATGCTTGCGAGATATGGGGGAGCCATACCTTTGGCTGCTTTGAAAACTCTGATGTTGCCATTCAAAGCAACCAAAGGTATGGCTCCCCCATATCTTGCAAACATGATTGAACCCTACAAACCCTCCCGCTCACTCAGATCAGCCAACACAGGAAAGCTGGAAGTACCCTCACTAAAAACGCCGGGACAACGCTCCACACGTCCCAAACTCTTCTCCCTTCTGGCCCCAAAACTGTGGAATGCACTCCCCGTTGCAATCAGAACTGCAGCATCACTCCCGATCTTCCGCCGTAGTCTGAAAACCCACCTTTTCAGACTCCATCATGGGCCATAGCACTTATCCTACCCCCTTAGATAGCACTTTTTAGACTTAGATAGCATTTGAAACAGACTTATAGCATGTCATGTAGACAGCACAATAATTGCATTGTATGTAGTCATAGCACCTCATAGTACATATGTATAGCATAGTATAGTATATGTATAGTTTATATGTATAGTGTCATTATATAGATATGTTCTAGTTACGTTCTTAGCTTACGCATGTTTTATGTTAAATGCTTTTTAGTGTGGTTGCCCTAACAGGGCAACCAGACTATTGTAATCGTAACACTTTATTATTATTTCTAGAGTAACCCTAAACTTCAGACTACTACTCCTCCCACAGTTTTAAGAGCGTACCGGACCGCATCTCCATGATATGATCTACTGCACCACGGATATGTCAACATGAAGTCGAAATGAGTCATAGTTCTCTCTTTTTGTATCTTTTTGTCATCAGTTTCCTCCTTTAAGTGAAAGAAAAGTAGTGTCAAAATATCTTTTGTATATTCGGTTTCAAAACAGGCCGTATGCGGGTACACTATAGTAGCTTTTCGTGCTGGGGCCCTTTACTTTAGAATCATATGATAGACTGACTGATCAGCTGGTTATGTTCTTTCACCACTTTATTATTTGTATATGAAACAATACATAACATTATTAATTGTACTTAAGTCTTTTTTTCCGATAAATACCAACGGCTTCCGAAGTTAGTGGGAGGGGCCGACTTTACAAAAAACGCCAATCAACCAAGTTCCAAAAGCAATTCTATTTTCATCCATAGGGGGCACCGCAAATGCCAAAAATGTAACCGTATGGTGCAAAAACATGATTTTTGGGGGATAAATCCCCTCCGAATTACTTACGCTTGATCGCAGGGGTGACGTGACATTGTAATTGGCTGGCAATATCAGTGGGAGGGGCATATGTAAGCCATTGCGGCAACCACACTTTGCAATTTTTTAAAATTGCGACCTTTCTAGTTGTAAGTATAGCTGGTATATTGTGGAGTACAAAAGTTTTAAAAATGTGCTATTTTGACATTGACTCTACTCTGTACACATGTGATTTTTGTGCCAGCATGTACCATACAATCATGAAATGATAAATCAATATTTGACAGTCCAATATTGACACAATGCCACCACACCATACATGTTCGATAGTATGGCAAAACAACAATGACTGTTGCCTGTGGAAGGAAGGGTGTTGTTATGTTCAATTTCACGGACCCCCATAATAATGCAGAGAGTGTACAAATGGACCCATAAATGTCCATATGGTTCCATTTGTAAGATCTCAGAGTTACATACCTGTAAGGCGTGATTTCTTTCTACGTCCGATTTTAGACAGAGACCCGCCCTTGGTGACGCCCCGTGCGTCTGATTGGCCAGAGCTCGTTGTTGTCAATGTCAGAGATGGCGGCGCCCTGTGACAGATGATGACAGATACACGCGCAGCGTTACTTTCTAACTTTCAGTGTAAATTTGTAAAATGAACAGAATGGGACAGAATGTCGTAGTATTCGAAAGGATCTCTAGCGTGCTTTCTTATGGATACTGTTATTGACTTTTTCATAAAGACTCATAACATAAGTTCACCGTCATGAATCATGTCATGATTATGTCATGCGGCGACAGATAAATGTTGGCGTTTTAATATTATTATTTATTATTATGCTTCCGCGGCTTTTCGTTCTGTGTAAACTACAACAAAAAGAAGTGTTCACGAGACAATTACTAAGCCTACTTACTTCATACAGTTACAAGGCTTACATTTTATCGGGGACGGCGACAGATACATTTTGGCGTTTTAATATTATTATCGCTAACGTTTTAATATTATTATCGCTAAGCTTCTCCCTACTTCCTCTACTCTACTTCTGACAGCAGCAGCATAGCTAGCCAATAAGAGGGTTCACGGACAATCAGAGGCAGGCGGGCCGCACAGGGCGTCACCAAGGGTGGGTCTCTGTCTAAAATCGGACGTAGAAAAAAATCACGCACCTGTAAGGGTCCAATGAGGAACCCTGAGGGTACCTGGCTGGACCCCACTTTGAGAACCACTTTCATATTATGTTGTATCAGAGTTATTGATAGAGATATCCATATCACTGTTCCTCTGACTTGTCCTGGTGCACAGATTATGGAAATGGCATCCAAGGGGGTGAAGCCTGTGACTTTGGAACTCGGGGGGAAATCTCCTCTACTCATCTTTGAGGACAGTGACCTAGAGAACGCTGTGAAGGGAGCTCTCATGGCCAACTTCCTGTCTCAAGGCCAGGTAAGCTATGGATCTATCTTTTTGTAGCATCTGATTTGTAACATCAGATACAGTATGTAACATGATAGCATCTGGTTTTTAGCATCTGATGATCACATCATTATCACTATGATATTTATACTCAATGTATTGTTAAATACAGATACAGACAGAGCTGTTAATTATTGCGAAACTGTCAATGATTGACAACATGTAAACTAATTCCTACAACTAAAGTCCATACTGCCCAGCCAGAAACCTTCGCTTGTGCACCTGAATAAAATTCTATAGAGTGCACAATGAAAAACAAGAGATCAGAAAACAATGTTGTCTTTTATTTTCCTGAACCAATTATCAATGGCGCATGCCAGGCTATAGATAGCCTTGGATTGAACCAGGACCTTCGCTCTACCTCCTGAGTCACTCCTGCCCTCTTATCACTTTGCCTGGGCACAGTGACAAACACCCATTACAGAACAGAACATAACAATTGAATGTGAATTGTTGTCAGAAATCTTTTGACCATGTTCTGCCCTCTAGTGGATGTATTGCTTAAGACACATGCAAATGTAAATTGTACCTAAATAGTCTAGTAGCCAGCCCATAGAGCCCCATTGTGAACCCGGACATGTTGAGTACACCAAGGTTTTATGTTAGAAATGTTTAGTATGGGTCCCCAGCATGTAGAAACTGCCGGATGCTAACTTGCATATGTTGAGCAATTTTCATAATTGGCATAATGTGACCATACCAATTACAACCTATAGAAGGCAAAATATTCAAAATGTCATCATGCATGTGATGTGTCAAACTAGGGGGTTTTCATGATGCTGAATCCATTTCAAACATTAGTTTTGCAAAAAAACACTCATTGGGCTAAAAACGGCCAATGCCGTCATCACAAAATGATGATGTCAGCACATTTGAGCATGGCCGTTTTAAGCCCAATGAGTGTTTTTTTGCAAAACTAATGCTTGGAATGGATTCAGCATCATAAAAAACCCCTAGTTTGACACATCACATGCTACATAAAGCATGATGACATTTTGAATATTTTGCCTTCTATAGGTTGTAATTGGTATGGTCACATATGATGCCAATTATGAAAATTGCTCAACATATGCAAGTTAGCATCCGGCAGTTTCTACATGCTGACCCATACTAAACATTTCTAACATAAAACCTTGGTGTACTCAACATGTCCGGGTTCACTTTTTGGCTACTAGACTAAAAGGGAACATAATAAATGAGCCAAAACATGCATACTGTATGTGTTCTCATTGTATGCGTTACTTTACACCAGTGGTTTTCAACCAGTGGTCCAGGGCCAGGGACCACCAGTGGTCCTTGAGGGGGTTCCAGGTGGTCCCCAGCTAAATATGGAGAGTTGGTAACCAAATGGACCCTTATTAGACCTTTAACTCTTGAGAGTGTAAAATGAAACCAAATGGACCTGAACATCTGCATTACTTAATTTACAAGATGTCTATACACAATTAGAGAATGTAGAAGAATTGTTATTTTGATCAACGTTTGCCTGTTATCTCTCCTAATGGTACCAACATCGACAATACAGCATGGAAATGTGTACAAAATCTTATCCAACGACGACAAAATAGTGTGTCTTTTGTATCTGCGAGGCTGAATCTCATCAAATGGTGGTCCGTGGCTCAAATGCCGAATAAATAATGGACCTTGATGTGAAAGGGGTTGAAAACCACTGCTCTACACTATCACAGAATTAACCCATTTTGGGCGGGAACCCCTTTTGGTGTTTTAAACATTGTTATAATTTAGCTATTGAAAAATAGCAGATCTACAAGCTCATAGCGCGCCACCGAGTGGCGCATTACGAGCTTGTAGGTCTGCTATTTTTGAAAAATCGTGAAAATATTTATTTCAGAAAACTGGAGGATTTAGAAGATTTTTTTTAAATTTTGAGGTCAGGCCTAAATGGGTTAAATCTAGATCATGATCATGATCATGCTACATGGTAATCCTGTAGACATGGAACTCCCTCCCAGGTTTGCAGCAATGGTACAAGAGTATTTGTTCAGAGAAACATTCTACCTGAGTTCCTGGGGGAGGTGGTGAGGAGGACCCAGGCCATTGAGATAGGAGACCCATTCCTGGAGGCAACTCGCATGGGTGCACTGGTCAGCCGGCCACACCGAGACAAGGTCCTAGGGTGTGTGGATCAGGCAAAGACAGAGGTAGTACTGAACAGAAATGATGAACTCTCAGATCACGTTAACAATAACTGGCATTTTCCACTTAAATAAATGTTGATTTGATTCCAGGGAGCCACTGTGATGTGCGGAGGGATGCCTTTTGTCCCAGCGGATCCCAAACTCAGGGGCGGTTACTACATGACTCCATGTGTGCTGGGTAAGCCTTGTACTTCCATACTTCAACACAAATTTAGTGGAGGACTTCAAAAGCACCACTTGATAGCTTTTGGTCTTATCCTAACCCCCCCCCCCCCCTTTCCTCTTCTCCCTCTGTCTTTCTATGTAACTCTCCTCTAGGAAACTGCACAGATGAGATGACCTGTGTAAAGGAGGAGATCTTTGGCCCTGTCATGTCTGTGTTGTCTTTCGATACAGAAGAGGAAGTATTACAGAGGGCCAATGACACCACCATGGGTCTGGCTGCAGGTGTCTTCACAAGGTTATTCACATTGCAATTTGCCACCCAACAGGGGTGAACAGTTTATGAGAGCTGGCCCTTTGAGGGGCCCATAATGCTGTTAATTATAGATTCCATTGTGTAATAGATTATTGCTAGCCCATTAGTTATTTCAGGAGATGGGCTACACCGGATGCGTTTACTGAAAATGTTGGCCTGTTGAGAGCAATGCAATGGAGTCTAGTGCAGGTAACATTCTAAGAAAAGTTTCAGATGGCGATTTTTCAGCTGGTAAAGTAAAGCCACATGCTACAGCTTCATGGCAAATGCTACATGTATAATGACTGTTGTGACATAAATGTACTAAAACAGCACAGGCCAGAATTATTTCCCAATCTTATTACCTGTGTGTCTTTCTGTAGGGATGTGAAGCGAGCCCACCGTGTGGTTGAGCACCTAAAAGCTGGCTCCTGTTTTATCAACAACTATAACATCACCCCTGTGGAGGTGCCTTTTGGGGGATTTAAAATGTCAGGTACAGTCTTGTTTACTTTGTCAGTTACTGTACACCTGTCTTTGTTTAACATACTTTAAGTACCAGATTGGTAAGGCGCGTTCACACCAGGACTTCCCAGCACACCTTGTAGCCTGGTAGGGATTGGGAAAACCAAAAGCAGGCTAAAGCAAGTGCTAAAGATTGCCTGCTAATGCGATGTGACTCCTGTTTGACTCCAGGAAGTGGAACTGTACTGAAGAGAAACCTAGGCTGCACACCAAGACATTATCATCAAATAAAAGTTCCTTTCAGATCTCTGTCCCACTTGTGAAACACAAACACCTATGACTCAGCACCATAACTTTGTGTTACTGTGTTGTTAACCTTGTCTTATATTTACCAGGTATAGGACGAGAGAATGGCCAGGTGACAATTGAGTTCTACTCCCAACTGAAGACGGTCTTCGTAGAGATGGGAGATGTGGACAGCCTCTTTTAGAAACGCACATCTTTGGAGATAATTGGAATAATGGCACACAGACTGAGTCTGATAACTCTTGAGTAAGACTGAAGTAAATTCTAAAGCCAAATTTATGATCCATCGTACGACGGTGTCACATGCCAAAAATAGTCAGACCTGCTATTTTTGGTATGCAACACCGTCATACAACAGCATAAATTAGGCATTGACACATCTGGTGTATCCTGCAATTTCTGAGTACCAAACTAGGATGACTGTTCAGGTCGTCTTAATTAACACACTGTGAATTTGGGCCCAATCTTTTCTGCTGCTTAAATACTGATGGAAACTGAAGGAAGGTTTTTTTAGACATCTAATTCTAAACATGTACTGTACTGTATGTCTGGAACATAGAAGAGAATCTGTTTGGATTTCTACATGGAGCTCTACAGTATTAACAAAAACATTGTCATATTGTATATGCCAAATGGTTCAAACCAGGGACATACCAGGGTCTTACTTTTTTCCATAGTATTTGTTTGATACAAAAGTGTCATAGTGATGTATAAATATTGCACTACTCCTGATTTGCCATACTTATTTTACTACTCATACAAATATATGCATTTCAAACGTATTTTTTACTATGGTACAAGATTTTTGTAAGGTTTAGGCAAAAATAAACAAAGATATACAACACACAATGGTTTATTCTACAAATTACAGTGAAAATGTACATTTTGTCTGCAATACAATTACGAAATCAATATTAGCACATATAATTGCTTTATTTTAACTTAAATTATGAAATCTGGCATATGCTTCACAAAGCATTCACCTACAATAGTTGATCATAGTGACTACATTCTCTTCTTCTTGGGTTCAGTTATGGTGGCAACCTGTCTCTGTGAAGGAAAAACAGATGAGATATAATCATGCATCCCTCCCCCCCCCAAAATGTATTGAAAGGAACTACCTTTATTTTAACGAACCAAAACTACAATTATACATATCTAGATTATACCTTTCTCGCAGGCCTCTGGGGTTTCTTGAATTCTGCAGACTCTATAATGTAGAAGGCGAAGCAAGCATTAAAGGATTATGATGAAATCCTATGTTGAATTTCTAGCTTGTTTTCTGGTTCAGGTAAAAAATTACAGCATGATAAAAACATGGCAGGCTGCATGAGGCTTACCATTAAGCTCTTCAGAAGGTACAACTTCATTGTTCACCACACAGGCATGAGGATCCTGTACATGCATGGACACAGACAACCATATTTAAAAGACTACTGATAACATTACAGGTCACTAATCCAATTTCTGTCCTGTGTAGAGGAAGTTCAGAAAAGAACATGTCCTACAATTAGAATTACAAGCGTGTGTGCACTGTGAAGGTGATGGCGAACCCAGAATGGATTTAAGAAAATAAACCAATTTATTTAACCAAACACAATTAATAAGTATAATAGTATATGGTATGAGAAATGCTCACAACAGCTTAAATTTCACAATTATATTATTGTGCAATTTATCTCAGAGAATAAAACTTATCTTCTGCATAACTCGAAAACCAAATGGGGGGTAAATGCATTGGAAATGTGACGAGGGAGCCAATTGCAAACTTCCAGGTTTTAGGAGTGCAAACTAACACTATTAGATTTTTTTTTAGAATTCTATTCTCTCCTCCCTGTGGAACTCACCGGGGTTTCTCTCAGCTCGGAGAGATGGCTCAGACCTTCCACAGAGACCTGCATGCCTTCCCGGAGCTTCTCTGAACGGCTCTCCCCTGCCGCCACACGTACCTTCATGGTG
Organism: Electrona antarctica; assembly: GCF_951216825.1. Classification (NCBI taxonomy): domain Eukaryota; kingdom Metazoa; phylum Chordata; class Actinopteri; order Myctophiformes; family Myctophidae; genus Electrona; species Electrona antarctica. Next base: position 16,310,861 of record NC_136800.1, on the reverse strand, counting down.
TGGAAGGGTGTCTGCACCTCACCCACTCTGAAATGCACGGCCATGCCCTCGAACCAAAGGCTGTCGCATACGCCCTCCTTGAAGCCCGGCGGTTCATAATTGGCGGGCGTGACTGTATTTTGATCAAAGGACAGGGAGGAGATGGTTAGGTTATCCAAATTGTAATTCATACAGTATGTAATGAATGGAATCCAAACTACTTGATGATTGTAATTAACAAAAACGTATCTCACCGTCATCGTAATAGAACAGTTTCATGGTGAGGGCGACATCATTGGGGAGAGCACCCAGGTTCTGCATGAGAAGGAAAAGCTTCCTAATCAGCAGCACAGATGCCTTTTTGGTGTTCTCCATTGTCACCTGCATCTCTACGTTCTTGTTCCTGTAGTTAAGGAGTTTAGTTTGGAACTTAGAACAGTACAGCTTTGTTTTAGGATGGGATCACATTCATTGACAGCGTTGTTATTCTGCACAGAAATATCATGGCAATATTTGTTCTGTAAAGCTTCAAGAAGATAAAAGTGCTGCCTAGAGAACTTCACCATGAATTCCCCTGAGGTTTCATTACTGAAATGGGAAGCACAACACCATAGAATAACCTTTATCAGTCTACATTCACATGTTGTAGAAGATTGTTAGATATACAGTATGTAGTATACAGTACTCACCTCAGTATATCCATCTGTGGTCCTTTGTCTGTGTATTTGAATTTGAACTGGTAGGATTCGATCATGCACTGCAAAGAGAGGAGAACATGGCATGTTAAGTAGAGGCAAGGCCAGGGATAATAGAGATTATGCTGTCACCAGACTAGTTTGGAATCATCACACATCATTTGTTTTTATTCCGTTTTCGGAGGAGAACTTACATTGGGGTCACCTGAGTTGCTGTAAACCTAAAATGTAAAATCACACTTGTTATACCACAGTAAATATTCTATATCCGCCAAAAGCTTTTTGTGTTGCAGTCAGGAGTCAGTTAACTACAGTACATACAACTATAAACAAGAAGAGTGGTCATCAGAAGTGTGCTGCCTTTACAAAGTTAATATAAGTCTTCTTTGTTTTTCTTGTTGTGTTACATGTATGTAATAGTTGTTTGCAATGGCCGTACTTACCCCAATGGACACAAGCTCAAGCTGTTAAAAAATGCAAACCACATCGAAAGCAATAATCAATATTATCTCCAAGGAAGCAACAGAAATTTCAACTAAAGGAGCAGAAACTTACAACTTACTGTACTACTTACATATCGTCTTTCCAGTGCATCAAAGCATCCCATCATCCTGGAAAAGAATAGTAATTTCTTTCAGTAGACAGAACTAAAGTCAAATGTGCAAATAATTGATTATATAGTGCTACAGTATGATAGTTTTCTTTAGTTTGTACCATTTTACAATTTTGCCGGGTCCAGGTGTGCTGCAGTCCTCTCGCAAGATTTTGACACACTGATCTGATCAAGTAAAGTGAGAGGGAGGACATTTACAGTCAGAAATGATAGACATTTATTCTGTGACTATAAAAGAAGTGTTCATTTACGTTTACCTTCCAGATATCTAGACCTGTAGGCGTCCTCTGGGAATATCCCTCTCAGGTAGGTGATGTTGGACACTGCCACAGCCACCATCCTCTTAACGAAGACAAGGGACTCTTGCTCCGTTTTCAGGTCGCTTTGGAATAAGTTGGTCCACTACATTATGAGACAAAAACAAGTGCAAACTGTAAACAAGTGCAGTTAATTTGTATAGCACATTTTACACACAGTAAACTCAATATTCTCAAAATACAGCATAGAACCCTCATCCATCCCAACACATATTTTAACCAGATGTACAGTACAGTATGGTATGTTAATACAATATAACCAGCACATCTGCAGTGACACACCCTGGTGTCAGGGTCACCTAGTACTGATTGACAAGCAGTACTACTCCCTGAAGCTCAATATCAATATCTCTCCTCCTGGCCAAAGGAGGATCCTGTAAGCAGTAGATGTTTGGTCTGTCATGCAAGATACCCAGGTAGAAATCCCAGGAGGGTGGCCTGGGCCGTGGCTCAGCGGTCCAGGCACCTTGGCTGGTAACACAGTCTGGCAGTGTGCCGCGGGTTCGACTCCCGATCCTGACGGCCTTTACTGCATGTCACTCCCCCATCTCTCTCCCCATTTCCTGTCAGCCTACTGTCTGTCCCTCCAAAAAAAATAAAAAAAATCCCAAGAGGGCATAAAAGTTATAGATTGCACTCATAGCTGGCCAGGGTGCCGGCGAGCCTCAAACGGTGGAGAAATGAGTTACCGTGTGGGGGTCCCCGGAACGAACATGCCCAGGACCCCCATGAACGCGCCCAGGGTGCTGGCCCGGTTCCGGCGAGCCTCCCCGTGTCTGAAACGGTGGAGAAATGACAGTTACCGCGTGGGGGTCTTCGAGGGGGTGGTCCCCGGAACGAAGGTGCCCATGGCTCGTACTGTAGTGTACTCTGTGCCACTTTACGCTGTGCTGTACTATTATGTACTCTACTGGCCACTTTAGAGTGTGGGGGTGTCCGTGCTGGGACACGTACAGTACGTTACACATACACGTACGTACGCATACATACACGTATGCAAACTATGCATACATACACAAAGCTGTGTAATAGTGGAGGCACTGCTAAAAAAACGTATTACTGTATAATACAAAATAGTTGCAATTTGACTTTAGTTCTGTCTAGTCTACTGAAATAAATTAATATTCTCTTCCAGGATGATGGGATGCCTTGATGCACTGGAGACTGGATGTAAGTACTAACTATGTAATACCATGTTTCTGCTCCTATAGTTGAAAGTTCTGTTGTTTCCTTTGCTTTCCATGCTGATGCAGGTTATTTTGCATTGACTCGGACCAGTGTGACTAAATGCACCGTCACGAGATTTAGATGGTATTCTACATTCTCTTTAGGAGCTGAGATTGTATTAAACTTGTGTTTGGTGATGAACAATAAAAAAAACTCAACCACTTGATACACAGACTTGAGATGTATCTTGGCCTAAGCACCACATTGTTGTACAGGGCCACAAGATGGCGCCCGGCAACTGACGGTGTGAAAACAGCTAAACAAATCCCTAACTCACCATGTTAAATAAATAAATAACAGTTCAAGTTCAACATTCAGCATCGTAATAATCAACTTTATAGTTGATTTGGAATTTTGGAGTTGAACCTTCGACGTGTTCAGAGAAAACAAGAAACATAACCTCCATAGGCCTACAAGTGTCAACACAAACGTAGGCCCGCGGTTTACAATTAAGCATTGCAATATTTTAATGAATGCTACAAGCCTACAACAATGAAGTATTAGGCCATTGTTTTAATTCACCGAAACACGTATTGTCACAAAGGTTTACGGTATTCATCATTTCCATACCTCAGCTGCTTGCTGTTTTGGTCTGACGCACATCTTTGATCCTGCCATCGTCTCTCAGTCTCATTCAACAGCTAGCTTGAAAATGTGAATAAACTTAGTCATGACATGATAAATCATTATCGTGTGTGTTTGTCCGACAAATATGAGATAATATATAGGATAGGTTTTATGTTAAAGGCCTATTTAAAGTGTGACATTAAACAGTTGTTTATAGGATAACTTACTTCACAGGTATTTTCTGGCGGTGGGAGGGTGAGTGGTGTGTATGAAGTTGTAAAGCCCACCCAAGTAACAATTCGCCGTACGACGGCGCCGCGCGCCAAAAGCAGTAGATATGCAAGCCCACGGCGCACAAAGGAAGCTACAGGTTGTGAGCTTGTAGAACTGCGATTTTCGGAATTCCCGCCCAAAGTAAATTACATGACGTGGATTTGATGTGCCCCCCCCAACCCTGTATGGTATACAAATGAAGACAAAAAACCATAGCTTATTTTATTATTAGTAGACTATTATCATTGTAAATAAATGATATACATCGATTCAATTTTAATTTCAGTCTGTGTGGCATTAGCTATGGGCTGGCTGGGCAGTGTGTATGACACAAGTATCAGCAATCGTTTATGCTGTAGCTCCCCGAATAGCCACTAGATGGCACACTACATTAGATATCCAACTGATCTATTCTAAACATGGGTATGATGCATTGTATGTCTGGAACAGAAATGCCAAGTTGGTGTTGCAAGCATTTTATTTACAAATAAATAATGTTGTAAAAATAAACTAATAACAAAATCAACATTTACATACCGGTATATACAAACAGAATAATAAATGGAAAGGACAAATGGTTATCCTACAATTCAGAGCTTTGCTAAGCTAAAATATATCCCTGTACAATCCAGAGCATGTTCTGTTCTATAAGCTGCAGGAGGACCATTACCATTAGGACCTCACCAAGCTCCTGAATAGTTCCAACAGCAAGCTAGTGAAGAGGATGTACAAAAACTACAGGTCATCTCTGTGCAGTTCCAGGAGCAGCATCATAGCTGTACAGGAATTACAGGTATGTAGTATGTACCAGTGGTAGAAGTACTCACATATACTCTGCTACAATTACAAGTTTGGGATTCAAAATGTTCTATATTATATCATATTTGCAAGCAATTGTTTGTCAACTGGGGGTTGAGGAACAATTTCTGCATCACCACAGTTGTTTGCCAGTGAACGTTGCTTCTTGACTGCTGAAATATGGGTGGTTGAAATCCCTAACATGCAAAGTCTTTGAAACACAGCCTTTTTTGCACCACCACACTGTAGAACACTGTTTATGTAATATGCAAAGGCAGATGGGAGTTTGTTATTTCTTCCTCTGAGGAGTATAGCTGCAGCAGCACAGGTTTTAAGTGGAGACTCGTTTGTGATGGTGGACAACAGTGAGAACAGAAATGGAGCCAGACGCTGGAGATCTGACTCCATCTTGGCAAATGAGAAGGCCTTCAAGTCGTTGGGAGAACAACGAAAGAGCATGAAATCTTGTTTAGGATGGCAAAGTCTCTTGCATTCAGCATCTAGGAGAATGAGCACAGATTCTCGGATTTTGTTCAGCATTTTGTCATGTTTCATGATGAGGTTAACAGCAGTTGACCATCTTCCCTTTGCAATATTCTCCACGATCCCTGCTGCAGATGTGGGGCATTTCAGGGTGGTTGGTTTAGATAAAGGGTAATGAATCTTCACCTGAAATATTAAACAGAGTGCATTACTACTTAAAGTATTGTTGACTAAATAATAATATAGGCTACAGTTTCTGTTATCAACAAACATGTAATGATTTTGTAATGGTTTTGAGCTGTACATTTCCAATCTTTAATCATAAAGACAATCCAACAAAACAATTTACACTATATTTTGAACAACGTGGTATGGAGAGCATTGTAGACCAAAGAGAATATGGAATGGCAAAGTAAAACTTATTAAAAGTCTAAGTGAAAACCTTATCTCTCTCTCAATGTTAACTTGCTTGACTCAGTTGATTGGATTTCGATTTAGCAACAGACGAATAATAAGGTAGTAGACCTACATCGTTGTGATTGTGAACTTCTTAATCTTACCTCTATCTCACTTCGTCTTGTGAAACCATGACTGAGTGGCGTTGACTTGGGATTCGGTGTTGGGGGAATGTGCCTTTGTCTTTTCACTGCCAGTGGTGTTTTAGAAGGCGATTCTCTCATCCTTTTCTCTGTTTGGCGTGGTGTATTTGGGGGTGTAGTTGCGGGTTGGCTACTAGCGGGTTCGGGACCAGTTTCTTCGGAAAGTTCTTTTTCTTCTTCTTCTTGTTTAACGGTAGTCTGTTCTAGTTTAACGGTAGTCTGTTCTAGTTTAACAGTGGTCTCTTCTAGCTTAACAGCGGTCTCTTCTAGTTTAACGACGGTCTCTTTGGAAAGTTCATTTTCTTGTTTAATGGCGGTCTCTTCTAGTTCATCGACGGTGTCTTCGGAAATTTTCCATTTCCTGAGTGTGAAGAACACCTCCTCTATTGTTTTAATCATCCTGCAGCACTTGCTGCAAATACGAAATGATTTGTCGTCCTGTGGCTTCAGCTGTAGACCCACTGCAAAGAGACGCTGATAAACGCTTTTGATGTCAGGTCCTTCACGTTCGTAAATCTTCTTGGTGTTCGTTAAACGACCGCCTTTCCGACAATTCTCTTTGCAGAGACGGCAAAAATCGTTTATAGCTGATTCAGCCATAATACTTTGTAGTTTACTTTTCTTGTAGTTGCTAATGTTGTTGCTACTTGGTTGCTAAGTATTAAGTGGAACTGGTCTGAAATCTTGACTGGAATACGCCAGCGAGCATGCTGGTCCTTGCTGGAGAGGAAAGTGAACACTAACAGCGCGTTGAGATGACGTCACTTGTTTTTATACGCTGATTGGCTGAAACTGTACTACTCCCGTCCAGAGCCATAAAGTAAGACAGTTACGACAAATCCGTTCACTTCATGCATGGGGCCAGTCCAGTCCAGTGGCGGCTCTTCTAGTCTATGTTTTCTGCCCCCCCAATGTCGCAACTTTGTCTATACTCTATGGCTCTGTTCCCGTCCAGAACCAATGCGTTATACAAATACATACTCTGTAACTACAGTACATATGTAACATGTAACAAGCTCCTTATTAAACAAGCACAGCCTTTGAGTCACACAAAAGCCATGTCCTTCCTCCCAAGAGGACCTAGCAGTTAGGAGTCAGGACAGCTCTAAGTTAGGTCCTAACTTTAGAGCTGTCCTCTTGAATGTGTACGAAACATACATTTTATTTTAACTATCAATTTATTTCAAATGCATCTTGTGGAAAGGCTGGGTGACAAGGCTCCACAAAGTGGACAGGTCCACAAGTACATTTTGGGGCATTTCATTTACCTGTCCCCATTTACCACCAAGGTCCAAACAATTGAAAACTAAACTTGAAAAACAACAAATCAGGAACTTGAGATACTGCTAGTGCTAACAGGCTATGCCTTCCATCCACGAGGCCCTGGCAGCTCTCCCCTGATGTTGTCTCAAGCCATTCTGTCTGAATCACCTCACAGGTCTGTAACATGCCTGCGTCTTAAACAGGTTGGACAAACCATCCCATAAAGTAATGCATATGCATAAGCATAACCCAACTCGAACCTGGCTAACTACGGCCCAGGAGCCAGGACCATCAACAGGATTGCGGATTGAGGAGAGTGAGTGACCAACAAATAATTCAACTTCAGGGTCACAGGGTTACTTAACTTATGTAATTTGTGCCAATAGATGACGCTGATCGTGTGTGTGTGTGCAAGGTCCTTGATTGTGCTAGTTGTATTAGTCAACTAAAGTGTTTTCTAATTTTGGTTTGTTGCTCAACCTGTCTTGTCAACCCCCCCACCCCCCCATTTATGCCCATTTTGCATATTGAATCTTTGATTATCTGTACCTTCATAATTATTGGCTCGGGACTCAGAGACTGACATGAAATGCTCGCATTAATTTTCATAGTTTCTCGTATTAATGTGTATTTGTATTTTACACGGACAAGGGAAGATCCGGAAACAAGGGAAGTACCCCCGGACACTATAAAAGTGACACTTCCTGTTATTTATAGTATGCAACGCTGACGAAGGCTCCAAGCCGAAACACGTACATTGTGTGCTGTGCCTTAAATGACATATCCGTGAGTGCTGGTAGTCTCTTCTTAGAGATTTCTTGTAAAGAAAACTTGATTGTGCTGCCCCATGATGACACATCTAATCTCAAATAAATTGGCTAAATCACCATTCATATTAAATATGCAATACATGTTTTATGTGTAATAGCAGGGGACACAGTGCTGTGTATTTTATTTTATATTCTTTATTTAAATGGAAGGACATTTCAGTCATCCACTGTATAAAAAAAGAAAAAATATTTGTCACCTCCTTACTATGAAAAGCTTTAATCTACTGACCTTCAGACCTTGGGTCTTACATTAGCAAGGAATGAAGTAAGATCTATATTTAGTACACTACAAACACAAATGATAGTGTAAACACAATTATACATTTAACACAGTTTCTTAAAAAAAAATACCCACTATAAACTCATATGGTTGTGTTGTGTTGTGTTGTGTTGGCTTGAAATTGTCTCCTTTACCCCTTTTTCCTCAGGCACAGTGGTTCATTGACTGACTTCAATATTGTCCAATATTGGATTTGTAATCTCTATAGTCTCCTACAGTAGGCTGCACACTGTGGTTGTGGCATTATTACTGCTTGGAGAAGAATTCTTTGCTCTTCTTGACATCAGGCTTGATGGTATCACTTCCTGGTTTCCAGCCAGCTGGGCACACTGAAAAGATAAATAAATATTATGTTATTTCATTATTATTGCTGTCCTGTCTGTCTGTCTGTCTGTCTGTCTGTCTGTCTGTCTGTCTGTCTGTCTGTCTGTCTGTCTGTCTGTCTGTCTGTCTGTCTGTCTGTCTGTCTGTCTGTCTGTCTGTCTGTCTGTCTGTCTGTCTCAATTGTTGAAAACATTCAGCGATCAACTTCACACTGGCAGGTGTATTGCTGAACACAAGAGTAGTGCTGTAACTATCTATTATCTTCTTAGCAATTACTTAAGTCTTTTTTTTAACAGCACTTCCAAGGGTCAAGCAATCACCCTTTTCCGAAAGGATGTTGTTTGTACTGTATAGTAGCCTACACAAGAAAATGAAAGGTGAATTTTAACCCTGATAAGTGCATCAGCCTTTGAACCTGGGCAAGCATATACGTATGGTCTTTGCCCCCATCAAGATGGCATTAACTCTCTGTGAGCAGCCTGTCTGAGATACTTTGGCACCGTATGAAGGAAAATAAGCTGTACAAGAATGAAATTACCAGCATACTCACAGAGGTCAGGTCATGTGGATGGTGCAACAAGTTGCAGAGCAGTGTAGGCGAGGTGTGGCTTACTAATAGCTGGCACTACTATTATTACAATGTCTCTCTTTTCTTTGCTTGGGAGTCCACTTTAAACACATTCTTGTCTTCAGGCCACATAAAACATCCCAGCAAGCACGGTCAGGACCTGGACGGATTAGTGACGTCTCGATTGGGGCCAGATCAGGTCAAACCAAGACTAGTCAGATCTGGCCCAGAATATCACCTGATTTCAACCAACATAAATTCTGCCCACTAAAACCGATGTCCTGGAAGAATCAGAAAGAGTCCGATCGAGGCCAGATCAACTTAAGTCATATCATAACTAGTCAGACCTGGCCCAGAATATGCTATATTATTTCAACTGGTGAAGACGTCGTGGAAATGACGTAAAGATCATCCCCATAAGGGCTGTGATCCGACCTAGTCCTGAACATCTTGAACGTCACCGGAGGACGTTATCATAACGTTATCATGACGTAATTTGGCTTGCTGGGATAAGATGGCTGTGATTAGGTTTTCTTTTCGTATTGCCACAGTGTGTGGAGAGATCAGTTAATGGCAGTAGCACAATACCTTCTCCATGCTTGTCTGTGAACTGAAAGGCCTGGACCAAACGCAGGGTCTCATCGACAGAGCGTCCCACCGGAAGGTCATTAATGGTGATCTGTCTCAATATGCCCTTGTCATCAATGACGAACAGCCCTCTGAAATCACATGGATCACAATATATTTTTTTGTTTTGCTTGTTTAAAAATGATTGTACACAGATTCACAAAAGATTATTAAATGGGTAGGATACATAAATTATAGCACACAATGGCAAAATCGTCTTTTCCCCCATATAGATTGGTGACTGGTTGATGTTGTGATGGGGATAAATAAACCCAGGTACAAAGCAAAGTCATTATGGGTAAATCTTTACACTTTCAGTGTAACATTTTCTACTTTATTCAGGAGGGAAAACAAAGTGAGGGCAGATGTGCATCATGCACATCCCAGGTCCCGAGGTCTGAAATAAATCCAGTACATGGAGGTGATCTGTCGACATAACTGGTTGAGCTGTCTGGCCGCCCTAGGGAGGTGCATTGAATAATGTTTCAATACACCAGGCTAACCAGGCTGACACAATAAACACAGGGAATGATTAGACTCAGTGACCTAGTTGTTCCTAATGTTTAGGGAAGTGGACTGCGGGAATCAAAAGCCTAATTCATACTTTGTCAACATGATGGTGTCATTTGTCACAATGTCTACATTTATACTCTGCAATGATACCCTATGCTAACCCGGTCAGTACAAGTGCAGACAGCTAGGTCAGTCTTTATTGTAGGCCTTCAAGTTTATTTATATGCCGTTTTTATTGGCGATTGCATGCACACGATACCTATGCCTCTATTTCTACCTGCTGGATCTTATTCATTAATCATTATGCACACTGCACCAGACCAGATGGCCAGGTTGGATGTTAAGTGGTCTTTTATATTTTTCTACCTATTTTAATTAGCGTTACCCTACCATTTATTCTCTACTTATTCTCTTTTAACCATAACTGTATGAATCTTTGTTGTCGTGGCAGCACTGCAGTAAGGATACTGCAGTGCTGCCACGACAACAGAATTTCCCGTAGGATCAATAAAGGTCTGTCTGTCTGTCTGTTACGATCTACAAATAACTGATTTTCGAGGGGGGAAAGCTTTATTTGCAGCATGCGATGAAGCTTCAGTGATGGCCACATGATATTGTCATTCCCACCTGTAGGCGATACCCTCGTCCTCTTTCAGCACTCCATAGTCGGTGGAGATGGAGCGCCGTGTGTCAGCCACCAGCGGAATCTTCATTGGACCCAGACCGCCCTGCTTACGAGGTGTGTTGATCCTGTAGGAACATGGACACGCAGAAATGAAACATGAGTTTGTAGGAGTAACATGTACAGTGAAACACTAGAAAAGTGGGTGTTTGCTATCACTGTCACCAATTTGTACCATGCAAAATGGGAGAAGTGGGAGTCAACGGAGGCGCCGATGACCTCACAGTCGATCTTCCCGAACTCCTCTGCTGCGTCACTGAAAGCGATGATCTCAGTTGGACACACAAAGGTGAAGTCCAGAGGATAGAAGAAAAATACAACATACTTCCCTATAAGGGAAGAAGACACTATTAAAGGGACATTTCACTGCTGGAAATGTTAATAGTATATGTAGTAGATAACAGTAGCACCAGAAAAATAATGTAGCCTGTGTGTTTGACTAGTAGCGGAGGAGCTTAGGGAGAGATAAGGGTGATTTTGCGCTAATTTGTCTAAAAACGCCAAATGTTGCACAGATGTAGCCCAGGGCTAACCTGACTCCGCCAGATGGGGCAGCAGAGAGTACACTGGGTTCCCCCCTCCTGCTCCCATCTGGGAACTCTCAGGCAGACTTGATGCTCCGGCCACCAAACTGCCTGGCCAATCAGCGGCAGCTAGAGGCGGGATCAAGGCATACACAGTCCTGCCTTGATTGGGTTGCCACAGCGGCCAAATCCATATGGCCAGAGTTTTTAGCCCAAGGAGTGTTTTTTGTGCAAAGTAATGCTAAGAATGTATTCAGACTCATGAAAACCCCCTAGTTTGACACATCACATGCTACTTAAAGCATAATGAAATTTAGAAAATGTTGCCTTATATATATAGGTTGAGCATACCTATTTACAATTTTACACGGTGGGTGCAGCAGGGCCAATAAGACAATTATGGAAGGAGGTAGCTCAGGTAGGGCCCGCACACCATTCTTTTGGTAAATAATTACTTTGTTGAATTAACAAATGACAACGTTAAACATTGTCATTTGTTAATTCAACAAAGTAATTATTTACCAAAAGAATGGTGTGCAGGCCTTATATAGGGTGTTCATGGTGGCCATATGGCTACATCTGTGCAAAATTTGGCGCTTTTAGACAAATCTGCACGAAATATCCCTATAAGCTCCTCCACTATAGGGTTTGACTGGATAGCTGAATTCCTACAATGAACATCGTCACACTCATGTCACTATGACTCAGCCTTAACCATATACAGTCAGTAAGGAGTTCCCAATGCAGCTAAGCACAAATATAGTGTGTTGTCTAACCCAATGAGTCGTCATGGCATCACAGGCTCAAACAGATTAGTCAGCTCCATTTATGTGTACAAAAGGGGGCATGCCCATATACTGATGACCTCAGCAATCTCCATATATGGGCATAAAGGGACTGACATACAGAGATATACAGTATGGACATTGGTGGTGCGAGTGTGAGCTCAAGATGTGAGGGCATCCAAAAAAATCACACAGTGGTGCAACTCTGTGTGGGGGTCCCCGGAACTTCCAGACCCACAGGAACGAGGCCAAGCTGCGTCCGAAACGTTCAAGAAATGACATAGTTACCGCGTGGGGGTCCCCGGAACATCTAGACGCGTTCCGGTGAGCCGCCCCGCGTCCGAAACGGTTGAGAAATGACAGAGTTACAGTGTGGGGGTCCCCAGGGGGTCCCTCTACTGTACTGTAGGCCTACTGTCACTGTACTGTACTGTCACACCCGAAATCATCATATATATACAGTTAATGTGTGTGTGTGTGTGTGTGTGTGTGTGTGTGTGTGTGTGTGTGTGTGTGTGTGTGTGTGTGTGTGTGTGTGTTAGGCTGCACAACAGTGACACTTGGTGGTGAAAACCAACCAAACGCAATTTTCAGGCTCAGATGGACGGACCCAGGCAGCCAGCCAGGGACCCAGGCAGGGACCCAGAGACACACAACGCTCCGTATAGGAGTGGTTGCACCACTCAAAGAATTAATATACTTCTTCATCATGAATTAATTTGTCAACATATGTTATTATATTTTAACCATGATGATACAATGTTTAAGAAAACTCATCTTTTCACCATGATCATGTAAGATGACAACTGAATTTATGTGATATATATATATATATATATATATATATAAGCCTCGAGCTGAATGAAAACTGTGTTTAGAAAAGCCGATTTGCTCAACCACATATGAGGTAAATTCTCCATTCATTGTCAACGGCATTTAATGTTTGTCTTAGGACAAAATAGTCGATTTGCTCGTCCACGCTGAATTGTTCAGACACATATGACATAAATTCTCCTTTCATTGTCAATGGCAAATGTGATGTGACACAAGCTAAGCCTAAAATAGGGATGCTAATAAAACAGATTCCCTAGTCTTTTACGTTATAATGGATTAGTTTTCCAGATTGTAGCCGATCTACAAGCTCAATGCTTGTAGATTAGCTATTTTCGTTATTATTATAAGATTAGAGCATAAAGTTGTCAAACTAGCAATATATTCAGAAGAATCTTCCATGAAACCCTGACGGTCTCTGATATTTCATATGAAAGCAAAAGGTTAAAGCATCAATCTGTGGTTTCTTCACCTGGTTGGCACTTGGCAGTATGTAGAACAGCAGGAAGAATATAAGTAAAACATAATGTTACATATTGTGTTAATTGTTTAGGGAACAGCACTGGTGTGTGTGGGGGCTCCTTTCACACTGTTTCACAAATCACATAATAGGACTTGGTCATACAAACATTTTCAGCTGTGAGATTCTATTTCGCTTTAATCCATGTGTTATCCTTAGTTGTGTAAATGTGACCTATTCAATTCCAATCCACAAGAGGATCCCAAAGCATGGATTCAGAAGCAGGATCAAAGCATTTCCTCGGTTCAGTGATGTTGCGTTACCTCTGTAGTCTGACAGCTTGATGTCCTTGAACTGTCCATCTGGCATCACCGCTGTGGCTGTGAAGTCCGGGGCCAGTTTCCCAATTTGTGCCTTGCCTGCAGCCATCTTCAGTAGGACTATGTGAAAGGACGAAAGTTTAGTTTTTGATGGGGTTTTGTTAAGGCTACCGCTATACTACAAGACAGGAATGAGAAATTGTCTCAACCCAATTTTTACAGACAGACAGACAGACAGACACCAAATCATCACATGTGCAGTTATTATCCTACAGACTAATGAGTATGTGATCAGATTTGAAAGCAATACACTTTTAGTTTGCATTGCAACTGCAAGGATTTATTCTCAGAAGGTATTGACATTTGGTGACTCCGTCTTATTGCCTACTATAGTAATAGGCTTATTTTGCTACTATGAATCACCCATTGAATGGAAAATAATTGCATACTTAAATGTCCCCATTGGCAAATCCACAGTTCCGAATGCCTACAACCAAAGCATCTGCTAAACAAAAGCCTGCTGTAGGCTTCAAAGCTCCAGTCGATTAGCTTACTTCGACGATGATCGATCTTCCTGAGTTCACAGTGGTCAAGGTGAAATTATTTCGCTTGAGTGTACTTTGGAATTTGACCTAATAAACTGTCAAATAAATACGCCTATACAACTAATAGTCCACCGACAAGCATAAGTGCATCGAAATTACCGTAAATGTTTCAGACTTTCAGTTTCACTATAGTACAGTCAGTATGTGAAAATCAAACAAGTGCCCGTCCGTACGGTCCGTTTATCTATGCAATCTTACATTCATTGATTGATTGATTGATTGAAGAATTTATTAACAGTTTGCAGAATTACAGTACATTTCAAGCACAAACTCAATACAAAGGCTGTTAACTGTGAGTGGACGACCCAATTAAGCATTACACTTGTTTCCAACAGGGTCCACCATGTTCAAATCATCAAAACATTTAGAGACGTACAAATAGACACTTCTATAGACAGAACAGGAATTCATCAAAATTAATTATTACATAATAGCCTACACATACAAATGGCTACCTACTACATACTTATTTACACCACGTATCTAAATATAAATAAGTGGTTTGGTTTAAATAAATTATATGTTCAATGAATAAGTTTGAATTAGACTATGAGCACTGAAAAAAGAAATAAAGTTACCAGGTATACGCCAATAGGGTAAACATATCATTAGACTAGTAAAGACTACACAACATTACATAGCATAACATATATGTATCTGGTTCAAATTGGTTGAATACATAATATAATACATACCTCAGCTTTGATCACCTCGGCAGTCTGAATGAGGAATGCAAATGTGCCAAGATCGCTTGAGACTATATACGCCAGTTCAATTCTCGCGATAGTAAATGACGTTTAGCCAACCATATGGACCTCGCCAAAAAGAACCGATCTACAAGATATCAACGCGACGGATTGCGACGCCTGTTAGCTTGTAGATCACTTGTTTTTGGCCAGCGACACCGTCGTACTACGGAATATCAATTACAGGCTTGGTTGAGTCGATCCCCCTCAGACAATCCCAGACTAGTTTGTCTACCGCAATGATAGAGCATGACTTTGCACATTTCTGCCTCTAGCCTGATGGGAATTTTACATGATCTCCTTATTGTGAAACCACTTTTATGATGATAAATAAGGATGAAGAAGGACATAAATGCAAAAATGCCCCATCTATCTTATACAGAACTTGCTTGTTCAAAAAGGTGTTATTTGTCATATCTTAGGCTACTATTAAATTCATGAGAAGCCCAAAGAGCAACATTTATTTTACATATTTTATCTAATAATCCATGTTAACGCAGCATGAGCACACACAGTCATGAGATTTCATCATGTGATTGCTCCTCTCCTCTCTCCCATCCCATACCATAATAAGGTCTATAGTAGGCCTATAGGGCAGGCTACTGCATGGTTCTCAAACATTTTCATGTTATAGCACATGAAGCCATCTGTCGGAGTCAGGTTACATGAAGCCCCCCACAAATACAATGTTTACATATGTTGTGCCTGGGACCACCATTAGAGAAGATTTTTGTTGTTACACATACATTTAGTAGGCCTACAGAATTCTACAACGGAGCTCTTATGTTCACTAATTGTTCAACCTCTTGAGAGCATCAAATGGTTTCATTTTATGCTCTTGAGAATTAAATTATATTGTTAAACATCTGCATTACTTAATTTACAAGAAGTCTAAATATTTAGACTAGAGAGAATGTCGCAGAATTGTTAATTTGATCAACGTTTGCCTGTTTGTTCTAATGGTGCTAAATCAATACAGCATGGAATTGCACAAAATCTTATCCAACGACAACAAAATATTTTTAGGTTTTGGGTCTGAGAGGCTAAATGTCATCAAATGGTGGTCCGTGGCTCAAATGCTGAATAAATAAAGGGCCTTGATATGAAAATAAAGTCATTCTACATGACGAATAAATATCTAGCTGGTGAAATAATAGCAACAGTTGTTCATTTAGCTGCAAACCCCTGTAACCATCCCAATGACGCCTGGTGGTCCCCATATATATCCCACTTTGAGAATCACTGCTATAAGGTAACACTATTTATATTAAATGCATTTAACATCATTTAGAGAGTGCCTTGCTCAAGGGCACTTTGATGACAGTTCCCAACTGCTCTGTGGAACTGAAAGTCTAACCATCCCACAACAGTGTTTCTCAAATTTCGTACCCTGATCTAGGGGTACTTTAGGCTGCGTACTCCAAAAAGTTTGCATTTTTTGTTTATTATTGTTTCATTGGCTATGAACAATTTATCATGCATTCAAAAATATAAACTTTTGAAAAATCTTTTACATGCAACAGATTTTTGAAATTTCCAATTACTGCAGTCAACCCACTACAGATTCACACTTATTACTTCTACTACTATCTTCTTATCTCATACTTGTTTGTTGTAATGAAGCTGCCCTCAAGCTGCCCTACTGCACACAGCATGTATTTGCAGTGCACTAAGTCCATACTCCTGGAGAAGATCATTACAACTACAAGACTTTAATTTCATGTCATTATCACCACGATTATCTTGGTAGGTAAACAACAGGTATTTGTCATCAAACAACTGCTATAGCAATGGCCAGTTTATGGAAATGTAGCATATTTGGTTTGAAATGTAACAAGATTCCTCAGAGCAGGAGGACTTAATTAAGCCGGAAA
Source organism: Electrona antarctica (assembly GCF_951216825.1). Lineage (NCBI taxonomy): Eukaryota > Metazoa > Chordata > Actinopteri > Myctophiformes > Myctophidae > Electrona > Electrona antarctica. The sequence continues at coordinate 16,294,078 of NC_136800.1, read as the reverse complement.
TAGTGTGTGTGTGTGTGTGTGTGTGTGTGTGTGTGTGTGTGTGTGTGTGTGTGTGTGTGTGTGTGTGTGTGTGTGTGTGTGTGTGTGTGTGTGTGTGTGTGTGTGTGTGTGTGTGTGTTCTTATTCAGCATGTACAACCTGTCTTCACTTGTACTGTAGTGTAGCAAGTTGTCTTGGCTTAGCTCTGGTCCATAATGCAACGGCAGCAAGGGCATTAGGGCTATGGACCAGAGCTAGTCTTGCCTTATGAAATATAGGCCTACTACAGTAGCCTATGCGTGAATTATGTTCTCTTTTACATTGACACAAAGGCTTTATTCCTACACACCTGTCATGAACACATTTCTTGCGTGCAAAAACATGTTTGGTCCGTTTTAATAATTTCAGTCAGCTAATATACAAATTAGGAGAATGCCACCCCCATACCCCTACCATATTTGTATTATTGTTGTTTTTTTATCACAAGGTCAATGTTTATTTGTCCCCAGATTGGCTTTTTGTGTTGCAGCAAGTTTAAAAACACAAAAACATAAAACAAGTAACATGGGACTTGTCTCTGGCGGCGATGAGTCGGCCTGCTACAGGGGGGAGGTGACCAGTCACCTTCACATTTTGCAGCTTCACATTTTGCAGATTTTTTAAGCAGCGCTGCTTGTTAAATATGTGGTTCAAACTACTAAATTGTACTCCCACAACTTCTGACATTTTTCTCTTTTCTCTTTCTCTTTATATACCCCAGGGGGAGTCAGATATGTTTCTTCAGACAGAAAGGATTGAACATCACAGTAAAACATAATAAATAAAGCAGAAACAAAAAACTGTGTAAGTATGAATTGAGAAATAACTTACACAGAAAACAAAACTGTGTGGCTGGGTATTTTTCTCTCTACCAAGATTACTGTACCAACAGATAATGGAAAATTTGATTACAGACTATATAAAAGCTCTATAAAATCAAATCCATCAGTATGGTTGATCTGAAAATCTTAAGACAAACTATATTTGAGGAACACACACAAGGAAATGATCATGCACTGTTCTATCTTCCTTTGAATGTCTTCAAAGGACTGCTTCTGCGTTGCTAAATTGTGCCATCGGCCGGTTGGCATTACTATAAAGGATAGTGGTGGGTTGTGGAAACACTGTTTTGTTCACTGCAGTACAGTGAGCGGGTCTCACTTCCTGCACATTCTTTACTGCTGCTACAGTATGTACTGTATGTTTGCATAATGACAGAGGCTTTAGCCTTAGTTAAATACACCCTTGCTCTATATGTTGCACAGTACCAGTCATCACTCCTGAAAAAAATAAATCAACCAAACCATGCATACTTTGCTCTCTGTTTAGTCCAGGGCTAATGTTATTCTAGGCCTAGAAATGTTATGCAGAAAGTTACAAATTGTTTTGAAAATGTCATGGTGGAAATTAACATTTGAATTGATTTGTTTTTATTTCATAAATGGTCAAGTTCTTGGTGTCAACATGGACTGCTTGTAGGCTACATCAGTGGTTTTCAACCAGTGGTCCGGTGACCACCAGTGGTCCTTGGGGAGGTTCCAGGTGGTCCCCAGGCAGTAAGGGTCCATTTGGTTTCATTTCACTCAAGAGTTATACATTATTGTTAAAACATCTGTATTACTTAATTTACAAGCAGTCTACAGCTCTGCACAATTACAGAATGTAGTTAAGAATTGTTTGCCTGTTATCTCTCAGCTAATGGTAGCAACATCAATACAGCATGGATATCCATCCATCCATCTTCAACCGCTTATCCCTAGTCGGGTTGCGGGGGCAACAGCTCCACCAGAGAGCTCCAGACTTCCCTCTCCAGAGCAACATTAGTGACTTCCTCCTGGGGGACCCGAGACGTTCCAAGGCCAGTGAGTCGATGTGTTTCCTCCTACTGCGCCATGGTCTGCCCCAGGGTCTCCTCCCAGTGGGACATGCCTCGAAGACCTAACCAGGGAGACGCCCGAGAGGCATCCTAACTAGATGCCCGAACCACCTAAGCTGGCTCCTTTCCAGGCGAAGAAGCAGCGACTCTACTCCGAGTCTCTCTCGTGTGACTGAACTTCTCACCCTATCTCTAAGTAAGGGAGATGCCAGCTACCCGTCGAAGAAAACTCATTTCAGCCGCTTGTATTCGCGACCTTAGTCTTTCGGTCATGACCCACACTTCATGACCATAGGTGAGAGTAGGAACGAAGATTTCTCGGTAGACAGAGAGCTCTGCCTTCTGACTCAACTCTCATTTCGTCACAACAGTGCGGTACAGCGACTGCAATACCGCCCCTGCCGCTCCAATTCTCCGGCTGATCTCCTTCTCTATCCTCCCCTCACTCGTGAACAAGACCCCGAGATACTTAACTGGGGTAATGCCTAATTCCCTACCCAGACTGCACAATCCACCGCATGGATACAGCATGGATAGTGGACAAAATATTATACAACGACAACAAAATATTCTTTAGTTTTGCGTCTGAGAGGCTAAATCTCATCAGGTCTGTGGCTCAAATTCAAATAAATAATGGGCCTTGATATGAAAATATGATATGAAAACCACTGGGCTACATGTAATTATATCCACAGGAATCACAGAAGTAATTACATATTTGTGAATGTTGCCGTTACCAAAACATGGACAAAGAAAAAGAATGCAAAGAAAGTTTAAAATAAATGTTAAACAAAGACATTGACACATATTTGTGTCATATTGTGGGCAATAACACTTGTGATTTGATAGACAAAATTGCACAATAAAACTGTAGTTCTGTTGCCAGGGGCACATTTGCTGCTATAGGCAGACATCTCATAAGGTGTACAAACAGAAGGCCACTTCTCTCCTCTATCACGGAGCCATGTCTTCAATGTTGTTTCCATGGACACGGGATGAAGGGCCCGATAACAGCGGATGGACAAAAACCTCCTTATTAGAAACACAGTTGCAAGCTAGCGATCAAACGTTGGCCCAAGCACACCTCTCAGCCCACAATAGGTTGATAATTAGGCACATCTGCTCCACCATTAATTCAAAAGCAACTGGGTGTTTGAAGGGCACTCTTGTTCATCACCAGTTCTTTTTTTGCAAATGCCTGTGGGGTATTCTTTTTTCCTTTAAAAGCTACAAATGCACTGCTTCCCCTTTTGCTATGCAATTGCTTTTTTCAAATAAAATGCCCGTTTATAATGTGCAGTAATGCTGTTTTGTCTCAATGCTTAATGCTGTGTAAAGCACATTGAATTGCCTTGTTGAAATGTGCTATACACACACACACAAACGTTTCTCCTTAATTTATAAATCTACCCAGAGTGTAACTGACAATCCCACTGCAGTAAACTAGTCTAGGATAGCAGAGCAGGTCCATGGTGGTGTGGTGTTTTTCAGTGACTAATGAAATATCACACACACACTTTCTAGGGGGGGGGGGGGGGGGGGAGAAAGGAATAAAGACTGACTCAGTGTGAGCCTGATTGGATGTCAAGTACAGGCTTGACTTGAAAGGTCAACAACAGTAGACTCAGCAGGAGGGCCTCAGAAACTACTGTCCCCTCACAGCAGGACATGACATGAGCACTGTTTTCTCAATGATTCTCTCCCACACCTGCTACGCATCCGCTCAAGCTCACAAGCACAATATCTCACTAGCCATGCAGGGATTGAGACCACACAGGTTTGAATTCTGGATTGTAGTTTAATAGGTCCAATACATTGATTTGGAAGTACACAAACTCAGCATTTAGGTTTATGTACAGAAAGGAGTCAAGGTTCGACAACTGGATTCGCAAATCCACAGCTTTAGAAGTAGAGACATTTTGGCCGATCAATAATGAATTGCTGTTAGACGATATAACCAATGTCTATATGCTCTCATTCTGTATTATAAATTGTGCAGGCTTATACAATGAATTTGAAAAAAAAAGCAATGGCCCTTTATTCCAAACTAGGGATGCACCATTATTGAAATGTTGGCCCATATCCCAACAAAAGTTTGAATGTATTTTTTTAATGCATGTTCCTCTTTGTAAAGCTTCCCCATAACACTGATTGCAGCCTGTCGCAAAAGGCCTTTATCTTTCAACATAAAATAACTGCTAAATCCCATTTTGATTTGATATAGATTTTAAGGCCATATTGGCCGATACCGATGTGAAGACCGATTAATTGCCCATCCCTACTTTATCTCAAAGTGACTAGTTTGACATTCAATTTCTAATCCGTTCTACTTCTCCATAATGACCCATCATCAGAACAGCACAAAACAAATCAAACTATATTTCAAACAGTAATCTTTATTGACTTTACAAAATGTGAGTTACATATAAAGAACACATATTTACAAGAACATTCCAGCGCTTACAACTGCATATTTAAGAGCTTACAACTGCACATTAAGAGCTTACAACCGCTCAACATTTAAGAGCTTACAACTGCTCGAGACATTCATTCACATTTCACAGCTTGTCATGTTGCATTGAGTCTGTGCTTGGATGGAGTCTTGGAGACAAAGAACTAGAAGGGATCTCAGCTTCACTGGCTGCAAGAAAAACACAGTCAGTAATGCAGCAAGAATAGCAAGAACTTATTAATGACGACAGGCCGATCATGTGGCTCTCAGCCCGATATGAGCCCCAGTGACTTCCATGATAATATACATCTTAATCAGAAAACATGGCAGACAGTTGGTGGAGGTACTCGTGGCCAGCCGTTTAGCTCTGGACCGACTCTTAGATTGCCAGCCTCCTGCAGAGGGCACGACTTAAAAATGTGTAAATGGTTTCACTTGATTTAAAGTTCCAGGACAGTTGCTGTATCTGCACACAGAATAGTTCATCATAACAGACTACAGTGGTTGAGACCCACTGAGGCACAATTGCCATTACATAGATACTATTTCTACAGCAGTGAAATCTAGGAACACTCCAGCAGCCATGTTTATGGGTTTAGGGATCTACTTGTAGTAGACTTTAAAAGCAGTAGAATAAAGGGGAAAAAAAATATGATAAGGTTCATACCTCTCCACCTCCATCTTGTTGGCACTAGAGGCCACAGCATCTCCGTTAGTGTGAGGCTTCTCCTGTTCTCCATTGGTGTGGACCTTCTCATCCTCACTCTGCTTCACCTTTTTGGCCAATCCCTCCTTCACTGGACTCTCCTCCTCCGGCTTCCTCTGAAATCATATGGGTTCATTCAAACCGTGATATTTGTATGGTTCAACATTGTAGAAGCCATGTACTCATTTATCACAGAAAGTTTTGCATAGTCACTTACTCAGGCTTAGACAGTAAATATAGTTTTATAGGGGATTCACACTGAGACGGACAGAGTCCGTTTGATTCGAACCGTTCCCGAATACGGTTGCCTTGTCCCCACTGGCCATGATTCACATTGGCCGAGATTTAACAGCACACCCGGGTACACTTCATTCAACTTATGTGCCTCAGAGGGGCACTGTGGACTATGGGGCTTTGGGAGACAAAAACAAAGCCTACTTTCTGGGAACACTGAAACCCCAGCCAGCGCCCCAGCCAGCGCCCCCCCCCCCCCCCCATCTAAACTAGACTTGGCCAGAGAATACAATTTACCAGCAGAAGGAAAACTTTAGTGGAGCAATTTAAAAAAAATCCCTCGGCTGAAATCTTGGACATGAGGTGGGGGGCTTTGAGTGTTCCCACTAAGTAAAGTATGCAAACACTTAAACCCAGCTTTGTTTTGGAGAGTAGCGAAGTGTTCCATTCTTTAAAAGATGAGGCTGTGGCCGTTATGCCACCGTGGGGAAAGGATCGAAAGTACCATAGCGTTAAGAACGCCTAACACTATGGACAAGAGCTTTAAGTAGTTTCATTTGACTTCCCTCACCTTCTTTCTGACAAGGTGGGAGATGTTAGACACAGGAGTCTTAGAAGCCTCTTCTTTAGCGGGTGACTTCGGAGAAATCTGGAGGATACACATTGAAACAAAAATAACCATATCGACATCAATACATGTCACCATCTATTCAGTTTCAGCTGTAAATCCTACAGTAACGTTAATGGACCGTTTTCTCTCCAATTGAATTGAAAGTTTTCTGGTACGTTTTGTAATGTTTTAGTCATTGCTAGCTAAACATTGTGGTTAAGACATGGATGTTTATACTTAACCTTCCTAACTAAGTATCTGAAAATGTAGAAATGTCTTTTATAAACAAAATCTTTAATTTAGTACTGGTAGCATACCAGGGTTAATTTCCAGGTTATGGCTATGTTTATTTACTTTGTTTTAAACAGCAGCACCATTAAGGTTGCTGTTATTTAGTGAACCACAGAGGAGGCCCAAAACGGAAAGCAATAATCTCAATTTAGAGTCTGTAGTAGACTGGTCTTTGTTTATGTACAATATTCCTAAACATCTTCAAACTTCTCATCCGTGCAGCATGAATAACTAGTCTCCAAACAGTGCGGCTTACTGTGGAAGCTGGAGAGTCCATGCCATTTCGTCCGATGGTAGCTGAAACGGAGGGGCCGCCGTTCTGAAAAAGCAATATTTATTTATCAGTAAAAATTCGATTTTTATCTCTGACCTACATTTTCACAGAAGTCAAGAATTTACATAACTGTATCACCTGCCAAACTGACAATAAAATGAAACAACCGCCCCTACTTGAATTTGGGCCACATGGCTGAACCTCACCAGTAGCCGTAGGGCTGAAACCATTGATTACTCTAGATATATCCATCAATACAATACATTTCTAGACATAGAAAATCAACAAGCTCTTGAGCTTGAACAGATATTTGAACCACTCCCCCCCCACCTTTCTTTGAATTGCATTTCTTTGCCTATAATGACATGCCCATAGATAGTAGGTATATAGATTAATAAAACCGATAGTATTGTTAAAATAAATCGTTGTACCTCTTTCTCAGCCTGTGCAGCATCCTCCACCTTTTCCTGGATCTCTGGCAGCAGCACCTGTAACTCCTCCATCTCCTTCCTCTCCTCTGGCAAAGACTCAGGCCCCTCTGCTTTGTCCAGTATCTCCTTCAGTTTGGCTTGGGACAGAAAAGATTAGTTTAAGGATAAGCTGTCCACACAAGAGACAACTGCAAAGTGGCTCAACGTACTGGGAAAGCCTTCACTTTAAATGGCATCGACATAGTTACAGTACAACTCATCACTGCTGACATGTAGCAATTAATGTTCTGGTTTGCAGACTGTCAATACTTTAAATTACTGGTACAAATGCAGAAAGTCTCCTTCCTGCTACTAGATCCAAAATATCAGTCTTCTTCCTGCTACTAGATGAAGAATGTCAGTTTTCTTCCTGGTGCTAGACTCTAAATGTCAGTCTCCTTCCTGCTACTAGATGAAGAATGTCAGTTTTCTTCCTGGTGCTAGACTCTAAATGTCAGTCTCCTTCCTGCTACTAGATGAAGAATGTCAGTTTTCTTCCTGGTGCTAGCCTCTAAATGTCAGTCTCCTTCCTGCTACTAGGTTACAAGCAGTCAAACCTGTCACTTATATCCAACTCCACTTTTGTAAAGATCCATGGAAGCAGACTAGGACATTTTTATTCCATGCTTAATGCATTTAGAAAATTAGTATCATTTGCTTACCCAGCCTGCTGTTAATGACCGAGATGGAGCTGTTGAACTGCTCGATGGCCTGGTTGTATTGGAAGAGGCAGTCATGAGTCAATCCCACTTGGTAGTGAGTCTCAGCCAGAAGACGGCAGTCAGCATCCAGGTGCTTCAACTGGATCTTCAGGCACTCCTGAAAGTCCTCCAAGGCCTGAGTGTAGTTCCCTAAGAAATTCATTTTCACATCAAACAAGGCAATCCTTTGTTAACAGTTGTACAATAATGTACCTGTGATGCCAGGTTGAAAGTGGTCAACTAATTTATGACAATTATATTAATTTAGAAAAAAAAAAATATATATATATATATATATATATATCAGTTAGTGTCTGCTCTCAGAAAAGCCTGACAGTATACCTGATTCGGACGAGACTTCACCCAACTTCAGGTAAGATTGAGCTGCCATGAGTTGATCCTCCTTGCTTTCCTTCCTAGAAATGCAGTGACAAATGCACATTATAAAACATGTGGAAAAGAAATTGGATACCAGGTAATCAAACCCAATACATTGCACCCTTTGCATTCTACCTATTAAACCATTTACCCTGTCGCAGACTAGCGTTCATGCTTGCTCTGATCTCACGTGAAGTCATTCCGAGTCTGGATAATACCTGCTAGATGCCTAAATTGTAACATTCCCGAGTTACGGCTAATCACTACCAGCGAAAGACTATTACCAAATATCACCACACCTTTTAAAGATGACTTTAGCCACCTCCAGCATCTCCCACGCCAGCTGCAGGTTGCCAACTTCCTCATCGTCACTGCCCTGAAGAAGGTGAAAGATGAATGAAGTGCAACTCAAAGCCATGTCATTTTGGCGGATACTGGAGTTGATTGGACGAGTACCTTATCAGCTGTAGCGTCTCCTTCATCCCCTTGTCCTTCTGCATCACCTTCCATCTCTACGTCATCATCATCTTCCCCCTCTTCCTCCTCATCTGCCTCATCTGCCCACATTTCCCAGAGGGAAAAATTGAGTATATGCAAAAGTTTTAAAAACATGCACATCAGTATAACATCTTTTGTGCATGGTCCCGTTGTTAATTTTTAGATAATCAAAGACACAGACCGAGTAGACAATGGTACCGCATTAGTGAGAACCAATGGCAATTATATGAATGTACGGTAAGTCAACCTTAAAAAAAAATACTGCCAATTATTAGCCTTCAGCATTAACACCTCTCATCATTTGTACAGCTCTCAGGACTGAGCCATAATATAATTCACCAGAAGTTTCAATGTTTGCCAAGATTATAATAACCTTTCATTTCCTCTGACGGTTCCTCTTCTGCATCGGTTGACTCCTTCGGAACTTTGGCGGTCTCCTCTTTGCATTCTTTTTCTTCAGCAACCTTCTCTTTTTCTAGGTCACCTTTCTTCCCCTTTGCCACACCAACTTTCTCTTCTTCACCTTCCTCCATTTTTTCTTCGGCTTCCTTCACTTTTTCTTCCTCCCCTTTCACTTGTTCATCCCCTTTCTTAATCTCGTCACCTTCCTTCACTTCTTGTTTGTCCCCTTTCTTAATCTCGTCACCTTCCTTCACTTCTTGTTTGGCCCCTTTCTTAATCTCGTCACCTTCCTTCACTTCTTGTTTGTCCCCTTTGTTAATCTCGTCACCTTCCTTCACTTCTTGTTTGTCCCCTTTCTTAATCTCGTCGCCTTCCTTCACTTCTTGTTTGTCCCCTTTCTTAATCTCGTCACCTTCCTTCACTTCTTGTTTGTCCCCTTTCTTAATCTCGTCACCTTCCTTCACTTCTTGTTTGTCCCCTTTCTTAACCTCGTCACCTTCCTTCACTTCTTGTTTGTCCCCTTTCTTAATCTCATCACCTTCCTTCCCTTCTTCGCCTTTCTTCACTTTTTCCTTGTCCACCTTCACTTTTTCCTCGTCCCCCTTCTTAATCTCGTCACCTTCCTTCACTTTTTCTTCCTCACATTTCTTCTCGACATCCGTTTCTTCCTCCCCACCTTCTTTTACTTTATCTTCTTCCCCTTTCTTTTGTACAGCTTCCTCCATTTTTTCTTCAACTTCATCCCCTTTCTTTTTGTCACCCTCCGCATCACCACTTGTCTGGCCCTTGTCCTCTCCGCTGTCCTTAGCCGAGGTCTTTGTGGCATCGACAGCCGGTTTATCCGAATTGCCACCATTCTCCAGGTCCTTTTTCTTCTCTCCATCCTTTTCTGCATCTGCGGTTTTATTCTCCTTCTCTGCCATGGCGTCGTAGACCTGAACCCTCAGCTCATCCCTGGTTTTCTCTGCAGAGATTTATTTTATTTTAGACACTGTAGTAACAGTAAAATTTGTTTACACATTCAGAGTCAAATATTTTACTGTATGGTTTGATGGTCCCTGGCACTATGCAGTAGCACACAAATAAAGCCTGATTTATGCTGTTTGTCGACATGTTGTGAGCTTGGCCACACAAGAGACCTCAAATCCTAACATACAGATACTGTATGTGGCAAGCTTTGTTTGTATTCAAACATGAGTAACTGACCATGTCAAGACTGTAAAATATTCCTCACCGTCAATGTTTTCTGTACTCTCAATGTTTGAGTCTTTGGGTTCATCTTCCCCGTCCTCTTCCTCCTCAGGAACTCCCGTCAGAGCGTTACCCAGGACTGTGTTCTCCATTCTGTAAGAAGACCATGAAAATGACCAAAGCAAACAACCTACAGAACAGTTTATTTTTTCCCAGTGCAAAGAAATCAAATCACACACACACACACACCAGATGTGTGCAGATAGATTTTGACTGGGCACTTTTAGTTGATCTACTCTACCAGGCACAAAGCAGCCATTTTGAAAACTACCTCCATTTTAAAATGTGCCAGCAATTCTACAAAACCACACTGGAAAAGTGTAGTGTACGTATACACTGTCCATTTCGGTTCATTGTTTTGTGAACATGATAATTACATTTCTTCATGAATATGCCCACCTTGCTAGGTCCAGCAGACTTTTTCCACACAAGAAGAATGCCTCTCCACACTCATCTGCAGTGTCTCCAAATGTTTTAGCACTTAAGGAAACAGAAAAACGTACACACTTAACCTTTACCATCAACATTCCAACAACCTTTTTTTTGTATACTGTAGCACCCTTCAACATGAAACGGTTTAACAGTATTTCTCTTTTAAGTTTCAAAGAGAACAGACTGAGGCCTTTGCATTAAAACTAAATCATATTTACACACAATCAATAAGTAAAAATGAAATACAATTTACTCAAAAAGGCTAGGTTTGTTTTCAGACGTTTCAAAGATTTCATAGAGCTAATCCGTTTAGGCAAGGAGTTTCATCATTTGGGGGAACATTGTAGCATAAGTGAAGACAACTGCATCTCCCATTTTAAATGTAGGTCATAGTTAAGCCCTTTCCCACGGTACTAGGTCATGACTCGAGGACGTGCTGAATGTAGGTCATATGAGGACGCGTTTAAAACTCACAGCACACGGCAGGCTTCTTGCAGGGCATTGACAGCCTCCGGTACTTTTCCCATGACCAGGTGCTTCTTGCCAGCACCGATCAGCTTGCTTGCTTCTTCCATGTCGAGCTGAATGGGAATTGGGAACACAAGTTATGATATATGATTTCAGTTTCACGACCGATGCTTTCTTTCACATGCCGACATGGCGTTTTCAGAATGTAAAAGTCGTAAAAGTAACACATTTGAAGTTGTACTACGAGTTGTGTGTATATATGTAACATGTTACTAAAATAACAAGCTACTGATCGAACAAGTGTTTACTTACCTAAGTTCAGTGTGCAGATAAATAATGATTAAAAGTTGAAGCGCTGTTCCTCTGATGTTTCTGCCCCACCGCTTCAGACAGAGTGCTGTACTCGTTTGTTTCAACCATAGAGTATATAAAAGGGTTTCAACTTGGCGCGAAATTATGTCATCTCCTCCGATCTGTTTCCGGGTGAATAAATCAGCGACCTTAAAGTTACAGTACATAACAGCTAGGGGAAAACAACATCAGGATAACCATATATATATAGATATATATATACATATATATGTCTGTGAACAACAAAAACAGAAATCAAGAAGATAGACCGACAGACAGACAGACGTGCGTGTATCTGTCATAGAGTTAAATTGTGTGTGTGTGTGTGTGTGTGTGTGTGTGTGTGTGTGTTTCCCACACACGGAGATTTTGATAACATGACCAATGACAAAAAACTCCCATATCTGCTGGGCGAAGTACAACAATGTGCAAACACAGCAGCAAGATTCGTGAGTTGCTGTGATAGGAGAAGGATATCAAACGGAACACAACCACCCTAAAGACTAATCATTGTGTATATTCCTGCACTATACTTGCATCCAGTGATCTTGGTACAATATCAAAATTGATCTATTGAAGATTCTGACGTTCAAATGTACATATTTTTTGTTTTGATTGTATTGCTGTATTGTTGTATGTTGTATGCTGTATGTTTTCTCATGCCAATAAAGCCATTTGAATTGAATTGAATTGAATTGAATTGAATTGAATTGAATTGAATTCAATTGAGTGTGCTTGAGCAGTGCTACTTGTCAACCAGTAGGTGTCCTCCTAATGGAAGAGTAGGGAGACCACCATAGCCCATAGGCAACATGAACATACTCTACCATTCAGACTGGTTAAAATGTTTTACTGAAATAAGCTCCTGGTTGCAGCTTTCATTTTGAGTGGCCCTGAGGAAGGTGAGCTGATAAGTGTTTGTAAAAAGAAAAAAAAAGTGTCAACACTGACTGAAGAAAATTATACTCAAGTGGTTCAATTGATTTTGTCAATAAAAATATTTATATAAAAATGTATAGGCCTACTAGCAATTGTTAGCAACCCTAAATGTGTCTAGTAGCAAGTGAACTTCAGTGTTTAAGACAATCAAGTCTAAATTTTAATGTACTACATGTGGATACTAAACTCAACCACTGACTACCGGCATTGTAATGTTTACAGCTACAGTCTGAAGTGAATAATCCATTTTAATGAATCTGTAGAGTACAATTACAGATTAAGTTATAACATTAGTAGTTGGAGGCACTCTTTCTTTGAGGAATTTCAACTTTGTCAAGTAGGACAGGTGGTTGACAATATCAAGTTATTTGAAGCATGGGCCATGGCACACACTGGATTGGACACTAGATGTGGCTGTGCTGTGCCACAAATTCCCACATTTTATTGTCGTTTTGAAATATCTCTGCCAGGAGACATATGAAATCTACAGATTGTACTATAGCTTTCAAGCTAAATTGTCAAGAAAACTGGTCGTAGCTCATCAGATTATGATTACCTGCTTGTTTCCCTGAAATCACAAAATTGTGATTCACTGTTCCCTGCACATTAGGGTTGTTCTATTACACACTGGCACCACAAAGCAGTGATAAGGATGAGACAATAGTCACAACAGCTAGATGAAATGTCCATTACACTGCCTCGTTAGGTACAGTGACTGAATTCCTGCCTTATACTTAGAGAAAATTTGCGGCAAAATGTGTGGCAAATCGGCAAAAGAAAATGCTTACCACTAGCTTTCTTCACAAATGTGTTCATAAAGGTGTCTACTATAACATACATTTGTTCCAACCCAACTCCCTTGGGAAACTTTGTGACAGCTGCTGAAAGTTGGGGTACCATTAACAACCAATAAGGCAAAATTCCCAAAAATTGGGAATGCTTTAAGTTTAAGTAGCATGTGACGTGTCAAACTAGGGGGGTTTCATGATGCTGAATCCATTCCAAGCATTAGTTTTGCACGAAAACACTCCTTGGGATAAATTCGGCCATAGCCACTTGTGGCCCAAATGTGCTGACCTCATCACATTTGTGATGACGGCTATAGCCATTTTTAGGCGAAGGAGTGTTTGTGTGTAAAACTAGCTTGCAATCGATTCAGAATCCCCTAGTTTGATACATCACATGCTACTTAAAGTATAATGAAATTTGGAAGTTTTTGCCTTATCAGCAGCAGCTGTCACAAAGTGTCCCAAGGGAGTTGGATTGGAACACATGTGATTGTAGACACCTTTATGAACACATTTGTGAAGAAAGCTAGTGGTAAGCATTTTTTTTGCAGATTTGCCACACATTTCACTAAGTTTCCCTTATTAGAAGTATGTTAACAAAAAGGAAGACTTCACCCATTTTCATACAATTGGTCCTCCTCACTAATGGTCATGACAATTTTTTGTTTTGTCTTTTCCCTCTGTCTGAGGGTTGTGAACACTGGACAGTTCTGAAACCCACCTACAGGTGACAGCAGGGAATCCAAGCTAATAGAAACTGCAGGATTTCTATTCCTGGAAACTAAGTTACCATGCTCTGATGGAAGCCACACAAAATCTAAATGCAAAATTTGAAATCTCGTTAAAAAAAAAGATAATCTGCCTAACGATGATGTCACTAGTGTCCACAGAGAGTAGGAAAAAAAAGGCACCATATTATCAGGAGCATTTATATGAAGATGGGTGAAGTCGTAACCAAATGTTTACATGATCACAAAACATCACAACAGCAGGGAAAAAACACACGACTGGAGTCTCATTTAATATTGAAACATCTCAGCTTGTCAGGAACCAATTTTTATTAATATCATTAATGTGTCATCAGCATCATCAATGAAATGAGTTAGTCTGTTTAAAGCAGAAATCGTGTGTGCATTCATTGCCCTTCTTTTCTCGATGTACACTTCAGTTCCACAAAGCGAGGAAGAAAAGGGAAGGGAGGATGGTGTGTAGGTAGGGTTGGGGGATCGACTGAGAGGTGGCAAGGTTGTGGTAGGAGGTTGGGGGGATTGGGGTACTGCAGTGAAGGAGGAAACGCAGGGAAAAAGACGTCTGGCGGAGCAGGAATCTCCCCCTTCACTGGGATATGATTGGTTTTTCCCTTGTGCAAGTACAACAAAACAGAACAAAACAAAAACAAAAAAGTCAAAATGGTGCTCTAAAAACGAAGATGAGAAGGAGGAGAGAAAATTCGCTTGCTGGGCGGTGGGTTTGTCTGTTTGTGTCGGTGGGTTCGGTTTGTTGTCATTTTTTGTTCCGTAAAAGCCACGTTTTTTCAGGTGTTTTTTTTTATACAAGTTCTTTTTTGTTTTTAGGATTTGATGCAGTCGTCGTCCGAGGTCTGGCTGCTGCTGCTACTGGTCTCTGACTCGGAGCCCTCCTCGGCGTGCACCTCCGTCGCCACGCTCCTCCAGGGGGTGAAGTGGAGGGTTACGCCCCGTGCCCTCGGCAAAACGCCGTTTCTCTGCATGCCGTTCTGCTTCAGCTGAGCAGAAATATATATATAAAAAAAGAAAAGTATTGTATGTATTAGCAGCAGCACAAATTCACCCGAGTCACTCATAATTGCATTATTCTGATTTCTTTATTTATCCAGTCTTTCAAGTGTAAATGGAAAACATGGAGGTACTACTATATATTGATGAATTGAGTACCGGTAGTTAACCTTAACCAAATAGAATCTACTGTATCTACTTTGTTGATACAGGGACTCTATACTTGGTCAGCAGCTTTTTTCCCCCTCTACACCAAATCTCTTTGCTGAAAATAGCCGATCTACAAGTTCTGAAGCTCACGTGTAGATCTGCAGTTACCACAGAATAGGGATGCTAAGCCTATAGTGGTTAAGGATGTTTAAAGTAAAACATATGAGATATATTTAATATTGTTATGGCCAAGATGTAGCTACACCTGCCCAGGAGTGGTGGGTCAAAATATTTTGATGTTTAGATTTCAAGTTGCTAGAAAATAAGTTGAGGAACACCACATCAGTCAGTTTATGTGTAATCTTAAATTCTAACATTTCTGAAACCACCAGTGAAATCTCTACACATTTTCAAACTTGAGCACACAAACTAGCAGGCAAGAAAAGTACTATCGTATCAGAGCCCTCAGAGTTTCACACATGCTTCTGTCAACATAACATCTTGTAAAGCCTGACCTGAACTCACCTGCTCAGTTTTTGTCTGGAACTCTCTCAGTTCGTCCTCTGTCAGTGGCAGGAAGTTGTCGTCATTTTCTGGGTGTTCCTGCCAGCCCATGGCCTTCAGCAACCTGAAAGGGCATGGCAGATTAATGGCGGCTATGTTATGTGTCCGTGTATGTTTGTGTACAAATAAGCTTGTGTGGACTTTTGTGGCGTCTTTAATATATATTAAAAACACTGTGCGCCCACGCAAAAGTGGGTGAAAATCACTTTCACCTAGAAAATCCATTAATTTGTTTTTAATTCAGCTGACTGTGGAGACACATGCTGGAACGTTTTACTTTGAAATGTTTTATAGTTTCTGAGTTATTTAATTTAAATGCCCAATGCATTCTCAATGGCGAAAACACAAACTTTGGCACCACGTATTAAAAAAAAAACATTGTTATGATTTTTTTTGTTTAAAAGAAATTAAAAAATATATATATATATATATATATTTATTTATTTTTTCAAAGACGTCCACAGACATCTTGGGCACTGCACGTGCGGTAATACCAAAGACGTCCAGAGACGTCTTGGGCACAAAATGTGTTTTAACAGTGGTTCTCAAACTTTTTCATGTCAAGGACCCTCAAATTAATGGCTGGTTGTTGGCAGTGTCTCACCTGTGCTCTGCCTCCAGTGAGCTGGAGAGGTGTTCAGTATCTGAGTCACTGAGGGAGTGGGACAGGCCATTCTCGTGGCACACCTCCTCACTGTAGGCCTTGGGCTCTGGGGTGCTGCTCTCACCCTGGGGAAAACAAGACACTTTAATTTGTTTATTTAGACAGGACAGTGAGTGCATATTAATTAACAATACATGCATTATGTAATGTAAATACACAGGATTTAGCAATAATGCACATTTCCATCCATAATCAGACTACGATAAAAACAACAAAAACATACATACTCCATTATTCCAAATAAAAATCACACCCGTGTGAACTGAGTGGTGCAAGGTCTTATATAGCCTGATCAGCTGTGGTCTGACGTAATGTCAGTGACCATAGTAACCATGCTCATTTTTTTGGTACGAACACGGGTACACGGGTACAAAGCCAGTTGTTGGAGTGGTTTACACCACTCAAAAATGACATAACATATTCACAGATATTTCTTCGCACAAATGACAAATGTAATGCAATAGATGCAAATCTTCTTCACAGCTTAACTAATTTTGACACATTGGAAAAAGGAGGCTCCTGCATTTAAGCATTGGCTAAATGAATTGACTAGTACACTTCATCTTGAGAGAATAAGGCATTTCCTGAGAAACAAAGAGAGACAATTTGATAAGGTTTGGCTGCCCCTTGTCCATTACTTGAGTAGAAACAATTAATAGATAGGATACCACTGATATGGTTGACTGTACGCCATTTTCTTTTCAGATGTTTTCCATGAGCATTTCATCATCTTACTATTTTATTCTATAGTATGCAGTGTCACGGAGCAGTATGGGTGGGAGGGTTGAGGGTTTTCTTTCTTTTTTTTCTTTCCTTTTTTTTTTTCTATAAAAGAAAAACGTATTTCATGTCATAATGTTTGTGTAACAATTTATAATCTGTTCTCCAAAGAAAAATAAAAAAATAAACTGGAAACACAAGAAACACAGTTTGGTACAAAAGGTATAGAAATTAAACGGTAAAATAACCTACTTCCAATCCATTTAAACGTATAGAATACAAAAGAAGAAAACAAAGAAATGGTTTTCATGACCATGGGAACCCTGTGATATACTCGGTGGTGTCTTAATTGTTTTGCACAACCCTTCCCTGAACTGACAACCTAGCAGCTTGTGAGCATGTTAACTAGTGTGGTGACGGTCTGTCTCCTTTGGACAGAAATGGCCATCTTTATACACCAATAACAAGTGCATCAAAACAGTGTTGGGTGTCCACATTTCTCCTCTTGACATCTTTATTTTCTCCTAGGGCTTGATGATACGACTTAAAAATCATATAATTCTCACGATTATTCCAAACTTTTGGCTTGATTGAGATTAACGTTTTTGTCTTATAATGTAAATATCAGATCTACAAGTTCACATGTCACAATAACACAGCTTGTAGATCGGCTATTTTCAAAATTTATAAAACAGTGTTACATACATGGTTAATCAGACTAATCGATTAAGTCTGCTTGATATACCAGTATAAATTAACAAAGTTATATTAAAAATCTCGATTATATTATTGGTTCTAAATATCGGTTTCGATATAAATGATCACCGGTAAATTGCCCTGCTCACATTTCTCCTGTACTGTATGCAGGGTTATGGATGTGTGTCTCATTAGGGTAGCTACCTCTCCTGACGTTCCTGGGCTGCTGCTTGTGGTCAGTTCTCCAGTGCCCTCGTCCTTCAGGGTTCGCAGGAACTCGCTCTTGCGGTCCGGACCGCGGCGCATCAGCTTCAGCCTTGACGGGGCGATGTCTATGGGCGGGGTCGTGCTGGAGGGGTGCTGTGATGTAGACATGAAAGCAGGGAGAAGACAGGCGTCAGGAAGACATTGGTAGGTTGACATGGTATTGAGAAGTAGAAATCAGAGAAAGAGACAGAGAGGTTGTAGGGCAAATAAAAATAGAAAAAGCCTTTACCTCTTTCGTGGTGCTGTGCGGTGGTGCGCTGGCCGGGTTACTGGGTTTGGCTGCAGAGATGGGGCTGGTGAAGACTGAGTCTCGGCCTGGCATGTGGAGGCCAGGCTTGTTGACCTCCCTAAGACCAGGCTTCCATTGGGTGCTCTGAAACACAAGATCACACCATGTCTTTCTGATGGAATACAAAATGGTGCAACCAAACCAAACAGAACATTTGCAAACCTTCTAGTAGCATTTTGCCAGTGTACGAGTTATTGGAAAATGTATCACACCACTGATTGCTGCTTTTTGGAACCTGCAGTGATTTTTATTTTCCCTCAGAAATCCATTTCAGGTAGCTTTATTATTAAAGTATTACTACAGCTGCTCTCCCACGTGGAATCCAAAACATTAGCTAAAGATTACCCACCAACGGGAGTTGATAGTCATCCACACATTGGCCTCCTTCATGGAGAATGTCTGTATGGTGTCAGTTCCCACATTAGATGAATATAACGGCTACAGTAATGCTTACTCACGCGAGAGAGGTATAAAACTTGCCAAGACTGGGCATTTGGAAATGATATGTATTTGGGATGATATAAACAAAATAATACTCCACGGGCACAGTTTTATGTTTTCCACCTTGAAAAGTTACTCTGCTGTAAGGGCATATATCATATCACTGTCACTAGCAAATGGGGCACAGTGTTGTGGTCAGTGTTAAACCAGGAAATGTCATGAAAGTTGCAAAAAGGTAAAACATTTATGTTCATCGCCATGTTGCCCTTCATCGAATCAACCTTTTGATTTCACGTGGAATAAAGCGAGGGGGTGCAAGACAGAAGCTGATTAACATTGACTAGTACCTTTGTGGGGGGCAGAGCAGGTTTAGGTAACAGGTTCTTGTAGACACTGGAGCCCAATATGGGAACTTTGTTGCCGTTGGACAGCATACCAGCAGTGGCAAACCCCGCAGAAAAAGCGGTGCTTGAGTCCTCCTTGGAAACCTTCTTGATGACCAGCATTTTAGACACCATCTGCTTGCCACTAGGGGGGTTTTCTGGAACATAAACACAGCGACTGGTCAGGCAAGGTTACAGGGAGGGTAGGGCAGCCAACTGGGACCAGGGATTGTAGGAGGCATCCCCTAATGAGATCAAATCCTTACCCCATACTCCAGCATGGGGAGCCACTGCTCGCATCTGAGTCCCAGGTTTTCCAGTTGTTTCAGGGTTGAGGGAGGGCTAGGGAAACATTGAAGTCAAGTCACCATCTTTACATTTAAGCTGAGTAAGTTCCAAGCTGTGTGACACTGTCTACTAGGGGGTGGCGATTGTTCCGCATTCATTTAAACTTCTGTTTTGACATGAGGAAATCCACACAGAACAAATATAACAAGGTGTTCAAGCGACACAATTGTCTTTTTTTTGTGAATAGAAGCATCAACCTGTAATAATGAGGCATTGCCATTCAGCAGATTAATAGTTTGGAATTTTTGTGACACATTTTCACATTGTTTAATTGTCACGCTCCCTGTGTGTAAGGGCCTTTACTGTTAACTAGTTGGACAACTGAGTCTACAATTAACAGTTTGTTCTGTCCATCTTTTGATGTCAAATATAACTTAACTTAATATTCTGAGAGAAAAAAGCTAAAAACTATTTAATTTAACACTCAATATTACCATAAAATACCACCAACTCCAGGTATGCTATTTCAAGAATTATGTCAATGTCAGTAGCGGCATGCTTGGGACATATTCTGTGACATGGAGAGGGGGGTAGTACTCACAAAGTCCTCTTCCACAAACTTCAGCTTGTCCTCCTTGCTGTCCTTGCGTTCCTCATTGGGGAACTTGTCCTGGTACGGGGTGCCCTTGCGTGGATGGAAGTTACCATTGCGCTGCCGGTGTACCCCCTGCCTGTCCCTGTCACCAGCTATGCGTTTGGGGTGGCGTCCCTGGTGGTGGTGGTGACCATCTTGCGCCCCCCGCGGAGCTCCGTGCCAGCTGGGCACTTCCTTCCAACATGAACCCCCTGCCAGCCCGCCATGTCCCCCTTTTGCCACACCAGAGTCCACAGAGTCATGCCTCAAGAGGAGAGAGGGCTGCTGCCATCCATCACCTTGAGAAGAGGACAAACACCTTCATCAGGCATGCAAACAGACCAGGGGTGAAAAGGGTGACAAGAAGATTTTTGCCGAAAAATTTAAAATTGTTGTTTCTATGCATCTTATAAGAAACAAGCCACTGAGCGATCTGCCTTTCCAATAATGGTCGGCTAGAAACAAAAGGTTAAATGCCACTATGTTTTACACATCCTTCAATTTTAAATACACATACAGTGCCATAATTAGATTGTTGGGGTCCGATGCCAATTACCAAAGTTTTGCCCGATGCACATTGGAGGCATTTCCATGAGGATCCCGAAAGAGAACAAAACATGGTTCTAAATTCTTATTTCTGGTGACTTAACTGGTGAAAAGAACTGACAACGTTTACAGCTTGCCATGACGTTACAACTTGTTTTCCAATGCGATTCCATGGCTTCTTTCAGGTTTTTCAGGAATGTCCAGGAAACCCTTAATCCAATATCTCAATCACGGCTGGGTTGATTCGAACGTTACAATCAATAAAATAATTTCTTGTAAAATAGACAGGTGGAAAAGACTTGTGACCCGGGGGAAGAGGTGAGGTGTGTGGGGTGGTTGCTTACCTGCTGAAGCTCGCAGGGGCCCGTTGTTGAAGAAGCCATCTGATGAATTGTGTCTGCGTCGGCTCACAGCAGTCCTGCTGTCTCGGTGGTGTTGGGGGTCACCATGCTTCTCAAGGTTGGCTGCAGGGGACTGCGGGAGGAGAGGCAGCATAAATCAGTTATATAAATCTGAGGGATTATTAGTTATTATCCATCTATTTATTGTGAAGGTTAGAAAAGGGGGATTGAGGGACAGTATAACCACTTTCAACCTGCCATCGTCATTTTGGACACACACACACACACACACACACACACACACACACACACACACACACACACACACACACACACACACACACACACACACACACACACACACACACACACACACACACACACACACACACACACACACACACACACACACACACACACACACACACACACACACACACACACACACACACACACACACACACACACACACACACACACATCCTGTCAGCCTACTGTTGTATCAATAAAAGCCCCAAAATAAATACAAAAATAAATACAGTTTATTTATGCCTATAATTACATGCCAAAAACAGAGACATCAGGTTTTAAGTGGTTAAGGGCTTAAATACTATGTCACACCTGTGTACAACACAGAATCTGGACTAGAAGGTTACTACCAAACATTCACTTTGACTGGTGATAAAATGATCATGACATAAATTATCATTTACACTCTGATAGAACAATAAGACCATCACATTGATTTTGATATCAAATCACACTGATCAACCTTTTACAACCTCATACCATCTGGACAAAGATACAGAACCTTAGCGTGGATGGTTCTGTGCACAGTGGGGACCTTATGTATTGTCTTGGTGATGTGTTTATCTGTGCCATGTGTTTTTTGTTGTGGGTGTTTTGAACAGACCGGTGAAGACGAATATCCTTCGGGACATTATAGTTTATCATTCCGACTGCAGGTCGCATTTACTATGAAATCGTGCATTTCCCGTCAGTCAGGCAGTAACCCACTAGCCTTGAAAACCCAGATGTTTTTATTTCCAGGGAGAAAAAAGTCTGGGGGTCCACTTCAATTCGGCATACAGTAGCGCAAACGTCGCTCACTCTGCTGATTTCTGATCGTCTGCACCATTGTTAAATTGATGCAGTCGCACACACGTAGACACACACACACACACACACTCCTCTCTCTCCGTCGCTAATTAATTAGTCTCATGTCATGCAGCTGCGTGTAGTTTCTCCCAGCCGATGTTCTCCTGTTCTGACATTCCATATGTTGATCTGACCTCATCAAACCCTGTACACTCAAGACACGCTCCATATATGGCCAGTACATAATTCATTCCATATGTTGATTTGACCCCCCATGCCAAAGCGCCAGCGCTTGCCCAGCAGTCTGCTGTCACCCAGGCGGATGAGTGCACTCGCCCTCAGGCGTCTTACTGGTATTATATTATTATACTGTATCTCTCTATGACTCAAAGCCAGCGATATCAGCGCCCCATTGACTTCCATTATAAAATGTAGTTAAATATTTCCCAAAATATAAAACAAAAGTGGAGGTTTTGTGGCCTATTGGTGATCAGTTTGCTCAAGATGTTTGACACTGATCGGTCCACCAGTCTGCTAAATTAGCTCCGGACACAGACAAGCACACACACACACACACACGTACAGACCCTCATACTGTAGAGCCATGGCGTAAAAAGTTGGTTTCCTACCCTGTCAGTTAACAATTCTGTCTTATGAGAAGATACTTTTGTTTTAGCCTGGCAAATCTGAAGCAATCTGAATAAATCTTACATCCTCCATATACTCTTATCTGCTATTCTGTAACTGCTTCATCTTAATACCTCAGAGAACTACAAAAGATGGAGTGGAAACAGCAATTTGTGCATGCATCCTTGTGGGGACCGGCACTGCAGTAAGCGGAAAGAGACAACCGATAAGAAATATACAGTCTTTTTCTTAATGTTCTACTGTATATGTAGGACTGCTGTAAATTGCAGGAAAGGGAGTTGCACTCATGCC
Organism: Electrona antarctica; assembly: GCF_951216825.1. Lineage (NCBI taxonomy): Eukaryota > Metazoa > Chordata > Actinopteri > Myctophiformes > Myctophidae > Electrona > Electrona antarctica. The sequence continues at coordinate 16,271,165 of NC_136800.1, read as the reverse complement.
GGCAACAAACCCTGTAATCTTAACTCTCAGAAAACACTATTCGCATCTTATCTATAGCCTCTCTCTTTTGACACAGGTGGCATATGATTTCACACATGCAAGCACACATTATTAAATGGGTAACATAATTAAAATCAGTCTGGATTCCAGACTCAAGTGCTCATCTAAATTTAAGTTAAAATATTAAGCCTGCATGCTGTCCTCCAGCCTGTCCTTAAACATCACTTTCTTTTTCTTTCAATTGCAAAACTGCTGGTGTGACACAAAAGACTAGGGGCAACTTAACATGGCCCTAAGCTTGACCACAGTATGACAAAACCCTGTTGACCTGAAGTGAAGGCATTTGTCAGCGCTGAGATGACAATGCCATTTGAGTCTTAGCTTTGACTCATGATTTAGAGACCAACCCCTTATACAGAGCTCTAGCCAGGATACACAATGACTGATCTCATTTAACTGGACAGCCAAGCTGACAAACGCATTCTTAAATCAAGTCAACATCAACACCAATTGGTTTTGATGTTGACTTGACCTTTATTTACCATTATCATACTTCACACCTCAACTCATATTGCTTCTTTTATGTCCAATTTGTCCATATATATATTCCCTATTTCAATTGTTACCGTAGGAAGAATAAAACAGCATTCAATTCAAATTTTCCCAAAAAAAGAGGCAAAGACTCTCACCCCAAATATGTAAATGCCTTGACACCATTGACTTGGGTAATTACATGATGCCACTTAGAAGTCAATTTCTCTCCACTATCAGTCTTTCTCAACAGGACACACAATGTCTGCGACCTTCCCCTGAACCGACGATGACATGTTCCTGATGTGACGAGAGCAAGTGCACACGCTCACACACATACGTTAAGACATCAACATGTACGGAAGCACACAAGAATAGGTAACCAGAGTTTTGCACACACATACCTTGGCAGGCTGGGGCGTGGAGAAGTTAAGCCAGGCAGGGACAAAGTCATGCTGCGCCATTTAGGTCCAGTGTTTCCGGTCAGTGAATCGAGGCTTCAAACCTCATGGCCAGGATCTGACAACAGAATTCAGGAACACGAATGACATATTACATATTCACATATTCTATTTCTATGGGGCTTTCATGCACAAACACAGGTGCAACAAATCAAGTGTTTTCTTCCCTTCGTGTTGTACAATGCACCTAGTAGGGTCGTAAGACAGAATCTTTTTTTTCTTTTTCTGTCACTTATTTAAAAAGGGTGTGTTTCAAAGTCTCCCACAAAATGAACTAAAAGGTATCCTATTCTTAGCAGAAACAACAAAGATCAACTTGCTGCAGCTGTGCCTCCGAGTTTATGGATGCATGACAGCTTTGGTAGGAACAAGATCAGTATTTTCTATGCACTGCTCATGTTAAGTGTTGCATATACTGTATAATAGATTCTCATTGTCAATCCAAAGTACAGGACCAGCTGTGCAAGGCTCGAGTACAGCTCAGCATGATGACGGATCCTGTTTATGGCAATATTCTCTCTATAAAAGGGGCTTAAAAGCATTGCTAACAGAGATACTGTCCTAGGCTAATTCATCCTACAATAGTACAAATACATCACTTGTTTGCCAAGTAGCAACTAGGGTCTAAGAAAGCAATAGCATGATGGAGAAACATTAAATTACATTGCTGTGTGTGTGTGTGTGTGTGTGTGTGTGTGTGTGTGTGTGTGTGTGATTAACACTATCAAAAGGTTAGCTTACTATGTTTAGTACTAGTAGTCGATGTAACAATATAACACATCAAGTATACACTCCATTGCCAGCTGATGTCACTGCCAGGCGGAAACCTTGTAAGTCCAAAAACTGTTACTTTTCAGGAAAAGAAAAAAATGAATAATGAAAACCAATGGATCTACAGTAGTTATTATTGTCACAAGCGCTCGAGCTACTTTATTGGTCAAATATTTATAGAACCCACAGACAGACTAAACCACTTTCAACCCAGCATTCCTATTTTTGGCATATCATTGTAGTCAAACTTTTTTACAAATAGCCTATATACAAGCTCACAATGTGCCACATCTGTAACACACCGTTCTGAATACATCTGCTATTTAGTAGCAGATTAAACGTAGTATGCATTAATAGGGCATTCATTTATGAAGAAAATAAATGAATAAAAAGATTTACGAGTTACAAGGTTTCTGCCCGACAGCAACGATATGAGAATGTTGTGTGCTTGTCTGTCTGAACTGAGGATGAGCAGTGATTACCCCAGAGTCTGTGGCTCTGAAGTCCTCTGCCTCCTCTCCTCGCCGTGCGTCTGGGCTCGCTTCCTCAGGCCCGCCGACGCTGTTCACCAAATGTGTGCAATGACAGATGGGTAGCAGCACGCTGCTGAGCCCGCGTCCGTCTCCTCCAGGACAGCACAGCTCCTTTCCCCAGAGGCGGACCCCGTTGTCCAGGGTGAAACGTTTGGGGAGACAAGGTGTCAAAAGGGTTTCAGGAATGATCTGGAATGGTGATCCAGAGAACTGGCTGACCAGGTCGGAGTACTGGCTTGGAAGCAGAGAACCAGAGGTTCTGGGGGAGGGAGGGGGAGGCTGATATTCCTTTGTGAACTAGATTCCAAATCTGCCTCCAGGCAGGTGAGGTTATTCGTGTGTTTTATCAGCCTTGCCGTTCCCTAGTTCCTCCCTCAACTTGTCCCACAATGAATTATTCACAAACTTATTTTTTAATAATTTGCTGAAGGTTATTAGATTGGCAAAGTAAACGATTGACAGGTGATTTGTCCAAAGGGTGAGGCAGGGGCAGGTTGTCTAGTATTGATATGAGGAAGCAGTCTGTGGAAGCTGCTGAGCAATACGTGCAACAGTTCTGCTGGGACATCAAATGGGGAGAGAAGCAGTTCCGAGGTCTTCTCCTGCCACACTGTGTGCCAGCTCGTTTTCACTGCAACGTGCCTTTTACCGTATCATTGTAAGCTCTACTCGAAATACACACCGAAAAAGAAATAAGTTCAGAGACAGTCTTTTATTTCCAATAGGAAGGGGAAGTCACTGAAAACCACCACTCACCTCATTAAACTGGTGAAAAGACTGTCTGAGTTGGAAGAAAAATAAAGCTGTAGATCTCAAAGTCACATGACAATGAAGGAAGTGAAACCCTATGTTACATTGCGGTCATCTTGAGTCTTGGTTAATGGGATACTGTGGGACAATGCATTATAACAAGGTTTTTGTCTTTGCGTATTTTACATTCACATCGGTTAAATGCCAGTTGATTTGTTTGAAGCTGAAATCTGACTGAAGCAGCAAGGGCAGTAGTTCAGATTTCATAGATCATGGCAGCAATCTCCTGTGAGCCGTCTTCCGTGTCATAAAATACCTGGGACTCCTTTGTCAAAGGGCAAAAATAAACTTTCCCATAAACGGGGAAGCCTTGAAAAACAGAATGCAACCGACTTTGTTTTCCTTAGGCTTAGAAGGGGCTGACACATAGCATGGGCACGATATCTGTCAATATGATCTTTCCTTTGCTTCCAGATCCAGATTGTGTTGTCCAGCCACAGATTTTCTGCTCACTTGTATCTTTATGGGTATCTGCGCAGACACAGACAGGACCTGTGTAAAAAACAAGAGACAGGACCTGTATTAAAAAAAGACAATGAGGCTATAATGACAAATTCACTCTGCAGCCTCCCGACACACACATACCAAAAGTTACACATGCATGCACAAAATGTAGCTATATGGCTGCACAATTCATCCAAAGTGAAAGAACACCTATTTAGGTTTCACAATTCATTCAAACATGTTATTCAGTCGGTTGTTGCACTTTGCCCTTGTCTCCTCATTAACTAAGGGTTAATAACCAGAACATTGTACAAGCCAATCTCCCCATAGATATTAAGATTATATAAAATAATCTTTCCAAATAAGAAAAAAAAAATTGTGATTAATAAGTAATTACAATATTAGGATTATAATTGTACTCATAGTGAGCACACCAGTGTCACTCATGGGTGTAAGAGACAATTTCAAATGTGATTTATTTCAACAAATATGTATGGTAGAGTATGTCTTGTCAATGAAATATAAACTATTACAAATGTAGGCCCTGGTGTCAGGTAGGTCCTACCCAATCTGAGAACCCATCACCAAATATGTTGATGCGAGTCAACAGTATAGGTCCTACATTTGTAGGACATGTAATGGTTAACAACTTAACAAGTAGCCCTGCCTGAAGCAAGGATTCCCTGTTAGATGAGCAGTAGGTGTTTGGTTGAAGCGAGTTCAAATCGCAGAGTAAGACAACACACAACACAGTCTTGATTCATAGACTGCATCTAAAACCAGGAGCAGCCTCTGACTTAAGACAGCCAATACTTCTTAAAAAGCTTTTGACGCTTTTGACACCATGTCTAAAGAGAATGGACTTCACTGAACATCATGACTCAGGGACTTTACAGGCAGTCACAGTCACAGACAAACATGCGATGGGGAGGACTCCTTTGCTTTTATAAAATTGTGCCAGCATTTTAAATAATAAATATTCCCACCAGTACAAAAATAACTTGGACACGAACACACGTTCTTCCTCACTCCTCCTCTGCTGCACATTTAAATAGGATACAGGGTAAAATGCTGGGTGTTCATTTAACTCAAAACAGTGTACATGTGGAACCTTACAGGGGTTCTCCATCTGAGAGTATACAAATGGAACCAAATGGACCATGCAGTCGCCCTAGGAGGAGTGACAATCACAAAGCAGCCCTGGCTGCACTTTATCAAAACACACGCAGCTTTCTCCTCTGTATCAGTAATGTTAGATAGCCATAGGAGTAATTAATTAAATCATTTCAAACAATAAAGGAGTTAATCTACACACCAACACTATGAGTCTATGAATCCTTTCTGAATCACACAACCCAACACCTCTTGGGACAATTTAACTCCTACTGATGTGGCAGCGGTGTGGCAGCGGTGGCCGAACGGATAGCGGCGCGGTCTAGATACCGGAAGGTTCCCAGTTCGAATCAGCCGTCCGACACGTTAAAATTACCACCGCTGAAATGCCCTTGAACAAGGCATCAACCACTACGATGAAATGTGTTCTATGAGCAGGGCCTGGCTGGAAACAAGTTCTTGAGCTTAGCCCAGATACCCTGGGTAAATATAGATTTCATTTCATTTCATTTCATTTCATTTCATGTGTATTACATAACAGCTCAAGAAGAACAGTTTACAAAACGGGACGCCTGACAGTTGCGTTTTTGCATAATAAAACACAACTTAAATGAAAGCATAGCTTAATAAAATGTATTGATTCTGCACATCTTGGGTAACAATACTGGATTGTAGAAGTGGTGGTGTTTGTTTGGAACAGATAGATATGGGTGCCACATTAACAACAAATGATCAAGTCAATGATCAAGTCAAAACACTGCAGAGCAAACACCAGGTCTAAATTTCATGAACGTGTTATTACCTAACCAAGTGATCAGCACGATCGATTTTGAACAAACAGCAACTATCGATCAAGTCCCATTGAAAACCTCTCTCCCAGCAACGTTATCAGATCAAACTCTTCTAGCAGCAGCTAGCTAAACCAACCCCCGCTTAGTTAACGTTAGCATAGCACTTGTTAGCCAATTAGCTAGCGTTGTGGGAAGCAGCGTTGTTGCAATTTAAAAACACGTGAAAACTGAAAGCTAGCTGAGACCAACCGAGCAGAAATGAGAGTTTATCAACTTAAAAACACGACGCAAGGAGCCTCCCGTGGCCACAGCTGCTCCCGCACGCCGCCGTCATATTTCTGCAATAAGAAGTAAACATACCTGGCTTCTTTCTACCGTTGGAACAACACAGTTTCAAAATGGCTACCATAGCAGCAGCCTGGGATAAAGACAGCAAGGAGTTGTCAGTGACGTCACATGCGCGACGTTATTCTATTCTAGGTAAAAGACAGATGATTAAAACAAATCAACTGTCAACTGAAAATAATAATAATGTATACACAAATAAAGGAAATTAAAAGCAAACTAAAACGAACTAACTTAAATTAAATAGAATTGCATGTAAGGTGAAAACGTCTTTGTTGTCGTTTCCCCCCCCCACATTATTATCTGATGTAATGCATTATTGTATTCAACCTTTTCTAAATCAACTACATTTACCACTAGTTTAATTCTTAAAAAAATACTTATACACTCGTAAAAATCAAGTGAACGGAAATCAAACAGCAAAGCACTTCACTCTCGACATGTGATTGTGACGTCACTGATCCATCCTTGGTGTTTGTATTGTAATTCTACCAGGCATCAGCACACATCCATCAGCCCGCTAAGCTAACCAGCTAAAATAGCTAGCTGTTGTATTATTTCATCATGATTCCATCTGCCTTTCTCTTCAACGAGATTAACCCAAATTAATTATGATACCAGACTTATACCTGATCTGTTACTCATTCACAGACGGATAAGACGCTCTCGCAACTATTTACCTGTTGATAAGATTGGGCTTTGATGTTTGTTTGGGTTTTAAAGAGCAGTGTGGCGCTGGCACTGACGGGTTGGAGTAGCTTTCTAAACTCAGGCTGCGTTCAAGACGGTCTAATTACGCAGCCATGTACCTCTACTACTACTATCAAATAAACCGTTAAAGGCCAAACCTTTTTATTTCAGAAAGTTTGAAATTGATCTATTTATTTATTTAACGCCAATAGCAGATCTACAAGCTCACAACGAGTGGCAAAGTTTGTAGATAGTCTATTTATTATATTATGATTTTTTTTTTTAAATTTGTTTTAAAGTTGCCACATTTTGTCTTATGTATATTGCGTTGACCTTATAATGAAATTAGAAACTTGGCGAATGTAATTTTATTTACTACCTTTATACATAATCATATTTAAATATGTTGTGTTTTGATCCTGAATGCAACTCGCTACCTCCCCCAATTCTGTCAGGAAAACCAATCGATATCAGAACGGATTTGTTGAAAGGGGAACTAAACAAATCAATCGATCACAGAACGGAATGAATGGTAGACACGGACGGCAAACGAAACGACCTTCTACCACGACCACAACAACTACTACTTAACACGTGTAGCTGAGCCCGTTGACTTCTTTGCGCGTTAATTCAACGTTCAAGAATAAAAACCCAAGGTTAACAATGAGATGGAAACCTTGATTCCTTAGAAGACTAATGTGGTGGTCAGCAATCTTTAATGTTAGCTACGCTGTAGTTAGGCATCATATTTAGGTAGCTTACTGGCTTTAGCTTCACCCGTTATTAACCGAATCGTTTGTTTTCTTTTCCAGATCGAAAATGATTTCATTTGCATTGAGACGGCACTTTATTCCCAGGGTAAGAAGATGGAGCCTAATTAATTCCTTTTATCAAGCATCATTTTAAACTTAATTCAACGCATTGTTGATATAGGCTAATTAAGTTTCCAGTTCTCAGTGTGTAACTTCTCATTGGTCTCTTCTGCCATTTCGTTTTGATTTATGTTTCCAGGGTCAAGCATGGAGATGCATTCAGCCTCTAGTCAGACCTCCAAACTGCTTATTAATGAAGGCTCAGGAACATTATGTCACTTCCACCATGGCCATTAAAATTGCCTCTATATCACAGCTCTCCACAGTCTCCAGACTAGCATGCACCAACAGGTTGAGTGTGAAGCCTTTGATGAGCTGCCTCACGTCGCGTCTCTGCCATACAAACCAACCGAGTGCCCCCAAGGGAGGGGACAGGGTACCTGCCAAGGAGAGTTTCAACATGAGGGTCCTTGCTCAAGCTCCCAAACCAGCTTTATACCTGGGGTTCGGTGGCCTCCTCCCCTTCCTCGCAGCCCCGTTACTGATGGCTGCCACACAGGCCTTCTACCCAGAGGTGGCTTTCGCACAGGTGGCTTATGGAGCCTCCATCGTCTCCTTCCTAGGAGGGGCTCGCTGGGGGTTTGCCATTCCTGAGGGTAGCCCTGCCCAGCCTGACTGGAAGAATCTGGGAAACAGTGTGGTGCCGTCTCTTCTGGCCTGGCTGGCGTTGCTCTGCAGGGACGATGTCACAGAGGGAGCCCTGGTGGTTCTCATGGGACTGGGACTGTCCCTGCATTATGACTTGACCCTGTTACCGGGCTACCCAGGCTGGTTCAAAGCCATGCGGACTGTCCTCACGCTGGTTGCCACTTTCTCGCTGGTGGCTACACTGACACTGAAGAAGCTCTGCACTGAGAAACAGATTAAGGAGCTTCAGAATTAGTCACTTTACCCCTAGCATCCCTATTTTATGACATGCCTGTATACGCGAAGGTTTCCCCCCAAAGAAAATGAATAGTAGATGTACAAGCTCACAATGCGTTGTGATGCGATGTGTTGTGAGCTTGTAGATTGGCTATTTTAGAACATGTTTAACTTTGAATATGGCTTAAGATTGTTAAAATGCTAAACTATCCTAGGCTAGGCTAAGATTTTATTGAGTTTAGATTTGTCTCCCAATAGCACACTATTTTTTACTCATGAACTGTACAGTGAATGCTGTAAAGTAGATCATCGAGACCATTCAATACTGTATTTGCATATACAAATATTGCCCAAGCCCTAATTTACTTACAGATGGATGGAAAAGGTATATCGGAGCAGTTGAAAAGACTCGGCTGCGTTTGGATGGTGCAGTGGTAAAGTACCTGCCCCCCACCATGGAGGTCATGGGTTAAAATCCACCATGGTACATCAAGTGTGGTGCCCAAAAGGTAGATTGCAATCTACCAGTAGATCACAAAGGCTGTGCATCACATGACATGCCTCTGAAAAATATATCTAAATATAAAACAAAATATATTAAAAACTGCCACTTGATTTAAGTTGACATAAAAAGGGCCCGTCGGCTCAAACCCACAATGCAATACTTTGTTTTCAAGAGTGTGTTTTTTTTGGTGGGTTGATCTTGTTGAGCTGGTCATTTTGAAAGTAACTCCCAATTCAAAAAGGTGTGGGCACCCCTGGTCTGTACGAACACAATTGGCCCATGTTTGGGGGAAAGAAGCCTGGTGATAATTGTCGCTGCATGTAATGCTATGGGCTGGGGCGTCACCTATCAGTAGGGTGTATTGGGCAGGAAAAGTAGATCTTAGGCTTGGGAGGAATTAATTGGCATGACTAAATTGGGGTAAAAAGCGAATCAAAATTTGACTCCGCTAGCGTTCTTGGAACAAAAAAGTACACATTGGACTAAACTTATCACAAAAGTGACTCATGTTACAAATGGTTGATAATGTATCATTTGCTGTCTAGACAAAAGCTCAATGCTAGACTTGTGTCATGAAGTATCAAGGCCACAAGCTTTGTTTATGTTAAATGCTCCAGTCTCTCCATGGTGAACTGGTGACTGCAGTGATTGAAATACTATGATTAAATAGTATATTATCCCAAGGTAAAGTTCTGTATATCTTATGTGTTCAACTTACCCTTCAATAACACATGTTTTCTTTTGAGATTGAATGTGAAATTTAAATAGTTTTTTTGGGGTACTGAACTCTAGACCATGACATTCACTTGAGAAAATGGTTGCTGGCTTGTTTTAATCAGCAGAGACAATACTGTGCTTTAAAAAAAAAAAAGATACAATTATTAGGGTGCTCTCATGTCACTATCTGACAGTGATTAATCATACTTGATAAGAGGTACTGCTGTTAATTTGATTAGCTGCATGATCCAACAAGGATACAAGAGATGTTTTAAAAGGCCAACATTAATAAAAAAAAAAACAAGGAAAACTGATTCTAAATATGTCCGCTGTCATTTCTCCATTAAGCTCGAGAGTGGAAGTGGAAAGTTCTAGTGTTAGGTCTAGTGCCTCTAATGAGTTGACAGAGTTGATAAAACAAGCTTCCCTTGTTTGAAGTGTTGGGTAGCCACTAAAAGGCACTTTTTAAAATATTCTTTATTTTACAATAAATACAAGTCAGGAGTTGAAAAACAGTTGCTCAGTCTGCCGGTATATACCACAAAAACAGACCGTTTTGTGAGGTGCTGCACCTTATCCAGAGCGCACACCCCTACTATCCAAAGGTTGACACCCAGAAACATCTAAAAAAAAAAACGAAAATAAGAAAATACAGGCAGAGGGAATGATCTCTGCAGATACAGACACTGCCACACATTTCTTGTGTAATGATTGATAGGGCTTAGTTTTATATAGTCTATACACTAGTGACAATTCTACTTGTTATACCTTCAAGCCAGTGCTTCTCGAGGGGTTTCCAGGGCTTCCGCAGCAAGATGAGGAACAGGTATTTTCCTATTTGAAAATAGCTTATCTACAAGCTTGTGATGCGTTGTGAGCTTGTAGATCCACTAATTGTGCAGGTTCAGTGTGCATGCTGGTACTACAAAGTGGCCTCTTGGTGCAAAGTGTGCGTTGTGAGATTGTAGATTCTTTTTTAACAAATCTCTTATGGGAGTCTGTCACACAATCTTTTCAAACGGGGGTTTGTGTCAATGACCAAACATCAAATTTGGTCAAGTCATTGACATGAACATTTTTGAGAACCACTGCATTTAGACCAAATGCCTTCTCTCAAACATGTTCATACCAAGGACCCCCAAACTGATATTTGGCCATGGACGTGATGGACCCCCCAATCTGAAAACAAGCTCACAGTGCGACACTGAGTTACGTGCTGTGAGCTTGTATATCTGCTATTTTTTAGATTGAACCACTGCTGGTAAACATGGTCCCTCATAAAGCAGCAAAAAGTGACAAAAAGAGAAAGGGATGATTCATTCATTTGGCTCAAGGAACCACAATGTCATCATCAGTTTACGTATTATAGGGCCCAGTATCATCTTGCTGATTTGACCTGCTTAAGTCAAATAGGGAGAGATTCTGGCATCAACATATCTTGGTAGATTATCACTAGTTTGCAGGCTCTATAATGTGTTTGGGCAATATATCAATATCATATGAGATTGTTTTTCATCTGAGATTTTGGATGTTGTAATATCGTCACATGGCATAAGTGTTGTCTGTTGTCTGGCTTTAATCACTTAAAGCCTTATTTTATACTTTCAAAGATCACTTTTTAAATAGTGAAAATAGCAGATTTACAATATCACAACGCATTGCAGACAGGGACAGCTCCATGGGGGGCAGGGGCTGCGGGGGCTAGGGGGTGGACACACTCTGATGGACACTTGTCACCCCCCCCACCGCTCTAAATAGCCAGCACCCCCATAGTCCCCCCAAGCACAATTGTCTGGAGTCGTCACTGGTTGATGATGATACCATCTCAATATCAAAAATGTTGATATTTTATTTTGTCCATATGACCCAGCCCTAGTGTCAGAGAACAGCCAAGCCGCCGTCACAGCGGCTAGTGATCATGTTGCCAATTTCGGACCATGTGTCCAGGTGAGGGTCGTAGATCTCCACAGAGTCCACCGTCACTGGTGCCGAGAAGTCCCTGCTGGATGCTCTGCCCCCGATGGCATACAGCAGCCCGTTGACCGCCGACACAGAGACCCCTGCTCGCGGCGTAGCCATCGGTGCCACCTCCACCCACTTCTCCTACACAACACAAGATGATGAGAAAAACAGCAACTCTATAAACCATCTGGTGAGCTGAATCTGAATTAGAAATCAGAATTGGAAGTTGTTTCTTGGCAGAATGTGTCGACACATACTGTACGGCGACAAGGAATGTGACTTGATAGGACGTTCTCTGGGTTCAAAGCCATGGTGGAATTACTTGGGGGCCCACCAGTGGGCAGCATCATGACGTGGCCCTCTTACCTAGCCTGGCTAAAGCCAGACGCGAATCAGCCATTGCCAAAAAAATAATAATAATTGCCTGCCGGCAGATTATTAGCCAGGCTACCTCTTACCTCCTCAGGGCAGTACTTCTCCACTGTCTCCAGTGACCCCAGTGCCTCGTTCCAGCCACCCACGGCGTAGATGCAGTTGTTGAGGCAGGCCACGCCCACGTAGGCTCTGCGTGTCACCATGACGGGCAGAGCTCTCCATCGGCGGGAGATGGGGTCGTACTCCTCTGCCGAGCGGAGCTCCATTCCCTCATCGCTGATTCCACCGATCACGTAAATGAACCCTGGGAGGCGACAAGTGTTATTTTTAACCACAAACAACTGCAGTTAACAACTTAAGCCACATTCTATACTTCTAAGAGCTCACAATTGTAAACAGTTGTGACAAATTGTGAATTTTGTTTCATAAAAATAGGGACACCCAGGTTAATAGTCAGTGCTAGGTAGGTAGGTGGCAATGCATTTTGGCCTCATTGGTTACATAAATGGATTTTAGATATAACATGCTTACACTTTACATTCACTATAGATAAGATGGCTATATATATTTTTTGTTTTTGTAGACTAAGTATATACATAGACGCTTATAGACTTTTCTATCTGTTGTTCTGAGAAGTTGACATTATCTATGTCTACATCACCATTTCTATGTCTATACATCACCATTTGCCAGCATAAAATGTTGCCCTATTAACCGAAGTTGTACAAATATTACAAATTGATATTCACCAGAAAAATATATACCTTGTAGCTCACAGCAGCCAAAGTAATAGCGGGGAACTGCCATGTTACCTATCACCTCCCACTTATTCTCCTCTGGGTCATAACGTTCCATCGTCTTCCCAATTTCTGACCCGATCCAACCACCTACAGAGGGAGAATGAGTTGACATTTCATTACAGCTGCCTGCAGGACCTACAGAACCTGTAGAGATGGTCTTAGTTCTTCAAAGAGAAGGGACATCACTAGTACTACATCAAGCACAGTAGACAAACATGGCATCACTGTTTACCCAGTGCATAAAGAGCTCCGTGGCAGGGACACACGCCCACCCCACAACGGGGGAAATTCAAAGACGCCACAGCCGCCCACTGCTTCGTCACCGGGTCATATCTCTCAGTGCAGTCAAAAATCATTGAGTCTTTCTCCCCTGGTGAAAAAAAAGAAAAAAATTAATTCAATCTATTTAATTTATTTTGGCCATTTTATGCTTTATTCAGATAGGACAGTGAACAACAGACAGAGATGGCAAATTGCATGCAGTAAAGTGCCTCAGGTTGGATTTGAACTAGAGTACTCACTACTCAAGCACTCAAGCCTCATTAATGTGGTATGAAGCGCTCATGGTTAAACTGTGGGCGGCAATGCGGTCAAGGTGCAAACCACATAATGGGCTCCAATGCAGCCTGACAGCAACTTGCGGGTTCGATTCCCGAGCCTGACGACCTTTGCTGCATGTCAGTGTCACTCCCCATCTCTCTCCCTGTTTCCTGTCATTCTCAACTGTCCTATCCAATAACGGCAGCAAAGCCCAAAAAAATATCTTTTTAAAAAAAGTGGTCAAACTTGGTAGAACCTCACCTCCCACCACGTAGATCATCCCCTCCAGTACGGCGACCCCCAGCCCGCTGCGGGCCTGGTGCAGGGAGGACACGGTGGTCCAGTACTGGGTGAAGGAGTCAAAGCGTTCCACACAGCTCAAAGCCCGGCTGTCACTCCACCGGCCGCCTTGCAGTCGCGTGTAGCCTCCTGCCATACGGGAAAACCACACAACCGTTTGAGTTTGTGTAGTGCGTTATGTAGTTTATTTACCACGTAATAAATAAGCAATAGATCATGTGTTTTACAATATATAGTTAGCCATCTCATAGAGTGGGTCTTACAGATGGTTTTGAGGGACGCAAGCCCCTCCTATGCCCAGTTTTCCGTGTTTGTGTGAACACAAACATGGGCTTGTGATTGGCTGATCATTACCCCATAGTGGTGACTGGCTGATTTGACTGTAGCAAAGTACATATTGGAGCTAAAAGTGAGGGCAGAAAAGTTCAATAACTTTTATTTTGAATGTTAACATTAGTCGATCTACTAGCTCACAGCGCGTCACGATGTGACGCGTTGTGAGCTCGTAGATCTGCTATTTTTGCCATTGGAAATTTGCTGTACGCCGAAGCATAAAATACAGCTTAAGTGGTTAATATAAATTTGTATTCAGTTAACCTGAACAGCTCACTTATAGAAGTTAAGGCGAGATGCTTAGGCCACAGTACCAATGGCGTAAAGGAACTTTCTGGCTTTCCTCCTGGGTCTCATCTTGGTCGGCTGAAACATCCCAAACATCTTATTTTCCTTGGGATCTTTGTTGAATTCGGTGTATTCTTTGAGCAGAGTCTGCAGAGCCACCCGGAGGCTGAAGTCCATAACGCCTTTGTATTTGAGCAAAAGAGAGTACAGTGAATTCAATATTCTTATTGCTTACAACACGTCATGTTGGGTAAAACTGTGATCAAATGTAGTTATTATTTAATCACAAGCTCTTGTTAATACTATTAATTTATTTAACTCAATATAATATGACAAAGTAGGGCATTCATTTGCGGGGAGGGGGGGACATAAAAAGTTGAAATATGGAGATACAAGGTTTCTATAAACAATAAACTAGAAAATCACCATTTACCATTTATAAACATCCAATCCACTTTATTTATATAGCCCAATTCACAACTCACGGTGCTCACATGCTCACGTTCTTCTCACCTTCTATGTACTTGAAGAGCCTCTGTGGGGACAGCAGGAGGAAACGGACTGGCTCCAATACTTCCACCATATGTTTCTTCCTCTTGGTCACATCATGGAGAACCCAGTCCATGGCGGCTGTGAAGACCTGGTACTCGTCTTCAATCCTGAGCTCCTCGCTGAAGAGCAACTTAACCAGCTGGTCCTTTGAGAGGCCCCGGAACTCATCAGTAACGCACACCTAGGAGAGGCCAGCCGACAGGCTTTCAGTAAGAACATGGGGCAGACATAGACAATATTCACATGGCGGCCATCTTGCCATTAAGTTAATGAAATGCCACCCCGTTGCCACCCTGCTTGTTTAGTGCAAAGTGCCAAAATATCAGTCATGCGAATATGATCTATTGCACCTTTCATCACTTTCAAACTCAGTGAATCCTCAAAAAAAAATCACACCCGTGTGAAGTGAGGGGCGCCCTTTCATTATACATCATCTCATGAACAACTGAATGTATGTGATTGGTTCATTGGTTGGTTAAATTTACATCATATTTACAGACATTTGACCTAATTTCTCCTTTGTCAATAGCAAATATGAGATGTGTGGGGACAAGATTTATGTCATATTTGGCGGACATTTGACCTAATTTCTCCTTTCATTGTCAATGGCAAATATGAGACGTGTGGAGACAAGATTTACGTCCTATTTGGCGGACATTTGACCTAATTACTCCTTTCATTGTCAATGGCAAATATTGAGACGTGTGGGGACAAGATTTGGGAGTGTGGGGAGCAGTAGGGACAAGATTTACGTCATATTTGGCGGACATTTTACCTAATTTCTTTCATTGTCAGTGGCAAATATTGAGACGTGTGGGGATAAAAGCTGGGGGGGCTAACGCCTCTAGAGAGAGGACTGGTGAATGGTGATGGAAATGGGTCTGCATTTCTATAGTGCCTTTATTCAAAGCACTTTACAAAAAGTGCTACATTCAATTTCATCCAATGACATCCACATTCACACAAGGCAAGTGGCAACAATGCAAGTCACCAACCGGAAGCAGTTATTAGGGGTTCAGTGTTTTGCTCAAGGACAGCTCAACACAAAGAGCCGAGTATCCAACCGAGAACCTTTCCAGACGGCTGCTGCTGCTGCCCTACCTCCTAGGAGTCACTGCCGACATGCAACACAGAGCTAATATCAACTAGTGGTGGAGCACACAAGGACACTTCAGCACTACTTGCTGAACATAGGTCTCTATTGACCGGCATCAAGCTTTAATCTAGATTACTGTACATACCAAAGCGACAGCACAGCGCAAAAACACAGCAAAGAGATCTGAACTAGCAATAAGTTGGAGAACCAACATACTTCCGTACCTCCAGGAAGTTAACGCAGATGTAGTTCTCAGAGAACTCCAGCATGTCCATGCAGCCAATTTGCTCCAGGAACTGGTAGATGCCCACACAGTTAGAGGGGTCCATGTGACCTTTGAGGAACTCTCCGCAGATGGACACCACTTCACTCAGCTGCAGCATGTCTGCTGCTACCATCATCTCCTGTACGTTCTCCACTGTCACACTGATCATACCTGAATGGAAAAAGCTGATTCAGTAATACCGTATTGTCCCGAATATAAGACGATTCTGATTATAAGACGACCCCCATTTTTCAAGACTAATTTGTGGGAAAATCACATTGAATGTCAAATAGTCTAGTCCTCGATTATAATACGACCCCGTTTTTTAGGATATTTCCATTTGAAAAAAAAAACGTCTTATAGGGTAATAAAAAAAATCCACAAAACACCATCCATTTTTTTTTCTTTGTTTGGAATTGGCATATACAAGCGGGTGGCAAGTTAAAGGAAAAGCATGACCTATGGATGGAGGCGTCATGAGTCAGTGTTTCATCATCATAGCATAAAACAAGTGCATTACACTGGAACACTGAGATTTTATGTATCACATTAAAACTATGATTAATGGATGAACATGGTACTTTGCAGGCAAAGACATTTACAATGACATAAAGTGTGGACCTGTATATATGAAGTCCAACAGCACCTCAAAGACCTCCGCCTCTACCCCCAGGATCTGCACCTCTTCCTTGTCAACCTCACTCATTCCCCCAGAGAACAAAGCAGAGAAATAGGGGCTGCTGGCTGCGAGCACCAGCCTGTGAACCCTGAAGACTCGCTCCCCGATCCTGAGTGCAACGTCGCAGAAGTCCGTCCGAAGCCGCATCTTGTTCATCTGGGCCAGGATGATTCTAGCATAGCGGTCCGAGGCCAAGGTGGCCTGCTTGGGGCACTGGCTTGTGGACATGGCAGCTGCATCACCAAAACCACTGGCTGCTGGGATGGAGGTGGAGGCAGCGGAACTCCACGGGCCACCAAGAGAGGACATGGGGGATTGGGCCAGTGGTTCAGTTACACCGAGGGTTGCTTCATAGCACAAGATAGTTCCAGGGAACACATGACTTGACCCTAGGGCAAAGAAACAGAGACAGAGTGAGTAGCACAGCAGTAATGAACACTAGTAGTCAGAGGATATTAATAAGTGTTTTTCGTGCAAAACGAATGCTTGGAATGGGTTCACAATCATGAAAAACCCCTAGTTTGACCCATAGTTTGTCCATAGACCCCCTAGTTTGGCCAATAGCCACTTGTCCAAATATGCCCAAATCCAAATGTGTTGACCTCATCACATTTGTGATGACGGCTATGGCCGTTTTTAGCCCGAGGAGTGTTTTTCATGCAAAACGAATGCTTGGAATGGATTCAGAATCATGAAAACCCCCTAGTTTGACATGGCACATGCTACTTAAAGCATAATGAAATGTAGAACATTTTGCCTTATAGGCCTAATGGTAGTGGTACCCCAACTTTCAGCAGCTGTCAAAAATTCCCCTAGGGTGGTTGAATAGAAACCAATGTGGGATGTTACCTTTACAAACACATTGGTGAAGAAGATTCTTGGTTTTCGCCGATTTACATGTTAAACAGTTAAGTAAGGTAAGTGGTAAATTTGTTTTATAATCATGATCTAAATTGGCAAAGTAACTAAAGCTGTCAAATTGTGGAGTGTAAAGTACAATTGTATACTATACGCCTCTCAGATGCAGTGGAGTAGAAAGTAAATTAATAAGTAAGCATCTTGATAAGTAAAAGTTAGACAGCTATAGGGTCCGTTCGGTTGGTGCGGGCCTGGGTAATTAATGACACCTGTCGATTTGTGTGCCCCATGTTGATGTGTAGTGCTCACTGGAGTAAATGCGGTCCGTCGGAAACTTGTGGTAAAGTGGAGAGATTCGACCAAATACACGTTTTCTGCCAGAACTTTCAAATGGATATGAAACTAGAGGACATGTCAACTACTGCAATAGTTGACTCCAACTGAAGTCGCAGGCTCGCAGCAAAATTGGTGAGTACAAAAACGGAACGCCTTTAATCAGCCGCGGTGACTCATCGACCCAGGAGGGCATCTGTGACTATGCATTATTAATTTAGGATATAGTGTTGCTGTGGGGCTAGCTGCCCATCCAGGACAGACATCTGCCACTAATATTATATGATCCACATTGATGCAAATTGAATGACTGACACTGACACCGGCTTGCAGCCATGCAGGTGCAGCTTTTTTGCATTAATGCCTCATCATTGGTTTTCACTGAGAGACAGAGATCAGTACTAGTAGCTCTATTGTACACACAGCCGACCCCCTGTTAGCCATGTACGCCAGCTGAGCTAACTGCTAGCCAGGATGGATGCTCTGCCTCCTCTGTGCTCCCAGCCTCCCAGTGCATTCAATTCATGGTTAGGTTAGATGACAATCAAACACGCTCAAAATATCCCTGGCCAGACTGTCAGAACGTTTTGAAATGAATGACTAACCTTCGACAGCGTGCGTTGAGGACTGGTTAAGTTTACGAGGCTGCAGGCAACTTCCGTATGCACTGTACTGACTGTAGTGTAGACCTCTATGCCGTTGACGGGACTGTCAATCGACTTATCTGAAATGACTACAACTGCCTGGCAACTAAGGTGTCCCAATACTAGGCATAATCAAAATAATCAATACAAGTTCAAATTTGCCTTTAGTCGATATGTTGATCTTTGTCGTTATATGCCTGGTTGTCTCTTATGAAAAGGATAAATTGAGATGATAAATTTGTAAAACAAAAATATAATAATAAAATACACACGTTGACGTGTTTATTTCGATGTTTCTTGGTGTTTTACTAATGATTTATTTATAGCAATGCACGTCATACAACGCTAGATGGCAGTGTCGCCTTTGAGTTAACCCCTTGCAATCAAATCTGACCGATTTTCCAACTTTAAAATGTGATTTTGAACTGGTTGCCAATACTCTAAGGTTGCCACATGTTTTCATCATGATGTCTTCCACGCAAGTTAATCTCATAACACAAAATAATAATGTTGACAACTTTTTGTGAAGGGAATGTGTTTGTGTTATATTGTTCATTGTTCGTTTCTGGTCAAATCTGGGTGACTGTAGAAAACTGGAGGTTATGCAATAACCGTGGTTATGTAAATAGTGCAAGCGAGCATTTGCTTGCTATGGGATAGCATCTCCTGAGGCTATCGACAGAAAAAACATCTTTATAAACTCACTAATATTTATATATAGGAATGGGTCTTGTGTGTCAGGACGCACCCGGCCTCCGGGTATAAAGCGCCCTCTGTGCACGCACGCTCATTCTGATACTTTCCTTCTGCCAATACCTCCAGTTATGTGAGAATAGTGCGACGCTCCCATTTGCTTGCTATAGGAGAATCCATACACTACCAGTCCCTTCATTATTACCAGAGATCCCGGGGCTGCACACGTCACAGACGGTAACTACGCCCCATACGGGACCATAAACATGCCACCAGGCCACCGGCCCAGTGGAGTTAAGGCGAAAGGTCGAGGTCCACCGGGTCCCTGACCCAATGGCCTCATTCTTATGTATGGACCCGACAGACTTAGGCTACCTTATATGCTCCAGGCCCACCTATTCGGGCCTAAATTCCCTAGACCACAGGGCGGAATTTAAGAGCGATCCCTGCACTCCTCAGCAACCTGTAGGACTGCATGAGCCACCGATGGCTCATTGACGTCCAAGTTGTAAAACCTAGCAAAGGTCGAAGGCGAAGACCAGTTCGCCGCCGTACACACATCCTGTACTGAAATACCCTTGTAGAGTGCCCAGGATGCTGGTAGAGTGTGCCCTCAAACCTACAGGTGGCAAACCCTTTTACTGGAGTAGGCCAACTGAATGGCCTCTACAATCCATTGGGACAGCCTGACCTTTGTCACAGGCTTCCCTTTGGCCTTCGTTCCCCATGCCACAAACAACTGGCTTCCTTTCCTGAAGGAACCTGTTCTGGCCATGTACACACGTATAGCCCTGCCCGGGCATAGTGAGTGTAATGGCATAATCGTGGCATTAGAGTTCTTAGGGACAAAGGCTGCTTAGGCTGGGTTAGGTTTGACCATGACCCTAGTCTTGTCTACATTAACACAACCAGCACCGGGATTCCCCCCCCCCCCCCCCCCCCCCCCCCCTTCTGTTCCGGAAAAAAGACAAATACTCCATCACGTTCATATTTTGAACGAGAGGCAGTTGAGAAGTCAGAAATGAAGAGCTTAGTATATCCATCTGATCAAAACCACGGAGAGCGTGACCACGCATGAACAAAGAGCGAAGCGTACGGTGGCCTTAGAGTCCAACTCAATTAAAAAAAGGAAAAAATTCAGAATATTCTTCTCTCGTTTGATATCATTGAAGATGCGCTAGGACGTGTACACACGTCATTGCAACCCGTCGATTGGATTGCTTATGACATGTCGGGTGGACTGAACCAGTTAAAACTGTGCAGTCTGGGCTTACAGAGAGAGCCTGTATGTCGCTGACTCTTTTCGCCGTCATGAGGGCCACTAACGGAATGACCTTCAAAGACAAGGCCTTGAGACCTACCGTCTCTAGTGGTTCAAATGGGGTTTCTGAAAAAGCCCCCAGAACCAGGGACAGGTCCCAAGGCGGGACCAGAGACCGGGTCACCAGGCACAGTTTCCGCACACCCTTCATAAACTGAGGGGGTCCTCGCTCAGAGCCTTATTGTCGATTCCAATGTGGCATGCCGATATGGCGGCCAGGTTCACCTTTAGTGAGGACAAGGATTTACCTTGATCCAGAGCCCCTGTACGAAGGTTAAAACCTCCTTCTTAGAGGCCTGGAAAGGTACCACTTGACCAGGCCGTTCGGCGCACCACCGCTCGAACACCTTCCATGCGATGTCAGGGCCCTAGCACCCTGGATTGTGGCAATCACATTCGCGGGCAGCCCTTCATCATGGAAGTTCAACCTCTCACAAGCCAGACCCACAGGTCCAGGACCCTCAGGTCTGGGTGGAATTTCTCTAACCCCGCCTGCGTGAGCAGGTCCCGTCTGAGGGGAAGCTGACACGGTCAGTCGTACAGGAGAGGAGTAATCTCCGACCTCCACGACCCCCAGGCGGGGACCACGAGAATTAGAGACAACTGACGAGTACTCACCCTGTCCAGGGTGGGCTTGATCAGTTTGTGGGGAGGAAACGCATACAGCAGCCCTCTGGG
This sequence comes from Electrona antarctica, assembly GCF_951216825.1. NCBI lineage: Eukaryota > Metazoa > Chordata > Actinopteri > Myctophiformes > Myctophidae > Electrona > Electrona antarctica. Next base: position 16,250,001 of record NC_136800.1, on the reverse strand, counting down.
CCACTCATGAGCTAGGGCGTCCACGCCCAGTGTTGCGGTTCCTGACGGTGAGAAAAACAGGTGACACTTCCTGTCCTCCTCCGAGGCGAAGAGGTCCACTTCGGGAACCCCGAACCTGTCCCATATCTGAGCCGCTACCTGCGGATGGAGGGACCAGTCCATGTAACGGAGTGGCCTCCTGGATAGCAGATCTGCTCCTGTATTCAGCAGTCCTGGGACGTGGCAGGCTCTGACTGAGAGGAGATGCGCGCCGCACCACAACGTCAACTGTCGTGCCAGCGAGTGCAGGGTTGGGGACCTGAGTCCCCCCTGCTTGTTGATGTAACACACTTTAGTTGTGTCAAGCATGTGGGAACCTTTGACGTTTTGTTTGAAGTGGTGTAACGCTAGGAACACCGCCATCAATTCCAGATAGTTGATGATCATGTGGAAAACCTTGTGATACTCGTCCCACTCGCCGCTGGCCGCCATGCCTTGAAGCGTGGCGCCCCAGCCTGACAGACTTGCGTCTGTTGTGAGGATTTTCCTGGAGAGGACTCTCCCTGTTGGGACCCCTTCCGTAAGAACGTTCTGTGATCCCCACCACCGCAGTGCGTTGACACACTTGTGTAACCAGCACCTTGCGGTGTGCTTGAGTGCAGGGGACCCTCAAGGATTTCATCCAAATCTGGAAGGGTCTCATGTTGAGTCTGGCTAGGCGGACCAAGGCAATGGCTGAGGCCATGAGGCCTGCCATGCGTTGGCACACCTTGAAAGGAACCCGGCGTCCTTCTCTGAAGTGGGACATGCACCGCTCAAATGAGGTCAGCCTGTCAGACCTGGAGTCCAAGACGATGTCGTAGGACGTAGGTTATCAATTGGGCTGGGACCAGGACGCTTTTCATGTGGTTCAGAGAGAAGCCCAGGGAGGACAATAGGTCCACTACCTGGGTTGTGTGCAGCGCCGCTTCTGTTGGCGACGCTGCACAGACTAACCAGTCCAGAAATGTAGACGCATGCGCAGGGGGTCAATAGCTGCGTCTGTGCACTTCACAAATCCCCTCGGGGAGAGGGACAGTCCAAATGGAAGGACTAGATATTCGTCGACCTTCCCCTCGAAGCCCAACCTCAGGAATTTCCTGTGGGGTGGATAAATCGGCACGTGGAAGTAAGCATCGTTCAGGTCGATACTGGTGAACCAGTCGCCCTGGCGGAGATAATTCAGTAAGGATGTTGCTGTCACCATTTTGAAACACCCCGCGGGTGGAGGAGTCCTGTTCTGTGTCTGTCCTTGTCCACACTCGGAGCGGAACTTCCAGTTTGACACGTTTGGCACCTTTGGTGGCCTGGCGCGCCGCAGCTTGACGTTGTGGCGGTGGTGGTGGCTCTTGGTGCTGACTAACCACATTGGCGTTGCGTCTACTCTGCTCACCTGAAGCAATGAGTTCAGCCATGCCTCCATGGAAGAGGTCTGCTGGGGCCATGGCCGTCTCGGGGGCAATGGGACGATCCAGAAGGGTGGAGCGGATTATCCCTGTCATGGGGAGGACGTCCAGCCATCTAGTTCTCTCCTGGATGATGCAGAGTGTCATGGCCTTGCCCAGGGTTTCTGTAGCTGTTCTGATGAGTAAAAAATTCCATGAAACCCTGGACGTAGGGTAGAATGGTTTTGTTGCCCTGGGGGGCCGCCTGTTGTTCGAGTCCCTGCCACTGGAGACCCTGAGGTCTGGCTGGTGGGGCCTGCGGCCATTCGTGGTTGCACCTGAGCGCCGCTTTCATGAACATGTCCAGGAGCTCGTCCTCGTGCTGTGCTAGCTGTATTGGAGCAGCGGCCTGGATAGCCCTGAGAGCCACATCGTCTGCGGCTGCTGGTGGGGCGGCTTCCTCGTTGAGGACTGTGATCAGCGGGAGAACCTCGACATTGGGGTCTTTGCGTGCTGTGGTGCATCGTCGACCAACATTTCGAAGTGCTCGTGGAGCTCCCCTTCTCCATCGGAAAGTCAGAGCCTCCAGCCTCAAACTGGTCTTCCTGGTAGGAAGGGAGTTCTTCGAGGGGCTCCTCATTGTCCATGGCACCACCCCATGAGCGGGCCAGGGAAGCCGGAGGCCAATATGGTTCCTCCTGGAGAGATGCTGGTTCAACGGTGTCTCGAGAGCCCAAAGCCTGTTGGCTAGCAGGCGGTTTGCTAATTGTAGCCGAAGCCACGCTGGATACAGTTGATTTAGGTTTAGCACCCAAACGAGCATACATGCTGCTTCCACTAGCGGAGGGAACCTGTTTTTAAGTCAAGGACCCCTAAATTCTCACGGCTGGCGACCTCTGTGACGTCAATAACTACAGGCCTATCTCTAAACTCTCAGCCTTGGCTAAGATTCTGGAGGGCCAAGTATCGACTCAGGTTAAACTCTTTCTTGATGAACATAAGATTCTAAGTTGTATTCAACTGGCGGCCCGCAGGCCAAATGCGGAGCACCCCCCTTGTGGCCCCTGGAAGATTTTTTTATTTTTATTTTTTAATAATAAGATCCAAGTATTGTAGGTATCATATGTATGCTGATGATACAATTCTGTATTCCTGTACCCCCTCACTTGATGTGGCAGTGTCAAACGTAGCCTCTGACTTTCTCATTGCAGCATGAATTGCTAAATAGCAAACTGCTACTAAATGGCCACAAAAGCAAGGCCATGCTATTTTCTCCAAATAGCAGAATATAAATGTCCCCCCAAACATCACCACTCTGGATGGAGTATCCATTGAATGGGTTGAGTTGTATAAATATCTTGGGATTTTGTTGAAGTTAAACTTCAAACACCACATTGATATTTCTCACCTATAAAGCCATTCCTGGTAATCTCCCACTTTACATTTGTTCTAAATTTGAACTCGTCCAAAACTCTCTCAACCTCAGATCAAATGCTTGGCTGCGCTATGTTGTGCCCCCAACAAAATCTGAGGCTGGGGAAAAAAAAGCCTTGCTTTTTTTGGACCCTGGTCTTGGAATGACCTACAGACCAGACTCAAACTGGCTTCTGTGATTCCCCTAGTGATACAAATTTTGGTTATCTTGCTTTTTAGTTTATTAGCTAATATCGTTGCTTAATTCTCGTTGATTAGCCTTTATTGGTTGCGTTATTAGACGTTCCTGTTCTCCCTTTGAGCTTCTTCGGTAGTGGGTACTGTATTTATGAGTTTGTCCTGTTATTGTCTTGTATTTATTGTTACTGGCAGAGCTGTGTCACTTATTTTGCCTCTTCTCTTGGCCTGTTCAGACGTAAAATACTTCAGTCTCAATGTTTTTTACTGGTTAAATAAAGGTTAAATAAAAAAATAAAATATGTATTTGTCCTCTGATTCCCATCTGAATATATAAAGATTTGTGTTAAAATGTTTTGAAAATATTCCAAATATTGACCTTTTTTCAAGTAGAGCTTGTAGATTGACTATTTTCAAAAAACTGATGCATATCAGTTAAAGTGCTCATGTTGCCTATAGCTTGTTTTCATAGACCTGGTTACTTATTTCTCCCTGGTTGCCCTCCTCCTGAATTCTCTTTCTCCTGAGAGGACCTTCATCAGGCCGTTATCTGGGCCAAGCAATGAGCTTATTGGTCACAATTAAAATGGAATCCAAATAAGTAAGCCAATAGAAAGTTAAGCTCTGGGGCTCTGAGCTGAGAGTCAACTCAATGAGCTCTGACAAATAATGACAATCATAAAACATTATTTTATCACAACTGTTTCAGGCTCAGCAAACCATCTTGGGGATCTCCCTAAGACGGTTAAATCATAATTTATGTCATCCCTATAGGAAAATCCAGCAAATTGTGATTATAAGTAGGGCCCTCCCAAACCTGGAAACCAAAGAACCAAGACTTTGATCATGATGTACAGCCTGGAACTCGGTTGACAAATTAATTCATACATTTATTTATTGGTTGTTTGGAACAGAATGTCTTTCTGAGCTTGAACTAATTATCTCTTTGTAATAGACTTCACATGTTCCAAATGCATTATTCTAGCTACTTTACATTACATGGGCACTCTGGTATCTTTTTTATGGAGTTTGGAGTGATTGTTCACTTCAATATAACTATAGGCCTACTTTATTTGATCTGTGCTGATATACAAATTAAACAACTTTTGAAAACTTTTAAATGCACATTGGATGGAATGCAATTGATCCATATTCACCTTTAAACAATCAATTGTATTTAAAATTTTAAAGTTTGAAGAAACATTTTATGTAACATTGGCATCTAAATAACACAGCATAGACTCTCAGCCATCAATGTAGTCTGTAATGTAGTTGGTGAAGAATATTTGTCCCAGTTGTGACACATGAATGGACTTTCAACAGACTTTTCAAAATAGGTGCTAAGACACAGGAGTTATGCGTTAACCATATAATTTCTTGCTTAGTAATTCAGGAACCTTATTAATAGTGCCTCGTTCAAGTGGGACAATAGCCATTTCCTGTGTGTGAGCCCAGAATATTAGTCAGAACATTGATTCAATTTACTGATTTGAGTCAAGATTGGTTTGGCATCAACCCATGGTTCCACTACTTTTATCTCTCAAAAAGAAGAACATATTAACTGCATATAGAGTACCGAAAACCAAACATCCCTTAACCAAAATTCACTTAATTGTGTTTAAAAACATCTAAGTAAAAATGAGTCCATTTTACTAACATGGTTGCCAAGCATAAACTGACGCCAGTAAAGTAATTAATTCAAAGAGGCTGAAAATAAAAGCCTGTCTTAATCACAGACTATATCAAATATAACTAAATATCATAAAAGATACAGAGCAACCTCCCTGACATGCCTGGACTCTTTCTGTCTGGACTTTTTTTTAGTTTTTTGGGAACAAGTTAATGTTAAGCGATTAAAACAAATTGTCATAGGTTTGTCATCGCATTTGGTGTCACTGAAAGTAGGCATATCCGTTTTTACTTTGGATTTGTTCCCTGTGCTGCCGTCTGTCTAGACAGGTGCCTCTTGTAAAACAGGTTTTAATAAGTAGGTAGGTGGTAAAATGAATGTAAATGTAGAACTGCAGACATACAGACTTTAGTTAACTTACTACCAGTGCATGTCTACAATGGTGTGGAGCTTCTTTGTTTGTTTGTTTACATCTCAAAGAACACATGTTCAAGAGGGGCAAGTTGAAGTTTGTTATGAACTTATGATTCTCTGTAATCACCTTGGTGGGGTGCCCAAAGCAAAGCAAAGTTACTGTATTTACCCAGGGTAACTGGACTAAGCATCAGATACTTGTTTACAGCCAGGCCCTGCTCATAGAACATTTCATGGTAGTGGTTCAATGCCTTGCTCAAGGGCACTTCAGCGGTGGTAATTTTAACGTGCCGGTTCCGGGGATACGAACTGGCGACCTTCCGGTATCAAGACCGCTCCGCAAACCGTTCGCCACCGCTGCCAGTAAGAAAAGTAAGAAAAGCATCATGGGATTTGAGTGAATACTGAGATAAGTTGTTTGAGTCGTATAGAATTCCCCCAACCCTTTCAAATGAATTGCCCTACCATGTCAGAAAAAAAACATTGTACATGAGACGGGAGCAACGGAGACCTTTACCATGGAGGGAGTTTTTGTTGGTATTTCCCTTTTTTCCTTTTTTTAAACATGCTATATACTATTTCCACTTTGACCAAACACTGGTCTAGTATTTCCCTTACCAGTAAATGGACATGATCGGTCACCCACAGTGGTTTCTAAATGATATGCCATGTAAATTCCTTATTAGAGGAGGTATTCATTCTGCTATGAAAACAGAAGGTCCTGTAAAGGTCAAAATTACATGGAGAGCTAAATTAGCTGAAATTATGAAAGTAATTTGTGCATACTGTGATGCCACGCTATTTTCAAACATTTGTTTACATAGATGAAGAATATATTTGAAGACAAGTTGCCAGTGTCTTGCCTCTAGGGTACTAATTTTGCAGTGGCCATCCTCCTCAGTCTTGGGGAAAACCCATGAACTACTTAACTCTGTTCTTAGCTGACCTCCAAATCTACGCATTACACGTTTTGTGATTAGCCTCTCCTGATGGCTTCGTGACATCTGCACTGGATGCTGATGACCCTAAATCCTATACTACATTGCTTTGTTGGGCGTTTTGCCTGGGTGCTTTTTAAATCTTTTTAGATTGCCATAAAACCTTGAGGTCAAATTAGTTCTGTGTTTCGAGGCTAGCACAGAGATTCTTAACCTTAATTTCAAGGATTCCCAATATGATATGCATGGACCCCCATTTGATACGATTCTTATCTCTGGCACCCCAATTTAAGAACATTTTTATTTTTCAACATGATTTGATGTGGTCTGTCATTTGGTCCTGAATTATTTTATTGTCTAGTACTGTACTTTGGTATAACAGTATTCTCTAGTGGTATTTACAAGTATGTGTAAAAATTGTGAAGAGATAAAATCAAAAACTAAGCACCCAGGCAAAAGGCCAACATCATCCATTTAGCTGGTGACCCCCGGATCTAGCCTGGCTAATAAGCCAGACTAATATCACACAACACTGTCGCGGTATATTAGTCTGGGCTGGCTCCACTTGGATTTCATTTCCCGGGGGGCGGGTTCAAACATTTTCTCTTTGACGCAATTGGTCAGAGCTACTGTCAGTCAAAAGTCTCAAGCAAAGTGGGCGACTGTGGCTCAGGGGGTAGAGCAGGTCGTCCGATGATCCGTGGGTCGGCGGTTCGAATCCCGGCTCCTCCTGTCTACATGTCGAAGCGTCCTTGGGCAAGACACTGAACCCCAAATTGCTCCCGATGTGCTGGCTGGTACCTTGCATGGCTTCCGTCGCCATCGGTGTATGAATGTGTGTGTGAATGGGTGAATGTAATGCACAATCTATGTAAAGCGCCTTGGATAAAGGCGCTATATAAATGCACCATTTACCATTTACCAAGCATTGAACGTCACTGTACCAAAGCCCGCCCATATTGCATACCGTGTCCCGATTGGTCCGACCTGTTCTCGGTTGTAGGAAAGAGGCGTGCTACTGAGCCTCGCCAGACCGTAATCCGCTGGTAGGCAATTTCTTTTTGCCAACGGCTGATTCGGTCTGGTTTATTAACCAGGCTACCCCGGATCCCCCTGAAAGACACCTGGTGGCCCCCAGACCCCAGGTCAAGAACCACTGGAATTGCACATGTATTAGAGAGGGTGTTGTGCTGCAGGTGTAGCCCAGAGAAGTTTAAAGGTAGTCTCCTTCTCTAAAACACTCATTAGTGCTGTCCTAGAGCTGCACTATACTTCCACGAATCTCCCAAAATGACCATCCACAAAGATTGGTTTTGGGCCTGGACTGGCCTGGCATGACTTCCTGGATGTTTTGTCAGCAAACGGTGTGGGGTTATCGACTCAATGTCACCTCTCACACCAGGCTGATCTCATTACCCCATTAACTCAATCGCTGCGAACAGAAACCAACAAACAAAAACAAAAAAACGGTCAATAGATAAATGGCACCCCCATACATATGCATGAATTAGTATCATGATAAATTGCGAACGCTGTGAGGTTGTGCAAGTGGAGACAAAACAACATCTTCTCTCCACATCTTATTCACCTAGTAGCCTTATATTTAAATATTCAATAGTAAGTGAAGGTATGAATAATGGGACACTGTGTCTTCAAAACACACACACACACACACACACACACACACACACACACACACACACACACACACACACACTCCTTCTGCACCACTGACCCAGAGGTGAGAACTATTGATTATTCTTGTAATACGGATTTCTGGGACTGTCGGATTAGGGCCTGAGAGGACTGAAAACTTGCAGTGAGAGGTAGATTAAGGACACAAAGATATATCCCTGGAGGGTATCAACTTTTATCAAAGAAACAAATAATCTAGGGTCAGTCAGTTTTGCCATTCAGGTTGAAATTATTAGATTTAAGACATGTATGTATGGAGTGAGTGGTCCATCAATTAGATTTAAAATTAATACATTCAGAAATTTTAAATTGAAAGTGCAGGCCTCTAGGGAGTGTGCATGCAACATTTCGGCACCGACTGGGTTAACGGTGCCGGAAATTAGCTGAAATTAGACGGACGGACACATGGACGGAGTGCAAAACATACTCTCTCCCCATGCCTTCGGCCTGGTGGAGACAATCTATAAACTTTATTCCAGGACATCTATATAAACACAATATGTAGAATCAACTGCACACCAACACGCCGAGTTCCTTAAGATTTCTTCAGTAAAAACTTTATTTATTTCATAACTTCATATTCTATGACATGGAACAATTGGCATTGACCAATATTAGTCATTAATTGTCCAATGCAGGGGGTTTTCTGGATTGAATGTTCCACGACTACGAAATTATTAAGTATGACTGAAGTAAACAGGCAGTTTGTCGTTAAACTTTGTCGCCAAAAGCAGCCAGCATTTAGCAGCCTTTTACTTGACAATTTGGGGGTAAATAAATTGCTTAAATTCTCATCTGATATGTTTAAAATGTTTAGAACTCCCTATTTCCTATAACCATTCCAGGTATAGAAAATATATTTCTTAAACGTACATGGTTTATTTTCCAGGGTTTTCATGACCTTTGAAACTGGTCCATGAAATGTTAGTGGTATAATTACTGTTTCTGTGCCCAAGATCACTATTCCTTTTTTTCTTTTTTTTAAGATTTGTTTGGCAATGTACTTTACAGAATCTCTTTTTTTTTTAAACAAGACAAGCCACACTAAAAACAAAACTAGAAAAAATAAAGACCCCCCACCCCTGCACCAGAAAGGTAAACCACACTCCATATTGTCCTTCGACAACAACAATTTACAGTAGATAGTCAAATCAACCCAGAGGAGATATTGAAGGTAGAACCTCAAAGAACCTACCCCAGATTAGCAGTAGCAGGTTTTCTCCTTACATTGTACAGTATCTTTTCTGGAGTATAGTATGATGAAAGTTCATTGTCTCATTGTCCAGTGTCTCTGTGACGGTGACTTTTCAGATTATTTACCAGAATAATCTTCTTCGTGAACCGGACCCTCGGTCTGGTTCTGACAGGCTGGTAGTGTGTGCAGGCTGGGTGGTGTGTGATGATAATCCAGTTGAAGTATTCCTCTGGTACGGCGGCTGCGGCGGTGGGCCCGGGAGAAACAATAACGCGACACGAGACAGTATCACGCTAAAGGTTCACAAAGTTTATTACACAAACAGGGAACATATATAGTGCTGGATCATAGTGACGTGACAACAAGATATGAGACATAGAAACGTGACATGATAATGACAAGGCAGCAAGGCTGATCTTACTGGCGCTAACTAAAAGATGTCTCGTATCTATAAAGTACAATGCAGGCAGTACTATCACATATCAAGTACACTGTATCTCAAGTTCAAGTACACAGACTTTCTTAGATGTACATGGACAACTCATAACAGTTGTACAGGCGATTTGTATTGATCAGCTTAACATCACCCAGTAACGACATCTGAGACCGTAGACATGATGCACTTCCAGTAATCAACCAAAAATGGGCATGTGACTATTCCAACAAAAACTAAACTATTTGACAATGGGAATGTAGCCTAAATATATAGGTAATATATAACCAATAATAAATATACTCGCTTTGGTGCTATACTAAGGGAGGTACCGCCGTACTGGTATCCATGAAGTGTCTTTAGATATGGACAGTTGGACACCATGAAGCTGTAGCTGGAAGCATAATGTTCATGTCTTAACTGTTGGCCTCCAAGAAAATGATGTTGCTTGGCAGGCAACAGAATCATGAGGAACAGTTTCTCTTGTGCGCCTACCCCACACACGCACACACACACACACACACACACACACACACACACACACACACACACACACACACACACGGCTTTACTATGACATGTGAGCTAGTAAAAGGGGTGGAGAGAGAGAGAGAGAGAGAATCCCTCGAAGATAATTCTGCCTCCAACATAGCAACTGCTTGATGATTGGATGAGGGAGGACGAGTCCACGCCATCCTATTGGCTGGCCAGCTAGTGTGAAGAGAGTGGAGGCAGATGGAGACAGAGGGAAGGTGGGATGTGATTGGCTGCGTCAAAACTGAAAGCGAAAACCTCATTTTCCAAAGCCTGGGAGACATGGATGTGTGGTGGGAGACAGTTGATGGGGTATTTTAGGCGTGACTATAAAGGTAATTTATCCCTCACCGCCCCTAGCTCGTAGTTATTTGAATTGGAGAGACAGAATAACGGCAAGGAAATGTCTATGAATATAAATGAGTGACTTATTGTGTGTGTGTGTGTGTGTGTGTGTGTGTGTGTGTGTGTGTGTGTGTGTGTGTGTGTGTGTGTGTGTGTGTGTGTGTGTGTGTGTGTGTGTGTGTGTGTGTGTGTGTGTGTGTGTGTGTGTGTGTGTGTGTGTGTGTGTGTGTGTGTGTGTGTTGCACGTTACAACTTTACTTGAGGGCACAGAGAGAGCTGTAGAACCCATGGCTGCAGGTTCCTTCCAAGCTGAGATGGGTTTGAGCTAAAGAGCCTTTGGATTCAGCATGATATGCAAGTGTGCCACAAATAGTGAAAATAGCTTGTATCATCAACATACATCTGCTATTTGTGGAAAAGAAAAAAAGTACATTTTAATTACCGTACTTTAACACTCAATGCTCAGCAAGGGTTAAGGTGGTTTTAGTGTTAAAAGTTAATTAATTGCGGTGCAGGTCTAATGTGTGACCTTTCCAGACTGTTCTCTTCAGCCAATTGGGCTGTCTCCCTTTTGTTGACAGCCTCTCGTGCAAGAGTTTGGAGCATGAACATCCAAGAGCCCCCTCTCTCTCCTTTTTGTCTAGGCTACATGTTGGTCTCCGTCTCCATCCCCCATTATCTCTCACACACACACACACACACACACACACACACACACACACACACACACACACACACACACAGCCCGAGGGTGACTCAGTGCCAGTACAGTCTGTCCTATCTCCAATACATCTGGTCCATCCAAGCATGCATGCATGATGCATGCTGTGGGCGGACACTCTCTGCTGACACAGTTTAGAGGGGTAATCCTGAGACTGTTCTGTAGAACATCCCTTTCCGCACTTCATTAATCCCTGCCCTAGTGCTGACCTTATGTGATGGTTCTGTTAAACCTAATTTATAACACACTTCTTTGTAAAATTACAGATTTTCGACAACAATTGTTAGTAGAACGGTGGTTCTCAAAGTGGGGTCCGGGGATTCCCAGGGGTTCTCGAGGGGGTCGAGGCCCCAGGGGGTCCCCAGCTAAATGATAGATTGGAACCAAATGAACACTTACTGGTCCGTAACTCTGAGAGTGTACAAACGGAACCAAGACCCTTACAGGTCCATTTGGTTCCATTTGTACACTCTCATAGCCATGGTCTAATCTAATGCTAGCCTGGCCCAGGCTGTGTGATTTCTGGTCTAGAGGGGCAGGTGCTGGTCGAAAACAGGCGGTGGATCCTATTGTTTCACCGACCTGAGCGCTGCCCCTTCCTCCTCTCCAATCCCCGGTAGAAAACAGGTCCATTTTAGTTCCATTTGTACACTCTCATAGCCATGGTCTAATCTAATGCTAGCCTCCCCCAGGCTGTGTGATTTCTGGTCTAGAGGGGCAGGTGCTGGTCGAAAACAGGCGGTGGACCCTATAGAGGGTATGCACATGCACATGCATAAAGTGAATGGAAAATCGAGTGGCAAAGTGAGTTTAACGTAGTTTAATGCAATCAGATAGGACTTTTCTGTTTGGATGTGCTGTCAAGGCCAGAAAGTATCCCAGAGAGTAGTGTTTTGTGGATGCATGTGGCCAGCATAGATCTGATGTCATGTCAGTCATTTATTAGAAAAAAGTGTCACACTCTGGCTCCATATGAAAGGCCTGCTGTTCATTCAACTGATGTGTAATTCTCTATGTCCATTAGAAATCTTGTATTCTTTTTCAACTTTATTGCATGTATGTTATTTGACTATAGCCCCATTTGGAACCTCACCCTTCACGATAGCTCCGAGTTGAGATCCCGCTTTAAATATATATTTTTTAAAGTATAAAATATATGTGGCCTACTGGCAGTATGCAGAGGAAATCTGTCGCTGATCGGTCCAGTGGTTTGCAAGATTATCTCCAGACACAAAGACAGACAGACACACGTGCAGACCCTCAGCTAGACTCCTGCTGAGCCACATCGTAAAAACATAAAAGTTGTGTAACAATAGAACAGACCAATGTTTTTTGAATGACGTTAGTGGGCAAGAACCGAAGTAAATGTGAGCTGCTTGTTGCATGTTGTATATGGGATGGTTACATATTATTTTTCCATTATAGAATACAATAGAAACTTTTCATTATCGGACCAATGGTGTCAAACCAAGTTTGTGATGTTCTGTCCAGCTGTTCTCCTTCTCAATTCCTTTCTCTGCCATCTGTCCACAGTATGAGTCTGGGAGCACTCACTCGGCTCATCTCATCGACAGGATTATCACCACCAACCCAAAGCTAAGCCCACTAGATGACAGCGGCCTCATCGCACACAATTTTAATATGGGTTAGTTATCTGGTAGTGATTAGTTCTCCAGCTTTGTCTAAAATTATCTGTGCACTCACGCATGATCAGTTGCCTCCCATTGTACCTCCCATTGTAATCAGTGTAATTATGTCTTGTCATCTACGGCTGGGCAATATGGAAAAGAATCACCAATATTTTGCACTAAATACTTCAATATTGATGTTGTGACAATGTTATTTTGAGTAAGGACTATTGGTCCTTACACAAATATTTTAAACAAAGATATTATGCCTATGTAGGTAAGGCAAATGATAAAATGGCATCAGAAAAGTACAATACAATACAATACAATACTTGTGCCATATTGTTACATCCAAAAATCCCAGACAATGTCTAGTATCATATCACAATATCAATACATTGTCATCTAACTCTTAATTGGCTTGAGAGTATAATGTGATAAGTGAATTTGTATACAATATACTGTATACAGTATATTGTTTTTATTCCCGTGCATTAATAAACTTGCATTTCAGTGCTCTGTAGCTAGAAATAATTTGGTCTAAATTAAATTGAGTTAACTTCTAGTGCTGCCCTCGACTAAAGAAATGCCTATTCAACTGTCGACCATTCAAACAATTAATCGAGGAGGGGGGGGGGGGCGGGGGGACAGCCCACAAAAGATTTTTTGTAAAACGTGTTGCACATAAGTAACGTACTCGGACAATGTCTTACACAAGCCAAAACTGGCTGTGCGCAATACATAGCTCATATTAAAAAAACAACAACCCGGAAACACATACTATTAAGTTGACAAAACCCTCATCAGTTTATTGTCTTTCGGCAAGAAAAGGTCAGAATCTCACATTGCTTAGCTTCACCCAAGGAGTTTCCTCAATCCTCTAGTGGAGTTTTTCATAAGAGAGGTTAAAACACCTTCCGTCAAACAACCACAAAAGCGAGTTTTACAGTTTCTCCATACAGAGTATCTATTGTCCTCAAACTTGAAGAATGTGCCAAGATCAACATGGATTCATTTCCTCTTAACCACCTAAACCCTATATGCTTTGTTGTACGTCAAATAGTGAAAATAGCAGATCTACAAGCTCACAATGTGTCGATGTATGAGCTTGTAGATCTGCCATTTTTGCCGAATGTTCACCAATTATGATATGGCCAGAATAGGGGCGCTAGGGTTCAAAGGCTGCATGTCATGAAAAACATTCATAGCTCGAGCAATGCCACAGTTCAAGTAATGGAGGCAGGATACTCCCGGACCTCTGGCAGTTCACACAAACAGGAAGCCTCTTTCTTACTTTGCTGCACGATGGTGTCGATCGGCAAAAATAACTTGGTTGTCAAGTGATTCTTCGCTTGAAAATCAGTTATGTTCTACGGTGGCCACCGCCGAGCGACAAAGTATAAAATTAGGCTTAAGAGGTCACATCATACCGACGCCACCAAAGAGAGTGCATTTTTGTGGCGAATGTCAACCTCTCATAACAGCATCACCGTCAACCACCACCACCATCATCATAATCATCAAACGCTGCAACAAGAGAAATACTGTTGGATTGCACTTTCTTCAAGCTTTCATCTTCTGTGGCCTGTTTATAGAAAAAATATATATAGAATACAAAAAGCTTATACTTCTTTGAGTAACAGAATATACCATACAGTACAGTACTTCAGATTATGGTTTGATCAGCACATCAGCAGGTGTACACAAATTGCCCCTCTTCACCCAAACATAATTAACCACTTGAGCCCTATATGCTTCGTCATATGACGAATAACGCCAATAGCTGATTTACAAGCTCACAACGTTGTGAGCTTTGTAGATTGACCATTTTTGCTATTTAAAAAAAATGGTTGGATTTTTTTTCTTCTATAATGACATGCCCAAAATAGTGACGTCAGGATTAAAGTGGTTAAGGGTCGAAACAGGGATGTACTTTTGTTCACTAAAAAGTGCTTTGGTCAATGGGTATAATATTGAGTATGCTTTCACAATGGTATTCTACAGGATGTTAATGCTACATAATAATCCACTGTGTGTGACTGTGAAGAAAGTGGCAATGTGGCCAAGCGCCACCACAGCCATACACGTGTTCACGTGTGGCCTTTTTGCCCCCAAAATGGTTTAGTCTGTCAAACCTGTATGACAGAATCATGTTCTTTACAGCACCATTTTATCTCATGGACACACAAATTCTTCAGCAACCCAATATATACATGACACATTCAAATTTCTCACAATCTAATATAATCTATCCAGGGCCAAGGACGGGGTGGGGTCATCTGCAACGATGTCAGCGATGTCAGTACTTTTGAGCCATCCAAATGTAAAAAGTGGAAGTCAAAAGAAAGCGTAGCACCCGACATGAGTCAGCATATTTTCATGTGTGTTTAGTTTTTAACATCCCCGTTGCGAAGACGTCCATTAAAACAAATGGTTTATGGAGTAAAAAATATCTCGTAAGAAGACCGTCTCATTGAATGGAGGGAAAAAAAAGGAAAGAAATTCAAGCTGACATTCAAGTTCTGGTCCCTGCTTCAATCTTGTGAAATCACATTCACAAAACCCCGCTGGAATCACTCTAGTGCAAATTTCACACATTCCTCTCAGCCGACCGACAATGCCCCATCGATGCAGTAGCGCTCGTAGGATACAGTAAACATGTCCTTTTGTCTGTCCGTCTTGACTACATTTCTGGAGCAGCTGGCGGGAGCCCCGCTGTGTGTTTTTGAGTCTGTAAGAGTTTGTGTTCCTCTGCACGCTGGTGCAAGGAGGTTGCCGGGACGCTGGCGTGTACTGGGTGCGACAGTCGTACGTCCAGGGCTTCGTTGTGTTGTGCTAGGGAGTTCAGCCGATAATGCAGGACGACGTCTTTCAGCGAGCAGTGGACGTCATATGGCTCTGCGAAGCCATATCCATGTGGCGTGCTATAAATCATACAATGCTTCACTTCGTCCTTCACACTGAAAAGAAAAAACAAACTTGTCGGTTAGTGTCAGCGTTTTTAACCACTTTAACCCATACGTATGAAGTTGTTGTGCGGAAAAGGCCAATCTACAAGCTCACAATATGTCACAAAGCCACAGGTTGTGAGCTTGTAAATTTGCAATTTGCCAATTGTTGCCTAGTGACTGCCCAAAATAAGGACACCAGGTTGAAAGTGATTGATTGGCCTGAGTAAGCAAACATGATCGCACTTTAGCATACAGTATGACTACAAAGTTTCATTTTTGTATTTTATTTGGCATACATTATTATTAACCCATTAAGACCCGAGGACATTTCTCAAAATGTCTTCTAAATCCTAACAGGTTTCTGAAAAACAATATGACCAGGCATGTAATTTAGCAGTCATTTTTCATTTAATCTCGACTTTAAGAAGGCCAGCCATGAAATGTCTATCAGCTCATTAATCAAATTAACACAATTTGTTAAACTCTACTACTCACACAACAGAGCAGGCGTAGCATCCCTGTTTGCTGCTCTCACGGATCAAGAAGGTTCCACAAGCTTTTCCCTGGAGCATCTCCTCTGCCTGTGTCCGGCTCAGTTCACCGACAAACCAGCTTGCCTCGTCGTGGTGCGGCAGCTTCTCTTCATCTCCCTTCAGCACGTAGGTGCTGCAAAGACAACCAGGATATTCTTGAAAAAAATGCCTTTAAATGATTTCGTATTCCATTTGCAATGACACACTTTGGTTGTGACTTCTACAGTAGATGGTATTAAGTGATGACTTACTCATCTAGACTGTCGTGCGGTATCCCCAACCAGTCATTTATGCGTTTCTGCCGTACGCCTTTGTGATTCAGCCAGCTAAAATCCAATAAAGTTACAAAGGGAAAGGAAGAACATTGTAAGTTTTAAGGGAATATAACTAAACTCTTTTTATGAGCTTATAATATTATGAACAGATAATTACCACAAACACCAAGACAGGAAGTCTCGGATATTAAAATAAATTGTCTGTTTTAATGTAATTGCATTTGCGTCATTCGTGGGTGTATGTTTTTATGAGCCCCTTAACCTAAGATGATTTTCTATCATTTTGTGATAGACAATAAAACATATTTTTTTTAAATCTTTGAATCTTCCTGAGCATTATCTTCCAATCCCACGATCCCACATCATTTCCTGCTGGCAGGACTCACTTGAGATATTGGTCTCTGATGTTACGTAGCTCCATGAGGTCAGGACGCAGGCTGTTTATCTTCCTGTCCGTCTCTCTGTAGTCCTCTACCTGGGACCTCAGGTCCTCCTCCAGATGGACTTTACTGTCATAGATCTCCCCAAGACGACACTTCAGCTTCTCGTAGTTAATCAGGAAACTAAAGGAGGGGGTTAAAGAGCAGAGGTCACCATAGGGGTTAGGGTACGGGTTTAACTCTTGGCGACGTGGTAGAATTATGTCTAGCTGCACATGTCCCTCGATTGAACTACTTTTTAAAATGTGTCTACAATTAGATGGGGAAATTAACGTGGAGCGTGACAGAAACAGTACCTCTCGAGGTCCTTCTCTGCTCCCTCAGATTGATTGTTCCTCTCAAACTCCTCTCCGTAACGCTCCTGCTCACGACACTGCTCCTCAAAGATCATCATTGTCTCGTTGAATGCCTCGATTGCTGTTCTCTTCATCTGAATCTCCTGCGTCACAATGAATAACCATCAGAGATCTCCCCACTCTTCGCCTTATATCTAATTAACCGATTCCATGCTGTTACCATAGGCGGAATTGTGAGGCTAGTGCCAGTGAAATGTGTGTCATAAGCAAAGAATAAGAGCCCCAAACGCCCGACCCGGAAGTGATAGCCCTCCATATCTGTAGTCTAGCCTCACTCTAGGCTGTGCACCAAATTAATTTCCTTAGCGCGAGCTCGGATTAATGTTTCATCCCATTTTGAGCAGAAAAAACACTAATGACCGCATGCACGGGTACCGCGGATTATCATGTAGGCTGTTTCTACAATGGGAGGCCTGTGGAGGCTAGCAACGGAAGCTAATGGAAGCGAAAAAAGGTACCAATAATATTTTTTAATCAAATCTCGTGTTTCTCGTGGATGGCCCAGATGGTAATAATAGCTTTCCTCAAGATCCTCGTGGATAGCTTGGATTGGATTAACATGCTAGGATTCGGCATCTCCAAAACAGAGCTAATGGAAGCTTTTATTTTTGTTTACCTGTGAGGTCTTTGTGAAGGCTTCATAAAGACGGTCAAACTCCTTTGATTTATCTTGATACTGACAGTGGTACTCCTTCAGTTTACGTCCTGCGACATCGACACTGTCCTCCTTCACCAGTTCATCCTGACAAAAACAAAAACACCCCATTCAATCTCACCTATCGAAATTGTGTTAGTCCCTCTTTTTGCTTAAATTCATATTGATGTTATTTATTTTGTTTGTTGCAGGTTTATATTTACTAACCTGTCGGAAGCGTGAAACAGGGTGGGTGAGCATCAGGTCTAGTGTGGCGTTGTACTCCACCAAGGGATGATGCTGGTAGTGCCAGATGAGCTCCACCACAGAGCCAAACGTCAGGGGGTCGGAGAAGCCATACTTGGTCTCGCGGTGGTAAATCTTAATGAGCTTGTTGTGGCCATCTTTCCTGAGAAGGTGAAAAAACACGAGAGTTCATGCAACGGCAAGTGAGATAGACACTTAACAACTTTCAACCTGATGTCCCTATTTTGGGCATGTCATTATAGGCGGAAAAGTATTATAATCTAACATTATGCGTTAACACAAGAATAAGTATATATGAATTGGTTAATGGTTGAGCTGTGTGGTAGCTAGAGGACCCGGTTCTTACCGTAATGTCAGCGTGAAGTCCCCTTGCGTCTTCGTGGAGGCTTCACGTACCAGGAATGAGCCATCAGGCGTGTCGCGGAGCTTCTCGTTGACTTCATCCCTTTAAAGGTAAAAATAACAAAAGGCTGTTACAAATCAAACACAGACCACTGGCGAGATAACCCGACGAAACAAAACAAAGGCAAACACTGAGTCAGCAGCGGCCGCCACTGTTTGTCGAGGAAGACTGGTGTGGTTAGATTCCTTACCTGGTTATATCTCCCCAGTACCACTCGGCGTCCTGCAGTGAATACACGGGTGGAGGAAGGCAGTTGTTGTTCATGTTGGAAGACACTGGCTTTGTTGACCGAGGAGGGAGAGCTGAGGTTTAGAGATAGGGAAAGCAGGAGAGAGGTGGAAGAGAGATAAGGAAAGAAAGGCAAAAGGATCATTATGGCCGTTTCTAAGAAAGAGGTCCACCCTTAACTGAAATATATTGATCTGCTTGAGATTGCTCAAGTGAAGTTCTGCATGAGCCCTTACTTTGCTGGGACTGTGTGTGTGCGTGTGTGTGTGTGTGTGTGTGTGTGTGTGTGTGTGTGTGTGTGTGTGTGTGTGTGTGTGTGTGTGTGTGTTCTATTCCATCCCTTTGCTTTCTCAGGAGCCCATGTGCATATACACACACACACACACACACACCCCTTGCTTGATGAGGCTTGTCACAATCTCCTGACAAGCCCGGGCATGTCTCCAACTGATGTCACTGACCAAATCATTATCAAGATCATGCATGTATGTACTGTATCAGTCAAGTGCAGCTAGCTGTGACAGTAGGCCTATACAGTAACTCTAAGTAACTCTTGCATGTTTGCCACCGAATCAACTAGCTAATTCATATGCAATAGTCTATTTCAATATATAAATGTCACATTATAAATCCCTATCTCTAAGCTTTTGAAAAACACATTTAGACCCCTCATTTAAAAAATATATATCCTCAGTCATAACTCAACTCACAATTCCAAAATCCTCATAGTTTTTCGATTAACCTTTAAAACAAAACTAAAAGTGCTGACTCCAAGTAAAACAAAAAGTGCTGACTCCAAAAGACGTAGCCTAGCCCTAGAATATGCTTCAACCACTAAGCAAACCACTTCTAGCCGGCAAGCGACACAGTCGTACCACCACGGAGTATCAGTATTATAATGTAGGCCTATGCTCCCATGTATGACGGTGTCACGCGCCGAGAAAAAAAAATCTGATCTACAAACTATATTGTTATGGGTACGCGACACCGTCGTACGAGGAAGCATAATAAAGCGGGATGAATCGGGCTTTGGCGTTTTCCAAAAATGAAAGAGGCCAAACCGCATCAAGAGGAGGTGAGCGGGCCGATATATTTCACTGCAGGACAAAAGTGCCTTTCATGGGGCCGTTAGCAGAACACAGGAGCAGCCTCAGAGAGGAGAAAATGTGGGTTTCTCCGTCCGTCCGCTCTTTCCTTTTTTCTGACCTTAAAATAAACAAAAGGCAGGTGCAACGGCACCGTGGAAGCGCATAAAACGAAAGCCAGCGGACTACTAAACTCAGCAAAAAAATTCCATCTGCACACCTATCCTTCCTGAGTGCTGCCCAAAGAAAACCACACCGGGGGCCAAAACCCACATGCACATGAAAGCTGCTCGCACCTGGACACAGAAAAGAGCCATAATACTGCTGGCTGGCTGGCTGGGTCGGGATCACAACTTTTTTCTAAAGGATCAATCATACAGTACAGTAGGCCTACAGTAGGCCTAGTCCACTTTTACTGTGGGTGCTTTGAAGAACATACAGCAGGCCATATGGCCAAATGACCAATAGCTATAGCCTATAGGTCCTGGACTGGTGGTTTGATTGATTGAAAGATTTATTAACAGATTGCAGTAGCCTACGTACATTTCAAGCACAACTCAATACAAAACTGTTAACTGTGGATGACACCATAAAGCATTACACTTGTTTACAATAGGGTCCACCATGTTCAATTCATCATAAATGGTATATGGCCAATGGTATATGGCGAAATTGGACAATTAGGCTATCCTAATATATTGGACATTAGCCTACAATACCAGTCCAGGGCCCCCTATCCAAGTGCTGAATGGAGATGTTATAATATCTCAATGCATTGACTGCTGTGTGAAGAGGAATGGTGAAGGGACATCACTATCTAAAGTGCATGCACTGTGCTATTTGTTGCATGAGAATTGTGAAGAAATTTAGGCTACGGTGCAAATGGTCAAGACACATTAACGTTATATATAATAAAATGCATGTGTCAGTGTCAGCCTACATTGTTGCATGAAAATGGTGAAGAAAGAGGAATGCCTCGTAAAGACATGTTGGTATAGCTATATTATAATGGGCCTGTTAATATTTCTCTTGCGTTTACGTTGTATGAAAATGGCGAAGTTGTCGATGTCAACTGCACATAAATGTGATAAAATATCAGATTTAAGTCATGAGACACAGGGCTGTCTGGTCCAGTTTTGCCTGTAGCCTACTTTCAAAGCAAATGAGCCACGGTCGGGTCGGCTGCAGGCAAGCGGAGAACAAAGCAGTCGTTTCATTGCGGCATCGTATTAATGCAACTCCCCAACACTAATTAACAACCGTCTACGCAAAAGAGCAGCGTTATTTCGAATACTAGCTCGAAGTCATGATGTTAGACTCGATTGTTTTGTAAGAAAGAAAAGATGCACTGTCTGTGTTGTTTCCCATAAGTTTCACACAGTCACAGATATGATGACGGCACAAAGAAACAGCGCAAAGCTTCGAATCGAATCGTGTGGTTTAGTCCGATCGTACAAGAGTGTCGCTCGTCCAGGGGAGAAAAAAAGCGAGGAAAAAGAACAGATCTACAAGCTAACAACGCGTCGCGATGCGACGCGTTGTTAGTTTGCAGATCTGTTCTTTTTTTTCCTCCTTTTTTTTCGGCGAGCGACACCGCCGTACGGCTGGAGTATAAATTCGGCTCTCAAGACCACTGCGCCTTCCTTCGTCCTGAAGGGTATTACGTAATCGGCAAGTGAATTGCGCTATGCATGCCTGGGCAATGCAATGCCACCACCGGCAAAAGACCAAGGCAGGCTGTTATAACCCCGTTATACACACACCTGTGCAACATTATGGCACGTGTCAACCACATTACATTAAATGTGATCATGCAAAAATAAGAAAAAGAAATGTTTGAAAGCAAAAACAACAACACACATTTAGTTATTTTGTCTTGTTGCACGGTGCACACACAGCTCACCAGACAATGGCTGCAGACTCTGACTATAGTCCTACCTGGGGCTGCTTGATCCATTTCGACGTAGGAGAATAAAACTTCGGGAGGATTAAACATTCCGTTATAAAAAAATAAAATAAAAACTAAAGAACTAAACAAGATAATATTCCCAAGATTCGTTGTCCTCCAGCGTTTCGATGCAGAGCCGTCGTTCTTTTGCACACAAAAAGAGAAAAAAAGAATAGACGTATTTTAATACGATCGGAGACGCCACGTACTGTGGGCTATACGCCAGTAGTACAACAATAGACTTTGATGGCAAGAAAAACGCATTGATTTGGCTTTGAGAAAACGTCCCAAACTCCAAGCGTGTGCTCTCAACATAACTTGGGGCTAAATTGTTCTAAGTGGAAAAGATTGTCATTCCGTTCCTTGCCGTCCCGTGCCGTGCCGTGCCGTGTCAGACTGTGCACGGCCCGTGCGACGAAGCTCTACTTCACTTCATCTAGGAAGTGCACACAGACTTTAAAGGGCTGTCCGATCTGGGGCAGATCCAACCTACCGTCAGACACGGGGCTTTTCCCCTTGAGATATGTATAGGAGTCAGGATGCGGTTAAACATTTAAATGACAATGCAACGTCACATTTATGTAATAACTGTACTGTACAACACGTCGTATGGTATACATTTCCATTTAACAGATACTTACTTAGAGTATTAGTTACTTTAGTAGTCCTCCCCCCTAAAATGTAATGGTACATTCCAGGTCGTTTCATTCAGCTCTCTCCTCAAGCTTCACACTGCACTGTAACTGCTAAGAAACTATTGTATGAATGGAAATACTCAAGCCAAATATAAAAACAACCTTTCTTTCTAAATTATCATCTATAAACGTCGAATATGTAATTCTAATCTGAATAGCACGAAAGGGTGTTTTTTATTTGTTTAAAAGTATTGCTTTTCTGATACCCATGCAGGCCTACATGAATAGTTCAGTGTCCTGTTCAGTATTGTGGTTAGATTGTCCGTTCTGAGACTGTGTGGAGGCCAGGGTTCAATCCCCGGCTGAGTCATATCACCAAAGTCTATAAAAAAGGTACCCAACCCAATGCCTTCCTGCTTGCATGGAATCAAGGGTTGGATTGGGGTCGGGGGATAGGTCCCTGTCTGCGTCATGTCCAGGGGGTGTACTTCTACACATCACATCATGTCCAGGGGATGTGCTTCTACACATCATGGCCAGGGGATGTGCTTCTACACATCATGGCCAGGGGATGTGCTTGTACATCAAGCTGCTTCACGCTATACAGAAACGGAACATAGGCTGCAGGGGAACCGTTGGTTCCAAGGCTACTATACTTACTAATAAGTAGCCAAAGTATTCTCTGCCACTGTATATCTGCCTTGTATTACTGTGCTGTGAATATCACAATAAGATAACATAATCTTAATCAACTAGATAGGCAGATCCATATATAGCTGTTCTATCTGTAATGTAGTCTATCTAGCTAGATAGATACCTGATGAAGGTCTGTTAACCGAAACATTGTTCTATAAATAGCATTTGCATACAGTAAGTGACGACAGTGTGCAGGCACTAGTAAAGCATTAAAATACCATGGCAGGTAGTGTTTTTTTTTGTAAAGCAACCAAGTGCCATACAGTAACAATTATAATAGCATAATACATAGTAGCAATAAGGTAGTATATGGCAAAAATTGAAGTAACAATAATGATACAATATATAGGCTGAGAGAATGATTCTAGAGTTTTGCCACTGTGGACAGGGTGTGAACAGTCTCATATATTTGGCATGTATTTGGCAAGCATGTGTTGTTCTTGTTGAGCTTGTCAGACATGTTCAACTGCAAAAATGCCTGATTGAGCGCCACACAGATTCGGTCTGACGTCTCCCACATGAGCAGTGGTTCTCAAACATTTTCCTGTCAAGGACCACCATTTGATACGTGTCATGGACCCCAATTTGAAAATACTTTTTAAGAGAGTCTGACATAAGAGAATATTTTTGTTAACATAATTCTACAACTCTCTGTATTAGGTGGGGAGATTACAATGGGGAGAATGAAACCTCACTAGGCAGTCTGGGCTAACACCAGGAAGAGTATAGCTGCTGTCATGTACAGCAAGCTAATGGGGATCTAATAAATAAATCAAATCAAATCTAGTATAAGTATAAGATAGGTATTGTTAAACCTCAGTCCTTGGACCCTACTTTTAGAACCACTGCTCCTGAGGATTCTGTCAAGTGTCAACGGCAGGTGTGTTATATAGGAGAACAACGAAACGCTGAATCTAAGATGAGTCATCATGTCTCTCCTTAGTCTCCTACTCATACAGCCATTACAATTATCTTCATACGGTTAGGGATGGACTTTGAGCTGAAATAAAAGCCTGGGTACCGAGGCTTTTATAGGGATGGACTAACGCACATGCTGTTTTCCAGTCTAGACACAGAACTGCATTGTGTTGTAGTTTAAACAGCCACGGTCCCTTCCTCCAGCTGAGGTTAGGGTCTGCATGCGGGAAGAGTGAAACAAGGCCTGCATGGTCAGAGGTCCCTCTCTGTTGGTGTCCAGGCGTTTATGGACCACCCCCACCACACACACACACACACACACACACACACACACACACACACACACACATACATTTGACCCGTGGACAGCAAGGCACGCCGAGGCAGGGACATAATTGCCTCCAGCATTCCTTTTTCCCATCAGTAAGATGACTCTTCGCTCTGTCCAGCCAGGGCCTAAAAAGGAACTGTCTGAAGTGGCAGTCTCAACAGAGCATGGAACCCCTGCAGGGTCCCCACACCAGGACCCCACTTTAAGAATCACTGCTTAGAGTTATAGACCCATAAGGGTCTATAAAAGCCTATCAGATGCACATCTCGTATACAATTTGTAATTGTGCCTCCCTTGTTACTGAGGCAGGATATTTTAGGAAATGATGCAGACTATACAGAGAAAAGAAACGATGTGAATAAAAAAGTTTATAATAGGGTTGAATATACAGAAAATAAAAGTTGAATAAATTAGTGACCAAAGATACAGTACATTCATGCAACAGAAGGATGAATACGTTAACAACCTAGTATAGTATAAAAGCTCAGTGGCCTTGTGGTTCCAGTGTTCATCCCTGAGACTGGGAGATCAAGGTTCAATCCTTTGTACAGTACGTACAGTATGTTCAAGGATGTATCTAGCATTTTAGTATACATAAAACCTGATTTACAGTATGCAGTACATAGAACTCACCTCTTCAGACTCCACCTTAGCCCTAGCCTTGACGACCTTGCAGGCGTATGCAAAGGCTAAAATATTAGATGGCATGTTATGTAGGCAGATGCCAGGTCATTGTTAATCTGGAATTCATTTATAATTATAATTTATAGTTTCAATATACGGATATTCTACTGTTAGACGGTTGATAGGTTCTTGATTTACTGATCCAAGATGACTATTTCTATGCATTTGATGTGCTGTTCTTGCTTACTGTAAATCGCTCTGGATTAAGAGCGTCTGCTAAATGCCTAAATTGTAATAGAATATGGGCCAACGTAATGTCTAAAAATACTCTACTGTACTTACTTACTTTGCAACTATTGGCATTGTGGTTGTCCTGCATTTGCAGACACACTGCGATCTCTGCCTACGATACACACGGGACATCAAAATAGGTAGTTGCTATTTTGCAATTTTTACTGTTTTTGAATTTAAAATAACTTTTGACAAATGTTCACAAAATAGGGATGCCAATGTGGTATACATAAAAACATTTTATTTAAATTGTGATATTATCTAACATAAATAAAGAAATGCATGTAAATCATTAATTCAGTCTGACCAGAATAAGGAATAAAACATTCCTGGGGCTGATAAAAGTGAATGAGCAGAGTGGGAGATATCGTAAGCAGAGGCATGGAGTTTCTCCCATTTCCCCAGCAAATAAGCCTATCTCACAGAATTTCCCCACCCCCCTTAATACGCCCCCTTTCGGGGTTAGTGGTGATAGCGTGACGTCACTCCATAGACGCTTCATGTTAACAGAGGTAATTTAAGAAGTCTACAACTTTTGTTTTCTCAAGGTAAGGTTTGTTCTATCTGTTCGAGCTGATTTACCATATTGTTTGCTTCATAATAATATTGGTCTGTCACATTTTTACATTAGAAAATGTACTTAGATTCTCCAGAGAAAAAAACGTGTAAATGCTCATGTTAAAGTCACCACTATTTACCGGAAGTGGGCGTGAAAAACGGGCTGTGAGATAGGCCTATTGATCCTGCCTCCATTATGCCCACTGCTCTGGAAACCAATCCTGTCACCACCCCAATATGAAGGACCGCCTAAAAACTTTGGATTGGTTCTGCAATACAGTTGCTTTTTACTCTTAATTGTTTCCACACAGTTGACAAACAACAGCTGGAAGATTGTACTGTTTCTCTATGTGAGTGAAGCGTTTAGACTTGTATGAGTCTAGCATTGTTGGAGAAACAAATGGGGCACACAACAACCAGACATCAACCAACCACATAATCACAAGGCCCCTGGCTCGATTCTGACTGGACCTAAAGTTGCATGTCCTCGATCCCTATACTCTCAGCACTCAACTCTTTTCTATCTACTGTCACTTGTCAGGTGTGAATCAGCAATGATGTGGGTTAGGCGGTTATCCTCTTCCCAGATTTGTCAGTATGAGGTCTGCAGACACACACAGATGACACACATTTTGTCATTTAGTGTTGAAGTGTGGCTCTCTTTCTCCTATAGAACTAAATGTTCTTCATCTCTTCTGCAAATGACCACCAACTTGTGGAACTTCACCAAGGGAAGGATAAATGGCATGGAAATGGTGGCCTGAGCATGAGACAGGTGTGTGTGTGTGTGTGTGTGTGTGTGTGTGTGTGTGTGTGTGTGTGTGTGTGTGTGTGTGTGTGTGTGTGTGTGTGTGTGTGTGTGTGTGTGTGTGTGTGTGTGTGTGTGTGTGTGTGTGTGTGTGTGTGTGTGTGTGTGTGTGTGTGTGTGTGTGTGTGTGTGTGTGTGTGTGTGCGTGCGTGCGTGCGTGCGTGCGTGCGTGCGTGCGTGCGTGCGTGCGCGCGCGCGCGCGCGCGCGCGCGCGCGCTTGTGAACACATGCTGGCAAATGCACGTAATGCCATGTGCGAATGAGCCCCTGCATGCTTTTAATGGGCTCCTGCTCGTAGAAGCCTTCCAGCCTGTCAGGGCATGTCAACTGGCTGCTGCCCATCCCCCATGGTGTCAGTAAGTGCACAGAATGTGCCCCCTTGACCTCTGTGTCTGACCCCTGGGACACTGTTCACTGCCACCACCCTCTGCCAACACAACGGTGTCAGGACTCTTTAAGTGTGGGTGTTGCACGACTGAGTTGAAAATACGTCGTTCTTAGTACTGGTTTGCAACGTGAGGAGACCCCAGGGGTCATGGCGGGGATCCCAGGGAGTCCTCAGGTAAATGATTGATAGTTAGGAGCAGAGCCACAGAGTATAGACAGAGTTGCGACATTGAGGGGGCAGAAAACAGCCCGGTCACGTGGTTGTGTACTCTCACAAGCCCATAGACTCCAATACATTCTGTAAACTTCCGGTGCCCCTATTCGCCAATAGAAGTCTATGTAGAAGAGCCGCCATTGGACTGGCCCCATGAAGTGAATGGAGTTGCTCTTAGGACGAACCAAATGGACCCTTATGGGTCTGTAATTCTCAGAGTGTAAAAATTTACCCAAATGGACCTGTAGGGATTGATTCGGGTCCCTATCAAATGGGGGACTGTCGCCTAAGCGACAGTCCCCCATTTGATAGGGACCCGAATTGTGCCATGCATTAGGCCCTAATGCATAGCTCACTTGGGGATCTTGATATTGAAAAGTTTGAGAATCACTGGTATAAACTAGCCTTTTGTTGTAATGTGCATGGGCCTTAGTCTCAGGGTTGCATGTACCCGCAGGAGAGAGGTATCCAACGATGTCTGAACTACAATAAAGATTATAGTGCATCTAATGCGCCGTCTGTTTCAAATAACATTCTTGACTTTGTCAACCAGTGTCCTCCTACCCTGACTACACCGTTATTTGCACGTGTGTGTGTGTGTGTGTGTATGTGCGGACATGTGCGTGCGTGAGTGCGTGTGTGATGGTCAGGGTGTGAGAGGGTTGACTGGCAGGATAAACCTTTAGGCTCTGCTCCCCAGATCGAGGCAGCCCTGATGGGATCAGCGAAGGCTAATCGTGGGATTAATGGCATGGCCTGATACTGCAAGCCCACCAGCTGCCTGCTATAGTAGCTGACGTGACTCATCCCGATATCCACTGCAAGAAGAACCACACACACTTCTGTAGGGCTGCTGCAACTATCGATTATTTCCTTAGCGATTATTCCATAGACTATGTTTTCGATTAAATGAGCACTTCACACATTTTCAACCTATCTCCATATAATTGGTCCTTACTAACGCCCATTATAAGATGTCACCAGTTCCGTCTATAGACCGATTCAGAAACGGGTCTCCTGGTCGCAGCGAACGCATTTCCTGTAGGCGGAGACGACATATCTGCGGTGTAAACTTGCAGGTCTTCTACTACATTGAATGGTAGAGTGACTGATGTTAGTCTGCTCAAACGTTACTCTTTTACCTGGTTTTTACTAACACTAACTTTACAAAGATGGCCAGAACATCGGGATGAACCTGTGTAATTTATGGCTGCTCCAACAGTAGTGGCAACATTGTTATGGAGGTTTCAGAACTTTACTTAGCCCACCAACGAGACGACAGTGAGTAGACGGAAATTGTGTCATCTTCAAATGAGCATTAGTGAGGACCA
The DNA here is from genome assembly GCF_951216825.1 of Electrona antarctica. NCBI lineage: Eukaryota > Metazoa > Chordata > Actinopteri > Myctophiformes > Myctophidae > Electrona > Electrona antarctica. The sequence goes on along the minus strand of NC_136800.1, from coordinate 16,221,541 downwards.
ATTATATAAAGATACGGTTGAAAATGGGTGAAGTTAACATTTTTAACAGGGTCTTGGCTTCTCCATTTTCATGAAATCCTGGGATCGTGTGTGTGTTTGCTTGTGTGTCGGAGCATGTGCGCAGATTTGCCTGTTGATCCACATTGTCATAAGCATCTATATCAGTGGTTCTCAAGCATTTTCATGGCGTGGACGTCTAAATGTATATGTATTATAGGCCACAGAGACCCCCATTATGCCAGGCACCCTCGTTTTTCAGGCTCACGATGAGTTGCATCCGTTGCAACACATTAACTATTTTAACTATAGCTGAAGCATAAAATAGGGTTAAAGTGGTTAAACTGTTTTGCTGCTGACCCCCTGGAACCCCCTCTAGTGGGGTTCCACTTTGAGAGCCCCATGTACTACTATATGATAAACAGACATGCTGTTAGTAGCTTAACCACTTGAATCCCTGGGGGGGAACATTCGCCCAAAATAGCAGATCCACAAGCTCACATGTGATTAAACATGTAAGCGTTATTAAATACTTAGACATACAACGGTGTCATGCAAAAATATTATGCTACAAGTTGAGAGCTTGTAGATTGGTTGCCTTAACAATTTTCTTTTTTTAAAAGACATTCCCAAAATACGGTTTGATTATTAAAAGGTCATTGTATTACATTATTGATTAAAGATTATTTTGTGTAATCGGTTAATTTGAGTAGTTCCATTAACTGTTGCACCCCTACAGTGCTGCACTGTATGTTAGGACAAGCAGTGAAAATTGGCGGGTATACATTTCAAATCCGCAGGCATGTTGATCCCAGCTGAAACTAGGTAATGTTTACACTATGGATTACTGTGTCAAGATAAGTTGAGCGGGTTCAAATGAGTCAATCGGTGTCACTATTCCATGTGAAGTCTAGTAGGCCTATGTCCTTGTTAAAAAAGACACATTTGCCAAGTAAAACCCTTTAGAATTAAGAATTAAGTACTTTTGCACACCTACAGAGAAGGACAGGTAATGAACTGGTAGAAGAAAGGGGATGTTTCGACCGAAACGTTGTATTTTTACCAATACATATTTGTAAGTGAAGACAGTGTGGGACTTTCCCTTTCTTCTAGAATTAAGCAGCAACATGCAAGTGTGGTAATGTCAGCAACATAACAATAATAAAGATAAAGATATAATAAAAAGACAAAGATAAATAAGCCCCATGAGGAATTTCTATAGCAGCAATAAGGGTGGGTGGGGAGCTTAGTGTCTGGATTTATAGAATGCGCAATAAGGCATAACCATGTATACAGATGCATTTGTATATTGTGCAATATCGGTTTGAGCAATCTGTACAGCAATACAGTCCCAGCTCCAACTACATTGTAAACAATTATACTGGTCTTCCTGTTGTTGTTTAACCACTGTAACCCTTGTGTACCTATTTTGGGACAATGTCAATTTCCAAAACATTTAAAAAAATGTTAGAACATATTTTTTCAAAAATAGTCACTCTACAAGCACACAAAGAGTCACAATGAGCTTGTAGACCGGCTGTTTGCAAACAGGTTTGAACATTTTTCTAAATAGGACTTAAGTGTAGTTGATCTAAATACTGACAATCAATATTTGATTCTGCAGAAAAAGAAATCTCCTTCTGAAGTTCCGGTCTAGTATTTGCTTAGGCTTTCTTTGATATCAGTGTGAAGGAACGGCTTTTATCAATTGGGCGGTACTCCAATTCTTCCTGTGCCTGTGTAGTGCCCGTTTTTGTTTTTGAAAGAAGAGATTTGATTAGAAAATGACGTACATAGTGAAATCGCGGCAGAGATTAGGTGACTTTGCCAACTAAACGTTGGTGTCTGTGTCATCATCTTGCATCTTAAAGCCCGGGGGGTGGGGTAGGGGAGGGGAGGTGGGGGGCTATGTTGGAGACTCACGTCTCTCAAATCTGCTGTACTGCAGCATGCTGCTATTCGCAGCCATTGAAGAGATGCATAATGGTCTTGGCAGGGAACCCAGCATTCACCATAGACAGACTGTGGGGTTTCCCTGATCGGCGGCCAGAACCAGCACACAAAGCATGCAACGGTCCTGCCAGAGGCAACTCGACTGCGGGCAGAGTGTAGGACGGCTATGGTCTGGCCCCCAGGACCCTGCTATTGTGGATATGTAAGTGGGGACAGCGTCTGAACGGCCCTGAGTTGGAACAGAGAACCTTGGATGACCAAAACTATGAGCTTCAAATAGCTGGGCCCTGGGAAACATAGCTTGTTCTTTTAAGGAGGTCACGGAGGAGCCAAAAAGAGGGAGAAAGCGGAAAACCGATGTTTGGTGGAGGGAATGTCAAATTGGAGGCTACTGTAACTATAGACATCAGCAAAAGCAACATATCGTTCACGCAAATGCTCCACTTTCTCCGCTTGCCTCAGTCCCGTGGTTCTCTGTGTTATTTTAACTCTAAGAGTGTACAAATGGAACCGAATCCACCCGTAAGGGTCCATTTGTAGTCTCATTTGTACTCTCAGAGTTACAGACCCATAAGGGCTCCATCCATCACTATCAATCATTTAGCCAGGAGACCCCCTGGAACCCTCTCAAGGACCCCTGGGGGTCCCAAGACCCCACTTTAAGAACCAGTAATCTAGATCAGTAGTTTTCAAAGTGGGGTCTAGGGAGTTCCCCCACCCACCCCTTTTTCCCCTCACTGTAAGTGTAAATGTTAGTTTTTTTCCCCTTTTATGATTTCCTGTTTTTGGCTATATATAAGAGTATATTTGTACGTCTCTAATTGTTATGATGAATTGAACATGGTGGTCCCTATTGTAAACAAGTGTAATACTTTATGATGTCGTCCACAGTTAACAGTTTTGTATTGAGTTGTGCTTGAAATGTACTGTAATTCTCCAATCTGTTAATTGGAGAATTAAGTTCCAAACAAACCCTGTAACGGCCTTACGTTTTTTCAAAGGTTTTCGATAATATCAAAATCTTTTGAAAGTAGCATCACGTTGTGAGCTTGTAGCTTTTTGTAATAACCACATCCACAAAGTAACTTGTAACTAAAGTTGTCAAATAATTGCAGTGGAGTAGAATTTCCCTCTGAGATGTAGTGGAGTAGTAAGCATAAAGTACTGAAAAATTGGCATACTCAAGTAAAGTGTACAAGTGCTTCAGAAATATAGTTATAATAATATACTTATTTGGTTTCTACCCCTGTCTCTCTGTCCCGGGTCATCACTCAGCAGCCCCCCCCCCCCCCCCCCCCCCCCCCCACCCCCACCCAGTCCAGCACTCATCGTGTGTCACCCCATCCTGCCGGGGCCTTATCTAACTTTACAGGGGTGACAAGTGAGGCAGTCGTGGCATGCTGCCCCCATAACATTTACCAGACGAGTGTCTTAAGTTATGCTGAAGAGGATGATCCAGTGGTGTCAATGGCCTCTGTTTCTCAAGAGGCCTGCCCTGCTCTCCGCTGAGTAAAGCTGAAAAGATATACCTGTGTACAGTATAGAGGGCAAGTGAATGGCACATCGCGTGGCAAAGCAACAGGCAAAGTAAGTTTAACATTGTTTAATGTTGTTTATGCAATCAGATAGGACTTTTCTGTTTGGATGCATAACTTCCGGGTTTGATGATGATGTCACACGCATACCCTCTATAGTATGTGCAGTATAATCAGTACTGTATGTATGCAGTATGCACATATGAGATATGTTATATACAGTATATTTATTAGATATATTCAGATCGTATAGTTGTTCAGCACATTCATGATTTATCTGTAATTTGAACACCAAAAATCCCCCCCTCACCCAACCCCCATAAATGGAAACAAGTCACAAGTGAATATTCATGTGCTCACTTAATCGTAATAACATGAGCATTAATGTAGAGAGAGCTAATAGTTCTTCTCGGTGGTGGTATGACCGAATAGGCTTACATTATGGAAAAGGTGAACACACTCATGTTGAAATCATGCAGCCAACCTGCACATCGGAATCAGCTGATACTGTGTGATGTAACTGGTGGTGCACTATGGGTATTTTACAGAGAGGAGTCATGTGAGGCACGGGGCAAAGGCTCCGTGTGGCTCCCAGTTCAGTGGATTCAACCACTTAAACCCTCTTATTCTCAGTGAAACGGACCTGAGTTGCAACTGTACTTGGCACGCTCTTTTATCACTCTACACACACCAAAGAATTGCCCCAACTAGCAGATCTACCGTGGCAATGCAATGCGCTGTGAGCTTGTGGATCTGCTATTTTTGGGCGAATGTTCCCACCAGGGAAAGTGGTTAAGCCACTAACTGCATGTCTGTTCATCCTATAGTAGTACAGGTTTTCAAACTGGGGTCCGGAGACTCCCAGGGGTCCTTGAGGTTGTTCCAGGCTGTCCCCATACAGCAACATGAGGAACAGTTTAACCACTTTGACCCTGTTTATACTTCACTTATTCTAAAATAGTTGATCTACAATCTCACAATGTGTTACAGCCGATGCTATTAAAAATCTGCCATTTTTTAAGCATAAATGTGGAACCTCTTTTATGAGGGTCCCTGGCATATGGGGGGCATGCGGCCTTTGGGGGTCCACAACGTGAAAATGTTTGAGAACCACTGATACTGATATAGTAAATGCCCATGCAATGTGAATCAACAGGCACATCTGCTCAGACACACACACACACACACACACACACACACACACACACACACACACACACACACACACACACACACAATCCCAGGCTTTCACACAGAGAAAAATGGAGAAGCCAAGACCCCTTCTTAAATTCTTACCCGTCCATAATATAAAGGCACAATGCTGTGTGCGTTGCTCCGCGGCTATCACATCAGCACTATAACTCTATTAGGCACAGCTCCAGGACACACTAGGCAACCCGTATCCCACAATGGCACCATTGTCAGCCAGGATAGCAGCCTTTGTGGGCCATGCTACAGGATTTATGCCCCTCCTCCCATGTTGTGACCTTCACCTCTGACCCCGGCTGCCATCTCACACGCTCCGGGGAAACATGCGAGGCTCTGTGTCTTTTCCTTCAGGTCCTAAACCCTCCTCTACACTGACCCAGAGAGCGGTGCTAAGTGGCTTCTCTCTGCCGCCTTGGCCGGTGTGTGGGGATGAGTCACGTTTACAGCTGCAACTATCCATTATTTTCTTAGCGATTATTCTGTCAATTACTTTTTCGATGAATTGAATAATCAAGGAGCATGTTAAAAAGTGTATGTATATGCGTAATTGCGTATACATATAGCAACAAATCGATTAAGCACTTAAGCCATACTTTGTTTTGTTTATACATTGTGAAAAACTGAAGATATAAGTACATATAAGCCCACAACACGTCGCAATGTAATAGGATATGAATCAACTTAAGCCCTATGCGTTAATTTGTCGCAAGGACAATAGCAGATCTACAAGCCCACAACACGTGTTGTGGGCATCGTGCTGTTCATTGATTGTCAATAGGTTATTCAATTAAATTATCGTTTTCTTAAAAATAAAAATCTAATAAATCTGACGGGGTGCAAAAACTGTTGCACCCTTATTCAGATTAGTGTTGGGAAACCGAGAGAGGGAGGGTGAGGGTGAGGGTGGTGGGGGGTGGTGAGAGGGTGGGGGGGTGGCGGTGAGGGGCGGTTGGACTGACTGACCCTTTGAAAAGGTCAGTTGGAAGGCATGAGAGGAGTGTAGCTTCCCTAAATGAGCCTTTTCTCTCTGCTTTCTCCCCCCTGGCCAGGCCAGAGACTGTGTGCACTTATTTATGAGTGTGTGGGAGAAACCCACCAGGCTTTGTTCAGCAGAGAACGGCCAGGCCAAGCCAGGCTGGGCCGAGGTGCCTGGCATAGGTTTTGGTTCTGTCTCATTTTATTCTGTGTGTGTATGTAATGTATATGTGTACTTTATGTACATTTGTGTGCACACGTGTGTGTGTGTGTGTGTGTGTGTGTGTGTGTGTGTGTGTGTGTGTGTGTGTGTGTGTGTGTGTGTGTGTGTGTGTGTGTGTGTGTGTGTGTGTGTGTGTGTGTGTGTGTGTGTGTGTGTGTGTGTGTGTGTGTGTGTGTGTGTGTGTGTGTGTGTGTGCCCCTGTGTGTGTGTGTGTGTGTGTGTGTGTGTGTGCATACACGCATGCATTCGTGCACACGCACGCACACACACTATTAAGTACCCTTCCCAGAGCTGGGAGGACGGTGAAGAGCACTCTGTTGCGAGGCAGATTTTGAAAATGAGGTGTGCTCCGCACAATAGCTGTCAGCAGTTTGATAGATGCATCTCAATACCCCCCCCCCCCCCCCCACACCACCACCACCACCGCCACCACCACCTTTGAAACTTCCACTAACCAAGGGTCCGAGGCATTCTTCTCAACAGGCACAGCTCCAATTACACCATTTTTCTCTACTTTTCTTACAGCACAGATATGAGTCAGTCCAGCATGTGACATTTTTTCTTTCGTGATCATGACAGTCGAGAGGATAAATGTGGTTTTTGCCACCTCTGCGTTGTATGGGGTTACCGTTTCACGCCATCGAATCACCCTGCGAGTGTGACACGCACCCGTTTTCCCCTGACAAAGTTAAATTAAGCTTGAATTTCACGCTGAAGTCAAATGGTCATGATGTCATGGTTTGAGGACAGAATGACACGGTTTGTCTGTTGACTGAGAAGGCCTATTCTTGCATGTTTGGGTGGGAGCGCAGCACATAATTGCAGAGCGGGATAGCATGAGGGGATGGGGGGAGGGAAAGACTTAGCACGCAACATGAGTTTTGGCCCACAGTTGCCGGCACTGGTGCCAAACTTGTCCAGAGGGCTGCTGTGTGTGTGTCTGTGTGCTTGGGTCGGTTCTGCTCTGCCTAGAGGCTTGCGCTGTTCCAAGAAACATCTTTCATTTGCACACGCTGAATGGCTAAGGGGAACCCAAGGCAGTTTGGATAGGATACGGATCCGTCTTTATGGACTTTTAGAGGACCTTGGGTGGTTGCTTGGCAGGCTTCCTAGTTGTGTGTGTGTGTGTGTGTGTGTGTGTGTGTGTGTGTGTGTGTGTGTGTGTGTGTGTGTGTGTGTGTGTGTGTGTGTGTGTGTGTGTGTGTGTGTGTGTGTGTGTGTGTGTGTGTGTGTGTGTGTGTGTGTGTGTGTGTGTGTGTCATATATAGTATGTGTGAATCTGCAGCCATGTGCACATACATCTGTGTGCACAATGCACATGCATGCATGTGCACTGTATATGCAGGCACATAATGAGACTGCGGCTCTCTAACTCTCATGCGCCAAATCCTCATGCAATCTCCTCCCCAATAAAAGCCATCGCACTAGAGAAGAGTTATTAGGGAGTCAAACGGGCGACTAATGAGGCGCAACTGAAATACTGTACATGTGTTTTGTCCACTGTGGATTACACTCTGATCCAGAGATTCAACAGTAAAAGACAGAATGGAAAGCTGTGTTAGTCTTTTCATATCCTCGCTGTCGGGCAGAAACCTTGTATCTCCATATTTTAACTTACGTAAATGAATGCCCTGTGGACATAATACACAGTCTCACACAAGTAGCAAAAATAGCCGATCTATAAGCTCACAACCTGTCGCATCACGACGTGAAAAATATGTGAAAGTGAAAGTGGTTAAGTCTGTCTGTGGGTTTTATAAATATAAATATTGAACAATCAATAAAAAGTATTAACAAGAGCTTGACTGATTCACTTTCCCCATTTCCTGGAAAGTAACAGTTTTGGACATACAAGGTTTCCCGTCCAACAGCGTGGATATCGTCTCCGTGGGAGGTGGGAGACATTAGAGTGGGTGGTGTGATGGGGTTTCTGGGGAGGGGACTGCTCAACTGCCATCCAGATGGAGGACCAAGCCCTGTGCATTTAGGCAGATCCTGTGGGATAACCTTGCAAAGACAGATTGACATTTTGCTGACAAAATAAACCACTCATGAACCCCCGCCCCCCCCCCCCCCCCCCCCCCACACACACACACACACCCCCCCTCCCCTCCCGCACACACACCCTCACCCACACACGCACACACACACACACACACACACACACACACACACACACACACACACACACACACACACACACACACACACACACACACACACACACACACACACAAATACTATAAGTGGTATTTGCTTACAGAGGTCTTAAGGAAGTTAGTCCAGCATGTGTGAGGCAGCCAGCGAGCTGCCATAACAATAAGAGGATTGCACAAAAGGAATCTAGGATTACACAACTCCAGCACAAACAATGGCGGCTTCGGTGACCTGTGTGAAGACAATCCTGAGCGGTTAGGTGAACCCTAGGCAGTTCGGATAGGATCTATTATGTATAATCACATACTAATTACATACTAATTTATTATCAGACTTCCCTGTGCCACTTCCTAACCCCAGTGTACTCAAACCCAGTACTTGAGTCAAAGTATAGATACTCCTGGTCAAATATTGCTCAACTGCAAGTGAAAGTTGCTCTTTCAAATGTGTACTTAGTCTGGAGTAGGCCTACAGTAGGCCTACAGTAGGCCTACAGTAGTAGGCCTAGGCCTACTGTAGGCGTACTGTAGGCCGCTCTTAATCCAGAGCGATTTACAAAGTATTCAAATGTCCAAATTACAAAGTACATTTTCCTTTTAATATCAATGCGTTGCTAAATTGAGAAATGTGACTATTTTCACACAAATTTCCCCAAAATATATATTAATATATTATTTACATAATATTATAGTTAAAAAAATGTATCTACTTTTTTCCCTTACTAGAAATGTTGTGGAGTCAAAAGTACAATTTGTCTTTGAAATGTTATAGAGTGAAAGTCCTGAAAATACTCAATAATTGTACTTAACCAAGTGCAGTACTCTGTTACTGTCCATCCATCAACCCACATCTACTCCTTAATACACCAAAGTAAAGCTCACGTCATGCTGCAGATAATGATGCTAACTAAACCCGCCAAGGTTCAATCAAGAGATTCGTGATTCAACCTTGAGCAGTCTGGAGAGCATTATCTGCACCATGACGTGAGCTTTAGTTTGTTGCATTAACTTGGCCTTGGGTTAGGACAATGGTCCTCAAACCTTTTCATGTCAAGGACCCCCAAATGAATATGCATTTGAAAATAATGTTCTGCCAGGGACCACCACACAAGATTTGTGTTGTCAAAATGTGTGTGTGGCCTTTCTGTGTGGAGTTTGCATATTCTATAGATGTTGTGAGCTATTTTACAAATCCAATGTATAGGGTTAAAGTGGTTAAACATATTTTGATGCTATCTTAACTGATTTTGAATCTCCTCAAGGACCCGTGTTCCCGGAACCCACTTTGAAGGGACACAACTTTGATAATAAATTAGTATGTAATTATACTTTTACAAAATTATTATACTCTTAGTCGCTATTTTGAGGGTGTTCCTGCCTACCTATCTCCCTATATAGGTTACTCTAAACGGATTATGAAAACCTAACAAACATTATCTGACATTCCTGAGCTAAATATAAATTTAAATAATCAAGAGACACACTGCTCTACCCTGTATGTGGAAATCTCTAACCTTCACAATTGTGTGCATGAAATTGCCTGTGATTTATGACAGCAAAATTGCATGGCATTTATTATTATATCTTGTACTGATCCAGCATGTTCCAAAATAGAGATTGCATCCATTGGCATAATGCCTGAAGCAAAAATAACTGCCTTTTTCCCCACAGACCACTTTTACCATTTCACTATGGCGTCAATTTTGGGTGCCAGTAATTCTTTTGAGAGATTAGTATATCATAAAAGTGCTGATGGCAAATGTATGGAAACTGTCAGATTGACCCCAGAATATGATGGACATACCTAATGTATCTCATTTGATCGTCGTGACCTATGGTAATCATTATGCCTGTAGCTATTTCATGGAAGAAGTGTTTTATGTCTTTTTGGGTAGCATGAGAGTCTCACATTAATCCGTTCATCAAGGCGATCATCCCAGATTTGGAGAACTTGGCAAAAATTACCCCCTTTTTTCCTGCAGCCTCTGATCAATGTTATCTAGATACCGGTTGTGTAACCTTTTTAATTTCAAGGACTGGTTTGCATTATTAGGGCCACAGACTGATAAGATGTTCATCTTTGGGACCCCAATCTCTACGGTAAAATCCTCAGTGTTATTTTATCGCTGGGAGTGATTCAAAGGGAACTAAATGCACCTGAACCCTCTCAAGGAAACGTGGGGGTTCCCTGAACCCCACGTTGGTGCACGATTAATCTCTGGGTTGGGACCCAGACTTTGAGATCTGTATTGGGTCGCAGAATATTTTACAGCAGATCAGAATGGCAATGCAATTAAACAACATACTGCAATGGATCATTTCTATGTTTTTAAACAGAATTGTATAAATGAGCATCGCGCCTGTCACAGACATGCGCAGAACAAGTTCAGTCAGGAAACCTCAGTGCAGTCGCTGCCGGCCGTTAATTGGGCCGCCTCAGCATCACGCTCTCATCCACATGATTCACGCCAAACACACACACACTCCATCTTCATACCGGCTACATAAACTGGAAGGTTTGCACTCTTCCTCCTGCTTGCTTGCCTGCTGCTGCTATATCTGCTGCGCTGCTGTATACAAATCTTGCTGTTCACCCTCCTCCACCCCAGCTACCACCTGTCATTTTTGGATCTACTGTTGATCTACCTATGAGACTGATGCGCTTGATCTTAGTACCTAAAAATCAGATCCAATTCATCGCCAAACCATAATAAACATATCATTTATATTTAATATATCCATTCTTGAGTTGTCCTGACTGAATTACAGTGCATGTTATTTATTGGTATGTGTTACATGCCTTACATGTTACGTGTACCTTTAAGCCTTTTTTGGCTTAAGTTGTCCAAATTCTTTTTCCCTTTTTTATTTCTTAGCTTTTAAGAATTAACAACTAATCACAGTCACAACCCCAATTTTCTTTATTTATTGTCAACTGATTATCACTGGCTTATGAGACATTATGGATCTCTATTTTGAAGTAATTTCTGAATATGTGTGCGCACTGCTGCACCTCTGATCTAGATTCTAGATGTTCATTCCTTCCTCCCGGCACCTGATGAGTCGCCCCACCCTGGACGATGGAGTGCATTATGTGGCTATAGGTCAACGGCTTGTTAAGCCTGTATGACCACCTCTTTCTTTCACAATGTGCGTCAGAGAACGTTAGCCTTTGTCAACACGGGATATGTCCCCAGGTAAACGCTTGCCGGCCTACGTCTGCCGTAAATGCTGGGAAGTTGTAACGTAATAGGTTGATCCATGAGACGGAAAGAGACAAGACGGGGGAGAGACGGAGAATGAAAGAGACTGGCAGGCTGATGAGCAGACAGACAGACAGACAGACAGGCACTCGGGGAGGCACTCGGGGAGACCGACAGGCACTCGGGGAGACCGACAGGCACTCGGGGAGACAGACAGGCACTCGGGGAGACAGACAGGCACTCGGGGAGACAGACAGGCACTCGGGGAGACAGACAGGCACTCGGGGAGACAGACAGGCACTCAGGGAGGCAGACAACACACAACAGTAGTGACGAAGGAATCCTCGACCTCATTGCATGCTCATGAGGATAGTTTATGTTTCGTGTCTAACCCCTTTCAGTATGATTACACCCATCACGCTCAAATTCATGTTCCCCACAAGGATGCTTGCCTGGGCTATTTCTGTAAAGGCTGCCGCTTGGGCTTGTCCCTACCGGTTAGGGACTTGATCCAACTCTCTCACTCTCAGTCTCCACTCTCCATCACTAACTCTCTCTCTCCCCCAAACTCTCTCTCTCTCTCTCTCTCTCTCTCTCTCTCTCTCTCTCTCTCTCTCGGCCTCTCTACCACCATAGCCACATTGCCACACTCGCTTTTCCATGGCCTCTCATTCCCGGCTGCTTTGCAAAAACCAAGTAAACGAACGACACAATCCGGAAATAGGATTCCAAGCAGGAGACGGTGGGAAGGAAAATCCCTCGATTAGTGCTGGGGGAGGAGGTGGAGGAGGAGGGTGGGAGAGCGAATGTCATAACCTGGCCGCACTTCAGACCAGGACATCTCCACACGAAGAGACATGTTTCCTAAACCAAGACAGCATGTTGACAAACCCTTCATGCACCTCACTGTCTAAATCAAGCTTGTTTTGATTTTCAAGATGCACTCCAAACCCTGTCACTACCCACCCTTCAAGAGAGAAAAAGCACAGTGGGTGTAGAGATTCTGCACTGGGCCTTATTGATTCCCCCTTCAGAACTTGGCTGCTCCTCACCAGAACCCAAATATCCAATCGGCAAACCACTCGACTCCAGATCCCCAAAATGAAAAACAAAACATACATTAAATTCACCCATCCCGTTCCTCACAAGTCTGTTAGCCACTTAAAAGTAAGTGATTTTTGTTGTGGAACTTATATAGTCTGATATTACTCATTGCTATAGACTCTATAGCAATGAGTAATATCAGACTATATAGAGTGTTTGTTCAGTCATGTCTCTCCAGCTCTTTATTAAACAGAAAAATCTGTTTTCTACACCGTGAAAAACGGTGTAGAAAGCGACTGTACCTTTATGCCAAAGTTTCTCTTTTTTAATTTATGATGTCTAACGTGCTCTGAGAGGTTGTGTTGACAAAATGGACACATGTGTTGGATGGTTTGGTGGCATGGCATTAGGGGTTAACTTATCTTTAGCCTGCAGGGGTCAAGGGTCACTTTTACAAGAGGGACAGATGTCTGTGAGGATCTTGGAGCAGAGGAGAGGCATGCAAGGCCTCTCCTCTGGAAGAAGTACGCAGATTCTTTACTAAAGTAAAAGTAGTAAAATCCCAGTGTAGAAATACTCTTTTTACAAGTAAAAGTCACGTGTTCAATATATTACTAGAGTAAAAGTTCAAAGATATTGGCATTAAAAAGAAATATCCATATAAAGTACCTAAAGTAATAGTACTCATTCTGCAGTTTTCAAACATTTCAAAAAAATTAAACAAGGTTTAAAAAAGTTGAAATTAAAATCACAATGTTGTGAGCTTATTCGAATAGTATAATGTCGGGCTTAATTGGTTAATGTATGTTTTGTAATAATAATCGAAATCTGCAAAGCAACTTGTAACTAAAGTTGGCAAACAACTGTAGTAGATTAAATAGTAAATATTTGCGAGTATATTTATGAAGTATTGACTAAAGTAAAAATAACTCAAAAATGTACTTGAATAAATGTACTTTCAGTGGTGTAAAGTACATTTAATCAAGTACTCCATTTTCTGTACTTTTACTTGTACTCCACTACATCTCAGGCAAATATAACATTTTTACTCCACTACAATTATTTGAAAACTTTAGTCACTACTAGTTACTTTGTAGATTTATTTCCCACTTAAGCCATATACATTTCGGCCGTTTAAAAATAGCCGATCGACAAGCTCACAATGCGACTCATTGTGAAAAATTCAAAAGATTTGCATACATTTTATACATTTGAAAACTTGTGAAACTGGGCATTCTGCATAATGAGTACTTTTACTTTTGTACTAACTGTATTTTGAATTCTGGACTACTTGCGACAGAGTATTTCTACATTGCAGTATTGATACTTTTACTTCTTCCACCACTGGTACTTAGTTACTTTAGTTACTACTACCACCAAGACGCTGTGTTATGGTCAGGCTGGGAGCGTTGGCTTGGAGCTGGACGGGAGAGTGATGGGGCATGGGGTGAAGAGCGTTGGCTTGGAGCTGGACTGGAGAGTGATGGGGCATGGGGTGAAGAGCGTTGGCTTGGAGCTGGACTGGAGAGTGATGGGGCATGGGGTGAAGAGCGTTGGCTTGGAGCTGGACTGGAGAGTGATGGGGCATGGGGTGAAGACAGCGGATGTGCTGGCAAGGTTAACAGCGGGGGGTCAGAACTAGGACTGAGGGTTAGGGTTAGGGTTATCGGGACACCTCTGCACAGCTGCCAATCAATCACCATCCCGCCACAGCCAGGACCCTTGACCCTGAGACGGCTTTAAATAGGGAGCTGGTGGAGACAGAAAGCGAGAGGGCAAAACAGAGGGAGACAATGGTCTTTGTTCGGACTGCAGGCAAATCTGATTCGTTTCTCAAATCTGATCTTTGGGACTGACTATCCACACTGCTGCAAGTGGTCAGATCCTTTTTTGAGGGGCAGTAGCCCCTCCTATATACAGGTTTAATGTTTGTGTTTAGTTCAATGTTTGTTTTAAAAACGCCATTGACAACATTAAATGCCATTAACAATAAAGAGAATTTAATGTTTGTTTTGACACCCGTTTGTTTTACATCATCATTACATCACCTAATCATTGAATCATTGAATTCCCTCCTCGATGTTGTAATAAGAGCGCCCCTCACTTCACACGGGTGTGATTTTTTCTTTTTTTATTCAGACATCGTTGAACTATCTGCATTGGTTGCTGTGCCAGTGGGGACAATGTAACAACATAGGCGTGAGTAATGCTTAATTTATGCTTTGTTGTATGACAGAATGAATGTGTCATTCGCTAACAAAAATGGCTGATGTACAAGTTCACAATTCATTACAATGTGATGTTGTTGTGAGCCTGATTTGCTGATTTGCTATTTAGTTTAGCTATTTTCACTGAGGTATTTTCATCAAACTGTTGTCGGTGAGCGACACCATTGTACGACAAAGTATAAATCAGGCTTCGGTGTCGGAGCATCCTGACTGAGAAACATCTTTAGAAATCTGAATGCGGTTCAAATCGGATTAGCTAAAGTCAGTTTCAATGTGTTTTTTCACTGTTCAGGCTTGATCTGATTCCAATCTGGATAGGCCAAAAAACTGATTTGGGCTGCCAATCTGAACATAACTCACTGGTTCTTAACAGTGGGATTTAGGGACCCCCAGGGGTCCTTGAAGGGGTTTCAGCCAGGGGGTCCACAGCAAAATGAGGAACAGTTTAAAGACTTAAATCTATAAGTTCACAGCTCATCGAGATGCAATTTGTTGTGAGTATAATAAATAAAATAATCTTGGCAGGTTTTGATAAATGTTGATTAATGTTGACAAATCGTCCTCGACATGAAAATGTTTGAGAAACACTGGCTTAAACTCTTCCAGGAGAACAAATTAGTCTCTCAGTCAGAATGAGAGCTCTCCCTCTATGATTTAACCCTGACAGAGGAGCCTGAGCGTGTATTCACCAGGCTTCTCATCACAGAGGTAATGATGCTGTGTCACTGGTCAATTCATATATAATTAAGCTTCACTATGATTTAGGGCGAAAAAAGAAAGAGGGGGGAAGAAACAGAGATACAGTGTTCCAGCTTTGGTGCAGCTGGCAGAGGTTGAAAACTCTATCTCCCTGTTCTAAAGCACTTAATGAACATCATCTGCATGGCAATCGCTGCTTTCTTAACAATTCCTTCACACTGTTCCAGTGCGGGACAGCAAACACGCTGTGTGTCGAGTTTTCTTTACAAGCACAGGAAAGCCTGCGTGAGTACATTTTGACTATAACAGTCAGTAACATGAGAGGGGGAACCACACAACCACTAAATCAGTAAAATGGGAGCCCAGAGTCACTGTAATTTGGGAGAGAGCTGGTTAACCACTCCTCATAATGGATGGTGTTTCTGTTTAGCCTAAGGCGTTGGAGCTGAGGTCATATGCAAACAAGGCAGAGCCTCCTAGGCCATGGCTTATAGAAGATGTTTGATTCTTGACCTACAGCAGCCACCCTGTCGTTATTCTGCAGGAGTTGCCTCTCTATTTCTTTCTCCGTCTGTTTTCAGTAAATGGTAAATGGTAAATGGTGCATTTATATAGCGCCTTTATCCAAGGCGCTTTACATAGATTGTGCATTACATTCACCCATTCAAACACACATTCATACACCGATTGCAGCGGAAGCCATGCAAGGTACCAACCAGCACATCGGGAGCAATTTGGGGTTCAGTGTCTTGCCCAAGGACACTTCGACATGTAGACAGGAGGAGCCGGGATTCGAACCGCCGACCCATGGATCATTGGACAACCTGCTCTACCTCTTGAGCCACAGTCGCCCCAGAGCCAGAGACTCAGGTCCTCTGACATTTAAATTTCAAGGAGTGCTCAAATGGAACCAAATGATGGTTGGTTCCATATGTGCAGAGTGCAGACCTATAATGGTTACAGACCAACAAGGGTCCATTTGGAACCCCCTCAAGGAAAGATCGAGGGTCCTGGACCCAGTACCACTGATCTACAGTACATCTGAACACATGCATGTGGGCTACCACACATCGACGGCAAAACGCACGCACGCACGCACGCACGCACGCACGCCCGCCCGCCCGCCCGCCCGCCCGCACGCACGCACGCACGCACACACACACACACACACACACACACACACACACACACACACACACACACACACACACACACACACACACACACACACACACACACACACACACACACACACACACACACACACACACACAGTCTATATTGTTGTCACCTCACTGCCTCTGCAGTCTGTCTGTTGTAAATTACATTCTGTGACTGTCTCTTTAAAGAATTACCTCATTCTCTGATTCTTTTTTTTCTTCCTTCTTACCACATTTCTCTGTTCAGCTTTTTCTGCCCAGAGACAATTGGATAATTCATTTGAGTGTCACACTGCCACCTTCTGGTCCACATTGATGCTACTATCAGAGAGTTTTGTGTCTCCCAGATCTGATAATGGAAGGTTTTTCTGTCAATGGCAGCTTCTGCTTGAGGTCCGCTACCATTCTGAAGCAATGCCGGCTTGCATACCATCTATATGCCAGTTTTGTTGGGCATAGAATGCTAATTATTGACTTGCACGTCACCTACTGTAGGCCTACTGTATTCATCAAGCATGACATTTTCCAACCTGTACATATTTTGGGCATATCATTACAGGCATCAAATGTATGCCTTTTTCACAATTTGTTAAACATTTAATGTTAAAATGCATTGTGAAAAAGCCATATCTAGATCTATAGATCTCTCTATTTTTGCTTGTTGTCGTGTGACAAAGTAATAGTGCTTAAGTGATTCATTGGGGAAAATGCACAGACAATAATAATGAGAAAGTGCTGTGCTTTCATTTTCACCCTGTTCAGGCTTTGAGGAGATAGGATGTTGTATGTACTGATGCCATCTAGTGGTTAGGATCTGGGGATGTTTCATGGTGTTTTAATTAACCCGCAGTTACATTCACCAATCCAGATCTCTGATGGTTGTAAGGTCTCTGGCATCTATCGTGACAAAAAGTGCAGAACATCGAGCTGATTTACATTGTTTACAATGTACGTTTCGCTATCCTGTATCATAAAGCCACAACGGCAATCTTCGCACCAACCATTTTGACCCAAAACTTTATCTCTTTGGGGAAGCCTACAGATAATTTCCCTCAATTATGATGAAAATACGCCCCCAGAAAATACGGTTTGGGCTTTGACTTCGCTTGTAACCTTTGACATTGTTGACCTAAATGTGAACTATCTCTTCAGGGCAGCAAGTTATCTTGCCAAAAATTAAAACACACTAACAAAAGGCGATAAAAACAAACAGAATACCCTGCTGTAATACATTGTTAAGGGCAGGGTATTGAGTTTCAGTAACATGCATTCAAGTTCAACTGACTACAGTGGAAGTGTGCCTTGAAAATAAACCCATAGTTTGTGATTACTTATGTCTCTTCTAAAAATGTATCTTTTCTCTTTATATCATTTTGTTTTACTTTTACTTTACTTGTCATATTCTTATAGATTTCTCGGGAAAACAGCTGAGTTGGAGCAACCCTCCCAGGGGCCCCTCTGGCCTTATTGCTTCTTGTCTCCCTGGGTCATTTGTTTAGAGGCCCTTACATAATAGGTGGAACTCCTGAATAGCTGGCGCCCATCCCACTAGGTGTCCGGTTTCACCAGACTCTAGTCAAGTGATTTGAAGCTAACCAGGGGGATTGTACGGCTATGGCACAGCACTGCTGCATAGATAGGGGGGTGGGAGGGTCTCAGAGTCACTTCTGTTGTGAAAACAATCTCTAGCCTAGGCTTGGACATATCAGGTTATGCCTGCTTTATACTTTGTTGTACAACGGTGCCGTATAAGCAAGGAGATTATAATTTAGATTGGCTATAAGCTATGGATTGGCGTTGCGACACCGTTGTACGACAGAGCCTAAATGGGCATTAGGAGATGCCTCAGACATGTCTGCATGGGAATAAATTAATGAATGAATGAATACATCCCAGTCACAATCCTGGCACACACTGCTGCTGGAACAGGAACATGATTTTGGCAGCAATTGAACTTTGGGATGTTGTCCATATGATCTCATCCAACGTCCGTGTGCAGCCATGCTGCTCGTCTCTGCACTGTATCTCTGGCTCCATGTCAAACTCTCTTGTTGTTTTCCTCATTCTGTTTTAGGGCTTAGCAATTGTTATATTGATTACTTTTTTTTAAATTAATTGAATATTAGAGATGTGCGTATCTTTTGTAATTTTGTAATATCAACAAATACATTTTTATTGTGTTTTATTTGTCACTCAATTAGCCAATCTACAAGCTCACAACGCGCTGTGATGCGACATGTTGTGAGCTTGTAGAGCGGATATTTTAACTAATTATTCTTTACTTTTTGCCTAATGACATGCCCACATATTGGATTGATTATTAATTGGTTATTTTATTAAATTATCTATTTTTATTTTATAATAGATTAAATTGATTGGTTCGATTAATTTGCACTCCTAATCTGTTTGATCTGCAAGGAAGCACAGGAGACCTCCTAACTTCCCACACCAGCCTTGACCTTTGGCCTTCCTTGGGAATGTGTTTTCTGGGTTTGATCATCATGCCATGAACGAGGTACGGTGACACAATTCATGCTACACAGTCAAGCATATGGGTGCAACAAGTGTAACAGGTTTTGAACAAGTGATTTATATGAAAACTGTATTTTTTTTTGCAAAGGAGGCATGCAGCAATACATTCTTCTTCTGAATGTGATAGAACCTCTTCAGTGGATGTGTCATGGTTAGATGAGTCTGTACGCTGCTGTGCATCCCCATGCTTTAAGTTAGATATTTGATATGCTCACAAAGCTGTCTACATGTTATATCAAATCAAATGTAGCTATCCAGTAGATGCTTACCTTTCTACAATTGTTTCTGTTTCGCTGGCAGAGAAGTTTGGTAACATTTTCAGTCTTCAATTTGATGGAGGTAAATTGGTGATTGTGTCGGTGTACAGCATCCTAAAGGAGGTTTTGGTGACCATGGGGATACTTTTAGATCGCCCTGTGATCCTTCTCTTCAATGAAATCTGGCAATGGTGAGACAATTATTTATTTCTCATGATAGTTTGATATAGATAGTGTTTTCATTTTGTACCATTGGTTCTCAACATGCACGGCTTCGCCGGACATGCTTGCAGAGACTCTTGGGTAATGAAGCCAGAGACATTGGCTTCATTACCCAAGATTTGTGTCCAAAGTGACAGCTGATACCCAAACTACATATTGCTGCTTTGTAAAATTCTAACTGTGTTAGATAGCACACCAACAGGTGTGATTATATTATATATTATCAATATATTTATTTCAACCAGAAATTGGGAAAATTAAGCCACCAAAACAACCTCTTGGTTTATGAACTGCAGGATATGCAGAACTCTAAACCCTAACCCGAGTAAGACGCCCTGAGGGCGAGGTTGCGCTGAAACAACAGGTCTGGGAATGCCCATATATGGACCTGTTGTTGTTGTTTTCTTCTTTTTTAATTGACGTTTCGGGCCGGGAAGGGCGTAAAATGTGTGCAAATTAGCCCAGTTAGGGCCCAAGTAGGGCTGGGCCTTATATTAATCGATCCGGAATCTAGATAAAGCTGTGCAAACAATATAAACAACGCAGTGAGTACAATAGCAGATGTAAATGTTAATATGTTGTCACAAATGTTTGTGACCTGCTGTCGCAATTAAGCCCATATATGGAGATACCTGATGTCATCAATATTGGCCAGCAACTCTACATCTGACCTCAAACCTCAAACCCTTAGATCTCCATATATGGATATATGTCAGAACCTGTTCTGACATGATTCCATATGTTGATCCTTCCCCATCCATCCTTCCTCTTCGATGTCTCCCTTTTGACCCAACGGTATTAGTGCAGCCTCGCCTGGCAGCCGGTGAACAGGCCCGAAAATTAAGGCCCGGCCCTACCTGGGCCCTCATCAAACCCTGTACACTCAAGATACTTCCCCCGCTGCCACCCTTAGATCTCCATATATGGAGCTGACCTGTTCTGACATTCCATATGTTGATCTGACCTCATAAAACCCTGTACACTCAAGACACACTCCATATATGGCCAGTACATAATTCATTCCATATGTTGATCTGACCCCCCATGCAAAAGCGCCAGCGCTCGCCCAGCAGTCTGCTGTTACCCAGGCGGATGCGTGCACGCCCTAAAGGGCGAGGTCGCTTCTCGTCCTCAGGCGTCTTACCGGTTATCAGTATGCAACGTGGCATCCCTAGTTTGGGAATTATCATTATAGGCGAACATTTTCAAACATTTTCTCTTTTCGCCCGATGCCCCCTGTTACGAAGGCTTTCACCTAGAGCTCCATATATGGAGACAACCTTTAGCTCCATGTATGGAGACAACAGCGATATCCAGCGCTGACATCAGACTACTGTAGAAACCTCACATATGGATATGCACGCCTGGCATGGTCATGGTGATATGCATCTAGTGAACCATATATAAGAAGAATCCGAAGAGTTTTGGGGCTAGCAGTATTTGCTACGCTCCTCGCGAGAAACTCCATTAACCTTACGTACGAGACAGGATGTTTGGCCTTACAACCCAAATGTCCTCAGCGATATCTAGCTGGGCAACCCAGATGGCATTGTGTTGGAGGTTTCAGCATCTCGGTTAAGTTTGGATCGGACACCAGTACCACTGCAGCAGGCTCTAACGAGACAAACAAAAAATAGTTGATCTACAAGCTCTTGTCTCAAGGCATTGCTTGGTGACACGTTGAGAGTTGTAGATCCAGTATTTGGGGCTTAAGTGGTAACTTCTTCTTTTGCCACCCCCTATTTCTTTCTGAAATTACGCCTCTGACACCAATATTGCATGTTTACTTGTGTAACATTTCAAGCACCAGGCTCCTCCTCACTCAGACCTCAGAAGGCCAGGACCTCAAACGTTACACAAGTAAAGTGCATTTGGGAGCAGCAATATTGGTGTGGATATTTTATTCTCAAATACTGTTACTGTTTTTTGATCCAGGAACCCAGCCTAGTTCTGGGATGTGCATGTCTTTTGGCTGTTTATCAGCTTCTCTCTTTATTGTCCAACATTAACCACTTAAACCTATATACTCCAATGACTGGAGTGAGTCCTCCAGGGATCAGTACTTGGCCCCAGTCCATTCCCCCACCTCTACACCAAATCGGTTGCTGATTCTCTTGCCCACCGGAAACACACAACAACACCTTCATATGAGTTTCTGGTTCAAATGTTAAATATCTGCTGCTAAGCCAATCAGATGAAGCTACTGTATGAGAAATTGACCTGGAACAGGAACTGTTTATGTCTACCAACTGTCTACCAAAAATGAGCTTGGATCAGGTTCAAATAACTAGGAACTAGTTTTCACAGAGCCTTCTAAATTTGCATAAACCTGTGTTGATTTACCCTTAAATCACTAGATGGCAGTGTTGTGCTAATTAAAGCAAAAAGATTCAATTTGCAGAATATAATGTTGCCACTGTGGCAACCAATGTTTGCCACAAGATGAAATCCTTAATGTCTTCAGTGAGACCCAGTATATTTGTATATATTTGTGTAGGCTACTGCTTTTGCCTTTAATAGAATTAACAGGCCAAGTAGTCAACACTAGTCAAAGCTAATTTGGCTTTACTGTAGTTCTGCAGTATTACTCCCCTGGGAATGTTGCCTGCTGAGCTCACAGTATTTGAATGACATCTAAAGAAATGTCTCTTAACTATCTAATCAATAAAACCTCTTTCATCTACCACTGAAAAGGAATGGTAAACTGTATTGGCAGTATTATTTTTTATTTTGTTTTACTATTATTTACCCAGGGTAGGTATGCTGAGCACAAGAGCTCTTTTTCAGCAACGCCCTGCTTCACACACAAAGCACAGGAACTGCACCCATCAAAATCTTTACTGCCACTCTGGGAAATTGAACCAGGAACCTTTCGGTCACGAACACGCTCCTCTAACCTTTAGGCCGCAAATTAACTCCGCTCTATTTTATACTTTAACCATTTGGGTAGATCTACAGGCTCACAATGCATCGCATCACAACGCTTTGGGGGCTTGTAAATAGGCTATTTTCAAAAGTTGTATTATTATGAAGAACGTTGATAATGCTGATATGCCTGAAATAGGGACACCGGGTTGAAAGTGGTTAAACAACAGTCTCTCTCCTCTCTCTCTCTCTCTCTCTCTCTCTCTCTCTCTCTCTGATATGTTTTTACTCTACCGGAGTCCTTTCTTGTCCAGGTGGCTCTGCTCTGTGACCCGGGGATAGCCTCTTATGTAACTGGCTGGTTAAGAAAAGCGCAGGGTTCTCCTATGTCAGATTAAGTAAGCTTATTAACAGTTTCACTCTGTGAAACAAACACTGCACACACACACACGCACACACACATGCACACGCACACGCACACACACACACACACACACACAACTCTCATTGTAATCTGTGGACTGAGCATGGTGTGGTGTAAACAGGTGACATGTCTCAGTTTGTGCAAATCCCACACGGTAAAAGCCTGCAGCGATCCTTTAACCAGTGGTGGAAAAAGTACTCAAATGTTTTACTTAATTACTATCAATACAGCATTGTGGAAATACTGTACTTAAAGTACCAAAAATAAAAGTACTCATTATGCAGAATGTTTCATTTGAAGTTTTCAAATGTATAAAAATCTTGAAAATATGATTATGAAATGAAATGATTACTATATTTACCCAGGGTATCTGGGCTAAGCTCAAGAACTTGTTTCCAGCCAGGCCCTGCTCATAGAACATTTCATCGAAGTGGTTCAATGCTTTGTTCAAGGGCACTTCAGCGGTGGTAATTTTAACGTGTCGGACCGCTGATTCGAACTGGCGACCTTCCGGTATCAAGACCGCTCCGCAATCCGTTCGGCCACCGCTGCCACGAATATGAAAATAGCAGATCTACAAGCACACAATGCGTCTCATTCGCCTATTTTCAAATGGCCCAAATGTATAGGGCTGAAGGGGTTACTGTCTGTTTTGTAATAATAATCACAATCTTCAAAGTAAGTTTTCAATTTAATGTAGTGGCGTAAACGTACAATATTTGCCTCTCAGTAGTGGAGCAGAAGTAAAAGTACTGGAAATTGGAAATACTCAAGTAAAGTAAAAAATACCTCAAAATTGTACTTAACCCATTTTGGGCGGGAACCCCTTTTGGTGTTAGCATTATGTTATGCTTTAGCTATTGAAAAATAGCAGATCTACAAGCTCATAGCGCGCCACCAAGTGGCGCGCTACGAGCTTGTAGGTCTGCTATTTTTTCAGAAAACTGTCAGGATGTAGAAGACATTTTTAGAATCTGATCTCAGGTCAAAATGGGTTAAGTACAGTATAAGTAAGTGTACCTAGTTACTTTCCAGAGCTGCCTTTAACTGAGTGTACACATGCATAAATGAACACTTGAGGCTTTTGCTATGAAGCTTGTACCAGTTATTGGACATTAGTCTTGCCAGCCCATAGAGCCCCATTGTGAACCCGGACATTTTGGGTATGGGTCCCCAGCATGTAGAAACTGCTGGATGCTTACTTGCATATGTTGGGCAATTTTCATAGCCATCATCAGAAATGTGATGATCGAGGTCAGCACATCTGGGCAAGTGGCTATGGCCGAATTTAGCCCAAGGAGTGTTCTTTTGTGCAAAACTAATGCTTGCAATGGATTCAGAATCATGGAAAACCCCTAGTTTGACCCGTCACATGCTACTTAAAGCATAATGAAACTTTGAAAATATTGCTGTCTTATATAGCTTATTATGCTAATTATGAAAATAAATTATGCAAGTTATAGCATCCGGCAGTTTCAAAATGCTGGGGAACCCATACTCAACATTTCTATTAGAACCTTAGGGTACTCAAAATGTCCGGGTTCACATTCGGGCAAGTAGACTACTCATTTGATCTGTTATCAGTGGTAACAGTCCACTTTCATCAGAGTTTGGCAAACAGTTGACTTATTCCCTTTAGGGAATGTTAAAAACAGATTTAATGCATTCATTGGTGCATTCATTAACTCTAAAAATCTATTCCATGTAAATGAAACCTTAAAAATACTGTGCGGGTCATGTTAGTTTTTATACTATCGGATCGGTGTTGCTTGCACAAAATAACAGACTTTCAAGCAAAAGGTGTGATGCGTTATTTTATTGCCATACGACAAAATACAACTAATACAAACAATCGGACACACACACACACACACACACACACACACACACACACACACACACACACACACACACACACACACACACACACACACACACACACACACACACACACACACACACACACACACACACACAGAGTCCCAGGCAAGCTCCATCCCCACCTATCTCCCATCACGACTGCCTTCAATCTGTCTGAGCAATACTGTCGTTCCTTCTTCTGTATTTGCTGTAAAGCCAGCCATCTGTCATGCCTGCTCAGCCGAGAAAAAGGTGCGGGTCGTGTCTGTTAGCGTATTTGACAGAAGCTCTGTCTAGTGGAACAAAGATTGATAGAAAAGTTGTTATCATCTGACCGTGAAGTGACTGGAAACAATATACACTCTTCTATATCTGTCTACGTCTACGGCGTGTTAACAATGCAGAGATGCCATATAATATTCATGATGACAGTGGAATAATATTGCTTTCATGCATAAAGGAGTGTGTAACTAATTTATCTCAACTTTTCATCTTTTCTTCTGAGGTTTGTTGCTCTACCCTCTGTCCCTTTCTGTCTTTTCTATGTCTGTGTGCGCACATGCACGTGTGTGTGTGTGTGTGTGCGTGTGTGCGTGTGTGCGTGCATGCGTGCGTGCGTAGCACTTTATAGTACACATGTATAATATATTATATAGTATAGTATGTATAGTTTACATAGATACTCCACTGTTACGTTCTTAGTTTACGCATGATTCATGATAACTACTTTTTAGTTTTTATATATGTGATGTATGCCATGCTTTTGTTATTGCTTAATGTAAGTCGCTCTGGATTAAGAGCGTCTGCTAAATGCCTAAATTGTAAATTGTGCGTGCGTGCGTGCGTGCGTGCGTGCGTGCGTGTGTGCGTGCGTGCGGGCGGGCGGGCTTTCACTTTTACTGATTTTTACTAGTTGACTATAGTTGCCTAGTTTACTAGTCGACTAGTTGTTTAACTACATATTATGTCAAAAAATATTATTATTATTACTATTATTTTAAATAATATTTGTACATTTAAAAACTGTGTACATTGGTGACTATAACTATAATCTAGCTGCCTACAAAAATGGGACCCCCCCCCCCCCCTTTTTTTCTTATCAACTAGTCAACTAGTACCAACAAGGTAAACTAGTGGATTTACTAGTCGACTAGTTGAATAGTCGACTAAGTTGCTTAAAGCCCTAGTGTGCGTGCGTGCACGTGTGCACAGCCCCCGAGTAGCTGTATGTTATGATTGTTGTTGACAGCATGCCCTCATGGTGTACTGACCACATTGTCATCTTGATAAATGTCATTCATTATTTAAATACAAATGTTACACATGCACACAAGTATAGATACAAACACAAATCTAGCCAGTGGATAGAAATCAAGGAATGTTCATGATTTCTTTCTTTACAATTACATTTAAAATGGCATTTCTCAGTAGGCCTATACTTTGTCCCTTTTTTCATGTGAAACATTGCATCTGACCACTTAACTGACCACTTAACACGGTGGTCAGATGGGTGGGCTGTGCATTTTCAGAGCATGTTTATTTTAATGATCAATCAATCGATTGTGTTTTAGCTTGGATCAATGGAACCAACATAAGCTCTTATTTCTTGGTATCACTATGAAACATTTTCATGGTGTTGAAACAGTATCTTTTATATCAATATCAATGTTATATTATCATAATATTGAAATCGTAGTGTTTTACCCTTATGTGGACCCACTTGCAACACCCTTGCGTCCCACCAGTGGGCCCCGGCCCACAGATTGGGAATCACTGTTTGCTGTGAGAGTCTGGCTGCTGCAGGCAAGCCAAGGGCTGCTAAAGGATCAAGGGACAGCCATGTGACTATGATTGCAGGGATTGGTTTAGTGCAGATGTGACATCAGCAAGCCTCCCCTCCCTCCCTCCCTCCCTCCCTCTCTCACGCTCTCTCTCTCTCTCTCTCTCTCTCTCTCTCTCTCTCTCCTCTTTCTCCTTTTCTCAGCAGCATCCCTCTGTAGGAGATGGCGTGTGTCGGTGCTGCGAGGGCGTCCGGGGCCTAAAGCAGGCGGAGAGAGGGCCCTTCCCCCGATTGTGCTTCGTCCTCCTTGGGATTCTCTTGGCTCCATCTCTCCCTTCTACCGCGTCTCAGCTCCCTGCAGCACCCCTCCCCTCACCTCCTGTGCCGGTGTCTGGAAGCAGGGGTAGAGGAGGGGGGGATCGACACTGCTTCGCCGGGGAGCGGTGTGAAATTAGCTATGCCCTACCCAAGCTGCATCCTCTGAAACCAAGTGGATTGGTTGATTTCTGTCTGTCTTTCGGTCTGTCTCCTGCCGTGCGTGTGGGGGAAACACAGGAATGAGAAGCTGCAGCCATGATGCAAGGTAATAATGTAGCAAATGATTGGTGCTTTCCTCTGTTGCCTTTCTTTGAACTCCTTTTCTGTCATCCACCCCCAGTAGCCCCCTCTTCTGTGATGCTGTTTGTGGGAGTGAATCTGGTGATGTGCGAGGAGCAGAGCCCCTGTGTTTTTCTGGGTAGTGGGCTACATTAGAGCATGGTGCATACATGCATTAAGAGATGACGAAGCTCTCATCATGTGTTCGTGTCGTGTGTGTGTGTGTGTGTGTGTGTGTGTGTGTGTGTGTGTGTGTGTGTGTGTGTGTGTGTGTGTGTGTGTGTGTGTGTGTGTGTGTGTGTGTGTGTGTGTGTGTGTGTGTGTGTGTGTGTGTGTGTGTGTGTGTGAGAGAGAGAGAGAGAGATGACGAGTCACAGAGAAAGAGAGCTTGTTTTAAACGTGTCATGTAGATTGATTGATGCTCACTATGGTGTAGAATGACATGCTGTTGTTTTGTGAGAGTGTGTGTGTGTGTGTGTGTGTGTGTGTGTGTGTGTGTGTGTGTGTGTGTGTGTGTGTGTGTGTGTGTGTGTGTGTGTGTGTGTGTGTGTGGTTTCTGGTGCTGTCTCAAGGTTATATTCGGAGGCTGTGTCCTATAAATGTGTAGTTGTGGAGAGTTTTGAAAAGCTGGGGAATGTGATCTCATCTAAATCAAACAGCAGCCTTGTTAAAGCCTTAAACTACAGTCAAACTGTCATCTGGAATTGTAAATAAGGCTTACAGTATTCACACATGTCTTGCTATAATTTGCACCCATATCCCATTGTATTGCATTCATTTGAAAACCTCCCAAAAACCGAGCCATAACATCACAGTAATGGTAGGTGATGAAGTAGGAAATTAAGTATAAATGACAAGATTGTTTAGGACCCATTATCAGATGGCTTCTTTCCAAAACGTCAGCCAAAGAAAGATGTTAGATGCTCTGTATCATAGAGACCAACTCTCTGAGAAGAACACTAAAGGCTTTAACCATTCATTAAAGACAAGCATGGCGATGGAAGTCTGCTATTATTAGCAAAAGGCCCCACAGTCATGCTTGACCTGCTATTACACTTAACCTCACCCATTCCAGGAAGCTACTGGAAGCAGCACACATCCACTCAGGTGCACACCCATGCTCATCAAGACAACCTCAATCTAGGCCTTGTCACAGTTATTACATAATTGTCTGATTGTAATCACTTATTAATTGAGTCTTCATCTCATTTGGCACAATCGTCAGAATTGTATCCATTCATCTGTATGAATCTGTTAAACTAGGGAAAGTAGCCAATCTACACGATTACAATGTTTTGTGATGCCAGGCGTTTTTGAGTGGTGCAACCACTCCAAGGAACAGCAACGTGTTAACCTATGTGACTGTGACTGTGTCACTATGAGTACCAGTAGGGGCAAAAGTGGCGCTGTTGTTTGGTTGTAGATTGGCTATTTAACGATTTTCAGGAATATTTGAAAGTATACAATTATTAAATGCATGTCCTGTTTTGACCATAGTATTATTGGTACTTACCAGTCATTGTCAGTCATTTCTGTGTATATTTCAGTTATTTGTTATACTGTGCCTTGTTTTTTTAGGCTTTTGTTTACAAAGCCTAAAAAGCTTTTTATATGTTCAAATGTTCAATGCCAAAAACAATTAAATCGTTAATCGCAAATTATGTTTTTTGTATGACAAAGTGATGAACGTGACAGTCCTGCGGTACCTCTACCCACATTGTAAGTAAGATTGTAAACGGCTCGGGCTGTTAACCGCACAAGTTTTGTAGCCGGCATTAAAGTTTTGAGCGTCCACATTGCGGTTATTATGTTAATTATGTAGTCCAGACGAGAGGGGTAGCACTCCGGATATCAGAGAAAGCTGTAGTAGTGTAGGCTATATTAGAATAGACATGTCCCAGCAAGCCAAATGACGTCATGATGACGTTATGGCGACGACGTCCGGTGACTCCGGTGACGTTCAGGACTAGGCCAGATCACAGCCCATATGGGGATGATCTTTACGTCATTTCCAGGACGTCTTCACCGGTTGAAGTAATAAAGCTTATTCTGGGCCAGATCTGACTAGTTATGATATGACTTAAGTTGATCTGTCCTCGATCGGACACTCTCTGATTCATCCAGGGACATCCAACTTAGTGGGCAGAAATTGTTGGTTGAAATTCTGGGCCAGATCTGACTAGTCTTGATTTGACTTGATCTGGCCCCAATCGAGACGTCACTAATTCGTCCAGGTCCTGCTTGCTGGGGAATGTTGATGTAGCCTATATTGTAAAATATGCATTTCACACAACATGACATGAAAGACAATGGAGATGACATGACAGTGGAGTTGTCTTGATATGCAGCAGAGATCGATGGTATAGTTGAAGGTGAATCAATGGCTTTGTTGAGTCAGAGAAAATATTATACATGTAATGCTTCCATAGTGAAAATCTGCAGACATATCTCATGGCCCACGTTTATTATTATTACGTTTATTATACATCTGTGTGGGTGTAAACCGACTATTATTAAACCGACGATAATTTAAATCTGTCTCATCTACAAGCCCACAGGCTGCAGATCGGCTATTTTCGGAGAAGAGATTTATAGACAAATATAAAATAGCTGTGATGTAAGTGGTTATGGTGAAATAAACCATTAGCACTTCATGAACAAATGCACAAACAATATTAAAGGCTTCCCTTTACAGGTCAAACAACACCATTCATTCACATACAATATAAACATTAATAAATAACAATTAAGCAATTGATACCGTGAGCTGGCGGTTATGAAAGGCTCGTCATAAACCTGCATCAGTTGTTTTGGAGGTGGAAAGCCTGTTGACGTGAGGTTAGTTTGGAGGGGGAGAGGGGACTTTGGCGTCACCGTTTCAGCAAATAGGCGGCATTCGCTGTACACATGGAGACGACAAAGTAGCGTCTCCGAAGTTTGCCACTCTGGGAGCCGGTTTCAAAAAGGACCGGTCCCCTTTAAACGCTTCCTCCGTGTGGCAGAAAGGGCAGATCGGCTAAATACTTGTGCGATTAATGCAGAATACGTCCTCGTCTAGACAGCACCTAAGTAAGTAAGCAAGCCTTGCAGAGCCATGTGGCCCATAGGGCAGGAGCCTATCTCCTGTTTCTGTAGCGTGAGGCAAGTACATGGCGCTGTTAGTATGTCGCAGGGAGCCAGGGAGTTACACCAATCCAACCCTTGATGCTGAGTGCCAAGCAGAAAGACAATGGATCCCATTTTCATAGTTCCAAACCCCGACACTCTAATCTAATCTATCCACATTGTGCAGACTACTAACCTCCATCATGTACTGTACAGGCTCAATTATTGATCCCATTTGAATGTACACTATCGATAATGTAACATCTGCGTAGTTTCCCAGGGGAAAACATTATAGTTGCATGCCAGGTTTGAGGCAACAAATGTTTTGTAAAAGGGGTCACCCTATCTTTATTTAAGCCCCAACCATTAGGACATTTTGAAAAAAAATAAAGATATGGTACTTTACACCAGATAACGATAACCATAATGATTCACTAATATGACTTCCTCCTATTATATGAATGAACATAGGCTCAGAAGCTCTCAAATTGGAACCATTCATATTTCTTTGTGAAGAGAGCGATATGAATCTGGGCATTAAATGGCCATGATTTACCTATACCTACAGTATATAGCATATTCGCACAATATACTATAGTCATTGTTATTGGGTGTTTGTTCACTGACAGAGGCGTCAAATTGGATAATGCACTCAAACTGGACAAACAGGTAAATGCTTTGGTCAGTTCCAGCTTTTATCACCTGAGGCTGCTTGCCAAAATCAAGTCTGTGCTTTCTTTTCACGATTCATGCTTTTATCTCCACTTGTTTGGACTACTGTGATGCTTTGTATGTTGGCTTAAACCAGGCCTCCCCTCCATGGCACGTCTACAACTGGTCCAACATTCTGTGGCGCGTCTCCTAACTGGAACCCGTAGGCGTGACTATATTACCTGTTCTGGCCTCACCTTGCCTCTCTTCACTGGCTCCCCGTTCGTTTTAGAGTTGATTTTAAGATTTTATTGTTTGTCTTTAAATCACTGAACGGTCTTGCACGTCAGTATCTCTGTGAATCTCAAGGTCACAAAAACAGGCACATTTAAAGACCAGAGGTGACCGAGCCTTTTCTGTCATAGCCCCCAAACTGTGGAATGAGCTCCCCTCCCATGTGAAACTGGCCCCCACCATTGAGACTTTTAAATCTCGCCTTAAGACCCACCTTTACACCTTGGCTTTTAATTCCGTTTGAGAGTTCTGTGTGTTTCTTTGGCTTCGTTGTTATGTGTTCTTTTTTTACTGTGTGGTTTTGCTGGTGTCTCTATGTTTTAGCTTTACCGTGTATTTAGCTTTTAACCTTCTGTAGAGACGGGGGGATCTCCCTGTCTCTCCAGCTCTTTAATCAGTTCGGGATACCCGTTTCATCCAGTCAAGAAAGGGAACTCATACTGGATACATGATGACACATAAAAATTGGAACTGGAATACTGTAAAAATTGAAGCTGGATTTCTCTCCTGATTGGATTAAATTGGTGTCCCACCTGAAAATATGAGTGTTGTCTGTCTCTCTTGGTAACATTTTCTGTGGTTTGATTAATTGATTGATTGAAAGTTGTTGATTTGAAAACACTTTGCAGAATGGGTATTGGGTACAGTTCAAGGAAAGTACATGGTCAATACAAAAACAAAAGAGGATAAAACCAGAAATAGCACTAAGACTTGTTTACATCAGGGTCCTCCCATTTTCAATTAATCAAAATACAAATATACACATCTATGCAAAAAATAAATCATCAAATACACAGTTAGAAAAAAGGGAAAATGTGTACAGTATAGAAAAATAGAGGGGGGGACTTTTACTTTTTTACTGGGGCCAGTTTCAAATTGCTCTTTGAGAGCGGTTTTGAAGGAGTCTAGGGATTCAGTTGAATCAATTGAATCAATCAACGACTTAAGCATCATCTTATACTTCATCGCAGTGTCGTGCAAGAATGATAAAAATAGCACACTACAAGCTCACAACGTATCTTTTTTGAACTTTTCACCTATAGTTACATGACCAAAATAGGGTTTCTATAGCAGTGGTTCTCAGACTTTTTCCATGTCAGGGACCAACAAATTAATATGTATCTGAAAAGATTTTATGCCTAGGATTCCAATAGCCAATGTTATATATACAGTATAAACACATTTTTATGCTATGTTGGGGACCCCCTGGAACTCCCCTGAGGTTTCTCGGTGCCACACTTTGAGAATCGCTGCCTACTGATAGATGGTACAATAAAATTGTGAAAATGTTATTTATTTTAACATATTTCAAAAGAGATTTAGATTTTTTCAATGTTTTCCAAAATCAAAATGGCACATAGGCTATCTACAACCTCAGCACGTCGAAATGCAATGCCTTGTGGGGCTTCCAGATTTCCAAAGTGTAAAATAGGTCTTAAGTGGTTAAAGGTGCATCTGTGCATTCTGGAGGTCGTTGATATGAAAAAGTTAGATCAGTGCTGGCACCAGGCGACGGCCTCTTCTGATGCAGAGCTGGTGCTGGCACCAGGCGACGGCCTCTTCTGATGCAGAGCTGTTCACAGATAACTTTTGTCATTGAGCAGCCCAGCTAACTAATACATCACAACAAGCCTGGGCATGTCCTTCAGCACCCAAGAGAGTCTCAGTCAGGAACACTTGTCATAGATTTAACCATGTATTGCAACAAATGGGAAATAAATACAGTTATTCTTGGCGCTGATTAAAAGGCTCCCTGGATCAACTCCATCTACTCTACAGTTTACTGTAGCTATCAGGCACGTCACGTCGCGTCACGTCACTCACAATCGTCACTCAATCTGTCACTCACAATCCTGGGCCCAATATATTGTACCCAGGTCTTGTGACATCACTATGACATCATCGGGGATTATAGTAAATCAGGGATCATATCATAGTAAATGCGACTTGCTGTCGCAATTAAGCCCATATATGGAGATCCTTGATTAAGCCCATATGTTAACTATGAAATATTGCGTTCTTTGTCACTCAAAATCCCCATACATTTTTGTCACTCAAAATCCCGAGACATGGGGAAAGCCCCCATATATTGTGCCCAGGTCTCGTGACATCACTATGACATCATCATCCCCATACATAGGGAAAGCCCCCATATATTGTGCCTAACCCTGTACATTCAAGACACTGCCCCCGCTGCTTATTATTATTATTAGTAGTAGTAGTAGAACCCTCTTATTATATATTAGTTAGTAGTAGTAGTAGTACCACCGTCTTATTTTAGATACACAATTTACTTGACCACAAGTGCTTTAAATGTTGTTTACTTTAGTCAGGTGCTACTGTAGGTTGGATAAGAGCGTCTGCTAACTGCCTACATCATAAATTGACAGGGGGCACGCACAATGCAGAACACTCCCGGGGACCTTTTGAATAGGGCTGGGTGATATTGATTTCGATAATGGTGTTTAATAACAGATCTACAAGCACACAATGTGCCGTGAAGAGACACCTTGTGAGCTTGTAGATCGGCTATTGACACAATTCATACACACCACAATTGTACAACAAATATAGCCTGGGTTCCAGCCTGAATCGCTGCATGTGTTCCGTGATTCTGAATTGTCACTCGAAGCAGTGAGTTGCGAAGTGACATTTTCAGATCCGCGGAACGCAGCAAATCAGGCTGGTACCCAGGCTACAACAAATATACCAGTAAAACACCCTGAGGGCAAGAGACAACAGGTCTGAGACTGCCCATATATATGGACCTTTTTATTTTTTATTGATTTCTTTCTAATGTACTAATGTGTGCTAATTAGTAAGGCCAGGCGTGGCCTCGGGCCAGCCCAGTTAGGGCCCAGTTAGGGCCAGGCCTTAATTTTCGGGCCTGTTAAGAACTCTAGTTTTCACCGGCTGCCGGGCGTGGCTGCGCTAATAACTTTGGGGTGGGCCCGTCTAGAGTTTGAATGGACAGGTATCAGTCAAAATTGAGACATTGAAGAGGAAGGACGGGTGATGAAGGATCAACATATGGAATGTCAGAACAGGTCAGCTCCATATATGGAGATATAAGGGTTTGAGGTTTGAGGTCAGATGTATGGATATCCAGGGTTTGATGAGGTCAGTGTTGTGATCTTCATATATCGAGATGGCCATATATGGAGCGTGTCACGAGGCGTGACAGACTGACGGCCATATATGGTGGCGTGACGGACGGACGGACGGACTGACTGACTGACTGACAGGTTTTGCAGGTTTTCATAATAATGAATTAACAATAATGTTTAATTAGACTAATTGTCGATTTAGTTGATTATAAAAGAAACTGTTATACCGATCAATATATAATCGATATCGATATCGATAATATATAACCACTCCTGATTCAGGAGTCCTGAATGAAGTGTCTGGTGCTGGGAGTCTGGTGCAACGCACAGGTCCTGGCTGTACTCCTGGTGAGAGCAGGAGTGGACCTGGTGAGACGTAGGAGGGGCCCGGACAGGAGTCAACCCACAGAGCCTAGTCCCTCCACATGCCAGAATAGTACCTCTCAGTCCCGGCATAGTAGTTCCGGAGTGGTTACAACGGATTGTGCGGCCCTGGTCTTTCCCTAGTGGGTCTGATCGAAGGTAGCTACTGGGACGTAAGTCGGGACTTGATCACCCCGGCTGGTTCACCCGAGTGAGAGGTATGATGTTCGCGAGACCCGAAACCCAGATGACCTTGGGATACATCACTGAGGATACGTCCCAGTTGCATCCATGCGATGTATTTTCGTTCTGATCTTATATCAATCAAATTGTGTCGATTCGTTATAATTTTTTTTATTATTTAAAAAAAATAACAGCTTCTCGAATAATTCAATTAACCTACAGTACATGTAGACAAGATGACTCTTTTCGGTTTTACCCAGCCCTTCCTTTGATTCATGAAGGGACTCAAAACTAGAAAGGTGGAGGAGGCTTTTTGCCAGCTGCAGCTGGTGTGACAGAATCAGATGTCATTGTTAGCAGGGATCAGTGTAGGAGGGAGCCTTTTTCAAATTGTCTCAAAACCCTTTACATACTGTATCAGCAGAGATGTTGTCCCCCTCCTTGTTGGGAGAATGGGCTGTGATTGGTGCGTGAATGATTAGAAACCCTGATTTAATCTGCAGGCTGCTGGCTATTTACTGTCACCCCACGTGAATGTCGTTTGTCAGATCTTGTGACTGTCCTGTGATCAGTGTTGCTAGATCTTGTGAGAATGTGTTGCTTACAAATGGTAAATGGTGCATTTATATAGCGCCTTTATCCAAGGCGCTTTACAGAGATTGTGCATTACATTCACCCATTCACACACACATTCATACACAGATGGCGGCAGAAACCATGCAAGGCACCAACCAGCACATCAGGAGCAATTAGGGTCAGTGTCTTGCTCAAGGACACTTTGACAACTCTGGGGGAGCCCAGGTTCGAACTGGCGACCTTGCGGTTACCATCTAGCCACTCTACCCCTGAGCCACCGCCACCCCCAGAGACGGGTTTCGAACAAAGATCATTGTTTCTTGATTTGTCTATCTGTAAAGATTTGTGTCAGAATATTAGGAACATATGTGTCTAGTGAAGAATGGGTCCAATGTTTACTTCAGTGACTGTGGGGCGAAATAGTCCTTCATAATATGTGCTGCTGCTAATGGTCACTTCTCCATTGGAATGAATGGACTTGAATGACCTGCTTCTTGTCTCCTAAAGGGGCAGGTAGGCAACCATGTGACAAAGGTACAGGAAATTAATCAAACTTTTGTTGCCTCAGTTTCAACTACAGTCTCTGCTTCTGTGTCCTGCATTAACTAAGGCATTCTGCTACTCCATTGATTGTGTCACCCATTGTCAAAACATAGGAAAAACAGCGCCCTCTTTCTGTCTTGAGAGACTATGAGCCAATACACTCCACTGCTACCCTTAAAGCAGCGCTAGAGGGGAGTGACGTAGAATTACATTTAATCTTCCTGAAGTCAAGGCTTGCTAAACACAGGACGCCTCAGGAAGCCTCACGGTGCTGAGCAAAAGACTCAAAAGTGTCTGACTGTTGGTTTTTCCAGTTGCCCTGATTACCGCACAGCATGGTGCCAACTGTCGACCCTGTAGGGGTTTGGCAGACCGGGCCATCGTGGACTCCCCACCCTTCCCAGAATCTGTTTAATGAAGTGTGCATATTCATCACCCTTGGCTCCCCCCCCCCCCCCCTCCATTTAGTACATTTATCCTTCCAACACTTTAGGAGATTGCCTTTGCAAATGACGTACTTTGTGATCCAGTTTTTTTTAAACCTCTGTTAGATTTTGTAGTGGATGATGTTATGAGTATTAGTGTATTACGTCCAGGAAGTGTTGACCTCAGGTCCCCTCTCTGCTGTGCGGTCTGGAGTCAGTCAATACTACGTTTTACGCACTGCCAAGACAGTCCACCTCATACTGAACGCCAAAACTGCTGATCTCTCTCCATCTCTCCCTCTCTCTTTTCACCCCTCCACTGTACAATTGTATCCCTTTCTTACCTCACTTTATTTTGTTTCTGTCTCTCTCTCTCTCTCTGTCTGTTTATTCATCCACTGTATATCTCTGTCTCTCTCTCTCTGTCTGTTTACTCATCCACTGTATACGGTATCTCTCTCTCTCTGTCTGTTTACTCATCCACTGTATACGGTATCTCTCTCTCTCTCTCTCTGTCTGTTTACTCATCCACTGTATACGGTATCTCTCTCTCTCTCTCTCTCTGTCTGTTTACTCATCCACTGTATACGGTATCTCTCTCTCTCTCTCTCTGTCTGTTTACTCATCCACTGTATACGGTATCTCTCTCTCTCTCTCTCTCTCTCTCTGTCTGTCTGTTTACTCATCCACTGTATACGGTATCTCTCTCTCTCTGTCTCTCTCTCTCTCTGTCTGTTTACTCATCCACTGTATACGGTATCTCTCTCTCTCTCTCTGTCTCTCTCTCTCTCTGTCTGTTTACTCATCCACTGTATACGGTATCTCTCTTTCTCTGTCTCTCTCTCTCTCTGTCTGTTTACTCATCCACTGTATACGGTATCTCTCTCTCCTACTGTGCTAGGACTGAAAAACCGCACCAGAAAGGCCTTGGGTTTACGGAGAAAAGACAAGGACACGGATTCAACGTGAGTATGCTCAATTCATTGTCAATGGCCATTACATATTGTTATTGTGGGGCAGAAACCATTTTTCCTATTTCTACTTTTTTGTCTTTTCATTTATGAACGCCCTAATGTATGCTTGTCGCACAAAATAGCAATTTTGCCAATGAAAGTATTAACAAGAAGTTTGGGCATACAAGGTTTCTGCCCATCAGCAGTGATGCAAAATGTAACTGCTATGCAACTTTGATAACAGCATGTGACATACTGTATCAAATTTGCAGGATTAAGACCTGAGCCGGCAGTGAGAAAAGTCTTTTACACATTTGAATACAATTTGATGGCGTTGACTGACTTTCTTTGTTTCCCCCAACAAACAGTAGCTCACCTGACAAAGAGGGGTCTGGAAGTGGAAAGAAAAGAAGCGTATGTACCGTACATTTTTCAGTTTCTCCTTTCAAACATTTCTCACAAACTTGTTGCACACATTTTACATTGAAATTCATGGTAGTGGAAAGGGCAGATGTTGTTTGTAGAAATCCTAAAGATGATTATCAAGTCATGTAAAGTAAAATGTCTTTTTAAAGCACATTTAAAAACAACTCTGGTAGACCAAAGTGCTGTCAGACCAGGATGTAGCTAAAATCACAAATACAAAAGCCATAGACATAAACAACAAAGACATACAGCTCAAAGGCTCAAATGAACAATCACCAATAAAAACACAAATAAACAATCATAGCTAAAAAGAAAACAATAAAAACAAAAAACTATAAAGATCTGTCACATCAGGCGGATCATTAAAAACAGTTATTCGGGAATGACCTGTAGAGTAATACACGACGGACAGCTCACAAACCAGTTTGAAATCAAGACCGGGGTCAGACAGGGTTGTCTCTTATCCCCATTCCTGTTTTTACTAGTCATTGACTGGATTATGAGAACAACAACAGAAAACAGGAAGAATGGAATCAGGTGGACATTATGGACACAGCTGGATGACTTAGATTTTGCAGACGACCTGGCACTACTGTCACATACCCACCATCAGATGCAAGAAAAGACCAAAACACTTGCAGAGACTTCCGCACAAGTAGGACTTAACATCCATCAAGGAAAAACCAAAAACATGAGGATAAATACGACCAGTGCAGAACCAATCACACTAGGCGACACCACGATAGGAGAGGTAGAGTCCTTCACCTACTTGGGAAGTATTATCAGCCACCAGGGTGGTACGGATGCAGACGTACAGGCGAGAATAGGCAAGGCAAGAACAGCGTTTATACTTCTCAAGAACATCTGGCGCTCTAGGGAGATACAGCAAAAAACTCAAATCAGAATATTCAACTCCAATGTTAAATCCGTCCTGCTCTATGGGGCAGAGACATGGAGAATTACAAAGACCACAATAAACAAAGTGCAAACATTCATAAACAGATGTCTGAGGAGAATCCTGAAAATTCACTGGCCGGAAAAGATAAGTAACAACGATCTCTGGAGGAAAACGAAACAACTCCCTGCAACAGAGGAAATTGGACGGAGATGGATCGGGCACACACTGCGCAAGCCAGTATCAAACACCACCAGACAGGCTCTGACTTGGAACCCTCAGGGAAAGAGAAAAAGAGGCCGGCCCAAAAACAGCTGGCGGCGGGATCTCCAGGCAGACACCAAGAGGCTGGGATGCACCTGGTCGCAGATAGAAAAGAATGCCAGTGACCGAGAACTCTGGAGGACCCTTGTCGACGGCCTATACCCCAGTAGGGGTGTCAGGCGTAAGTAAGTAAGTACATCAGGCGGATTCAAATGCTAGTGAATAAAAGAGAGTCTTGAGTCTGGTCCTTTTCAGTGGAGGGGGCAGATATGCCAGGGAGGTGAATGCTGTTCTGCAGGCTAGTGGCTGGGACAGCAAAGGCTGCTGAGCCTGAACCCAATGAGTTGGATTCGTGGGACAACTGGACCCCCAACTCGGACGACCTGAGGGACCTGGACATAGAAGGAGGGGTTAAAATACCAGAAGGGGCCAACTCAGTTTGAGCTTTATAAACAAATGAGAAAATCTTAAAATCGACTTAATTGTTCTGGCAGACAGTAGAGAAAGGACAGGATAGGTACTCTGGCTGCAAGCTCACAAATTGTCGCCTTGTGACATGTTGTACAAATGTCGACAGAACTTCTCTTGGGTCTCTGGCATAACATCTTTTCAAATGGGGGTCTGCGGTTGGCCAAATACATATATCAATTTGACATGGAAATGTTTCAGAACCACGCCTCTCTATCCTGTCTTGACAGAAAAAGGCCAACGGGGCACCCAATGGCTTCTACGGGGAGATCGACTGGGACAGATATGTGAGTATCCACAACATACCTCCCTTTATTAGTGTTTCTGACCGAATGTGAGACCGAATTATGCGCCACCTGGCTTCAAAATGGCAATCTGTGAGAACCGAATGACAGTTGCACATTATATGCTATGAGTCAGCATGCTTTTTTAATCAGCAAGCTAACCCTCTCATCCAACATGTCTGGGCGGAATTTGATCTGTGTTTTATAAGCAGATTTTGCAGAAATGAGAAGGGGGTTCAGTGAAGTGTGTTTTTGAGTGGTGCAAACCACTCCAACAACCAGCTTTGTCTGTATGTTTGTGTACCTGTATACGTGTCCGTGCACAGGTGAGCATGGTTGCTATGGTTAGTGTGTGACGTCACTGACATAGCTGATCAGACTATATAAGACCTTGCACCACTCAGTTCACACGGGTGTGATTTTGAAACATGTGATGTGATAGACAGTGGCCGACACTGACGAATTTACTTGAGTACTGTACTTAAAGGGATAGTTCAGACTTTTTTTTAACTTAAGCTGTATGAAATACTTGCCATTAATATAGTGGTTGCAACTGTATTAATTGATTGCCCGAGTCCCGTGGTGGGAGTTCTGCTCTGGTTTTGGTGAAATATTGTGGGGGGCACAGGGGGCCACGCATTAAAAGTAAATAAATCCACAAAACTAATGTCATTTGTATTGTTGACCTATTTCTAAAATATTAGCGCAACTTTCGTTCAACTTTGACCCCTCTATCACATGGAACTATTTTTGGGCGTAGTGATATGGACACAAAAAACATAGTTCCGTGTGATAGAGGGGTAAAAAATGAATGAAAGTTGCACTAATATTTTAGAAATAGGTCAACAATACAAATTACGTTAGTTTTGTGGATTTATTTACTTTTAATGCGTGGCTCCCTGTGCCCCCCACAAAATGACCCGAACTACTTAATATTTCACCAAAACCAGAGCAGAACTCCCACCACGGGACTCGGGCAATCAATTAATACAGTTGCAACCACTATATTAATGGCAAGTATTTCATACAGCTTAAGTTAAGTTAAGTTAAGTACAATCTGAACTATCCCTTTAAGTAACATTTTTGGAATATCTGTACTTTACTTGAGTGACTTTCACTCCACTACAAGGACAAATATTGTGCTTTTTATTCGACTATGTTTCTAGTAGGAAGCAACCCTTGGACCCAAACGTACACAAATAATACATTATGAATAAACGTACACAAATAATACATTATCCATTTAAAAACAGTATAGATCTACATACATTGTGAGGTTTTTTTTGCATTATTATTTAAATTACAATACATACATTACATTACATACATATAAAAGCAACTCCAGTAGCTACTTCAAGTAGGCTACACATTTGACATAGCAACTTTCTACCAGTAGTTGAGCTATGGACCGGTGTATTTGACCTAAACTTGTCCACCACTGGATATGTGATAGGCTAGAGATGAATGAAGACCCTCTGACGTGTGTTTTGGGGTCATTTTTTGCAGGCCTCTCCTGATGTGGATGAGGAAGGCTTCAGTCTCAGGCCCGGGGGTGAAGAGGCCGATGATATCCTTTTCTGTGAGACCGGCGGCAGCAGTCTAAACGTTTGAGAACCACTGGTCTAGTCTCAGGACCCTGCCTGTAAAGCTGTTGGCCTGTTTGGCTGAGCGACACATCATACGAGTGATTCTCATTAAATAGGGCAAATCAATAGAATCCCCCGACCCCCTCCATTGACCACATTACACATGAGCACTCCTGCCATGGGAGCAGAGGATCATGACAGGAAGTGAAGGTCAGCAAGACAGACTCACATTGCATTCTGGGATGACTATTGTAAGAGTAAACGCCTTGGTAAAATTGTATGAAGTTCTGACATTGACATGTGCCAAAACGTGTTTGCCTCATGTGACCATTGCACCGGCCGGCCATTGTTGGCGCCTATACAAGTCGCTGTTGTAAGGTACTGTTTCTCAATGTCTGGTCAGGGGACCACCGTCAGCTCCAGGGCTCCAAATGGACCCGGGCCATATGGGTCAGTAACTCAGAGATTTACCCTTAGGGTCCATTTGCTCCTGGGGGTACTTCACTTTGAGAATCACTGGTGTAGACAAAAATAGGCAATTTACAAGCTCAATGTGTCACAATGCAACACATTACAAATCAAGCCTTACTCTCTGGAATTCAGTTTACATGGCCCGCAACAGCCTACTGTACATAGTACAGTAGTAAACACAGTAAACAAATTAAATCATTATATTGAAGAACTGAAGAGGGATTCCTGGACATTATGTTCTGGTAATAGTAGAAAGACAATAAACAGGAGCATTTGAGATTGCACATTCTTTGAGTTTTGATTCTGCAGTTACCAGGAAACTACAGTAGAAATGCCACACCAGAAGCGTAATGTGATCTGAGAGTGCTCCTCCACCCTGAGCTGGAAGAAGATATGGCAGAGATGAAACGGTGTGTCTTGTTCTGGGACACAGTAGGTTGAGACAGAACGAAGGTCTCACTTGGGTGTATTTCTTGGGTGTGCTAGAGATGAGTTAGATTAGTAAGATGTAGTGTTGTTGTTTGACAGCTCACAAAATGCATGTCTTGTCCAAAGGCCCCAAGTCAATACATTATTATCATTACCTTATTCCTTGCCTGTGTATGTTTGTCTGGCACACGCTTATCGCTTACCTTTCTGAACATATCATCTCAACACGACGGCCATGTGTCCTCCTTGACAAATCTTCACCAGCTTCCAAAGGGAAACAGTTTTTCTCCTCCAGCGACTCTGAGGACGACGAAGACAGCAGGAAAAAGTTTAAAATCAAAATCAAGCCGCTGGTGTCTGATAATACCAAATGTGTCGTCCCGAGCATGGACGAGCTAAAGGCCTCGGTAGGAGGCCTGGCTCTGTCTCCCTCTCTGGTGAGTGTTCTCAGTCATTCCTCCTCCTGTTGTGTTACAAATAAATAAAACAGAAACGAAAGCAATACTTACACCAATGTATGCTCTCCCCTCAGCTTAAGTATGTTCTTTTTTTTCTTCATTCATTAAATTGATGTATATTGAATCTGTAATTTCTTTGTCATTCTCTCACTTCCTCTCAGACATATCTTTTATCTCTGCCTTTTGCTTCCTTGTTCACATCTTTTCTTTGTTCTTTTCTATGTTGTTCATCTTGTAGAAGCGAAGCCCGGTAAGTCTATCACATTCTTTTATACTTCGTTGTACGATTGTGTCGCATGCTCTAAAAAGACCAGATCTACAAGCTCTATGAGTTTATAGAACGTCTATTTTCAGAGTGTGACACTGGATGGAGTATAAATTCACATGTCACTGCATGGATTCACCTGGTAGAATACATGTTTGATGGTTTGGCCTTTCGGTGCTAGTTTATACATAAAGAGTATTTAGATGTAGCCCTTTCTCTGCATGTTATGTCTCTCCCTTCCCACAGAACGTATGCTTTTCTGACAAAGACCACCCATTGAAGCTGCAATCCATAACCTTTATGTTTTATCCGGGGTTCGAGCCAGGGTCTCCCAACTTTCTACCACTCATCCAAGAGGCAACCTCAACTTCGCCAGTGGCGAGTGACACATTCTGTACACTATGAGCTTCAGGCAGGGCTACTTGTGAACCAGTAGGTGTCCTACCTCAGTGGCCACGACCCCCAACAGTTGGGGGCATTGAGGCATTACATTTTGTTTGACAACGCCACACAATGTGAGGCGCTGTGAGCTTGTAGATCTGCTATTTTCACAATATTTGCCTCTTTCTTATATTCTTTGAAAATTTGGCAACTTTTTGAGGTATTAAAAAGGTCTTAAAAGTCCTTAAATTGTCATTTGACTGTCATCTGAGGACCCCCCAAAATCATGGGGTCGCAACTCCCCACCCACAGGTTGAGAACCACTAGGGTCAAGATCTCTCAATGTAATATAGGCAGATTACCTCCAACCACTGCAAACGTGCTACATGTAGGCAAGGGATAATGTATGACGCGGCTGTAGTTGTTGAAAAATAATGACCGACAGGATGTTTAAACACAGAGACGAACATACTGTACATTATCCCGCTTATTACACGGCTACTTTATTAATAAATTGACCTCAAAGTAACAACAAAACGAGTATTTCCTTGCTTACGGCAATGATTTGAAAGTATTCCATATGTGTCTGACCAATGTGACCATGTCTGATCAAATTCTCGGTTACTGCATCGTCTAGTTCTCGTTTCAAATGTTTTCAAAAACATTCTAGAGAACAATGTTTAGTTGTAAAATGACATGGTGTGTTTGTTTACATGGCTGTCATGTTGGATACAGCATAAAATCCAATCAGCGCAGCCCGGTGCTCTGAGGCTTTGATTAGACAGTGGTCTGTTATAGAGCGGAGCGGTCATTATCAAGAAATAACACACCACTGAATTCACCCATCAGAATCAAGCATTCAACCAAGCCGTGTAATAAATTGTATTAACATACTTCTACATACAGATGGATTAAAATAATGTTTTATTAATTGAAATGAGTTCTGGATTGCAGCTTTAAGCCTAATTTATACTCGCTTGCTGACGAGAACTAATCGTCAAGCTATCAGTTATCTTGAAGGTCAGTTTTTATTTCTGCGACACCGTCGTACTTCGTACCCCCCCCCCCCCCACACACACACACACACACACACTACTTTATTTAAACCTCAGTGGCAGAGTGTGTGTATTACATAATGACTAGTAATCATAACACCCACATTAAGCTTAGTGATTTCATTTGGTCTCCTATATGTCACATAAGCAAACTAGATGTGTGCAGCCGTTTCTGCCTGAAATTGGTGACCAATCAAATTCTGTGACTTCAGCTCAAGAGCAAGACCTTCTAACCATTTTCACCTGACTGTAAATTATAATAAAGAAACCTCAAACACAAATCAGATAAAGTATATTCATTTGACTCTTGGCGTCACCGATTTCAATCAGGATGTCAGTGAATGTCTGATACCACCACTATAGCACTTATTCTCTAGTCTACACTATCTATGGTGGTGGTGTTATGGCTTGGGTTGCATTATGAAGGCTTTGCAGTTAAATGTGGGTGTAAGTGATATGTTTTTATTAAAAACTTAAAGCTCTATATTCCGATTGTTGCTAAGAATATTTGTTGGGGTCTGTTTTTTCTGGGGTTTTTTGTTGTGATGGGGAGACCCCAGTTACTGACCAAACACTTAGTAGGCCTATAGTGGAGGAGCTTAAGGGTGATTTTGTGCTAATTCGTCTAAAAGTGCCACATTGCACAGATGTAGCCCAGAGCCTGCTCTAATGATTTAGCTAGGGCGCAGGTCGCCAGCAAAACTTTCAAAATGTCATTATGCTTTAAGTAGCATTTGACATGTCAAACTAGGGTTTTTTCACGATTCTGAATCCATTCC
This sequence comes from Electrona antarctica, assembly GCF_951216825.1. Lineage (NCBI taxonomy): Eukaryota > Metazoa > Chordata > Actinopteri > Myctophiformes > Myctophidae > Electrona > Electrona antarctica. The sequence continues at coordinate 16,176,661 of NC_136800.1, read as the reverse complement.
AAGCATTATCTTTGCATGATTATTTTTGGTCTAAATTCGGCCATAGCCACTTGCCCAAATGTGCCCAATGTGATGCATTTGTGATGCCGTTTTTAGCCCAAGGAGTATTTTTCGTGCAAAACGGATCGGGCACCCTAGCTAAATCATTAGAGCATGCCCTGGGCTACATCTATGCAAAATGTGGTGCTTTTAGACGAATTAGCACAAAATATCCCTATGCTCCTCCACTGAGTAGCCATTGGAATGACTGCTATTGGAATATAGAGCTTTTGTGTGTGTGTGTGTGTGTGTGTGTGTGTGTGTGTGTGTGTGTGTGTGTGTGTGTGTGTGTGTGTGTGTGTGTGTGTGTGTGTGTGTGTGTGTGTGTGTGTGTGTGTGTGTGTGTGTGTGTGTGTGTGTGTGTGTGTGTGTGTGTGTGTGTGTGTGTGTGTGTGTGTGTGTGTGTGTGTGTGTGTGTGTGTGTGTGTGTGTGTGTGTGATTTTAGTTTGTGTCTACTTGACTGATTTGTCACTCACTCTCTGACCAGGTCTGTTCTCTCTTCCTTTTTGCTGGTCTCAGAGACGCAGCCCGGTGAGTTTTATGCACCACCTGCTGGCGATTTTCATCTCTGCAGCCCAGCCCGACCCCCAAATGTTGTTTCCCAGTCTATGCCCCTTGTTTGCTTTGATGCCTTGGTGGAAAGTAACTAAGTACATTTACTCAAACACAGTACTTAAGTACAACTTTGAGGTACTTTTACTTTATTTGACCTGAGTGCTTCTATTTTTCAATACTTTCAACTTCTATTCCAATAGCCTACACCTCAGAGGAAAATATTGTACTTTTTATTCCACTACAATTATTTGAAAACTTTAGTTGCTAGTTACTTTTATTAGTAACTAGCAAAGAGAGTTTTATTATTTATACAAAACCCCTGTTCTATTCGTCAGCTATTCGAACAGAGCTGATCTATAAGATCAAAACGTGTCTCAATGTGATGCATTGTGAGCTTGAACTTGAAGATCTGCTCTTTTCCAGAGAGAATTATCACACATTTTTCAAAAATAATTTTGCACATTTAAGTACATTTTTCTGAAGTACTTTAGGCGGACAGAGTATTTCTACATCATGGAATTGATACTTTTACAAAAATCAGAGTACAACACTGCTTTTAAGTTTTACTATTTACAAAAGGCTGTTGAAAGTTTGAGTCAGGCATGTTGCACACATTTTGCCATGCTCATGTTTGGTTTCTGTTACAGGGACAGATGAAAAGAAACCTTTCTTGTAAGTATATCCCATGATCCAACTTCACTTATTATTTGTGGGAAGCTTGTGCAAAATAATTTCATCCACTCTTTTGTACTTGGTGTACACTTGCATGCAACAAACTGAATTTGAAGTTGGAATGCAGATGTATTAATTAAGCTGATGATTCTTTTGCTGTTTTGTCATAGGTGAGGAGATCGCTAGACCCCGACGCTCCACCCCCACACCAAGCCCTGTCCCTGAGACGCAAAGGTCAGATTGCATTGACTACTTAGCCTCATTTATAGCCTAGTTCAGGGGTCGGCAACCCAAGTTGTTGAAAGAGCCATTTTCGACCAAAAATAAATTCAAAATCTATCTGGAGCCGCAAAGAAAATGTACGCATTATAATGCGGCTTGCCAAGCTTTATTATCTCCCGGGTTGCAACGAAACTAGCAGAATTTAGCATGCTTTCCCTGGAAATGTCTTTCAACGTTACTTTTTTTGTTGTTTGATAGCTTCTCACTGCAGATTAAACATACAGGCAGCCAATCTGCTTTGGCTGTGAAGGCAAAAGCCTCTGTCCACAAACTGTTAAATCCTCTGTTTTTCGTCTGCTATCTTTCTTTTTCTACAGGGTAAACATTATACATTTCCATCGATTTTTTTGTAATGCTACAGGGAGCCACTAGGGGTGTGCTCTAGAGCCGCCTGTTGCAGACCCCTGGCCTAGTTTAAGTTTATACATACCTTTTTTCCAATTAAAAATGAATACATTTTATCTTATCATCATGCAAACAAGACTGGGTCCTATAACGGTGTGGCTTCACTGGCTTCTGGCTTGTAGATCAGCCATTTTTGAGTGGTGTAAACCACTCCTACAACTGGCTTTTTTGTGCAGAAAAAATGAGCATGGTTGCTATGTTCAAAATAATTTCTGACGTAATTAAATCACACCCGGGTGAACTGGATGACCGTAGCAACCATGCTCATTTTTTCTGCACAAAAAAAGCCAGTTGTGAAATCACATCCGGGTGTGATTTCATTACGTCAGACATTACGTCAGACCACAGCTGATCATGCTATATAAAACCTTACACCACTCAGTTCACACGGGTGTGATTTTTTTTTATTTATTTATATACAGTAGCCGTGGGTTAAAGTGGTTAAACAGATTTTTGATGATATGTTAATTAATCCCTGGTGGTCCCCGGACCTCAGTTTGATAGCTACTGTTGTAGATTGTGATGGAGATGTGTAAATCTCAATTTATGTCACTTGGCTTGCCAACAAGAACTGATCGATGCTTCCTTAGCTTGAAGATCGATTCTTGTTAGGAAGTGACACCGTCACATATTTATGAAGCTTAAAGCTGCAGTCCGTAAGCCTGTCCTACCCGGGATCCGAACCCGGGTCTCCCACTCAACTACCAAACATTCTGCTGCTCTGAAAGACAGAAGGTTTGTTTAGACAGGGAAGATGCTACACAGCTTCAAGCAATACCTCTTGTCAAACCACATTGGTCCTACCCTATACTACAGGATCTAAATTGCTCAATAGAAGATTATAGGGAGGAAGACCACCTCCAATCACCACAGATGTGTTTGTTGTATTTAACTATTACTTAAAAGGCCATTTTATTCACTGAAAACTAAAAAGATTAGGGATTGCAGCTTTATGGAGTAATTTGGGGATGTTTGGTTCTCTTATCTCTTGCAGTGACAGATTATACCAGCACGTACCAACTTTCTTTGGAGCTCCTCAAGACACCAACTACTCCAGATATGATGGTCTGTCATAATGCTCAGTAATTCATACAGTATATCCACAATTATTATATTATTATAACTTACTTGCGAAGTTGCGATAGACAGTGCTCATATGTCATTTGACTGGCATGGTTTTATGTTGAGCAAGCAAGTTACAGAGGTGACATTCATTGTTTCTCGGTCTGAACAGTGGTTCCTGCAGAGTCAGACACGTGGGCAGATTCAGGACCGCGGCCCGAGTCTCCTTTGAACAGAGGCTTTCCGACAGGAGGTGAGGCATCCCTTATGAGCTTTACGTAACTTTTTAGCTTCATACCGTGTGACTTGCACTTGTTGAGCAATTAACATGTTTGCCAATGTGTTTGTTTTAGCTCCTCCTCCTCTTCCTCCGAAACACATTCAGTCGGCCAGTCATTACAGCTATCCTCCAGACACTTCCGGTAAATTCAGCTTTTAAACCATCGCATCACACCAGACCTGTCATGTAATGAAACATAGGGATGCGCCGATATATTGGTCGTATATCAGTTTCATCCAATATTCATATAGCCGGTGTTCATGTTGTTGTGTTACATGAATTTTATGATTGCTAAATGTTGGGGTATTGGTTATCTGCAGGCCTAACCAAGCCGAATAAGATTGGGATGCAATTAAACTCATTTGATTTTCCTCACACAGTTGATCTACCCAACGGAAGACTCGGCCGAAGTTCTGCCCCCATCTACCTGAACGTCCACTCGCCCTCCTACCGACGCTCCCCCGGTCCCGACCTGGACGACGTGTTTGACAGCTCGCGGCCCACCGAGGAGGTGTCCCCCAGATGGGTCACCTTTGAGAGGCCGCCTCCGCCGGATGAGCCTGCGCCTCCCCCGCCTCCCGAGTCCCCGCCCCCGGACACGCCATCGTCCACTCCCTCCAGCCCTTGCGTCTCGCCCGTTTCTGCCGGCCCGCCTCCAGATGAGCCGCCACCCTCCCCTCCACCGTTCTCTTCTCCGCCGTTCTCCCCTGGATCCCCACCCCCTTTCTCCCCGCCCCCTTTCTCCCCACCGGACTCGCCGCCGTCCATCGTCCTGGGGCCTCCTCCGGACGAGCCGGCACCGCCGCTACCCCCTGATTTCTCCCCAGTCTCCATCTCGCCGCCACTCCACCTCGACGATGAGGCGTTTGACGAGGAGGTACTGCGTTTCGCAGTACCTCCTCGTACCTGTGCCGCTCGTGCCGAGTGCCGCTCGTCCCCGGCCCCCACCAGCCCCCCACCCCCCCTCCCGGCGGATCGCAGGTCGCCGCGGACGGGCGTCCCGTCCCCTTTGGTCCTGGGGCCCACTGGGAAGAGAACTCCAGAGGGGGTGTACCTAAGGGATGAGCTCCCAGACTGTGTGGGTTTGCCCAGAGAGCTGACCTCCAGCTTCAGGGGAACGCCACCTCCTCTCCCCTACAGGTCCATCATGTCTTCCCCAGGACCGTACTCATGCAGCAGTGAGTACTGATACAACTTCATACACCATAAGGAGCCGTGTCTACAGAAAGCTTTTAATGCGTCGACATTTGGATATCATGGAGCGTTTATCGACGCCCGCAATATTCAACCGTTGCTGTGCTCAAAGATGTTATCATCTTTAGCACTATTTATTATCATTTTTAGCACAAATAGCCTAGCTGAAACAACAGTAAATATGCATGGACTTCTCATGGTTGTGGTAACGATGCAATGTCAGGTTGTAGTTGTCAGTGGCACAGCCGGTTGGATCAAACGTGACATTGAGGAGCAGCACTCGTCAAAACTTTAACTATTTTCTGCTTTTAAGTGCTCTGCCCGCCTTTACCATAGATGCATGGGAGCTTAAACAATGCTGTCTGTGGACAAGACCCTGGACAGTTACTCTCTGCTGCCGTACTCATGCAGCATAGAGTACTGATACTACTTCATACACCATGGTTGTGCAGCACTTTAATCTGGGAGCACATTTTGCTCCCAGATTGAATTATTTGGAAAATAAGACCTTGGCCAGGCGCTCTGGGTTGCGTGGGTTGGTCTCTGTCACTGCACTAGCGACTCCTACAGGTTGGTCAGGGCACCTGTTGAACAGGAAATGGACAATAGAGCGTCGCAGTCCCGCCTCCTACCCTGGACCAGGAAATGAAACCCAATGCATTATTCTCATAGACATTTCTTAAAGTATTTATTTAAAGACGGTTACGCCGCGGACAAAGCCAACTCGAGTTGTGACAACTCATGACAACACAAACAATATTTTGGACCAAACAAATAATTAGAAAGAAGAAAAAAACGGCAGGTTACAACACTTTTTTTGTTGTTTTTCTTCTTTGTAATTATTTGTTTGGTCCAAAATATTGTTTGTGTTGTCATGAGTTGTCACGACTCGAGTTGGCTTTGTCCGCGGCGTAACCGTCTTTAAATAAATACTTTAAGAAATGTCTATGAGAATAATGCATTGGGTTTCATTTCCTGGTCCAGGGTAGGAGGCGGGACTGCGACGCTCTATAGACAATGCTAGATAAGGATCATACTTGGCATATTGTTGTCGGATGGAAACCTTGTACTGTATGTCCAAAATGATGCATTCAATGTAGTCACAAGTGGTTATTAATACTATTCATTGGTTAAATACCGGTATGTATTAAACCCAGACAGACTTGATATGTGATGCAATGCGTAAGGCTAGTTTTTACTCGGTTGCATGACACCCTTTTGCCATGTCGCTTGAAGAATTTGACATATTCTCAGCTGAAAACTTTTTTAACTATGAAAATGACTTGTTAAAGACGTATGTGATTGTCAACAGGTCCCTCTTCTCCTGCTCGCTCTGCCACGCCTCAGTCAGGAGGGAGCCCCGTCCCCCCGCCTCCTCCCCCAAGACCTTCCTCGCGACCAAAACTACCACCAGGGAAACCTATATCTGACCTGGTATGTATTCCCATGCGCTCTCTCTCTATACCGTACCACTTTAGAACAGTAGTTCGCAAACATAACAGATATACAAGCTCTTGTGTAAATCTGCTTTTTATTTAAAATTTTTACATTTTTGTGTTTGAAAAATGTAGAATAATTTTGAATTTTTTAACACAAATGTTCTCTTCTGGGCGTCCCTGACACAAAACCATTTTCAGTTAGGGGGGTCCGTGGCCAAATACATATAATTTTGAGGGTTGTTGACGCTTGACACGAAGACGTTTGAGAAAAAAAAATAATCTTCCAAACTTTTAATTATTTTTCTTATCACTGATATGGGCTAGGTCTAATTATTTGTTATTATATTTTGTCTTTCTTTGGTCCAGGCTCGGCCGTTCAGTCCGCCGGTGTCAGCCAGCCCCCCGCCCTTCGCCCCTTTGGCCCGGGCAGAGAGCTCCTCCTCCATCTCCTCCGTCACCTCGCACAGCGCTGCCTCCACGCCCACCTTAGGACTCGCCGTCTCCAACACAGGTGGACAATCATGCTGGGCGAGACCTTCTGCTACGAGTCCCCTAAACTGGTGGTTCTCAACCTGTGGGTCGGGGGTTTCCACCTGTTTTTTGACAGGTGATAATTTAAGGACTTTTAGTCCTTAAATTTCTTTTTTTCTTTTTTTTACTCTTCAAAATAATTTGGCGACCCCCGGGGGGTCGCGACCCACGGGTTGAGAACCCCTGCGGTAGGAGACTCAAATTCTAGGCGGGAACCACTTTTGATGTTTTAACCCTTCTGGACAGGAACCCCTTTTGTGGTTCTGTACAGTATAGTATTCAAAAATATATATATATGCTGCTATATAAATATTTGAAGTTTTTCAGACAACTTAGGGCAGGATTTAGAAGGCGTTTTTAGAATCGGCCTCAGTCCAAAATGGAATAATATAAGAAAGAAGTCAAAATCATTTGAAAATAGAAGATCTATAAGCTCACATCTGTGAAACCGAGTCAAACAAAATGGTATGCCTCCTACATTCCAAGTGCTTGTCAAGGTGGAGGGTCCCCAGTTCAAATGTGATTATTTTGGGAGGGGGGTGGGGGGGGGGGGGGGGGGGGGGGCACGGCCTGAAAAGGTTGAGAACTACATGCCCTAACCGGAAGTACCGGAGGTATCACCCAGGACAGTTACATTGATGCTTTAATACATTTTGGAAACATTTTGAAAGTAGGGACACAAGGTTGAACGAGCTCAAATGACCACCCAGGATGTTCCATATCCATGCCTGTTGTCCCCCCCATCCCTATGTGTGTGTCCATCCATACTGTGATGCGTCTTCTTCTCCGTGTCTCTCATTCTCCTGTGTTTCTCTTCTCCCCCTGTCTCCTCCTCTCATTCTCGTGTGTTTCTCTTCTCCCCTTGTCTCCTCCTCTCATTCTTCACCCCTCCTTCATTCTCCTCATAACCTTCAGAGGGCCCACAGCCCCTGGTGTGGTTTGATCATGGCAGGTTTTATTTAGCCTTCGAAGGTGAGTCAAGGCCAGCTGCCACTTCTTCCCTAGTAAACAACAGTGCATGGGCTGCCCTGTATGCTATACACTCCACTCCAGAGTTAAAGGGGGTTAACTTTACTGTATTTGTTGACGGGACACTGCATATTGATGAACAATACATATCAATGTAATGTGAATACATTGGATTTAGCAAAGATGCTCACAAAAAAATAAAACAAATAAAAACAAACAGAAAATAGAGTACATTATACAATGAAAAGCATGAATACTAAAACAGTTTTGGTTTTGTTTGTAAGCTTTTTTCTGTTAAAAGGCTAAAGCCAGGGTGTCACAGGAGAAATAATCCCCAATAGATAATGTATCAGCTACAATGTTATAGTGTTCCTGCTCCAATGAACAAACACGATAAAGCAATGATTGCTGTCAGAAAATGGAGCTATTTAACACGTACATCACTTAACCCCTTTAAAGTGGCACTTTAGCACTATAATGTTACAGTGTAGTCCTGTCTAGTGTGGTACTGTGGATGCAGAGATCCATTCAGCGAGTGTTCCATCCCATCCACTGTGCAAGTTGTGTCTCTATGCTGCATTCTAGTTATTTACTTGTAACTTGTAACCACACACAAGTACCTAACCCCAAACCCCTACTATGCACAGCTTTGTGTTGTGTGTGTGATTGTACCACGGAATGTGATTATTTGATTGGCCGAGCACGGAATGTGATGATGTATGATATTAAGAGCACCCTTCACTTCACATGAGTGTGATTATTTTATTCAAATGTGTTTCCTGCCCTTTTCAATTCCTGGCTCCCTATTAGCACCTGTGGTTGTTTGGAGTACCCTTCATGTTTATTCTTAGAAACATTGAGTTTAGCTTCTATTTGGTTGCGTTGGCTACCCCCTGACTCTGTTTGTAAAGCCTGATCATTTCACTCTGTGCTTAGAAGACCACAGAGCATTTTTTGACGTGTGTGTGTGTGTGTGTGTGTGTGTGTGTGTGTGTGTGTGTGTGTGTGTGTGTGTGTGTGTGTGTGTGTGTGTGTGCGTGTGCGCGTGCGTGCGTAGGATGTTCCAGGGGCCCCAGTCCACTCACCATGGGACCTCAGGACACTCTGCCAGTGGCTGCTGCCTTCACTGAGACCATCAACGCATATTTCAAAGGAGCCGATCCCAGCAAGTAAAGTCAACATATTCACACTAAAGGTCCTTTCAGATGGACAACAATTAACGCACCTAGTAATTCATTTTCAATGAGACCTGCGTTTTTTTTCTGTATGTGCGGAGAAGTCTAGGGTCGACAACGCAAGCTTAGTTACGTGAGTGTGGTCCTGTGAAATTGTCACGCGAGTGCTTGTTTAATGCACACGCCCGTGAGTGACTAGACCTGGATTCTGTTGAGCTTTTTTTTACGTACGTTGCAGTGATGTAAATAGGTTTTCAATGTAATGAGTCCCGGGATGCAGGGATGGTCTTTTAGATGAGTCCCAGGGACATTTTATGAGTCCCATGCACTTCAACGACGTTAGGAGTCATATTTTGCCATTTTTACAAATTGCAGCATTTAACTCCCATGTAATTTTATATGGTAATAATGTGGTTATATTCATGTAGAAAACAGAAGAAGAAATTATTATTATAACTAAAACTAGCAAAATAAAGTAGAATAAAAAACAGTACTGTACAGTAGTGCATCCCGTGGATGCAGAGGTCGTCGTTTTATTGCGTCCCTTAACTATAAACTGCGTTTTGGGATGCAAAATGCACCCTATTTTAATCTCTGACGTTGTCGCGCCCCTCCTGTTCAGACCTGGAGCAGACCTGTCGTTGATCCAGGTGACAATGTCTGCGTTAATCGATACCCGTCTGAAAGGAGATTAATATTGTCACTGTCAGGGGAAACCATATGTCCAAATCCTATTCAGGAAATGGAACCCAATGGATCAGTATTTAGTCACAAGCCCACAGACAGATTAACTACTTAAAACTATTTGGGGCAAGTGGATATATTTTAACCATTATAAGATAGTGAAAATAACAGATCTACAAGCTCACAATGCCTCACAATGGGACATGTTGTGAGCTTGTAGATCACCTATTTTCGCAGCTTTTTTCTATTATACCTTTAAATTATTTTGACTGCGCAAGGGGTTCTGGGTGCTACCGTTTTCTTTTTTATCACTTAGATTTTTATTAATTTTTTGAACAAACAATGAAAAAGAAAAAGAAATAAAATCGACAATGCGTATCAAACCTTGCTTATTACTTTACATATTCCTAGACATGTTCTATTGTTCCTCGTTCCCCCATGCCCTCACTGTTCATGACCAGGTCATTAAATATTGTCCATTTGGACCATTTGTGGGTACTACCGTTTTCATTAAACTTATGCTGCGTTTCTCCTTTTCCTCCCAGGTGTGTGGTGAAGATTACGGGGGAGATGGTGCTGTCCTTCCCTGCGGGCATAACCAGGCACTTTGCCAGTCACCCCACACAACCCATCCTCACGTTCTGCATCAGCAACTACAGCCAACTGGAGCAGGTCCTCCCAAACCCCCAACTGCTGTGCTGGTAGGAATAGCACGCACGCACGCACGCACGCACGCACGCACGCACGCACGCACGCACGCACGCATGCATGCACCAACACACACACACACACACACACACACACACACACACTGCTGAAACTTTTTTTCACTTATACCCTTGCGTCCCTGTTTTGTGCATGTCATTATACTATCGGTGAATATTTAGAATAGATATATACCTGTATATAATTTAGAAATCTAGAAGCAGATCTACAACCTCACAGCAAACTTGCAACCAGCAAAGAATGATTAAGCTCTACAGGCTCACTTGAAACTCTTTTCCACCGGGGTTGAACCGGTTCCGTTCTTTTTTCCCGCCTGGTTTTGAACCAAATTAATTATTATCAGATCCATAAACATTGGTTCAAAACTGGAACCAAAATAATTATACTTTATAGTCTTTCCCTGAAGTGAGAACCAAAGTTGGCGTGTCACTATTCAGGTTGGTTGGAAGCTGCAGATGTGATATAAACAATCATAAAAAATAAAGAACGTTTAGAAGAAAGTTCTTTTGGTGTTCTTTGGTTGTCTCTGTGTGAGATTGTAGATTGTCTATTAGTCTTAGTATATAGTTAACAGTTTGTGTATACACTATATACAGCCCATGTACAGTATGGATTTTTAATGTTCATTCACATGAAATTCAAGCATTCAAGCTCTCACACCCTGTGCACACACCCTAGCGATCTGACAACGGAAAATGTCGACACCAAGGAATTCTGGGTGAATATGCCGAACCTGATGAGCCATCTGAGGAGTGTGGCCGAGCAGAAGCCCCAGGCCACCTACTACAATGTTGATATGATTAAATATCAGGTGAACTGCAATATCCATCCATATATCTGTGTTGTCTCAGGCAAAATTCTTCTTCTACATTCTCTAATATTATGTAGACGTCTTGTAAATTAAGTAATGCAGATGTTTAACAATAATCTAACTCTTGAGAGCTAAACAAAAAACCAAACACACCCGCAAGGGTCCATTTGGTTTCATTTTACGTTGTCAAGAGTTAAAGATCTATCAGGGTCCATTTGGTTACCAACGCTCCATCATTTAGCTGGGGACCACCTGGAACCCCGTCAAGGACCACTGGCGGTACCCGTACTGGTTGAAAACCACTGCTTTAAAATGTACACTTGACTTGACCTTTATAATCAGAAATAAATCAAACGTGTGTAAAACCACACTAATGAATACATTATAGTTGTAATGTATTTGCATGTAAAATTACAGTAATGAATACATCATATTTTCAGCTAGTTTAAGTATTTGCATGCAAAACCATAGTAATGACTACATTGTATTTGTGCGAGTCCTAAGCATGTGTGTACTGTACTTCCTCCTCAGGTGTCAGCAGAGGGCATCCAGTCCACTCCTCTGAACCTGGCAGTGAGCTGGCGAGGTGACGAGACGTGCACAGATCTTAGGATAGACTACAAATACAACACAGAGGCCATGGCCTCCCCCGCACCTCTACACAACATCCACTTCCTGGTCCCTGTAGATGGGGGCGTGTCCAAACTCCAAGCCATGATCCCTCCCGCCACCTGGTAAGAAGAATGCCTTCATTAATCTGGAATTGAACCAAATCGCAGTTTGTTCGCAACAGTCTCTAAGGCATTGCATTTGACTAATACAATAACCATAAAATGTCAAAAATGTCATGGAAAACTACAATATATAAACAGTATTCTGGTGCTGTGCAGAATCTCAGGCCGACAAATCAACTTGCATGTTAGAGAAAGAATATTGGTTGATCCAAAATATATTTTCTTGGTCTTATGCAGCTCTACTCAACAATTTTTACCCTAATTTCCAATAACTAAATGGGGGAGCTTCCATAGCGGAGTGGGTACAGAATAATTGTAATCAGAACGTCACTGGTTTGACACTATGCGTCCCTGAGCAAGGCACTTAACCCCTAACAGCTCTCCACCGAGTGCTCATCTGAGCAAGCCATCTGCTGGGTGAATGTAGAAAAGTAGTTTCCCCTCCTCCCAGGATGATGCAATAAAAGTGTCTTGGTGTAATATGTTCTTTTCGCATGAAGGAACCCTGAACAGCAGACAATGCTGTGGAAGATACAGAGCCTGTCTCAGAGGTCTGACAATGGAGGTAGGCCTACATCTCTCATTTTTAAATAATACCTGTCCCTCCCTTATTTTGGTCGAGACACCTTAATGTCTCAGAAACAGCCAGTTGATGCAGCAGGATATAGAGTAAATGGCACACAGACACAGCTCAGAATGTAATAAATTGAGATCTGGTTCCCAAATCTTTTAGCTCGAGACCCAAAATGTTTTGTAGTAAACGAAAATAATATAGATATTTACTCGTGACCCATAAAAATGGGTGTGGGTCCCGGACCCAGTGTTTGGGAATGGGAGCACATGTTGTATTAACAAGTCTAGCGACAGATTAGTATTTTTCTTAGTAATTTATCATCTTCCCAGTTTAACGGATCTTCCCAGTTTAACGGATTATGAGAACAGACAAGACAGTAGAAAGAGCTGATGTACAGTATGCATAATGGTTGATTGAACTGTGGTGGTTGTTCAGCTCAGCACTGTGCTCATGTGTTCTGCCTCCTGCAGGGGTAGGGGCTCTGCTGGGCCGCTTCCAGTTGACAGAGGGTCCCAGTAGGCCTTCCCAGCTGGCGGTTCAGTTCACCAGTGAGGGGACCACTCTGTCAGGCTGTGACATCCAGCTGGTGGGCACTGGCTACAGGCTGTCACTGGTGAAGAAAAGATTCACTGCAGGTGAGTTTGAGTAGGATTGATGTCTGACCGCTACAGTATTTCACCTCATACAAGAGGTTCTCAATTTTTTATTTAATTTCAAGGACCCCCCCAGTTTGTTATGCATTAGGCCAGGGTTCCCCAATAGGCGCCTGCGGGCCATTTTTTTTGAGGGGGTCCCAGATATAAATGGCATTAAATGGGGGTCAGTAGCCTATGCATGTCAAACTGGGCATCCTTTTCAAATGGGGTCTTGCCCTGAAAATTAATTTTCATGGGAAGACCTCGACCTTGTGCGTGCGGACTCGGCCCCCAGCCTGGTACCCTAGTCAAAATATGGCCCTTGAGGAAAAATAATTGGGGAACCCTGCATTAGGCCATGGACGCCCATTTCTCTGAGTGTACAAATGTACACGCAGGTGTCCATTTGGTTCCATATGTACACTCCCTGAGTTACAGAACTTTAAGGGTCCATTTTAGCCTGACACTCTGCCTTTCATTTCGTTATACTTTATTCTGAATCGCCAGAACATATTGTTTTCAATGGGCGTGGCTAGCGATTCAGGGGCTGGAGCCAGGCTAGGTCCATTTGGTTCCTAGCTGTAAATAATTTATTTGGGGACCCCCTGGAGCCCTCTCAAGGACCCCAGGGAAACCCCAGACCCTACTTTGAGAACCTCCTTATACTATGCATCGAGGCTCAGAGCTATACTCATGATGTAATAATAACTTCATCATAATGTAAGGAGCAATGTCATGAAAATCATTGTAATGTTATAGCGATAGTGGTAACTAACAATATATTTAGCGTATATCAATTACTGCCGAAAACACATCACTTCATGTGTTAGGGTTGAGGTTTATGTGTTGTCGTCTATTACTTCCTAAACAGATTACTGTCTTTATCTCTTGTTTGTGATTCACCCCTATAGGTAAATATTTGGCTGACAATTAGTGACCAACGCTGTTATGAACCAAATGAATGAAACCAGGAGAATCATTGGCGTTTGACTGTCTGAAGAGAAGACTATGGACCCATCCCGTGTCTACCAGTGTTGAAGACTGTAGGCACTTTTCCACTGCATGGTACCGGCTCAACTTGACCCGCTTACTTTTCCACTACAAATAGGACCCCATCAATGCAGCTGCTCTGTTTCATCTGTACAGTCCAACAAAGTCTGTTTCTGGTAACATTAGGTCAGAAGCAGTTGCTCAATATTGATTCATTTCACATTTACAACGACTAGTTTAAAGTTAGTTACAAGTATTCAGTTAACAGTACTCAGGGGGGGGGAGTCCCTTGTGATGTAATGACAGTAGTAATGATTCTCTCTGACCAATCAGTAGTAGTATGCAGTATTTTCTCATCACCTTTTGGTATCACCTGATCACGCTTGGAACCTCCACAGAGGTGATAAAAACATACCAGGTACCAGATTCTAGGTGATACTTTTAACAAAATAGGCAAGTCGAGCCAGTACATTGCGTGGAAAAGGCCATATGTGGACCGTTCCTGTTTCTAGAGCTGACTACTCATTGACATATACCTGCATAACTTTAACTTGAGTTGCAAGGGTTTCATGCTGGAAGAGGTGAGGTCAGGATGTGAACTCATACCATTCAAACACGCACGCACGCACGCACGCACGCACGCACGCACACACACACACCAGGGTATTGTTTGCCTTGATCACATGTGACATAAGTTACACTGCCACCCCAAGTATACTTTTCTGTGGCATAGATCTAATCTTTTATTGCTCCCCGAGTAGGAAGTTAAATCATTTTTCTGCTCAGACAGCAATGGAATATTCAGGACCCATGTAAACAAACTTCAATAGATAGTAGTACAGTACTATGAAAATTCATCCTGACTTAACAAACTCGTCTCAGATTAGCACTCTTCCACTAAATAACTTGCATGTCACATGTGTTTAAAAGCAGTCAACTTTATGGGACAGGGCAAATAGAGCCAAAGTGAAAGAGTTGCCTTTGACTAATATGGCCATTGAGCCTGAACTTTGTCAGAGGTCATTGTCAGGATTAGCATTATGGACATAGCAGAGTAAGGAAATTCAATGTCTATCAAGCACTATTACACGTCCCTCTCGTTTATGTTCTTGTTTTTTTCCACCATGTGGAGTAAATAGGTGTTTTATCATTTTCTAATAGCAATATTTAAAAACTAAGTGTAAAAATTGTACATACAAATATGTTTCAAATATCTCTTTGGACTTGTCTGTGATTGTCTGTTAATTTATTGATGCTAACTCCCATAATGCATTAGGTTTTAAAATCATTCAAATTTCAGTTCATCCCGTTTATTATTTCAGTGTGGATTTCTCAACCCAAAAAAAAAAAGAAAGAAAATCTAACCAGCCGTGGTAAATAACAACATAATGAACCGCATGAAATCTCCATTAGTCTCATTTTTCCCAGTACAATGCAAATGTTATCATTTGGAAATGTTCATGCATTATTGCATTCAGACCTTCACTTTTATGTTGACTCACTGTTGTGCTGTTGTCGCACCTTCACTGGTGAAATCATTGTCCGTCCATAACTTTGGCATGCATTCATTTGTTTTGCAACTCTGTAATACTGTATACGTAGCAGTTTGACAGCCTGTGTTTGAAATCCACACATCCCACCTCACCTTGGAGTCACACCATCCCATGGAGGCATCAGTTAGGCTTTGTTCAGACCGCAGGCAAATCCCAGTCGTTTCTCAAATCTGATCTTTAGGACTGACTGTCCACACATTTGCAAGTGATCAGATCATATTTGCAGGTGATCAGATTAGATTTGTGTATTCAGACATTGTCGAGCTATCTGCATTGGTTGCTGTGGTAATGATGTTACAACACAAGTGTGAATATTAATTCTTAATTTATGCTCCATCGTACAATGGTGCCGCTGGCCAAATATAAGCAGATATACAGTACAAGCTCACACAGTTTTAGAAATCAGATTTGAATTCCGTTTCAAACCACCTGGGAATCTGATTAGCATAAATCTGTTTTCATACGGTTTTTCACTGTTCAGACTTGATAAAACCAATCTGATTCCAATCTGTATGGCCAACAATTGGATTTGGGCTGCCAGTCTGAACATAGCCTTATGTCAACCATTATCACTTTTGTGTGATATCATATCAGTAATACTTGATATGTGTGAGCATTGCATTTTATACAATGCACTATATATAAATATAGTGTTGACTTGACTCACTGTTTGGTCCTGGTTGCAACATTTTATTTTAAAAGCCTTACTGATGTTTGAAATAAAATAATTTAAGAAAAATACAAAACGGTTCTTCAGTCGAGTAGAAGCTGTAGCTCAAAGTGTTTCTGTTGATGATGCTTATGGGTTTGTTTGTTTTATTTATTTTGCCTTATGTGTTGTTTGCATATTTCAAGCAATATTAGATACTTTGTGTACGTTTATTTTTTCTATAAAAATAACTTCTGTATTCTATTCACTGCATAAAGGACACAGAATATGCAAACATTTCATGTAAATTTCCCATCCAAAGATTTTGAGAGTAAATATATAAAAAAGTCAATATAATGTGTTTTACTTGGTAATAAAGAAGGAGAAATATTGGACATGCATCTCTCTTTTTGTGTAAAGATTTACAGGTTATAGGATAATAGCTATTTCAACTGATTGATTGAGTGATTGGTTGATTTATTTAAATTTAAGTGAAATTGCGGAAGTGAAGGCTACACTATAAAATTGAACCATGGGTGAAAATGTAACTTTTCTTTAAACAAAAACATGTTCCCTTTAAAATGAATAAAATTGTCCCTGATGTTAGAAAAACAGGACAGATAATCATCCAGAATATAAAAACATTAATAGCCTAGTAAGCCTACTGGAGTTTGATGCCTGAGTTGAGAGATTATGAGACAGGAAAATGGCACATCTGGTGCCGACGGATAAACTAGGGACCTTTTCGAGAGAGTGTGGTCGAAGTTGTGTCTAGATCCCATAGTCTGGAGAGAGAGAGTCAATCGTTGTCAGGGCAACTGCCGACGTGAGGAAGTGATCATGGTCCCTATGGATCAAGGGGCCGGCCGGCCACAGAAGAGCGTCAACGATTGCTCAGCTAGACAACGCCAACAGCAGTAATGCTTTTATCCTTCCCAGCTATAGGATTCTAAATTAACGCTGGCATAGTAGCCTAATAAACTCCTCCCTATAAATTGACGTAGCTTCTGTTGTTGCTAGGACTACACAATGCTCTGAATGGCTACAAAATAGCTTATCTCTCGTTTCATTCATGAGATCCTGAAATCGGTAAGAAGATCGTCTAACTTTGTATTATTATTATGAAGGAATCTAATTGTATGAGTCATTCCTTTCACAACAATCTAACTTTATCATTAGAAGCACAGCACAACCAAAATACGTTTTTATAAGATTTATTCCTTTTCGATATGGTTTATTTAAAATGTAATTTATTTTAAAGCATTTCTTCAGTAACATTGATCAGGACTTTGTTATTATGTAGAATATGCTTTATGCAGTATATTTGCTAATAATGATAGCCTATAATGATGCTTGTTGTTTAAACTTTAAATAGGGCTGACCATGGGGTCCACCGTCCAAATGAACCCTTGTGGGTCTGCATATAGCCGTACAAATAAATGTAGGCTACATTTTTATACACTGTCAGAGTTAAATTAAAACTGAGGATTTTGCTATTTGGTATGGGGTCCTAGAAGCCTGGCTCCAGCCCCTGATCACTAACCATGCCCATTAAAAAATGCTATAATGAAGTGAAACACATTATGTGGCCTAATGTAGCCTATATCAAACTGGGGGTCCTTGAAATAAAAAGCGGTTGAGAATCGCTGGTTTAAAGTGATCTGTCATCCTGTGGCTGTGACATCAGGAGTGAGCCAGGCAATCCAATCATGTCTGATTTGAGTAAGGAGAAAGTTCGTCTTCTTCTGAAGAAGAGAGGCAGTGTCTCTTCCCTCGGAAGCCATGAAGTCAGAGCTAAGGAAACTGTGGCCAAGACAAAGGAGTGAGTACAAGATCCACTCTTTTAAACATGTATAGTCTATAGGCTTTCCGAAAGAGTTTGATCGGTAGATGGAACATATGCTATTTAGAACCTTCAACCTAACCAACCCCATCATAAATCTCTATAGGTATTACTCCATTGTCAACACATATTACACAGTAAATACAGTTCACACTAATTTGATACTTTTTGGTATAACATGGCCAGGGATTGAACCCTGACCTCCCAGTCTCAGGGTAGATACTCTAACCACAAGGCCACTGAGCTGGCATGTGCACTGTAGCAAAGACCACCACCAAATACTAACAACAACAACAACAACAACAACAACAAGACACATTATCATTGCTACCAACCAGACTGATAGTTAGCTACACCCTGGAGTCTGGACCTCAACAAACAACCTGCTAGTAATAATATGCTGATTATGATGAGGTAACTAATGTATTACTCCTCTGCTTTTCAGCTCTATAAGCACTGTTTCTTACATCGATGAGCCGGGTCACCATGATGATAACACTCGGCCTGCCGTGCAAATGGAGAACACCTACCACATGGGTAAGCATCCTAGGTAGGGTCAGCTTATGGTCTGTATCAGTCGAGAACGGGTGTCATCTGTATGAAAAACACCAAGATGACATTAACAATCATTGCAATTACACAGTAAATAGGCCTAACAGACAACTGTCTTTCTCATTTTGAAAAGGACCCTCTAAACGTTTCCCTGTCCTTCTGGTCAATGACATACTGAAGGATGTGCTCACCAGCTACTTACAAGAGGAGAAGTATGAAGCAGAGTTGTGTCGCCAGATGACAAAGACAATATCTGAGGTAAAACAGAAAGGAATGGGTTTTTCAAAAGCGATTAAGTGATAATATATAGCTTATCTCCCATGAGTCCATGTTGAAGGAATATCTAAATTCCACAATGCGCATGTACAGGTGTACTATACACACTATACTCTGATCTCGCACTTGTCATTTGCTCTGGATAAGAGCATCTGCTGAATGCCTAAATTGTAAAATGTAATCGTCTTAAATGTAATTTGTGGAAGCATGCAGTGACCCTGTCAAACAAGCTGTAATGAAATCTGTTTCTTTCAATTCCACAAGGTGATAAAGGCCCGTGTGAAGGACCTAATGATTCCTCGCTACAAGATAATTGTTCTGATTAACATCGGCCAGCTCTGCAATCAGAACATGCGCTTTGGAAGTCGCTGCCTGTGGGACGCGTCCAACGACACTTTTACCTCACACACCTTCAAGAACAGCTCCCTCTTTGCTGTGGCAAACGTCTATGCTGTTTATTTTGAGTGAGTAGATCAGTGGAATGATCACCGGGACTTGAGGCCCTGTCTGTATGTCCCAAAAGGTTTGGGAACCCCTGCACTAGTGATGACAACTGCCAGGAACTGCGTTACTCTAGTCTCATATCCGCATTATGAAAATAATCTGTAAGCAAGTAGCCATGAGGAGGATCTAATTATGCATGGCTGGAGTTTGTGATTTTATATTTGTGGCAGCGGTGGCCGAACGGATAGCGGCGCGGTCTTGATACCGGAAGGTTCCTAGTTCGAATCAGCCGTCCGACACGCTAAAATTACCACCGCTGAAGTGCCCTTGAACAAGGCATTGAACCACTACGATGAAATGTGTTCTATGAGCAGGCCCTGGCTGGAAACAAGTTCTTGAGCTTAGCCCAGATACCCTGGGTAAATATAGATTTCATTTCATATATTCTGCCAGGCCAAAGGCGTGGCAGAATATGTTTTCGCCCCTGTCCGTCCGTCCCTGTGCAGCCAATCTCCGGCACCAAATAACCGATCAGCATGAAACTGTGCATGCACACTCCCTGGAGTGAAAACCTCTGCCCCAAATCTTTCACATCGGCCTGTCATAGTGCCACCAGGAGGGCGACTTTTGAAAAACATTTTTTTTTAATATTACTCCTACAGATTTTGTCACGTAAATCAGTAGGCTACATATTAACTCTATATTCATGTGATCAAGATGGATCTGTCAGATTTTTCATATTCCATCCTGAGTTTGCAGGAGTGGCACATTTTGAACAAAATGCCTCAAATCATGAATGTATAAGTACGTATTATCTGATTGCATAAGTCAGATATTTCAGATCCCATTCCAATTGGCTAAGACTGCCTTCCTGGCGGAGACCTCTGCTCCGAGGAGCATACTTTTCTAGTCTTGCATATCAAGTTAGTTGGTGATCTCAATTAAAGAGCAAACAAGCATGATACCATGACACCCGACATAGTTGAAGAAGATAATGTCTGTCTACTTCTGAAGTAGATTCTCCTGTCATTTCGTATCAGCACATTATGTTTTTACTGCACTGTTTTACAATCTCAGATGAAAAAATATACTATATATACAGTATAGTATGTGTCTAACTACCTAACTCCACATTAAACTTTAATTGATATTATACTTTGTTCTTTTGGAGTCTTTTTTTAAATGAGTTATTGTGCTTGTGTGAATTCTTGTGCTTTATAGCTACATAATAGCCTACCGTAAATTGGCTCGATCCTACCAGCACAAAAGTACTTTTTATACTTTGTCCTTTGCCGCTGTTTCCATTTGTCTATGATGTATTCATCATATTTATCATCTATCAGGTGTCTGCAATAATTACACACCTGTTATTCAACTAGGCCTATGCTTGACTAGAATGACTGCACACAGCATATTTTGTGCTAGGATGAGTGTAGTCAGCAGTCAGAAGTACTGTGTCAAGTAAAAATTGACATTTCTGGCCTGGGTGATAATCTCTTTCTCTTATCACCAGTCAGTCACCTGACCCAGAGCCTTAGACCAGACCTGACCTAGATAGCGTTGACCCGGCCTTCCTCCGGGCTATGGGATCTTTATGTTTCATTTTTATTCCTTCCTGGTGCTGCGGGCGCGGTGGGCGGGGCCAGTCTCAGCCGGGGACTCGCTGACCCGCCGCATGACCCCCGCAGGATTGCAAACATGGCGGAGGTAGGAAAGTGTAATAAATATTCTGGGGGGGAAAAAAATAAATAAAACATATTTCGTACTGTAACGCCGTTCAGCTGAATGTATTAATTCAGGGATTCGGGTTTTTATTTTCTCT
Organism: Electrona antarctica; assembly: GCF_951216825.1. Classification (NCBI taxonomy): domain Eukaryota; kingdom Metazoa; phylum Chordata; class Actinopteri; order Myctophiformes; family Myctophidae; genus Electrona; species Electrona antarctica. Next base: position 16,155,764 of record NC_136800.1, on the reverse strand, counting down.
CCAGGCGAGCTGGAGAGATTTTTAAGTGTTGTGCGATTGCATTTTCTGACGTGAGACACTTATATAATTTCGTAAGCGCAATTGTTTTGTAAACTTCGGGTTTAGCAAAGCAACGCTAGCCTGCTAGCATGCGCGCGAGTGATTTGTCACGTATTATTATTGGTAGATATTAGTAACAATAATTAATACACGTGTCGTGTGTGTGTGTGGCGTCGATTTGTACGTACGAACATTTTATATATATTTTCCCTCCGCAGTTTGATAAATATTTACAGCTGCGTTTAAGTAGCTAGCCTAGCTTTAACGCATTAGCTCATAATCGATGTTGCTGACCAGAAATAACAGACCTACAAGCTCACAGCGCGTCACGATGTGACGGCGTTGTGAGCTTGTAGATCTGCTCCTTTTTGCCAGCGACACCGTTGTACGAGGGAGTGTAAATGTCCTGGGAAACTAACATCAGCCCTGCGGCCACAAGTTCAGGCGCGCTTTTCTTTTCTGTGAAAATAAATACCCACAAATGTATTTATAAGAATATTATACACCTTCACTTTAACAAACAGGAACGGTGTCAAGTCAACTCAGCAGTCACTATAAAAATGTATTATCTTAGATTTGTTAATATAAATTGTACACTACATATAGCCTATATCAATTGATATTTATATATATAATATACATTATGTGTGAACTCAGTCAGACCAAGTGCAGATGGCTTCAAACTTTATTTATTGAATATAATTATTTATTGGTATCTTTCTTAGTTGTTCCTGCTGTACCTATCCTGGATTTCATGCTTAATGCTGTTGCCGCTACAACACCTGAATTTCCTCATTGGAAACAGTTTATCTAATCTATTTTATCTTTTGTTCCAGCCCTCCTTTGGGAGTTCGAGCCCAGGTAAGTTACACTATATATATATATATATATATATATATATATATATATTTGTTTTTCTATTGAAATGCAATAATGCATCCTTCAGGATTACATAGCCGCAATTTGCAACTCTATATTTTTTTTACAATGGGATGAATCTAGAGTTGCAATACCCTCCATTGACTCCCCACTCATCATATTGCGTTTGCGATCTGCTGGTCTTAAACGACGTTAAACTCACCAACATTGCAGCTGTAGTCCAAGCTTGAATTATCCTCTTTCAATCTGCCGAGCTTGTTTTTCATAAAAATCCACCGTAGACATGTTATGAGCTACTTTCTGTCCAAAATATTCCACAAGTGATATTCCTGCCGTAATATTCAACCTGCCGTAAAACAAGACGTGTGGGAGAGCGCTTGTTTAATAGAAGGCCGTGCGTGACGGGGCGTCGCGCTGCGTCGGCCTCTTCTTTGGGTGTCTTACCTGCGCAGGTAAGATTCTATTAAACAAGCGCTCTCCCACACGTCTTGTTTTACGGCAGGTTGAATATTACGGCAGGAATATCACTTGTGGAATATTTTGGACAGAAAGTAGCTCATAACATGTCTACGGTGGATTTTTATGAAAAACAAGCTCGGCAGATTGAAAGAGGATAATTCAAGCTTGGACTACAGCTGCAATGTTGGTGCAGATCGCAGATCGCAAACGCAATATGATGAGTGGGGAGTCAATGGAGGGTATTGCAACTCTAGATTCATCCCATTGTAAAAAAATGTAGAGTTGCAAATTGCGGCTAAGGATTACAGTGATCGGTGCGAGCCTTGATGCCTAATAATTGTTTTTATTTAACATTTTCTTTGTCAATGATGCTCACGTTCAAAAAATATTTTCTGTTGTAATGCCTTGTAACATTATTCTGTCCTAATGAATGTACTTGTTCTGTTTTATTTTCCAGGGGGTTCAGCAGCTTCCGTTGACCACGAGTTCGACCCGTCGGCAGAGATGCTCGTCCATGACTTCGATGACGAACGCACTCTAGAGGAAGAGGAACAAATGGAGGCGGCTGATGACACCAATGTCAACGAGATCGAAGACCTGGCGAGGGTAAGTTCCAGGACTAATCTGTTGTTGTCTTTAATATAAACTTTAGTTTTTGTTTCTTACATTGTTAACCACATCAGCCCTGCTGTCCCTATTTTGAGCATGTCAAAAAAAAGGTGAATAAAAGAAAGAAAAGGCAAACATTTTGTTTATAAATAGTGAAAATAGCCGATCTATAAGCTTGACTGTTTTCATGCAACACTGTTGGGCTGCAAAGTGTATCTAGTTTTTTATTAATTCTCTCTTTTATAATAACCACCATATTCTTCTCACTAATCCTGAATTCAAGATTCAAAGCATGTGGCCATAGTATTTATTTAGTTTTATATCGAACTTCCAGGTAAAGTGCTCTCCAAATAAAGTAGTATATATACTATATATACATAATATTTGCATAATGTTAAATTGAAAGCACCTTGACCTACATTATGTGATGTAAAAGTACAATGTATTAAATAAAGTAACTATTACTGCTAGTTAGGGATGTAAATACTGACACAAATACAAAATGTGTTTTAACCCAAACCGTAATGAGTCCTGAATTGATCTAAATGTATCATAAAATGTACCAGTTCACTGAAGCTTTGCAGTTAATACATTCTACTTGGGATGCACACGCAGATTAGACACACCAACGGACTGACATGCGGAAACAACGGTCGGACATGCTGTCGGACATGCGCTGCTCCGTGCTTGCGGTTAGGTTAGGGTTTGTGGTAGGTTGTCGGTCTAATGACTGTCGGACCAATATTTAATTTATAATATCTAATGTCTAATTTATATTTGGTTGCGTTCTGGATGTGTCACACACTGAAAATAGCATTTTTTTGGAAGAGGCTTTTTGTGTGTGTTTCTTTTTTTTTACGATAGCACAGTGAAGAGTGGCAGGAAACGGGAGAGAGCTGGGAAGAGATACACAGCCAATTAGTGGTGGATATTGCTTGCAATCTCACGATAGATATGTATCACAATACAGAGGCCACGATACGATATATATATAGATATTTTGATATATATCGATTATACGTTTATTCAAAATAATGACCATGTTGCACAAATACAATATAACACTTTTAGGCCCACAGAGATCATTAAATTAAAATAAAATGTCCAAACATCCTAACAAGGGGTCTGGGAAGGGAGTGCATTGAAACTTGCAGGGGGGCTTTGATAACGTTAAACAGAGGTATGTTTGTCAACACTGCGTCACCCGATAATTCATGACGTTTATTGCTATATCGATACAGCAGCCTCTCGATCGATTCACCTATCGTCCGGATTTTCGATCGTTATATTGCCATATCGATTAATTGAATCGAACCTGGGACACGCTGTCAAGGCATTAGAGCCTATGTGGTGTGCACTTTAACCACTAGGCTATTGGCGCCACCCCAAAAATAGCAGATTTAATGTGTTGTGAGATTGAGCTGCTATTTCTGCCAGATCACATTTCTGATGCTATTTTTGGTGAGTAACGCCTGCAAAGATCAGACCAGAGTTGTATATCATCACTGTCAGGTGGAAACCTCATATGTACAAAATCGTTGACATGACACTGTTTGAGAGGAGGTGTTTGCTGTAAGGTAACCCGTCCCCAGCAAACATTCACTCAACACAACATAAATTATACAGTGCATTGCAGCCTAATATCTATATGCTATACGCTAGGGATGCTCCGATCAGGTTTTATGGGACCGGTCCCGATCACCGATTGTTTTTATCATGATCCGCCAATACCGATCTTGTGCATAAGGGGAAAATTTGAATATTTCCAAAATTATTATATGTCAAAACTGTTCCTGTGTGTGTGGGGAGGAAGGGGAGAATGTTTAGGCCTGTCACAAAGATGCAAAATGATATCATACTTTATATCTGACTTTTATACCACTTAAATGGTATAAAAGATCGGTTTCTCCAGATAGGGTAAATTGCCAATCACTGATCGAGTCAGTTGGAGTGAATATCGGCCGATCGGTGGCAGATTGATCAGAGCATCTCTACTATACGCAGCATTTTGCTACTCGTCATAAGCACCCGCGTAATTAATTTATAGGACGATTATAACTGTGATTAGCACCAAATGTGTTAACTGTTCTACTGCATAACCCGCGTTCCCCGCTATTTAATCCAATATTCTACGCTGCCGAGATTGTTTTATTACCTTTAGAGCATACGCCGAAGTATTTGCAGCTTTCAACCACGAAAAATAGTCCAATGGTTTGTTGTTGATCAGACGAGCCAGCGGCCATGACAATGCACAGCATGTTGTAGTCTAAACAAACGCCCCGTTCACATGCATTGGGCTCAGTTTCCCAGAAGCCCTAGCAGCCCAGAGGATGACTTGATTTCCGGTTTCGTCATCATAACGCGACGGCCTCATCACCAGGTCCGGGACAAATCCGCTGTTTCTTTTTAATTATTTTAAAACGGCGAATTAAACGCATTAAACAAATAGCGGGTTTAGCGTATTACGCGTGGTGGAACCCTGGATTAAACAATTAGCCGCCGTCAAAGTGTTAAACTAATGTTAATAATGTCCATTTGTGTTTGTTGGATAGGAGGGAGAGATGCCCATTCATGAGTTGTTGAGCCTGTACGGCTACGGGGGTGGTTCACCTGCGGAGGAGGACGAAGAGGAAGAGGAGGAGCCTGAGGAGGAGGAAGAGGATGAGGAGGAAGAAGAGGAGGAGGATGACATGGACAATGACATTGACGACAGCAGCAGGAGCACAGGCGAGCTGAAACGAAACAAGGTCTGCATCCCACACAGATTCTAAAAAGAGACTGAATTTGGGCACTTGTGTGACACAAGGGCAAAGTTCCTGCCCACCACTTGAAAAAATCTTTTCAGAATTTCAATTTAAAAAAAGGAAAAAATTATTTAGGATTCCAACAAAAAAGCAAAAGCAAAAATAGCACATCTACAAGCTCAAAACACATCGCACTGCGACACATTTTGAGATTGTAGATCTGTTATTTGTGCTACTTTTTGTTTTGTTGAGGTTTCTTCCCAGCAGAATATGCAGTGTGGCCCTCTGGAGTGAGTGTGGAAATATAGTGGCCCTCTCTATCATCAAAGTTGCCCACTCCTGTGTTACATCCTCCAGGTGAAACTCCTTGCTGGAACTGGAACGTGAAAAGAGGCATCCTTGATGTCATGCATATCAGAGGATATGTTGTTGCCCGTGTTATTTATAGGAGTTGGCAGTGATTGGACTAGAATACCAAGGAAACGGCATAATTACTAAATTGAAGGAAAAGGGGACAGAGTGATGGTTGCTTATCAATGTCATGAGAATAATTTGTGTTAAGTTATTGTTTTTACCACTTGTGAATGACTATACGCCATTAGTTTAAGGAGTTTGGTTAATTGATCATGTGTGTTTGTGTGCTCAGGCTGAAGGAGTGACTATATCTTCGGGACAAGGGGACGAAGCCCAGACAACCAGTGAAGTTCGCACACGCTCAGTCCGGTCCCTTGGAACAGTAGACTTGATTCGTCCTCATAAACTCAGATACTTTGAAAGTATGAACCAGGGTCTTTTTTTTACAATGAATTATTTTTCTTGATGTCTTCACAAGCAGCTAGCCAAGTAAATCATCTGTAGTGATTTGGGAAACTGCACATCACATGTTGACAGTGGAGGACATTTATGGGAATATGCCCCATTTAATGAAATATATGGCCAATGTGTGTAATGGGGGGAGGCTGTGGTTTAAGGATAAGATATTACCCTCGGCTAATAAGGTTAAATACATTTAAGCAGAACATAATTGGGCGCCATTCTTCCTCCCATCCCTTTGATTTAGTGGCATTTTTCTCCATTATAACCGATGCCGTTTTCAGGTAACAATGATGCAGAGGAAGAGTCAGAAGAGGATGAAGACTATGTCCCATCTGAAGACTGGAAAAAGGTATGTGAAACTACCCATAAGCCTCATCTTTTCACGATTGTGAAGTTCACAGGAATGGGTTTTGGGCTCCCTTCTCACTGACACGTACAACAAATCTCGGGTTGCTGGGTTGTTTGTTGTTGATTCTTTATTTCCACTTTGAAAATGCACTGTAAATTAAGTGGCGTGGCCAAAGAATTTCCCCCATAAAATTGGGTTGTGGTGTAAAAAGAGAATCCCTGATCTATACTTTAGAATTCAATGTATGGGAGCAGACTTTGTGTGATCTCACTGGTCCTAATTGCCTGCTTTATGATCTTTGTAGAAAATGTTTAAGACACCCTTCCTCTTCTCATGGTCGAAGTCCAAAGCTGTTTTGTTTTTGTTCCCCTCAGCAATATTGTAAATACTTTCGTTTCTTGGTTGTTGGTTTTTTTTGTCTTTGTCTTTTTCTTTTTCTGCCCACTCGTTCTTCTTTTTCTCCTTCTGAAATGTACACTCTGAAGTGATATTGCCCTTTGCCCCTGTTAAGTGTTGACTTGATGCCATATGTAGTCCTTCTGAAGAAAGCAATGATTTTGCAGAGACATTGGAGATGGAGTCACTTGGAGGGGGAGGGAGGGAAGAGGGGTGAAATAAAATTCCTGGGAATTGCACTTGTGTCCTATGTATACATAGAAATGCTCTCTATACTGTACTGCCTTTTCCAAATAGTATGTATGCCCATTGTGGTGTTTTAGAATATATGTTTCTCATATCATGTCCCAGTTTCTACACAGACTAACCTGTGTGTTCAAATCTCTACAGGAGATCATGGTTGGGTCCATGTATCAGGCAGAAACCCCCGTGGGCTTGAGTAAATATAAGGACAATGAAAAAGGTACGTTGATTCTGATCTCACTGTAATGCTGCTGTACAAAGTAGAGGTGAAATCCAACTGCAATCCATGGTCACTCTAAACTAAGCATAAAGGACAATTTATGCCTTGCGTGACAAGTGTAGTCCGATCACTTAATCACTTAATGTGATTTGTTGGAAAGATGAAGTATGCTAATTTTACAACAGAGATGCATGAGACCATATTCACTTCCTTCTTAAAGTTTTCTGACAATGTTATTTGTTCTGATTGCTCAGAACCAAAACAAAAGTATAAAGTCACCTCAGTAGTCCGTCATATGACTGTGTTGCGTTATTGCCAATGAGTGATACTGTTGTGTGACAGAATATATATCAGGCTTAAATACTTCTTATTCCCTAATCCCTATATACTTACAATGAACTTGTACAATGAACCAAGATAGGGACGCCAGGTGGAAAGTAGTGAATTAAAACCCAGCAACACTGGAATGATGCATAGTTGGTATGATGAGCAAAAGGGCTGAGGTCTGTCCTTTGTATTTCTTCAACTAGTCTATGAAAATGATGACCAGTTGTTATGGGACCCTGAGTGTCTGCCTGAGGGCAAGGTGGTGGAGTTCTTGACGGAGGCATCGAGGCGGACCGGAGAGGAGAAGGGTGTGGATGCGATCCCAGAGGGATCGCACATCAAAGACAATGAACAGGTGAGACGTTCAGACTAGGGTGGCATTTTCGAATAATCCCTACTTGCTTCTAGTCAAGAGATCTACCAAGCATCCATTCCCACTCAAATATTTTTTACGTCGATCAGCTGCTCATAATGCACCACGCGCTACTGAATGTAACCCAACACAGTTGGTGTGCCGGTGTCGTGCGCACTGCTGCGCAGACCGCAAATAGCAGATCTGCAAGCTCACAGTGTGTCACGAATGCTACGCGCTGTGAGCTTGTATATCTGATATTTACTGCACGCAACACCAGTGCGCAACTAAGTCTGTTGTGATGATTAGATTTCCCCCTGCTATTCTGATTTAAAAGTAGCACAGATTTAATTTACCACTGAAGTTATGGAAGTTTCTCTATGGATCATGGCAGCGTCCAAAAGATGAAATCACAGGAATAATGGAAGTCACTGGAGCTCTAAATCGAAAGTTGATTACACCACGCAACAGGTATAGGATGGAATTATTTTTTTGACAGGGAAGGCAGCCTTAATTGACAATAAAAGTGCTTACGTTTGATTCTCTTGCATTAAATTAGACAGTGGAACACCTATGTTTGTCAATCAGAGATTTGAGAGGATTTATTTGTCTCTCACAAAAGTTACCCATACAGGCGTGCCGATGCAAACACTTCGGGGCGGTGTTTCATCTCAACTTTTCTGGACTGTGCTGTCAAAGGAAGTCGCGTCCGAGCCTCCTTTAAGTTTCACTACCAATGATTATTGCTCAATTGGACCGGCTGCTACCACACAGGAATTCACACCACAGCAATTCACACCACAGTGGAAAAACTCACTCGTTTTCAAGGCAGTCAAAGTGAAAGAACAGGCTCAGACGTCAGGTTCTCTACAACACACTACAGTGCTACCGAGTGTTTCAATAACAAGCAAGGATGCACGCGAATCAATGGCCCATCGTGTGTGCAAACTGCAATCATAACTTAAGGGAAATTTTACCAATACCACCACCAAAAACTCACGCACGGATATTTGTGCCATTAATGTATGGAAAAACCGACGTTGGAAAAACATGCCGTGTTGGGGGTTTCACGCATCAGGTCATGGTCTGAAATTCATTTTCCGTCTTGGTTTTTGTTTTTGCTTTAACCCCTGTGAGTGTAAATGTATTGTACAAATGCCGCGTTTGTATTATATTTGGTGCGTCCTAATGTCAGCCGTCATGTCCATCTCTGCAGGCGTTGTACGAGCTGGTGAAATGTGACTTTGATACAGAGGAAGCTTTAAGAAGATTGAAGTTTAATGTAAAAGCAGCGAGAGGTAAGCAGATGTGTGGCACTGGTCACCGTTTTCCTTCTGCTGTCAGGTGTAGAAAGCTTTGAAAAACAAATCCAAAGAATCTTAGTGTCTTGAAAACGTATTACACGTACACCACCATCAGTGGCATATATTCATATTGAACACTGACCAACATATTTAAGCCAGTCAAGGAATTAAGATATGGTTAAAACATCCAAATGGTAAAATATGTGGTACCTGTTTGTCTGAAACTTATTTTTTCACATTTTGCACATCATTTTAACTTTTTCGCTGCTATCTACGTTTATAAACGCGTAGATAGTACCTACTGGTGCTATCTACACATATGTCCGTAGACAACCGTATACTCCATAATATGAAAGCAGTGACCGTCAATTTACCTTTTAGCATTGCTCCGGTTAGTATGGAGCCTCCGTCCCCACCAGCTATGGGATTTTTAAATCCAGCTCCATTGAGCCTCCATTATAAAAGGATTTTCAAAGCGCTGTATCTCGTACACTAGAGTTAGAGCGGACGGGTGGCATTTTCCTTTTCAAATCGTACACATGCCAATTCAAAAAGGAAAATGCAATGTGATTTGCTTTTGCGTCATCTCCAAGTGTGCTCATTCTATGACTGAATGAAAAAGCAAATCGCATTGCATTTTCATTTTCAAGTCGTACACACGCCAATTTGAAAATGCAATGTAAATTGCTTTTGCTTTTTCATTCTGTCATAGAATGAGCACACCTGGAGATGAAATGTAAATGCTATTGCATTATATTTTCACTTAAATGCGTTCAATATCTGAAGGTTAAAAAGCATTTCTCTTATTTCATTTGAATATTCTAAACTGTATTTTCATTGTAATATTGCCCACTAATTTGCGGGGCATTTTTTGAAAATTGAAAATCAAATGATCTTTTATTTTATATTTTAATTGTGTCATAGAATGAGCGCATCTGTAGATTAAATGGAACTGCTATTGCATTTTAGATTATTTTTGTCTCATGAAATGCGTTAATGACCTGAAAATGAAAAAGCATTTCTCCTATTTCAATTGACTTTTCGTATTTGCCTTTTCATTTGAATTTTGGCAGCTTTATGCTTCCATAGTGGATAGCTCTGGGCTTGAAAATCAAAATTTCAAAATATAAGCGCTAGAGTGCCAGCAGATATGGGATATTTTACTCTGAAAAGCCCCGCCTTCCGTTCCCCCCCAAAACCGGGAGACATAATCTTCCATTCTTACCTCGCGCTGGTCACACTAAAGTCTCTCTAGAAGCGTTAATATTCCAAACAAGAGGCATGCTGAAGTCAGAAATGAAGACAGAAGTATGCCCATCTGGTCAAAACCATGGAGTTCCCTAAATTAGGAGATATGAGCCATTCTTTCTGAGCCGTAAACAAGGAAGTGAGCAGTGTATAATGCAGAAGGAGAAAAAAAAACAGATTTTTTTGTTTTATTTCAATATAAAAGCCCTAAAGACGTGTATACAAGTCCAAGGCCACCTGCAGTTTGATTAAAAAAGACGTGTATACACGTCCAAGGCCTTAATTGTGTTAACATTGTGTAAACAATAACACTCATCATTTATGCCACAGAAGAACTGTCTGTATGGACTGAAGAAGAATGTAGAAACTTTGAACAAGGACTGAAAGCTTATGGGAAAGACTTCCATTTAATACAGGCCAACAAGGTAAGAGCACTGCCTGCAATCACCTTATTGTCCATAAATTATTGTCATTATTTGATTTCACGCCATTTACATATTTTATATTATCTCAAGATAATTGATCGTAGTATTCACTATATATTGATGTATTGTAATACATACTGTAAATTACATTGAGATCTATTTGATGTTTTTGTGTGGGAGGAGTCTGTTCCATTTCAACCCCTTGGCTTGGCAAGAGAGATATTTTACTTAAAGGGCTACTTCACCCCTTTTGCAACCAGATCTTATTTGAATGATGTTTGGGAGACAAGAAACACTTTCCTGGGGATTTTATGTGGGTAATTTGTGTTTTTAGATATTTTTGTATTTCAAAGTGTCTGTGATATCATGGACACTGGTCTCACTGCTGGATTACTACAATGACCATAATGCTTTGCAGCACTCACCCCACATTGTGGAGAGGGAGACGGCTGTCTTACTGAGACAACATGTAGTCCAGGAAGGAAGTGAGACCAGTATCCATGACATCACTGGCACTTTGAAATACGAAAATATCTAAAAACACATATTACACACATAAAAACCCCAGGAAAGTGTTTCTTGTCTCCCAAACATCATTAAAATAAGATCTGGATGCAAAAGATTCTCAGTCTGTAATTTGAGTTTGTTTGTCTTCCAAGTTGAAATTGAACAGATTCCCTCCCTGCAGGCGATGGTAATAATGGCTGTCTCGTGTCTGCTGAATTAAATTTTCCAGGTGAGAACTAGGTGTGTAGGAGAATGTGTGGCCTTTTATTACATGTGGAAGAAGTCTGAGCGTTATGATTTCTTTGCACAGCAAACCAGACTTGGGAAAAGGAAATACAACCTTCACCCCGGTGTCACGTAAGTTGTCTCATGTTTAATTGTTTTATCTTTTTATACTCAGTCTCATCAAAGTATAAATCAGGCTTGAGTGATGTCGCATTTAGAGGTCGTATTTGTATGGCAGTGCCATTAGTTTGTTAGATTACTATTTATAGTACATTTCACTCAAAACATTTTCCAATCATAATCGGCCTTCATTGAGACATAATGTTCATAATGTGATAATTTATTGAGAAATCCAAGTATGGTGTATGTTTGGCTATTATAATTGTTTTGGTAACACTTTCTTTGGATAGTCCCCTATAGATGTTCAACAGACTGTCAGTTAATGAGTTGTATTTGATAAAGCTACAATACGTAAGATTCCGGCTGGCCGCCTACTAAAAATCATACTGTGGTGGCTGGTCATGATTGTGTGGTGGCTCGCCACACAATAATGCATATAGGTGAAACACTGATGTTCTATGCAGGATTTAAACCTGTGTCTCCTGCTCGTGTGTAAAACAGAAAGTCTGTTGGAGCACATACTCTATAGATTGGTTAAAATAACGTTTTAGTCACACAATGTGTTTAATTGCAGCTTTAAGTTATATGTCAACAACTAGTCGGTCAAATGTTTTTTATTATATGTCAACATTTGTGTTAGTATTGAACTCCTGGCTCGTGTACAGTATTAGTAAACTATACTTCCAAGTGTCCATGTTGTGACGGGCTGTGGGCCGCTGTGTGTCACCAGAGACTACATGGACAGACTGTTGGACGAGACGGAGAGCGCTGCGTCCAGCCGGGCGGCGTCGCCGCCACCTACCACGTCCAACAGCAGCACCAGTCACTCAGAGAAAGAGGACAGCAGCAGCCAGAATGGTGAGCGCAGCCATGCAGTCCATGCTGCATGCATTGATGTGCCTGATGACGTTTATTGGACTGTTAGTTAGACTGTTGAATAGCAACGCTGAACCTTCATTTCAGAAGATGAAAAAAAAGTAGGCGTTGTCATCTTGTAGATCTTTGTTTTTTTTGGGTAAGCGACGCTTATCCACAGTTCATGTTAGTTCCTTCATCTGTTTACCCATTTATGACACGTCAAAAAGATCCACATAGGGTAAAAGTGACCGAATGTGTTTTTGCTGCGTTTCCGCAGCTGCTCATTTTGTGCCTTGTGTGTTCAACAGGTATAGCGAGCCATAGCTCCAGCTCAGCAGAGGGCTCCCAGTTGCCACTAAACAATGAAGTCAAACCAGAATCACTCCAGTCCAACGGTCCCTCCCATCCCCTGTCAGACGCTCCCCTCCCTCCACTCCAAACCTCAGACAGCGACTCCAACGCCTGCGGTCATCCCAGTGCCACCAGCCACGACCGCAACGGAACTCTGGAACCCCACCATGACCACACAGACAACACTCTGGTGGCGTACGAAAGGTCGGCCAAGAGATGCCGGACAGAAGCCGAGCCACTGGGCCAAGGCGAACTAGAAGTCTCCAGGACGCAGGAGAACTGAACGCTTCAGGGTGGGGCTTTGATTAAGTTGCCTGTTGACGTGCTAGTCACACGCGCCTCAGTTTTGCTTCTTGAGGTAAACGTTTAGGAGAGCAGGGGTGGGTCGAGGACTCGAGGCAGATGATTCCTAGTCGAGCTCTTCGGGGCCGAGTGACCTCGGAGTGACGACTCCCAGAAGAAACCCAACGAAGCAAACCCCCGGCTGGATCACCAGCATCAAAGGGGAGCGGAGGGGGCCAGCATCAGCCTGATTGTATAGGAGCACATCTGACCAAACCCCACCCGCCCCCCACCCAGCAGAACCTCTGCTCCAGCACACATCCAAAGTACCGCAGTGTCCTCCCTGAGCCCCTCAACACTCCGACCCATCATGTACCTCCTTCATTCACACTTTCTTCAACCACATTTATTTTCTTTTGTCGTTTTTGGAGAGTGATCTCGAGAATTTTACAAAGATAATGCTTTTTTCCCTATTTGTATTAGAAGAATAAAAATCGCCTGTGATATTTTTTTACGTGAGAGATATTTATATTTTTTGAAACAAAAACAAACTAAAAAAAGTTCTATGATGATGGGTATTTGCTGTCCAAGCCATCAGAACCTGTTCGGAGACTTGGTGTGTTTGTGTTAAGTATATGAGTATATATACAACACACAAACACTTAGCCTGAGTTAAACTTAATTGTGTGGGTGCATGACATCCGCATATAGGTCAGGCTTACAGTGTCACCCAAGAGGCAAGGTAGGCAAAGCGAGGTAGACAGGTTGGTGGCGCTGCCGCCAGCATACTTTAGTTGCACTTTCATCCTGTTTCTCTTCTCTTCTTTATTAATACAGAGTGGTGAAGCAACCCAGCAGCATTACATTGCAGCTCCTTCAATCCTAACCCCCCCCCCCCCCCTCCCCTTTATTTGGAAAATACCACGGTTGTGTATGTTTGATTTATATTTAAAAACTAAAGAAACGTAAAAAAAACAAAATGAATCAATGGGTGCTTTGCCCCTCCCACAGGTTCGTTTGTGTAAAGCAGCTGACATCAGTGATGTCCTTCCTGTATTATAAACCTGTCTGTTTAGAGGATGGCTGTATTTTTGGATTTTCATAGTTGACGCTTTTTCTTACACCGCTTCTCGTTTGTCTCCTGGTTTTTGCTAGACAGAATATTTGTGAAAATACTTTTTTTTGGTCGGTCTCCATGTAAAGTTTGTATAGATTTCTTAACCTTGTGCAGTTGGTACATTTTTGATATGTCTTTTTTCATCCATCTGTATTTAACTGCCGTCCCTAATCTGGGCATTTTGTTATAGGTGAAAATTCTGAAAAATCACCTCTGCCTGTATGTATGTGCTTAATTTATAGTTTGTTGTACGCTGGTGTCGAGTATCTACAACAGATTGTCTTATTTTCACCTCACGACACCATTGAACGACTGTATAATTCAGGCTTACGTGGTTAACTGTCTTCCTCATATGCTTTCATCAACACATCTCCAGCCTCATCGCCAGGATATAATGAATGTTAGTCATTCCTTTTTATTTCTCTTTTCACCGGCAACCTTTTCCCATTCCTGTGTATCAACTTGCTTGTTCTGAAATGTAGTCGCTGCAAAAAAAGAAAAAGCCCGCCTGACAAACTTGTGTGTAAAAGGCTGACATAGTGTATTGTTATGCGTTGCTTGTCTTCTGTTATCAAAGCACTGTTGAAATGAACAGAGTTCACTGTTTGAACTTCAGGGTGGGAGTCACTCCCATCCATTACAATGGAGACTACTTTAATGTAGGGGTGTGAGTTTGAAAGACCTCATATTTTATTTGTTTGGTACTGTAGCTGTTCTGTTCGATCTTTGTACTCCACAGCTTTGAACCTACATTCACAAATTGTTACAGTTGGTCTTTAACGCCTCAAATGATTGTTAATTCATGTAGTCCCCCCTTTTTTTTGACAAATTATGTGTTGTACATTTTTATTACTTCAAAAATGGCAACATGAATAAACTGAAGTGTATACCAAGAACGGCTGTGAATGTAATCATGTTGGGTTATATTTAATAGATGTATTAGAAATGCTGTCTTTATTAGTGCGTGTCCCTATTTTGGGAATTCTTTAAATTCGCAAAGTTAATATTTTCATCAGCCATTTCATCAGAGTTCCAGACCCCCAGGAACGCGCCCAGGGGGCCGGGCCGGTTCCGGTGTGGCGCCCCGTGTCCGAAACGGTTGAGAAATTACAGAGTTACCGTGTGCCGGTCCCTCTACTGTACTGTACTGGCACACCCAAAATCATCATATATACAGTTATTATGTGCGTGTGTGTTTGTGTGTGTTAGGTTGCGCACAGGTGGTGAAAAATAACCATGCTGTTTTCATGCTCATACCCAGCCAGCCAGGCAGGCAGGCACCCACACACATAAGGGAGTGAAAAAAGTCAAAAAAGAATGGATCAAGTTATTTTAAAAATAGCAGATCTACTGTACAATATGTTCTTGTGATGTGAGCTTGTAGATATAGGCTCTTTTTGAATAGCCAAATTCATTGATTGGTGGTTCAGGCATCTAGTAAGGATGCCTCAGGAGCGTCTCTCTAGAGAGGTCCTTGTTGCACATCCCACTGGAAGGAGACCCCCAGGCAGACCAAGGATCAGATGGGAGGATTTTATCCAAACTGGCCCAGGATGAAGTTACTAATGTTGCTCTGGAGAGGGAAGTATGGAGCACTGCTGGAGCTGTCCCGACTCCAGATAAGCGGTTGAAGATAGATGGATGTTTTGTAGACTAGTAATTAAGAGTTAAAGTACAGTATTTGCCTCCGAGATGTAGTGGAATAGAAATATAAATGATTGAAAAATGCAAATACAGTAAAAGTACCTAAGATTTATATTCAAGTACACTAGTAAATGTACTTAGTTATTTTACAGTACAGTACTTGAGTAACTATGGATTTTGAGATTAGAAAGAGGGAAAGGAAGCAACATGGCTGTGAATTTATTCATCAGTAGTATTCTCAACAAAACATTCATACAGTACATATCTTTCAAGTAGATTTAATACTTTGCCTCTCATACATTCACAATTATCTCAGACAAAATGATTCATACAGTGATAGGGATGAATGAATGTAGAAACTCCACTCTGTACATGTGTTCATTCATACACAGTACATGACAAATTAAATTGTTTAATCATCCATATCAGCGATTCACAACGTGTGGACCACGGCCCATTGCTGGGACATGAGGATATTGCCCCAAATAATTGCCAAAATACTACGATTTTAATTATAACTAGAAAAGGTGCCCTTCTGGGCACAGGTCTCCACCAGGAGGATAGGACTGTGTGAGATGTTTGGCAAAATGTTTAGGAGTAATATAAATAAGTAATATGTTTGCCTTTGATGGCAATTGGATGATTTGAGGCATTTTGTTCCAAAAATGTGTTTTGCAAAAATCAAGCTGTTGGTGGCGCTATAACAGGCCAATGTGAAAAGGGTGGGATATATTCCTCAGCCTAGTAAGAAAATGTGTGAAAGATTTCACGTAAATTGCATGCTGCGTTCATGATTTGAGGCTTTTGTTCAAAACGGGGCAATCTTGCAAACTGTGAAAGCCAATTATAGCCAATTAATTAAATTCGGCCTCCTGGTGGCGCTATAAAAGGCAGATGTGGAAAATGCAGGTCAAAGGTTTGTCCTTGGCCTCTAGGGAGTGTGCATGCAACGTTTCACGCAGATCGGTGCAGTTTTAGGTAAACAATGTGAAAAGCTGCCTCATGGTGGCGCTATAACAGGCCGTTTTGGAAAATGCGGGGCAGAGGTTCATCGTTGGCATCTAGGGAGTGTGTGTGCAAAGTTTGGCATCGACCGGGTTAACCCGGCCTGTTATAGCGCCACCATGATGCAGCTTTTCACATTTGTTACCTAAAACTGCACCGATCTGCGTGAAACGTTGCATGCACACTCCCTAGAGGCCAAGGACAAACCTTTGACCTGCATTTTCCGCATCTGCCTTTTATAGCGCCACCAGGAGGCCGACTTTTGTAAAACACATTTTTGGATATTACTCCTCCAGATTCTGTCCAAAAATCTCACAAATCGTTACACAGTATCTCTATGGTCATGTGCTCAAGTCGGATCTGTCCGATATTTCATATTCCACCCTAATTGGCTATAATTGCCTTTCACAGTTTGCAAGATTGCCCCGTTTTGAACAAAAGCCTCAAATCATGAACACAGCATGCAATTTACGTGAAATCTTTCACACATTTTCTTACTAGGCTGAGGAATATATCCCACCCTTTTCACATTGGCCTGTTATAGCGCCACCAACAGGTTGATTTTTGCAAAACAGGTTGATTGGAACAAAATGCCTCAAATCATCCAATTGCCATACAAGGCAAACATGTTTATATTACTACTAAACATTTTGCCAAACATCTCACACAGTCCTATCCTCCTGGTGGAGACCTGTGCCCAGAAGGGCACTTTTTCTAGTTTTCTTTCTTTCTTTAAAATGAGATTTCATTGTGATACCCACTAAATAGGAACTTCAATTTAATATGTTAGTTCCATTGATCCAAGCCAGAATAAAATTGATTGATCATTTAAGCCAGAGACCCAAAAGATAAATTTGGTTCTTCGCAGGACCCAAACTTACAAAAATAAAATACATTATGAATTTACCACTTAAGCCCTATTTAACCCATTAAAAGCAACTGGGAAAGCAGCTATATATAGCAACACAGGTTTTTCAAGAAACACGAAAAAGTTTGAGAACTATTTAGAAGGCATTCGTAGAAGTTCTCAATGTTTGTAGATTTTCTATTTTCACTATTTCTTAATTTTTCTTTAGATTTATGGAATGTTTTTTCTTTCTTCCAGAAATGATTGTGGTGCAGTAGTAGCTGCCCACCACCATGGAGCAGAGACGAAGAGTTCTTATAATAGTCACACAATTGGCCTATGTTCGAGGGAGGGAAGGTGATAATAGGGACTTTAAGCAACCGGAAATGGATCAGTGCGGTACATAAACCTGCTTGCCGTCGCTACGGCAGAACCTACACTTACATAGTGTCTACAACGCCATGTCATAACCATGTTTATTGAAATTATAGCTGTCATACATTTACACCGATTGCTCCATCACCTCTCTTATGCTGTGTAATGTGTTGGCATGCTCTGAATGAAGAAATAACACTAATACCATATATTAACCATGTTTATATTAAAACGGTTTTAGAATAACACAGATTGCTCCAGCACCTTCCTCTTTCCACTGCTGTCCAGCGCATGTAAGAATTAAGCAATATCGGTAAGTTAGCTGACGCGCGACGGGGTGTTTTAAAAAAAAGATGATGTGGTTATGTTTGACACATGCTGCATAGACGCGTCACCATGGGAACAAAAGATGGATGGGAACCTGACGCCGACGGCTGTTTGCTTAACGATTTTGACAGCTACAGTGATTGCGTCATAGC
The DNA here is from genome assembly GCF_951216825.1 of Electrona antarctica. NCBI lineage: Eukaryota > Metazoa > Chordata > Actinopteri > Myctophiformes > Myctophidae > Electrona > Electrona antarctica. The sequence goes on along the minus strand of NC_136800.1, from coordinate 16,137,544 downwards.
CGCCCTACTTCCGCGTAGCGGAGCCGTCCTGAAAACCCTCGTTGCTTAAAGTCCCTACTATTGGCACTGCAGTGCACATAATTCTATGGGCTGGGGCAGCAGGGAGTGTTGAGCGGGAGGAGTAGGACGACCGCTCTATGTCCTCCCAGTGGGGTCTCCTCACTGGTAGTTGAGTCAGTAGGACACGACAACCCAGGAATGTGTGTGGGGAGGAATCAATTGGCATAACTAAATTGGGGAGAAAAATGGGTAATAAAAATAAAATAAATGTTTCAATAAAATAATTTTTGAAATGTAGTTTTTGAAAATATTTAGAAATATATATATACACACCGGTGTGTGTCTGTGTCTGTTTGTATTTATGTATGTGTGTGTATATATATATATATATATATATATATATATATATATATATATATATATACACACACAGAAACACACACACACACACACACACACACACACTTTTCTTTTGTTTAAAAAAAAATGAAATACTCGCGACCCATAGCAATGACTCCATGACCCCAAAAGGGGTCCCAACCCATTTTCCTCTGGTCTGATGGGTCGTCATAAGTCTGTGCTCCAGGAAGAATAATGCTGGCCTTGGCAGGAATCCCAGCACTTATGCCTTTTCTGTCAAATGAGATATAAATATTTCAGAACTTGTAGTCTTGTTGTAGTCACTTGTACTAAACACTTTATGCATTCACCACCACTTAATAGTAGTTTAACCACTTAAGACACTTAAACCTCTACAAGCTCATAACACGGCGAGATGCGTTGTGAGCTTGTAGATCATCTATCTTCACTCATTCATTCACAGAAAATCTCTGAAAATGGTGTCCCAGAATAGAGATGCCAGGCTGTGGTTAAGATACCATTATCTGTATGTAACATTGAATATAATTAGCATTTTCGTCATTCTTACTGGTCTGTTCTTCTGTGAATGTAAGATAGGAGTACACCAAACTGCCAGCAATACTGGTGGAAAAATAGAAGAATTATATTAGCAGTGCAGTAAGTGATTCAGTGCAGTCAATTCTGATAGACTCTGATTCTGCTATCTGAGAGTTTGTTCAGTAATAGGAGTCATGCTTGCTTCCCATGGTGCTTCTCTGTCTTCTATGGTGCTTCCCTGTAGTAGGTATGATCTATCTAAAATCAAGTATAAAAATATATATAACCTGATATGTAGGCCGACAAAGTTTGTCCATGTGAATATGTAGTCGCCACCCAGCACCATGCCAAAGTACGTGACGAGAATATTCTTTGTGAGGAAACAGAATTCAGAAAGTCAGCATTTAGCAAACAACTGTTGAAAACATAGATCTGTATTGGTCCCAATTCATGGCACATAGTTGTCTAGCACACTGCAGTAAGAAACAAATGTACAATTAACTTAAGCGTAGAGAACAGGTACAGAAGAAGTACAGTAGTAAAACTAGGGTAAAATATTAAATAAAAGACAGAATAGAGATGACTTAAAGTTAAACATCAGAGCAGTTTTGACAAAGAACCAGTCCATAATAAATATCCATAATGTATAAATTATGGATGAGGGGTCAGGACAGATACGACTTTTCTGGGAGGGGTCAGAATAAATTATGGACTTAGATGGTTCTTCGTTTCAACTGATCAGTGCATAGTATATAAATCATAGACCTAAATACCTAGACAACGCATTGGCCACTGGCGCTGTGTACATCAACATGCCTGCCTCTGTATTAAACAGTGCAGCTTGCCATAATTCCACTGCAAGAAATAGGCCCAAGTCGTATATAAACTAAAACTTTATTATTTAATAATAATTACTGTTATTATCTATGTAAGATAAGGTGTTGGTATGAAGACCCATTTTATTTATTTAACCAAGTATCCTAGTCTCGTGTAGACAGACAACTATTCCACAATCTCCGAATGCTACATAGAGTCTGGAGCTGAGTAACGGAAGCTGTCTCTGCTGTTCAGACCGGAAAGATATTCGACCAAACACAACGAGGTGCTCACGGAACTGTAGTGCCATTGGAAACACAACCAAGAGCATAGAGTCATACGAGTGGGAGATTCATATTATTTGTGTGCGGATAGTTTAACACATAAAGGTATCATGGAATTAACACAGACAACACTAGTGAAAGAAGAAATAACGCTGAAACTAATTATCCATCTTAGCTTCAACAATCGACACACTGTTTTGCTTCGAGTAGCACTTGTTTTTGCCGCTGCACCAAGTGAGGGGATGCGTCACATCCGCTTTATCACTTACTCATGGAAAGAGCTTCCGTTCTCCAGACTGTATGACGGAACCATTTGAAAATTGCGAGAGGCAACAGTATGGCCACGTAAGACACTAGTCAAATCGCTTCGAATCTGTTGAAAATTCGTACCTCCTGCCTCCATAGACATAGTGAATACATGCATTAGGACAGTAGTTACCAAACTTGGACCCCCAAATTGACACTCATTAGCCCGCGGACCCCCTTTTGAAGGGATATTTGAACATGGTGGACCCTATTGGAAACAAGTGTAATGCTTAATTGGGTCGTCCACTCACAGTTAACAGCCTTTGTATTGAGTTTGTGCTTGAAATGTACTGTAATTCTGCAAACTGTTAATAAATTCTTCAATCAATCAATCAATCAATATGTCAGGGGCCCCGATAAGAGAAGATTTTTACGGCTCTAGCAAAAATGTGGCGCAAATCTTTGAATATATATTCTTTCGGAATGTTTTTCACTTTTAACCTTTGCTTTTGGGGGGTCCCTGGAAAAACATATTTTCAGATGGGGGTCTGTGGCCAAATACAGATAATTCTGGGGGTGCTTGACATGAAAAAGGTTGAGCACCACTAGCGTAACGAGCAGCAGCAGCCAATGCGGTAGCTAGGTATATATATCTAAGGGTGGAAATGGAGTTGCCATGCTGACAGACTAACTTGAACTGACTTACTTTAATACAACCCACAATGGTGGTGGTCAGAGCCGAGTTGTGGTGCGTGCAAAGCACGATGGAGTACATTAAGATGAATCTGTCGAAGATGAATATGCAAAATTAATACACTTGAACAATTGCATAATGGATTAGTAACATAGAGACAGCAAGGAGGTGTAGAGCTCACCCCATCACACACGAAAGCACAAACTGTACGGTAAACAGCATGTCAGACCATCCATCAAACTCCAACGCCTTGAACAAAGAATGAGTGGACATACATGCGCGCGCACACACACACACACACACACACACACACACACACACACACACAATGAGGAAACCTGGCCACTTCACAGCTTAAAACTGAAGGATATCAGTTGTCATAAAACCTCTTACCGCATGTAAGTCGCCTGTGAAGTATGCATACGCCATGGTAGGGAAAATCATCATTAACGCGTTATAATAGAGTAGTCCGTATTTCCCCAGCTCCTGTGTGTCCAACAGTAAATAGATGGATTGTAGTATTGTGGTTGAATATAAGAAAGTAGAACAGAATAGAACTTCAGTCAAGTATTAGTTTTTTCTTTGTCTTATGAGGTACTCCCTGATTTATTGTGTGTCAGAAATAGCAGATCTATAAGCTCACAACGCATTGGCATAGGACGGTGGACTATGAGAAAACGGGTCCCTGGGCACCGACGCAAAATCCCCCTGCGTGCCTCAGAAGCGGAGCTGTCCATTGCAGCACATACGCTTAATTATGACATAGGCCTGCCGTGCATTTCAGCAGGATTTACAGCAAGGGCTTCCCGTGACATTTTTAAATAATAAATTATTCATCTCATTATACTTTATCTATTATAAATAGGGCAGGCCTTGGTTTCTTGCAAGAGTTGGGTCCATATAAATTTGTTAAACTAGGGTTTTTTATGTTTATGTAAGGAATCTCACTTGTCCCAGCCAGGTAAGGCCTAACACTAGTGTAGCACTGCCTCTTTAATGGTAGTGCATAAAAGGGGTGACCAGGTTTGAGGCCTGTTTGGCCAGAAGCCTGATTTGAGTGTTTGTTGGGGACCTGGAGGCATGAGGTGTACACTGTACAGCCTACTAGTTCTTGGTAAGGAAACTATAGGTTACGAAACCTCAAACAAAATGTTGATTATTAATTTAGATTATATGAGGATATATTTTAATTAGTGACATTTTATATTCCAATTACAGAGTTACGCTGCCGGAGTCAGTAAAGGATAGGGGAATAGGTTTTAAGAGGGTTTTTGACATGGGGACAATGTTAGTCAACTGTTAATAGCCTGATCTATCGTCTGTACTTCCAGAGCCTCCAGGTCCTTTCCTTGTTTAACCACATCCACAGCCACTCCTGTGACTGTGGGTATTCATTGGGGCATTGAGTTATTTATTTTATACTTTTGCCTAAAAATGAAATTAAAGGCAGTGCAACAGATCATTTTAAATGCTGGATATTTAAATGTTGGAAAACGGTGTTGAACAATTAAATATGGCCCGCCCCAACATTCATTAATTGTTAGATATGGACTGGTATGTAAATATTAAAAGTTGTCCCTTATCTGTTGCCCTACCTTTAAGAACATAACAACTTAAACCCTCTATAGACTTGGAAGAAAACTGGACCTGGGTTGGCTCTGTACTTGGATTGCTATTTTCAGTCTACACCAAATCTCTTCGATCTACAAACACACCACCTGTTGTGAGCTTGTAGATCTGCTATTTTTGGCTATTGTTCCCCCCAGAATATGGTTGCTGTGATTCAAGTCGTTCACTTCACCCTTTTTGTGTGTAATATGTGGTTTTAGATATTTTTGTGTGTGCAGTAAGCCCAGTGTCTCTGATGTCATTGACACTGGGCTCACTTACTTCCTGGACTACATCAAGGACTATCTAAAGAGGACGAGAAGCAAAGACCGTACGGTGGATGCCATGTTGCTCCCTGGAAGGAAAGAAACATGCACAGTTGAGACCTGGAAGTTGTACATGCACAAACTTGGTCCTCTTTAGATAGTCCTTGGATTACATGTTGTCTCAGTAAGACAGCCCTCCCCCTATCCACAAGGAGGAGCAGTGCACCAAAGCATTATGGGAATTGTAGTCCAGGAGGTAAGTGAGCCCAGTGTCGATGACATCAGAGACACTGGGCTCACTGTTAAAATCTAAAATATCTAAAACCACATATTACACACACAAAGAGGGTGAAGTGTCCCTTTAACTTACCTTGGAATCCAGTTTCTGTTTGACGTACACGCCGTTGGCTGCAGTCAGAATATTGTTCAACATGACGAAGACATAGCCTTGAAGGTCAAAGGCTAAGTCGGTACTACAACAGAAAGCATTGAAATAGTGCGAAACATGGACTGTGTAAATAATTTCTCTCAGGCTCCTGAATAGCCAGTAAGAGTGGATTGTTGTGTTGGATTAAATTTTATCATAGCATATTACTCAATGATTAAAATGAATTCCCTAGGGGACACGGGGAGAACATGCAAACTCCACACAGAATGGCCCTTTTGCCAACCCCACCTAGGGTATGGGCACTGATGCAAAGAAGAAAACACGCCCACAGCGTCCCCAGCGGGTATCGAACCGGTGGACAACGCCAAATTGCTGGGCATCGTCCTTGACAGTCAACTATCGTGGACTGAGCATATAAATACAATAGTCAAAAAAATGGGCAGAGGTATTGCAGTCACAAGAATTTGTCTATCTTATGTACATTCTGACATCCTGGGTCATGTTTGTAAATCACTTGGATTATTGTTCAACTGTATGGTCATCTAGTCTAAAACTAATCTAGCTAAATTACAGGTTGTACAGAATAGGGCAGCCAGACTTGTTCTGGGATGTTCTATAAGAACTAGTATTGTAAATACTAAGCACTCCAGCCTCTCATTTGAGCAAAGGATTTCCTCAAGCTTGGCCACATTCTTCTTTTGCGTTATTAACTCAAAGATGCCCTTGTTTTTGTTTGACCTAATAGATTATTGTCAAGATATACATACTCACAAACAATACAAGACTTTCTGTTACTGGTCATATTGTTGTACCTAGTTCAAAGACAGACTCAATAAGAACATTTATAGAGCTATAGATTATTGGAATAATTTAGAACTTGACATCCGTCTAACAAAAAATAAATAAGCCTTTAAGAAAAACCTCAAATATAGGCTACAGCTAGAAATGAATAATTCTATATGTGAGGCTATATAATTAATGCTATTGTGTCCAAATGTATGACTCACCTTGCAGCTACAAAAGCTCCAAAGATCATGGCAAACACTGTTGATTTGATGGAACCTGAGAATGTCTTTCTGGGGTGGGGTGGGGTGGGGTGGGGCAGTACAGTATGAAATAGAATGAGCAAGAGACGATACAAAAGAATACAAATAACACTCAACACACACAACATTGTTGACAGAGCAATCAAAATGCTAGTTTGAGGAATGTTATTCATATACTGTATGAACCACAAACTTACTTCAGTAAGATTCCCTCGAACACCATAGTGAGCAAAATGGAGAACCTCCTTAAAACTGTAAACATGGGCAAGCTGTGGGAAAAAGAACGTTATGAAGAATAGTTCCTAACTACGTACTGCATGTAGTAGGCCCGAAGTGAAACCCTACTCTTTAGTAGATCAACAGTATGCTGAAAATAGCATACGGTGTAGTATGCAGTGCGTTAGTATGTGATTTCAGACAAAACTTATGACTATAGTATCTTAATAACAGAAATATGTGGACAAGTAACCACCATATCTGCATAGTATAACTAGCATCTATCAAAAAGTGAACACGAAGCTCTCACTTGAGTCGTTGTGTCCCAAACAGCCCTGATATCTGATTCCCAACATACAGCAGAGGCAGAGGGAACATCTGGAAGACGGCACACACACAAAAAAGATAATTTACAGTACTTGTCTTTTAATTCAATGTTTTCTTTGAAAGCATATGTAATGGTTTGAAGGCAAACATATATTTTCTCTCACCTTGCTGGGTATACTTGAATCCAAGCCTGGAAATGTGATAACGCCTAATGCCTTTGCAGTCCTTAGAACCACGATAGTAGCAATCATCTGGAAGTTGGAACATGATTGAGCCAGTTATGTTCTACATAATGATGATGTTGTATAGTATGTTCTATAATGTATGTTAGCCTAGGTTGTGTTATCGTTGTGGTGCGACTTGGACAACTTCTGTAACTTGCAATTAAAACATTTGTATTTCCTGAACAATGTTGCCAAGTCAAGGTGAATATTTGTATTTATTTTGAATTGTATTGGAGGATAAGTCGGCACCTTGATGTAAAATTGGATATTTTGATCCCAAATAAAATATTTGGAAAACTGTCTTAAATAATGACAAGTATACGATACTGTAGTGGACTAATTCTCAAACTCAGGTTTCCATTTTCAAGTCCCAGACCTACAGTAGTTGAATGCAAAAGTGCTGTGAATTCTTCAATGTTAACATATAAACAAACTCTTAAAAAGTAGTAGTCATTGGCTGAGTATTGGTGAAGTAAAATAAAAACTCAAAAGCACTACAAGTCAAATCCGGGGAAGAACAGTAATGTTATGAGTATTATATATGTACACCTACATACAGTATACTAGACTGCTGTTGCTAGTGAGTTGGGACAGGGTACAGTGTACAGTATGTTGCTCTTGGTCAGCTCACTTTCTTTCTACTTTACTTACCTATACTCAAAGCTTATGGTGTCTCTTTCAACCTGCTCCACAGGAACACGGACCAGGGTGATGACCCCAGAGTAGACCCACAAGCTCAGCTTCTTCTCAGCCCTGAGTCCATTCTCCTTTGGCATGCTTTGAATGCTGGACCCTAGAGCCAGCCCTAAATCCCTGACCACTGCACTACACCAGAATGCTATGTGCAGTACTAAACATCCAAGGCTGAGTGAGAAGATGGCAGCCAGGAGAATGAGTCTGGTTGGTGCCATTGATACTGGGAGGAAAGTACTGGCCAGCTACAGTATCCAGATGTATGGAGGATGGAGATGACTGGAGTCACCGCTGGAGGGCTCATCATGAACTAGAGAGAGAGCTGGAAGCTCTATCTCTCTATCCATGCGTTCCAAAGTTTGACCCTGGTCACTTACACAACTGAAGTCAAGTAGAAGACGGCTCAAGGTAGGAACTTTGCTTCTTTGCTGCTGCTTGTTGTATGCTGTGTGTATAATGTAATTCAAGCTTGTGTACTGTCTATTACTGTCATTTCTGGACCCAATGACTGGGTCTGGGTGGCAAGGACAAATGTTCAGTAACTGTCTGTGGCTCTGGAATTGAATGCTGATGTGAATCTACAGTTTGTATGTTGTGTTGTATCTGCCGTTGAAGGTATGCGAGTCTGCTATTTCCTTTTGGTTCGAGCTAGAGGTTTGGGCTTTCACATATAACACAACAATTCTAAATTCCAAAGGAAATTGAAGACTGATAAACAGTAGGTTATGTGTGTTGTAGTTGCTGAGGTTTGTTGTGAGTTATTGTGATAGGGTGGCTGGTATTGGTTCATGACTGGCATGGTGGCAAAGAATGTCTCCATGTAGGCCTATTCTTCCTCCTATATTCAGCATATTCCCCACAAAATGTCCGCAACACAAATATTAAATGCCATTCTCAATGCAGCGAAAATGTACGTCATCTTGTCCCCACACGTCTCATATTTGCCATCAACAATGAACTTTAAAGTACTTAAGCCTTTGGTTACAGACTGAGGGCTTGTACAGCAACTATTTTCACTATTTTAAAATGTTTTTTTAAAAATATTTAACATTTTGGACAAAATAGCAAATTTTACATCGAGGTCTTGTATCCCTAGGATGACCCTTTTTTGTCTGAGGATGACACCCCCCCACACACACACACAGTCAAAGTGGCCTAATGCATAGCTTCATGTTGTGTTCTGTATGTACAGATTAAATTGTGAAATTGAGGCTTACTTGGCCAAGTCCAACGCATGTTGACGAAGGAAATCTGCAAAGTACATACACAGTACATTTTAGCAGTTGTACAGTAAGGTTGTACAGTCCAACTATTTCAGTGTTATATTTGAGGTCCCGTTTGTTACAAAGTTTTGCTTAATGCACTCAAACTCAACGAGGTCATTCCCCCGTTTTGATTGATTGATTGAAGAATTTATTAACAGTTTGCAGAATTACAGTACATTTCAAGCACAAACTCAATACAAAGGCTGTTAACTGTGAGTGGACGACCCAATTAAGCATTACACTTGTTTCCAACAGGGTCCACCATGTTCAAATCATCAAAACATTTAGAGACGTACAAATAGACACTTCTATAGACAGAACAGGAATTCATCAAAAAAGAATTCATCAAAAAGGAGGTAAAAAGGGAAAAGAAATATATACAGTGAGGGGAAAAAGGGGGGGGGCGGGGGGGGGGATTCAGATTTTACGGGGGCCAGTTTCGAATTGCAGCCATCCGTAGGTGCCCTTTGAGAGCGGTTTTGAAGGAGTCAAGGGATTCGCATGTCTTAATGACAGTTGGTAGGGCGTTCCACATTTTGGTGGCATAGGAGCGAAAAGAATTTAGTCCCTTGTTTGTGCCGAATCTGGGTTGTACATGGTTCGTTGCACTCCCTCTGGTGTTGTGGGTGTGGACTTCGTTAACATTAAGGAAGTATCTAGACAGGTACATGGGTATCTTGGTGGTGTATCGAATCTTGTGGACCAGACCCATTGCAAGATGCTGTACTCTGTCGTCGACCCTAAGCCATTCCAGCCTGTCGAAGTGGGCAGGGGTGAGGTGGGTTCGGGGGGCTAGATCAAGTAGGAGCCTGACCAGTTTGTTTTGGGAAGTCTGGAGCCTGGTTTTAAGGGCCTTTGAGGTGCTGTGGTACCAGGAGGTGCATGCATAGTCAAAGAAACCCTGTACAAGGGCTCCTGTTAAGGTCTTCAAGGTGTTTTTGTTGACCAGTGAGGAGATCCTGTAGAGGAATCTTGTTCTATGGTTGACTTTTTTGATTACGTTGGTGGCCATTTTATCACCGGAAAGATTAGCCTCCAGGATGGAACCTAGGTAGGTAATTTCATCTTTACGTGTGATAACATTGTCACCCACTCTAACCAAGAAGCCATTTGCCTTGCTGAGATTACTAATAGAGCCAAAGAGAATGGATTCAGTTTTTCCCAGGTGTAAAGATAGTTTGTTATCAGCGAGCCAGGTGCAGATTCTACCGAGTTCAGAGCTGAGGGCATTTTCAACCTGCAGTTTGTCCCTGTCCGAGACCAGCAGTGCTGAGTAATATCCCTTAACAAAATGGTTGTGCAAATATAATACTTTATTTACACTTCATCAAAAGTGCTTTACATGAAACTGAAGACAAACATAAAAACATGACAATAACTGTCACTGACTCTCCCCACCCTTGTATAATCAATAAACAATATTGATCCAGCATAACAGGATGCAGTCCAAAGATCACCCGTGTGTTCCATTCCATCCATACCTGTAGCTGGTCAGGACGCTTTTGTTGACCACAACAATAAGAAAAGAACTCAGCCCATAAAAGCCAGCGGCGAGAAGCTTCACATGAGCTGTGGAACCATCACCCGATGCTCTCTTCTTTTCGGTCGACATACTATCATTAGATGCTTTAAAGTCTGACACTCGTTTACGTTTCTCAAGTTCCGCCATCATTTACTTTTATTGACGTCGACGCCCAGGGGGCGGCGCAACTAGTCAACTTTTGGCGAGAGCTGCATAATGTCGCCATCTTGTGGCCTAAATCGTAACACACATTTCTAAACAAGTCAGTTAAGCAAGTATCATGTGGTTTACTCAACACTAGTTTAAACTAGATTCATTTGGCAAATGTCTGCCACATATATACATAGATTTGTGTAATAATAATAAGACAATAAAGAGGCCACAAGTCATTTGTTTACACCTTTAAAATCACAGTAATGATTTCACACAACCCAACAGCTGTGGGTAGAATACATGTAACACCTCTAAAGCAATTCATCAGAACAGGGATGTTTGCAGATAAGTTCTGCAGTCAAGTGGCTCAAACAGTCTACAAGAAGTCTGCACACAGCCAACTGCCATGGTGCATTACCAGCGAGTCTCTCCAGAGCACAGAATATAAAGCTTTTGATTCACTTACACCTGTCAGTTTTTACATGACCCACACCCTCCCGCCCATCATCACACCCACATAATTTAAAATAAAATGCTCGCTGGAAATGCAGAAGCAGGTGGCTTGAAACCCAGTTTAGCTTACATTACATTCTGTAGCCTTCGAATTCTCCACAATGACATTTATTTCAGACAAATTATGCAGTGGTGCCGCTTTACTGAAAAAAAGAAAAAAAAAAGAAAAACGCATCATAGCAAATATGATTACAAGAGGGAAAAACAATCTTCAGAGTACTGGTGTTGATAGAAACCATGTGCTTCCAAGCTCTATAAAGACATTACTGATACTCTAAGTGCAAGATATGTCCACAGTCCTACCTATCGTTCTCACCTAGATAGAAACGACCACTTCTCAAAAATACAATATCTACTTCAGGCAAAAGCCATGCTGCATATAACCTGCAGCGCCTTATCATTTGAGATAATGGCCAAGTTCATAGCAGAGGAATACTTAAACTCTAAGTAACTTTCTCACACACACACACACACACACACACACACACACACACACACACACACACACACACACACACACACACACACACACACACACACACACACACACACACACACACACACACACACACACACACACACACACACACACACACACAAATATGTCCTTAAAAAATGAAAAAACATTTGTTTAGTGGTCCTAAAACGACTAGCAGTATAGTCTGTATGACCTAAAAGGACCAGCCTAGAGATACACATCATTGGGCCCCGGATGCCCTGAAAACACCGGATAACATGTGCATCGGGGAAGAAATGGCCAACTAAACCACTGGTCCACGGAGAAAGAGCCAAGCTAGCAACAGAAGATGGGGAGAGAGAGAGAGGCATCACTTTCACTGCACAACAAGCAGAAAAATACCAAGCTTTAGAAGGAAGTCACTTTGCCTTTGATCCATCCTGGATGTGTGCTTACTAGCAAAAAGGGATGGACAGTCAAGACAAGAGCAAATACACTTTAGATAAGCACATTTTGAATGGTACGAGTTTCCTAACTGTAGTGTAGTTTCACTTTCACGTCGGCATGTATTACCTGGGGGGGGAAAGTATGTACCCAGTTCAAAAGGCTTGTCTGCTCTTTCTAGCCGACGCCTGAGAATATACATTTTAAAAAAACAACTTTGCTAAGACTGGTAAGACCAGCAGCAGCACTACTGCTGTCAAATAAAAAATAAACCATTTATGTTGTTCTTCAAATGACTGAATTATTAATTAATCATCTGAACAGTTTTACACTTATATTTACATAATGCATGTTACACCATGCCCAATTGCACAGACATGGATAGATGTGTACAAGAATGTAGATGTCATCTACCCATTTTCTCATTAAACCTTTCATTGCATTAAACAATTCCATGCCACACTATTAAACTTGAGGTCCCTCAGCAAGGCAAACTGTCTGCATACAACTCTAGTCTGTAGGGCAATTGCCTCTGTTACTGACCAATGTGGCGGGGCAGATGCTATTAGCCAGGCTAGGGCAGATGGGCTACATCCTGGGAGGCGAGGAGCTGGAGTTCTACATGAGGAAGAATAAACGGATGTGAAAAGGTCTGTTCTCATAGAAAATACAGGCCACGAAGAGGTGAAATAATTGAGTGCAGGTTGTGGACTTATTCCTGTCACTTTCCTCTCTTCGCTGATGCCCGCATTACCTCTAGACCTGGCCTGTGTGGTCACTGGTCAGGCTAATGGATATTTGGGTATTCCATCCATATTTATACACAGATATTGCACCAATGGGCAATTGGGCATGGTATACTATCAATATGTAAATATTATTTGTGGCCCAAGAAAACCGTTCAGGTGATGGACACAACCAAATGGTTTCTTTGACATCAGTAATGTTGTTCCTAAGCTCCGTCGCTCCTTGATTACAAAATATTATTTGAGTTTAAATAACCCAAAATTAAGAAGAAAAGACTCGTCTACGATGGCTCATAATACTGACGTTGAAGCCATGAGAAAAAGTGAGCAGGGAAGTTCCAGGGGGTGATGACAGCACACGTCAACCTAAAGCCTGATCTATACCTCGTCATATGGTGGTGGCGCATGCAGATTTCTCTTTTTTTATGCTGGACACCATCATACAGTACGACGGAGCATAGATTAGGCATTTTGCAGAAATGCATATATTCAAGCAGCACAACAAAAATAAAATGTATGCATAATCTCTGGAAAAACAATATATAACCAAACACTGTATGAAAACATCCCTGCTATCATGTCTCTAAATACAAAACTACCAATAATTTGCTTCAGTGTAACAAGAGAAGTCCTTTTCCTTTTTTTTTGTACTTTTAAAACAGGTAAAATTTCAGTCCTGGCGGTGTGGGTGGGTGGGTAGTATGGGATTGGGATGACAGTCTTTCATTGTTAAAATCTTTTTTTCCTCCTCTGTTTTCTTATATACTTGAAGATGTGGAAAGCATGCAAGCCTCGTAGAGGGAGGGGCCCGGAAGGGCTGATGGGGTGGTGGGCCTGTGGCATCAGTAACCTCAGGCCAGGGCCGGGAAGGCCTCTGGGTCATCCACATTGGGGACAGACACTCCAGTTGGCTGGTGAGAGCACACAAGAGAGAGACACAAAAGGAGACGGACAGAGACAGTACATGAGACAGGTAGATTTCCAAAAGCATATGCCCTTTCCTGTGTGCCAATCCATGCCACCGACATTGTAATCACTAATGCAATTGTTATTTGTGTATGGTTTTCCTTAGGGGTGGGCGATATCGTGATAAATATCGTTGAGACGATACAATGTCTCCACGATATGCTGTTTCAGAGATATCGTACATATTGCAGTTTTGTACATCTGTAAAACGATGGTTTCGTTCGCCAAAAATAAGTATTTTGGTCTAAATGGTCCGTTATTACTTTTAGTTTTTGTTACCTTGTAGGTGGTTGTACTGTTAAGTAACTTGAAAAAATAACCATAAAAATCGCATGAAGAAAATATTGTGATAATATTGTGTATCTTGATACTGCTTGAAAAATATTAATAAATACCCCTAGTTTCTCTCCATAATCACCGCCGGCAATAGCATTTTAACTCCAAAATTAATACAGAAACAGACTTTATTCACTTAATAGTACACAAGGCATTTAGCAGGACTTATCCGGAGCTACTTAGAAAATTATCTACAAGACTAGGAATGCTAATTTAAAAATGTCTTCATGACTGATAACTGACCCTCATTAACAGTTAATTAACCTTTAACCGACAAGATTAAAACAGTTTAGAATGGACAAATGTCTGTGACTCACTCAGGGTCCCAAATTAACACCCGGCCAAGACTGCATCTGAACAGAGCTTACGTTCTTCACCTCATCTGTCATTTTCCAATTATCATGAAACGGTCGTGCATTATAGCTTACAACTCACCTTTGCATTATGGTTCATTCAAAAGGCTCAATAGGTGACAGAGGCCTGACTAAAAATACTGATCAATCAATCACAAATCACAATTCATCAACCAAAACCGAAGCAACTACAAGGAATCATTTAGAAACAGGTAAGCATCAGGCTGCACACAGTTCAGTGTTTTTTTTAATATAGTCCCAAAATGTAGGTATAGGTTTAGGCTACTCTTGCGTACCTTTGACAATCACCCGGTTAGTTTCACAAACTAAAAGCAGTGATGGACAGCACCACACAAAGTGAAACGGATGCTCAGCACAATCACCCGAGAAACATTTCAACTGCATTCTACTATACTCACAATACTAGTAAAAACGTGTGTATAAATCTTGGCCAATATCCGATAACCCACTTATTGCACGGTTAAATCCACCTAACTGACTGATTTATTTTTACTCAACTTGTTTGACAATAATAATTTGGTCTGTATTCCTTTGCAGTAAGAGTCACTGTAAATTTGCATATACAGTGAAAGGTGTCATCTGCATTTAACCCATCCTAAGTATCAGAAGCAGTGGGCAGCTACAGTGCCTCTGGGAGCAGTTAGGGGTTAAAGGAGAATTCCGGACTAACCGTTTTCTTACCGTAATCTGATATTATATCCTAGAACAAGTGGTAAAGGTAAACAATTACTGTACATAACTCCATCCCCAGCCCACTGCAGCTCTGAGCATCTTGGATATAATAATAACATTAGAGTAAGGTAAGAAAACAGTTAATCCGGAATTCTCCTTTCAGTGTCTTTGCTCAGGGACACTTCGACACAGGTGAACCGGGGAATTTCCGTTTCCCAGACGGCCTCTCTATCCACTCGGCTACGGCCGCCCTGGTAAACCCTTTTGAAACTTCCCCAGAAAACACTAATCTTCAACACTACAAAAGGCTTTTTCAGCCCAAGTAAAGGCTTTTTCAGCAAGTAAAATGGGCTAAAACCTGCATAGTATTTTGATACCAATATGACAGATTATTCATGCATCACTATCACAGAACGTCCACAACCTCTCACATCGTCACTAACTAAACACATGAACTCAACTAAGCAGGTGGGTTTTCTTCTAGCCAACATCTTTTGTGATTATTGAAACTACTGTATGTTCATAGATTGCATGCGTGGCTGCCGTCACTACCTTTTCGGAGCGTCGTCCTCCCTCTCCTCCTCCTCCTCCTCCTCTTTCTCCTCTTTCTCCACCTCCTCCTCCCCCACGCGGCGGCCTGTTGCCTCCCCCGCCGCGGCCTCCTCTGCCCCCGCGGGCTCCCCCACGACCACGCCCGGGGCGGCCAAGGTCTCCGAAGTTGATCTCCAGCTGAGATGTGATGTCGTTGGCCGGCTTGCGGAAATGGTGCTCTGCGGCTTCATCGGGGGTACCCTAAAGAGATAAAACGTTGAGAAGTATTAACAAGAATTTGTGACTAAATAACTACATTGGATCGATTGGAACACCCCGAGGTCCCTTTTTAAAATTTCCTGAAAAGTAATAGTTCTAAACATGCAAGGTTGGTTCCTGTACAACAATATGTTAAGTATTTTAGGTTTAAAGGAGTGGCCTCCTTTACCACCACATTATCTAAAGCTTTCAACACAGATCCCAAAAGTGGGGTTTTGTGTGGTTAGAAGATAAACCTGAGAATGTACACACACCTTGTGGTAGAGAGAGTGCGATTCTTCTGTCTCTGACGAGTCAATCAACGCACCAACAGGTCTCTGAAATTTACAAAAGGACAAGACTGAAATGAGGTACCCTCCCTCTTTCAGTTTTGTGATGCACACGCACGCACTCTTCTAGCAGCATGCATCATAGTAGGAGCCATGCAGTGAAAAAAGTACTCAGCCAGACATTCAACCTAGCTTTTTCACAGTCTTGCAAAACACATCCAGTGTTAAAACTACAAATGTGGGGCGCCCGCTGGCAAAGTGGTCCAGGCGCATGCCACATATAGGCTTTGGCTTGACAGTGCGTCGCGTGTTCGAGTCCCATTCATGACGACCTTTGTCTCTCCCCTTCTCTCTCTCTCTCCCTCCCTCTTTCCTGTCTATCTTCACTTGATACTATCAATAAAGGCAGAAAAAACAAAAACAAATCTTTACAAAAATTAAAAATACAAATGTTAAATTTCCTTACATCTTCGCTCTTGGACTTGTGCAACACGTAGCCCTTCTTCCACTGGCTGTCAGCTCCTTCATTAGGCTTGCGAATGTTGAACTCCACCTTGGCACGCTCCTTGTCCTGCACAGCCTTCCACTCATCCAGAGTCATCTCTTTGGGGCCTTCCTCCTTAACTTCTTCAACCTCATTCTCCCTGGAGAAAGGACGTCAGACACATGACTGATGGCCAAATGCTCAACTTCACGTTCAGAGGACTATTGGTTCATCTTGTGAAGATATTGTCGGTTCGGAGAGGAGCCCTTGTCTGTGACTAGGGATGGGTATCATAATAGTTTGGATTTTTGCGAATCCGGTACCGATTCCGGTTCTGCTTATCGATTCCGTTTCTTAATGGTTCCCTATTTTGGTTCCAAAATGGTATAAAATAACTTAAGAGGTCAAATGTTTATTTAACAAAAAAGCTCAATGTCAATTTAAGACATGTATAATGAATAGTATAACATCCTCTCCTTTATTGAGCCATTTGTGGATAATATAGTGATTATTTTAAATATAATATCTATATAATATCTATTCTGTATTTACCCAGGGCAATAGTGTTGTAGGCTACTTATCCTATTACCAATAACAAATAAAAGCATGTCTGAGATCTGAGAGCAACACACACACACGATTGACTGGGCAAATTAGCATCGCTAATGAAAGGGGGGGGGGGGGGCAGCGCATCTCCGGCCGATAGGTGAGAACGGGTTTCCGATCGACATGCTAATGGGGGGATCATTGAAAACAATGCTGTGGTTTGCTACTAACAGAAATGTGCATGCACACGGGCTGCCCAAAGTAGGTTATCTTTTGTTGTTTTTTCGCCACCTCTCTTCGAAGTTAGACTGGCAAGCTCTAAACTGTCTGGGCATCTGGACCCTACGCCGTGATCTCACACACACACACACACGCGAAGTGAGTGCACCAACGCTTTCTCTCTCCTCTCATGTTGATTCAATGCTGCGCAGCCAGCGTGTGTGCTGCGCACGTATGCAGTGAAGACTCAGGCAAGGCGCAACATTCCTGTCCCCTCTCTTAAAAGTTTCCTCCCATAAACTTCACTTGAAAATTACGTTTAAGAAACTTGAATTATTGTAATGGGTACCCGGTACCCAGGCACGTTCGGTTCGGTACATACTTGGTCCCGAGGTTCGGGACCCACCCTTATCTGTGACTAGGTCAGGAAGTGTCCTGATGATGGTTGCCATCCTCTCGATATACACTTTTTTGCGCCTGCAAAGCTTCTTGAAGAGCCAGCAAAGCTACTTGGTAAACTTTTGAAGACAAAACATAAAGAATATATTGACCACTTAAGTGCTTGTTACCATGTTACTCATCATGGGTTTGGATCTGTTAATCTGTAATTTTGATTCTCTCTGATTTTGAGAAATTGAGGCCATATTAATTATTCCTTTTTGCATTTCTCCATGTACTTTTGTTTGTGCATGCTGAGATATCTTTCATATATTTATGTGCAATAGTTTGTTTATTGTCCTTGTGATAGGAAATTTGATACACGTACATGTACGGTACATATACACCCAAGAATACATTCCAAAAACATATACGAGTTGGACAGGCATTCGAACAGTTCAGTATGTATGACACAGGGAGATAAAAGGCTTTCTGAAGTGAGTCCTAAGGTACGGAATTACCATACATTTCAGTTTGACCGATTATCCCAACACACTAATTAGAGGTAACATGGTTTACTTACTTGTTCTCAGAGTCAGCAGGTGGGCGTTCCTCTCCTTCTGGAGTGGCTTCAGGAGCAGCAGTCTGTTCAGCCTCACTGTCAACACAAGAACCCAGCAACACTCAATAAGACTGCATCTTTCAATTAAAACATTGTCATAGCGCGGGAACCTGCCAAGCATCTGGCAATACAGTACAATAAGTAAGTACTCACTACACAATAGTGATGTGCGGGTCAGGTTTTTTTCATAACCCACCTACGCACCCCGCAAAATGAAAACAATATATAAATCAACAACCCGGACTAGAGGTGGGCGATATGGGAAAAAATATCACAATTCTTTCAAGCCGCATCACGATAAACAGTACAACGTAACAAAAAACCAAACCATTTAGTAGACCCTCCAGAAAACGCGGGGCAAAAATCCTTGATTATGCGATGGAATATGCAGGGTTTTATGTGTATTTATGCGGCAAAATTGTGGGAATTTGCTAAGGTTGCGAGAGAATGCAAAATATCATATATAATATAATCACTTTTAAAAAAGTGATTAACCTACACCCTATGTTATTGGTTCTCAAAGTGGGGTCCAGGGACCCCCAGCAGTCCTTGAGGGGGTTCCAGGGGGTCCCCAGCTAAATTTATGAATATCAAATATCTATTTAACCACTTTAATCATACACATTGGCTATTTTTCAGATGGGCAGCATTTCATTCATAATGTTTCATTGTCACCTACTCACGTTTAACAGACTATCTTTTTAAACATTCCGACCATCACACAGCACAGAATTTCTAGTAAAGCAATACAGAGCTCTCCACACCTTTTGAATTCTGCGTTCATGTTTATTCTGTTTTTACAGTGAGATCTATCCAAACTCTTTTGGCATTAGGCCACCATCACGATCATTCGTCTGCCACTGGTGAAACATGTCTCACCAGAGGCATGTGCCATGGTCAATGTCACTGTTGATTTGACTGAACATCTCAACCCCTAGCTACATATGAATGGTCCAATCACAGTATTGGACTCCTGCCCCTTGGGGTCATGATTAAATAGGTTTTTTTTCTTTCCTTTATTTACCCAGGGTAGTAGCTGAGCACAAGTGCTCATTTTCAGCAACACCCTGCACATAGAAACACACACACACATACATTAAAACCTGGGAGCTGACCAGTACAACCTCAGTCTTATACTGTTGGCCACTAATACGTTGGGGGATCAGTGCCTTGCTCGAGGGCACTTCAGCGGTGTTGGGTGAGTGATGACCAATCACTTCCCAACCCAGATTTTTCCTGCCCTTCCGGGGAATCGAACCGGCAACCTTTCGGCAACAAGGGCGCTCCTCTAACCCTTAGGCCACTGCTGCCCCACACACTGTAAAATGGTGGTCAACATGGTCACGCATCTGGATTATGGGATCTAAGCAGCCAAAGCAACGGTCTACTCTCGTTGGGTTATGGGATCTAAACAATGTAAACAATAGTGGGTAGTGCTGCAAATGTACGTGTTTGAGGGCAGCAATGCAAAACACTAAGCTGATGTGGAGTTGTGCTGAATGTTCGACCCAGAATAGGCACGCTGGGGTTCATGTTTTACAGTTTTTTTCTTAGACCCACATTGTATCAATGACAACATTTTTCCCATAGACAATAGATGCTTGGAGGGCTAGGGCTGCAAATGAATATTCCATATTCGAAGGAATATTCAAAAAAATAAAAGAATGATCGACTATAACAAATTAAGGTTCGAATTTAAAAAAGAAAAAAAAAGTGCAAGTTCTCGCAAGACTCTGGGCCATGTAACGTTAAATGGTGGCTGGCCTTGTGAGATCACAGAACCGTCAGTCATAGGCAGAAGGCAGGAGAAGTCTCCCATAGGGTGCAGGAAAAATGTTTTTTTGCCAACGGCAAAAAGTCCACAATGTGTCATTGATGCAACGTGTTGTGAGCTTGTAGATTAGTTATGTTTGCCGCATGACACCGGCATATAACGAAGAATGAATCAGCTGCCTTGCTGCTACGTGTTAACACACAGACTTCACACTGACCACAGACACGGTGCACCAACACACAGTTGCCTTTGAGCATAGTTATAAGCCTCTGAATCGGTAGGCTTTTGACTTTAAGTTGCTCTGCATTAGAAAGCTCACACGTTTAAACACACAATGTTACTTTAATAAATTAAAAAATGATAACAGGTCAAGCTGAAACGGTGATTCATTTGGTAGTGAAAGCAGACAGTTCACAGTCAGATCGAAAACGAGATTCTTGTCTCTCGCGTTAAAGCTCCCTCTGTGACATTTTTCAGCACCAACCGCGAGCGGCGCATATAGATATATGCGCGTATATAGGCGCATATATAAGTTTTACTGCATATTAGACTACAATATTTAAAATTAAAAACATTCGATTCGAATGAGTCGAACCTATTAAAGGGAATATTCGACTGTCATTTTTGGCCAATTCTTGCAGCACTATGGAGGGACTCCATCCTTGGACAACAAGGATAAAAGTGTGTTTTGCTAGACCAGCTGGGGCAGCCACTTAACATCATCTTGGCATACAGTAGTCTCCAAATATCATGTAGATGAGGTCTGTGACTTGCTGTTTGAGGACTCACCTCGTTTCATCCTTTGCGTTGCCCCAATTGTGAGAGCCACTTCCAGCCCGCTTCTCATCATTTTTCTGACTGAGGGGACAAATAGAGAGACTGCTGAGAAACGGGCAAGAGGACCATTAATCCTACACTATGCACAATGATCTTCAAACAAAGACCCTCTGATGTACAGTAAGCCATATCCCACAACATAGCACAATTTAGAACTCAGTCTAAGCTTCTCAGAAAACGTATGACTGGGTGAGGTCATTCAGGGGTCAACTTATAGGGCTGCGCCACAGACTATTAATAACTGTCTTTATAAAACATGGCAGTAGACAGTAACAACTTTATTTGACTGTAGCTCTACTTTCTGGTTCAGAAACATGAGCCAGTGTAAAATACCAAGTTAATTTTGGTTTTAAAACCAACTAAACATCCTATTCATTTTATAGTTTCCAAATGTAGAAACTACATTTTTCTACATTAAATTTCCCCTGACAAGACTTTAAACATTGTGAATTGAACATGGCAGAATGCCTGCCAGACCATGCTCGGGCAGACAATGATACGTTTTGATGGAATCACAAATAAATCTCACTAAGCCCTATACTACTTTGTTGTACAACGAACAGCAAACATAGCCATTCAACAAGCTCAAAAGTAGTACAAATCATAAAATAAAAAAAAACAAGCTCAAAAGTGTTGCTATAATGACATGCCCATCAGTGTGAAAGCTTTGGGAAGTAGGCGGTCACAAGTCAAACATCTGGCAGATTTTCCCATGTATGAATAGTACTCATTTATTTCAGGGAAGACTCACGTTTTGTCATTGCCACTGTGTCTGTCAAAGTCTCGTTTGCCACGGGAGTCGAAGCCGCCCTCTCCTCGGCCCATGCCACGCCCCCTTCCACCGCGCCCACCCCTGCCACCACCACGCCCTCTTGGGGGCCTGTCTCCAGAAGGCCTGAAGGAAACAAAACACATGTAAATATGAGCGGATCAGGGAAGTGATGAGAGGTACAGTTACAGTCAATGTTCCAGCATACTGTGTACAGGGAGTGCAGTGCCCGGCCTTGAGTCGGTGGCATACACCGTTGTCCAGAAACACCACAAAACGCTCTGGTCAGGCACTGCCAGTGGACCTAATGAGCCCAAGTCTCCCCACCTGTGCAATTTCCAGCCTCAGCCAATTGATTGCCATATACAGTATGGGCACAAAAGGGACACAAAGTTAAAACAGATGCTATGACAAGTTGACAACCAGTATTATTAGGTTCCCAAGTTGCATCGTTCTAAAGTAGGCCGGTGGCCAACAGGCACGTACAGGTCTAGTGTATATAATGTGTGCATCTGGTTTATTATTTTGTACACTCTCAGAGTTAATTAACACTGAGGATTTCACCATGTTAACAGTTTAAGGGCCCCAGACGGAGTTCTCCGTCCGGGTACTTACGGTCTGATGCCCGAAACTGAGATTGATTAAAACGACAGAGATTAACGATATCAAAACCGGTCGCATCACTCCACAGCCTAGGAGCGCTTGTTGCGCAATCCTCGATGTTGCGCAACAGTGAGATGTCATCGAAAATGTTCCCCCCCTGTTTAGCCGACGACAACGAAAATCTTAAAACGTTAATAACTTGCGATCTAAATCATCCCAGGACCCTCCAGGGGTCCTGGGATGCAATACTGTACTCTGTACTGTTAGTACTCTAATGTCGTTGAAGTAGGACTTATAAAATGTAATTGGGACCCATCTAAGAGACCACCCCTGGGTCCCTTGACCCATTACATTGAAAACCTATTTAAATCACTGGTATCCCTGTGTTAAACTGTAGAATACTAGAAATTCGCGGGCCTTCGGCCCGCTCATCCTAGCGCCATGCGATACGCAAATGGGAAGAAGGCAATGGCAACCCATGATGTTTTCATTTATGCATTTGCTTGGAAAGCGCAAAGTTGCCAAGCTGGCTGAGTGGCCTTGTTTGTTTTTGTGTATTTGCGTATGAAAGCGAGCATGGCAAGGCGCAGGACAGTGTTGTGTTCTTATTGTTTATTATTATTATTATTACATGGATTAATATTCTGATGTACTGTACTCTGTACTGTTGATATTATAGTTATTAGTGTTGTGTTCTTATTTTTTATTATTATTATTATTACATGGATTCATATTCTGATGTACTGTACTGTACTCTGTACTGTTGATATTATAGTTATTAGTGTTGTTCTTATTAGTGTGGTTGCCTATGGGCCATTTTGAATTTTCTTCAAAACACACTTTTGGATTCTCCAGCTACAGATTTTGGCCAAATCTCACAAGAATCGGTACACATGATCTCCGGACCTATCCGATTATAACAGCAGAGTCAGAATTTTGATAGTCCATATCGTTCGTCCGTAATCAGCTTCCAAAGTTAGTGGGAGGGGCCTATTTTACAAAAAACGGCACAAATCACAAACGGAATGTCCGATCCATCCCAAATTTTAATCAAATGTCGAGGGTGGCTTAATAAACACAGAGCCAAAAGCAATTCTTTTTTCATCTATAGGGGGCGCCACAATTGCAAAAACACTTACCCGTTTGTTGCAAAAACATGATTTCCGGGGGGGGGGGGGGGACACATGATCACAAGGGTGACTTTACATTGTAATTGGCTAGCAAAATTACCGGGAGGGGCCTATATTAGCGAGTGAGGCAACCACACTTTGCAATTTCCCAGAATTGCTTCTTTCTAGTTTATTATTATTATTATTACATGGATTAATATTCTGATGTACTGTACTGTACTGTTGATATTATAGTTGTTATTAATGTTGTGTTCTTATTTTGTATTATTATTATTATCGTTTTGTGGCGTGTGTGTGTGTGCGTGCGTGCGTGCCATTTCAGCTGCATCGCGAGGCGATCCAAAATCCCATAGCGCACGCACACACACCCACACGTGCGTTGTACGCAGCTGTTTTGTGTTGCAGCGCGTTGTTGGCGAGCGTGTGTGTGTGTGTGTGTGTGCGTCCGTGTGTGTGTGTGTGTCTTGGTGTGTGTGTGTGTGGCTGGCAAGCGTTCGTCTTGTTCATATTGTAATGTGTGTGTGTGTAGTGTGTAACGTCCGGTGGTGCAATCGGAAGTGAGAAAGGTATCATAAAAACTGTCGTGGGTCACGTGGTGGGCTTTGAGCAAATGGGAGAGGGAATGTAGTGTTGCCAGGTCCTTTGCCAGGTCCGCGTATTGTAAGCGAGTGGTAGTGTGTGTAAGTAGCGTGTTGAATGGCATTTTTTCTGTGCTTGTTTTCATAGACGTGGCAACAAATTAGCAACAGTAGCCAATGGGAAAAAAGGATGCAGTGTTGCCAGGTCCGCAAGTTATAAGCGTGTTGTAGTGTGTGTGAGGAGCGTGTTGTTTTCTGGGCTTGTTTGCATAGACCTGGCAACAGTGTTCCGTGGCCCGTGTGTGAGTGTGTGCGTGCGGGGGTGTCGGTGCTTGTGGCGTGTTTGTGTTTATTATTGATATTGATATTGTTTGTGAGTCTGGACGGGAGCCGGCTTTAGTGTCAGTGCAATGACAATTTTTACGCGGGTGGTGTTGAGTGTGGGCGTGCGGCGCGACATGAGGAGATAGGCATGGATCGACGCGGAGGGTAAGTCTGTGACGTCTTAGTGTGTTGTTGCAGTGTGTGTTGCAGTGTGTCAGTGACGTAGTAGCTGGTGACTTTGGGTCCCCTTTCCTGGGTTGGGTACAACTTTTTGGGTACACCTTTTCAAATGTATAATAGATACTCAATTAAGACAACTAATATAAAGAATAATACAATTACATGGTGTTAACATTAACTGTGCAAAGTCTATATTTTTAGATAAAATAATATAATTTATAACATCTAAATGTGAACATTGAACTTTAACACTAGAGGAATTGGGAGGGCAGACCATAGACATAAAGGTAGACTCCCTTTCCGGCTCTGGAGCGTATGTGCTCAAGGGAGGACAAAACTTTCCTGAGATTCCTTGCGAAGCACCGCGGAAGCATGAGCGTGCGTCACAGAGCGCATGTTCGGGAAATGATGCGCTGTGATTGGCCAGTAATCACTTGAGTGGCAGCATGACGTAACGTGCCTTCCACACTTCCGACGTACTTCCTCCCCCAGTGTAAATTCTTCCGCCTCTCCTTCAACACACATCGCTCCAACGAACAGCAGCGGCCAATGAGGCATCTATTTTTTTTAATATCTATGGGGCAGACGATGAAGATAGACATGCTTTGGTTACAGTGAACTAAAATATTAATTTAATTTAATGTGTTATTTTTTGTTCCTGCCTGGAGTCTAGTAATTTAAACCGATCTTTCCCAGCTGTGCTCAGGATAGGGTAATCATGTCTTTCATTGTAATGTAAGAAAACTATGTTCCTCCGTCTTTTTCAGTCACTTAGCATTTGCGGCGCAAAGATTGAAGTCAGTGTTTGTTTTCGTACAGCCTCACTGGTGCACGTTGGACAAAACATGGACTAACGTTAAAGTAGAACCGCACTTTCAACCTGCCAGTGCAGTCGCTGATATAGTACATTTTCCAGGTGATGGAAAACATTTGTGATTCTCGTTTTGCAGCGACTGATGGTCGGATACACAGTAGCAGCATGGTCTCTACTGTTTACTATGGATGTGTGTGTAATGCGTAGGAGAATGCAAAGCGGGGGTAGGTTCTGGCGGTGTAGCCACTAGCCAGAGAGTAGCGACTTTAAGCAACGACGGATACGGCGTAGATATTCTGGGCATGTGCGCGTCCAAGCACGCTACAGGGAACATTGGTACAGTATATACAAAAATCTATATTCTGTAATCTGTAGTAGCAGTTTTCTATTATGGTACTGGCTCAACTTGACCTGGTACTTTTTTGCTATCACCTGTCGAGGTTCCAACTTCCAAGCCAACTGAGGTGACACCGAACAT
The DNA here is from genome assembly GCF_951216825.1 of Electrona antarctica. NCBI lineage: Eukaryota > Metazoa > Chordata > Actinopteri > Myctophiformes > Myctophidae > Electrona > Electrona antarctica. The sequence goes on along the minus strand of NC_136800.1, from coordinate 16,111,576 downwards.
TTCTGAAAACGGTCATCAACATAATTGCATCCAACGGACCGACCTATACTGCATGGAAGTTCACAAATAATTTTAAAATATTAAACTAGCCTTTGTATATGTGAAATGAATCAATCATTAAACAACTGCATGACCTATTTCTCACCTAAAATGTTATCAAAAAGCGTTTTTGTTGGACTGTACAGGTGAAATAATTTCAGGGGTAGGTTGCCATTTTTATGCAGAGGTCAATCTAAGCTAAAAAGGTGTGTATGTTATAATATAAAAAAATATATATGTTATTTGGATGACCCTAAGGATCATACAAAACCTTGAACGATTACTATTGCAATTTATTTTGGTTCAAACCTTAGATTGACTGGCCTAAGGCATTGCTTTGTCAACAAGGTACACTGAAGGGATACTATCTGCAGTGGAAAACCAACTAAGTGGTACCAAAAACGAGTAGAGTGGAGCCAGTACCATGCAGTGGAAAAGTGCAATTAATGCAGCTTTCCTTGCGGTCTCTAAATTGGCTGCATTTACACTCTTTATGCCAAGGAGAGCTATTAAGTTTCCAGCAGCTGCAGGTTGCGGTGGCTATGCTAATGTTAAATACTGGGGCAAATAGACAAAGATCATGGAGGTAGGAATCAATACCCCCCAAAAACATTAAGCTCTGCCTGCACCTCTGCATTGATCTTAGGATCACAGCAGACTGCCTGAGGATTTCGATTTCAGGACGCTGAAATCCCCATCTCATCATTAAACACAGCAACTCACTTGTCTGCAGAGAATTCTCCTCCCTCAGGCTTGTCCTCGGAGGGCTTGTCGAATCGCCGCTCGCGAGGGGGTCTCCGATCAGGCCTCCTGTCTCCAGTTCGCCCCTCTCCCTGTCCTCCCTGGTACTGGGAGCCAGGCTGGCCCTGCTGGTCCGGTCTCCGGCCGACTCGCCGGATACCTACCGCAAAAAAGGTCATCATGAATGAACCATTTACACTTACAGTATTCATCATCGGAGGAACAGGAAATGTCAGTCTAGGGGTATTAACCACTTAAGCCCTATATACTTCCGTTGAATGAGAAAAGCGGAAATAGACAGACAACACGCTTACTACACACCACGTTCTGAGCAGCTTGTGTATCAGCTATTTGACAATTTCCTCCTATAATGCAAGTTATAAGTGGTTAGTAGTTAGTGGCTGCACGATTCTGGTTCAAATGTTAATCTCTATTTTTGTTCAGCAACTGTAGTTGCTGAACATTACTACATTAAAAATGTGGCACCTGGAGCCATCTGCTGTGGCTTTAAACAGACAACATCAAAGTGCTTGACTTAAACTTCTCTTAAAGTCTCTCTCTTGTAGCAAAAACATAAGAGTAACTAAAATGAATTGGCTAGCCAACTAGTTCTGCACGATTAAATTTAGAAATGAGATCACATAGGTGTCTGTCTTTTTTCGATTAATTGTGCAGCACTATTGTGAATTTTGCCAAACCTCGGTAGAAATGAATGCATTGACGTGCCATGCCACTCTAGAAAAGGGAAATCCAGTGGACTCAACATAGAGTGCTACCTTTCAGCTACCTTTCAGCAGTTCTAGGCTAGTACAACAATAGCAGCCAAAAAAAACAATACAAAGCATGCACCACTGAGCTACTTTGGAGCTCCGAGCACTAGCAGTGGGCCCCTCATCATTCATAGCCTCGGTCCCAGGCTCACTTAACTGCGAAAAGAAGAACTGCATCATTCAGCTGTTTGTTGACGCTGAGAACTTGAGCTCTGTGCAACATGCATGTATTTCATCCATAGTTCCATACCCAAGTTACCCAACCCAACAGCAACGAGTCAAACGTGAAACCTACCAGGTTTAGTTTTGTATTTTGTGTCCATCCAGCATCACCGGGGATGCTACACCGGGGATGCTCCATGCACCTGCGTGGCAAGTGCATGGATGGAGCAGCAGCAGCATCATCACCACCAATAACATCACACAGGCAGACAAGGCAGTAAACCAACCTAGCTGATGGAAACTTCTTCTGCGACACAGCCTCCCCGCTTTGCACAAGGCTATAGACTGGGCGCTGAGTGTCTATTTACTGGACTGGATATCACATCCTTCATGCATAATTCATGCCAGGAGTTTAGTTTGTCCTCTAATTTATAACAACAGGACAGGTTCCATGTTGACCTCATGCATTGCAGACACCAAACCTGGGGCTAGCAGCTATACTAGCTCAGAGATGAACATGACAGCTCGCAACAAACCAAAATAAACAGGCGTATAGAAGGAAAAGCCGACGAGGCTGAGGCGCAAGGTTACCTTCTTTCTTCAGGGGTACCGGAGGCTGAGACTCTTCCTTCTTGTCCACCGGCTGGCTCTTCCTGTCCTTCTGTGACTCTTTCTTCGGCTGCTTGGCGGCTTGTGCAGCGGTCTTGGCGGACCCAGAGGCGGCCGCCTCCTTCTTCTTGTTTTCGGCCGCCTTTAGGATCTCGAACGGGTCCGATTCGTCGTCCAATAGCTGGTCGAACCGGTTGGTCACGACGCAGCCAAAGCCTTCTTGCAGGTGTCCGGGCATGATGGCGCCCCTTCAACGGGATTCACCTCCGATTCTACGAGGCTTGATGCGAACTGCTCGCTAGACGGTGCCACAAGATGGCTGGGAGAGCTGCCCCTTCTCTTCCGGCGAGAGCAATATCCGGGACTGTGTGTGTGTGTGTGTGTGTGTGTGTGTGTGTGTGTGTGTGTGCCGCTGTGCGTGCGTGCGTGCGCGCGCGCTTGTATAGGGGGACGTGCCATTATTATGCAGCCATACACAAATGCTGTCAGCAATGTTTTTATTTACAATTAGGCTATTACTAGCTCTGGTCCATAGCTCTAATGCAACGGCAGCAAGAGCAGTAAGGCTATGGACCACAGCTAGGCTATTACTGTCTATTACTGTCTCTATTACATGTCCACAGAGGTTCCCAACCACTGGTATACCACTGGTGGTACTTATGGCTGAGCACCTCTCTAGTATAGTGGTAGACATACCACTATAGGCCTACTAGAGAAAAAAGATACATAGAGAAAAAAAGACAAAAGTGAAATGAAATATTTATATTACTACAGGTAGTTCTTCTGACCAAGCAATTTGTGACCCCGCTAATAAATATTTGAGACAGGACCCAAGATTAAATGGTACAAAATTAGCAATTATTTTATTTATAAAACAAGTTACAAAATTACTTTATTTGCATAGCAAAATTGTTAAAAGTGTTTGAGATGACACTGGGAATGGAGAGAATGGATATTAAAACAAAACAAACTAACAAATCAAAAGAGAAAGGAACAGCGGTCCTTTATAGGGGCCGCTTGTTCAACATGGACCTATAAGCAATGACAACCAAAGTTCAGTATGTACAGATGTTATCAGAACAGCATGGACCTATATGCCAACCCTGTCTAACACATTTCAACACTACACAGTTCACAACATAATGTAAGCACAATATACACACACACACACACAATGTAATGTCTATAAACCCAATAGCCTATAATCTACAAACTGTCAATAATATGCAAATCAATAAAAGGATCCCCTTACCAAATATAGCTCTCAAGATAAACACATGAACCCTCTCTCAATGGTGTCATGTCACACAGGAAAACAACCAGGCCACTGTCTCCACCTGTAGCTGTTATGCAATCACATAATCCATGTTAGACCCAAAAGTTACAGAATCACATACAATACCAGAAATATATTAACCCATCTCTTTGTTCAGCTGTGCAGAAACGATAATATAGTACTCACACTTCTCCAGTTTCAATGCCTACACGTTTGGTCAGACCTGGCAATATAAAACAGTCCCATTTTAGAACATACAAAAATATAATAAAAGTGCATATACAAGAGACAAGAAAACAGGCTTACCCCTTGACAGATCGGCTCAAACATCCCCCTCTCAACAACACTCTTGGCAGTGTTGTGAGGCCCCATGGATTTCAGATCTGCTACCTGCCTGTTCAGAAAGGCTTTAAATACCCCTGTCACTTATGACGTCACTCATTTCCCTTGCCTCCCTCTAGGGGCTACAAATTGGTTGAAATAGCTGGGCTATCCAGTGTTGAAATGAGCATGACAGCACACCTAGCCGTTAATAGAAGATTTGAGAACGGATTAATCACATTAGAAATATCATCAGTTGTGCTGATTTGTGATTAGACAGAGTTTTGTCAGAGTAGCAGCATTGGCTTAGGAATGGAATAAAAAGACAGGTATACACTCCTGTATATTATATCAGTTATTATGGTGGTACTTGAGAGCCAAATATTTTCTGAAGTGGTACTTCAGTATAAAAAGGTTGGGAACCAATGCACTAGATAACATGACTTTTAAAACCATGTCATGTCATGATCCCCATAAATGTTTCCCAGTTTCAAGTGACTGCGTCTAGTGAGCGGGACCCTGATATTATTATTCTTTAGTTTTAATTAAATTGTCTACATTTCATAATTGCACATAATATAGATCACTCTGTGAAAACAGCCAATGTAATAATACATTAAAGTGAAAGTAAATGCAGCTAAATCATATAAACAAGTTGAAAGTTTTGATATACAATTCATTCCAAATTGACTAGATTTATATTTTATGTCAAGTTACTGCTCAGGAGACGCACTAGAAGACTAGATAAATATAATTCATTATTAAGATATATTATGAGTGTAATGAGTGCATACTGCATTATGTACTGCATGTGTGCATGCAGTTTGTCCACTAAGCTGATCCTACAGACTTGCATATCAGAAGCTTAAGTAGGATTTGTCCGTTTTATAAAAAGCAACAAATGGAAGCGTGTGGGCAGGGCTGGCAGGGGCACACTGAGGAACAGCTGGTGGTAACAGATCTGACAAGTGTGTCCACTAGAATCAACACACAGCACGGCATAAAGGCATACAGTTGCCAACACTGCAATTTAGACATCACTTCACATTATTTGTGAAGGCTGTGTTTTGCATTTCTTGGTGTCTTTTGCCAATCTGAAGAAGAAAAAAAAAACGTGTGTGGGAGGCTCCATTGTCAACTGTATTCCGGTGGACCTTCCCTTCTAGCTTGCTTCTCTTTAGTTGTGCTATTGTGGGAGTCGAACATCTGTTGGTCACACCATAGCCATACATGGCCATACATTTTCTCGCCCTCCTAGTGGCGAAAAATAAAACTTCTGGAAACTCAGATTAGGCCATACATGACTAATGTGAAAAGTAATTTATCAAGCTTAGGCCTCCCCTGATACTGCCCCGACTGACTCGAGTAACAAAATATGTGACATACTAAAGCTGGAGCATCTTGTTTAAGAGATCTGTTTCAAATGAAGTCGGACTCGGTATTGTGTTCCACTAATGTAATTTTGTACAACTCCCTCCTGGATCATTTGAAACCTATATCATTCATACACACTGCTTTAACATACAGACCATCATAGCCTTCTTTGTTCTCATTTATTGAGGCCACTACAGCCATTCATCTCAGCCCATTGTACATGGTACATATGGTATGAGGTGAGATGACAGTCACAGAGGGATATGTAGGTGGAGGGAAGCTAATCAGTGTAGGTCTCAGCTACCACATCATCAACAAACACTGCTAATTAACGCTGGTAAAATGACACAAGGCAACCTGCTGTGAGTGAAATATGATACAGCTATCTCTCCATGCACACACGCACGCACGCATGCATGCACGCACGCACACAGTCTTGCAGGGCAGACACTCAAACCACAAGGCCCTGGAGCTGGTCCCAAGTACAAGGGGGGCATTGGCAGAGGAAATGACAAAATGACATTTGAGTACAATTTTAAAGAGCTAAGAGAATATATAAAACTAGAAAAAGTGCCCTTCTGGGCACATGTCTCCACCAGGAGGATAGGAGTGTGTGTGTGATGCTTGGCCTGTTGTAGCGCCACCATGAGGCTGATTTGAAAACTGTCAAGTGGCATTTCTTCCAAAGCCTAGTGGGAATATGCATGCACAGTTTCACCACAATCGGACGCTGCGGTGAGTAGTTGTGGCGATTTGTACAAAACGGGTACAAAGCGGGCTACTCCTGAAAAGTTTAGAAGCCAATCGTAGCCAATGAGGGTGGATTATGAGAAATCAAACAAACCAGTCTTGATCACATGACTATGGAGAGCATGTGTACCGATTTGCGTGAAATTTGGATAAAATCTGAAGGAGTAATATTAGAAAATGTGTTTTACATATGTCGGCCTCCTGGTGGCGCTATAAAGAGCAGATGTGAAAAATTCCAGGCAAAGGTTTTTCCTTGGCCTCTAGGGAGTTGGCATACAAAGTTATCCACAGATCGTGCAGTTGGAGGTAAAAACACTTTTCGGCCAGTTATAGCGCCACCATGAGGCTGAGTTGAAAATGTTCATGTGGCATTTCTTCCTCGGCCTAGTGGGAATGTGCGTGCACAATTTCATCACACGATGTGTTCATGATTTGCAGCATTTTGTTTGAAACTGAGCACTCCTGCGAACTTTGGAAGCCAATCTTAGCTTTTGGGGCAGAGGTTCATCGTTGGCATCCAGGGAGTGTGTGTGCAAAATGTGGCATCGACCGGGTTAACGGTGCCGGAGATTAGCTGTTCACAGACGGACGGACGGACGGACGGACGGACACACGGAGTGCAAAACATACTCTCTCCCCATGCCTTCGGCCTGGTGGAGACAATAAGAATAATATGTTGAAATGAAGCAGAAAATCAAGAGAATATACTCACAGTGTGCAGATTACAGAATGGGGCTTGAAGCACAGTGTATTGCTGCAGATTGATTGTAGAGAGAAGAGTGTTATGTGTGCTCCTCTGAGCTATGTGGGAAAACAAGACACAAAACATTATTGGCACAAGAAAACCATTAAGAACATAACTTTCCTCTTGGCTCTTCTAAGCGAGATTTGAACCTGGTTTCCTATGCAAGTGCTGAAATGTTTGCCATTGAGCTAAGAGTCTGCCTGCTTGCTCAGAGGATAAATCGAATGTTGACCATCAGGTCAAAAATTCGTAAGCCACCTTTGCACATGCTTTCTGGTTTTGTCCAATGTAAATACATTTTGGCAATCAATATTTAAAACCACTGCCACTATTGCAGTCTTTGGAGTTGTTTCACAAGATCTCTGTCATAGTCGGCAAGAAAATAATATGATATAGCCTTTGCGTCCCTTTTGGCTATGCGACTGATAGTGAGGGAAAAATTCCCACCAACCTTTAGATCATGGGTTGATGTTTTACATCACTTGTCTTTGGAGAAAATTCGCTATTCCACAAGAGGGTATGATGGTGCTTTGAAATTCTACACCATCTGGCAACCTTTTAACATTTAGTGTACAAATGGAACTAAATGGCATTAATTGGAACCCCCTCAATGAACCATGAGGCATGAGGGTCCCTGGACCACACATTGGCCCCTTTTCCACCGGGGTTGAACCACTTTGGTTATTTTTTCCCTGCCTAATTTTGAACCAGTTCAGAGTGTTTATACTGAAAATGAAGCTGTTCAGAACCCTAAAAGTTGGTTTGGAAGTGGAACAAAAAAAAGGCTGCCTGTTCCGTAAAGGCACCAAAAAGGTTCCAAGAATATAGAACGGAATCAAATCTAGAAACAAAGTTATTTTGATGGAAAAGGGGCCTTTGAGACCCACTGGTGTAGCAGAGTTTTTCCAGTGAGCCCGAATGCACAATATCAGCACTCTGACTGACCAGAATGGAACGCCTTCATTAGTAGTATGCCACCAAAATGTGGAACGCCCTGCAACAGCCATTAAGACATGTAAATCCCTTGACTCCTTCAAAACCGCTCTCAAAGGGCACCTACACCTGCAATTCGAAACTGGCCCCCATAAAATCTGAATCACCCCTGTTCCCTTTCCCCCTTACTCAGTATGTTTTCTTTCCCTTTTTACCTCCTTACATGATTTCCTGTTTTTGAGGGGCGCTAGCCCCTCCTATACACAGGGTTAATGTTTGTCTTTAGTTCAATGTTTGTTTTGTAAACGCCATTGACAATGAAGGGAAAATGTACGTCATAATGTAACTCATTACGTCATATTGTCTCTTTATTGTTAATGGCGTTTAATGTTTGTGTTGGCACCGTTTGTTTTACATCACCATTACATCACCTAATCTCTCTGTGAGTTAGATTTTAATATATTCGCGCCCCTCACTTCACACAGGTGTGATCTTTTTATATAGAAGTTTCAAGTGTATTTGTACGTCTCTAAATGTTCTGATGAATTGAAAATGGTGGACCCTGTAATAAAAAAGTGTAATGCTTGCAGTGTGTCATCCACAGTAACAGTCTTAGTTTGTATTGAGAAATGTACCCATTCTGCAAACTGTTCATAAATACTTCAATCAATCAATCAATCAAACCTGTTGGTAACACCTATGATGAGTAAGGAGGCCCAATTTCTATACAATATATTATATGGTTGCTGCTATGCTGCTGAGCATACCAACCAATAAAACGTTACAGTCTACTGTGCTATATAGGATAATGACGGTTGGGTTCGGCAAATTTGAAAATAAAATGGTCCATCGTCCAACTGTGACAGTAACATTACATGACACCCCAGGTGACCTCACGGAGCAATACCAACAGAAACCGCTAGATGGCAATATTGACAAATTCTGTAACGTTATGACTTGACGTTGGAATGTAAACAAAACGACGTGTCAGTGATAATAAGGCATTGAACCACTACGATGAAATGTTCTATGAGCAGGGCCTGGCTGGAAACAAGTTATTGAGCTTAGCCCAGATACCCTGGGTAAATATAGTAATCATTTCATTTCATTTCAGCAGATTATTTACCTGGCTATTTCTGCTGACGTCAGAGCGCCGCGCTCAACACACATTTTGACGCGTTGCCAACGGCAACGCTTTTTTGTGTATGCCGAGCGCGGATAGCCATTGGTCGACGGCCGGGCCAACAGCTTTAAAACAGCTTGAAGCATGGTTCCAGCTGCTAGAAAGAGAAGAGATCATCATCAGTAGACCTACACTGAGGACAGAGCATACAGAACAGAACAGAACAGAACAGGAACAGGAACAGGAACAGGAACAGAACAGAACCAGAAATCTGTTTACATGTGTCCTCTTTTGAATAAGTAAACTGTCTTTCAATGTCTCAACTCTCAACACCAACAATGATGCATCCAGCAGCAGAAGAAGGGGACAAGGTCTTGGAAAACGACACAAGACATCTAATCAGCAGTTTCCTAACGGACTTTGCAGGTGTGATACATATACCAAGCAGACATCAAAGCAAAGCTCATTCAACAATGAAACGAGTTGTGGAGGACCTCTGTGAAAAACATCATTACCTCTACAATGGCATGATCAATAACAGACTCGGGTTGGATGAACGAGATGACATGGGTTTCGTGGGTCAAGTAGCGAAGGTCCTCTTCAGCGATGGCACCACAAACTGGAGTCGCATTGCCAGCCTTGTGGCCTTCGGAGCAGTTGTGTGTCGACACCTGATCGAGGAGGACAGGGACCCTTCTGTTGTTGGAATGGTGGGCCAGGAAATCTCCACATACCTCCTCAACGACCAACGGGAATGGCTGGTGCAGAACAATGCATGGGATGGTTTTGTGGAGTACTTTCGGGTATCGGACCCAGAGTCCACGACCAGGAGCGAGCTGCTGATGGCAGTAGCTGGTTTTGCTGGGATCGGGCTGACCTTGGGCCTGTTGATCAGGTGTATTGGACGCAATACACTGTTCACTAATTAATATTAATTAAATAATTTCCATGAATAAATACGTTTTAGAGCGGTGCTCTGCTGACGTCAGAGCGCCACACGCTTTGCTCAACACACATTTTGAAAGCGTTGCCAACGGTATCGGACATTATATCGGACCCAGAGTCAACGACGATGGAGGAACGCGCTGCTGGCTGGGTTTGCTGATCCCATCCTGTTGATCAGGTGAATGTGTTGGACTCGAGAGTCTCGATTTATTTTTTTATTTTGGTGATTAGTCTCGAGTCGAGACTGATCACAAAATAAAAAAATAAATTTCCATTAATAAATAAATACAAATGGCAAATTGTGCAATATGGTGGAAATAGCACTTAGGTTTGTGCAGTTTGCATCATCCAACTTAACCTTTATGTATAGGCTACAAAAACACATTTTATTTTTCTAATAATGCACAATTTTGTCTATGCACTGTAATTGTTCTAAAGTTGTAGGCATGCATGTTCTAGGTCTGAATTCCTGCACTGTACATATTTTAGTTTCCTAATAAATCTATGAAAAATGCAAAATGTGTATGTAATTCTTCTAAAGTTGTAGGCCATCTTCTAGGCCTGAATTGCTGTATTTCTATGTGGATAAATGCACCATTTATAATTTTACCATTTAATTCCACACAGGCTTGTTTGTGCCCATTTAAGCCCAAACCAACCACACCAATGTCCAATGCAACTCACCTTGTTGCAACTGGTGTGGTTTACCTTAGTTAGAACGGTTTGTTGCAAGGCGTTGCAACTGGTGTGGTTTGGGCTTAAGACCTGAGGAAGATTCTAATGTTTTGAACTAAATCCTGGTTTTATGAAAAAGATATGTTTCTATGAAAACTAAAAGGTTTCTATGAAAAGGTTTTGAGCACCACTTATCAGTGGTGCATGCTCAAAACCTTTTCATGTCAAGGATCCCTAAAATTATATGCATTTGTCCGCTGACCCCCCATCTCATTTTTTTTGACACCCAGAAGCATGTCTACAGAAGACACAGGCCATTGTTAGTTACACTGATTAATTGCATTTTATTGATAACATTTATACCAGCATATAGATGATAATAAGGCCACTATATGCAAATAATAAATGCTCACGATACTACACAAATTGTGCATGCTCTCTTGTTAATTGTCACTGTCACTTGTATGTCCAAAATGGTTACTTTCATAATAATAACTAAAGTCGCAATTTAGAAAAATTGCAAAGTGTGGTTGCCACAGTCGCTTACATATACACCTCCCTAATTTCAAAATTTATATAATGCTTGAATAGTTTGGTCTTCTGCCCCTGCAAGGGACAGAAGACCAAACTAACCATACGTAACCAACCAGCTACTACAAACGTTATGCAAAGCTCGGCCAATCACAGCGGAAGTTAGGTAGGTTACTCCGGAAAAAGGAAAATAATAAAGTGTGACAATAACTATAGTCTGTTTGCCCTAACCTCCACACTAATAATATCTGGGATTTATATAGTGCGTTTCTAAGTACTCAGACACTTTACATGTGTGGGGGCCAGGGGAGAGAACAGTTATTAGATGGAGAATGAGTGAAAGATGATTAAAAGCAATAAAACACAAAGTAAAAAGTTGAAATCAAGTCAACTCGGAAAGGCTAGTCTAAACAGGTGGGTTTTCAGGGTGTAGGGAGGGAGGGGGAGTCTGTTTTTCCAGTGGAAATCACTTTAGCACTAGTCTTGTGAGCACTTTTAATTGGTTCAATATTTCTAAAACCTGAGGCTTTCAACACTTAACCCCATTCACTTCCACTCATAAATAGCAAAAATAGCAACTCCCAAGCTGTGACAAGATGTGTCACTAAAAAAAGAACATGTCTGCACATTTATTGTGCTGTGACACATTGCAGGACACTTAAATAAAGAAGCATAAATCAAGCTTAGACTAATTAATACTCCACTGCACGATGATTTCACTTGCTGAAAAGTACTGATCTTCAAACAAGACTACAGAGTATAAATTAAGCTTTATCAAGTCTTGTACCACCCCTTCCCTGATGTTCCAACAGTTTGTGGTTTCCAGTTTCCTGAGGGTTGTGCTTTAGAATTATTTTATTCTTGTGTAATGCATTCCAAAACGTCAGAGAAAGCTGGTAGGCATAATTATTAGATACGGAACGGCAGTGGCTCAGGGGTAGAGTGGCCAGTACAACGGCCGCATGGGAACTGCGTGGTCTCCCCCAGAGTTTGTGTTGAAGTGTCCTTGAGCAAGACGCTGAACCCCTAATTGCTCCCGATGTGCAGGTTGGTGCCTTGTATGGTTTAATCTGCCATCGGTGTATGAATGTACGTGTGAATGGGTGAATGTAATGCAAAATCTACGTAAATGGCCTTGGATAAAGGCGCTACATAATGCACCATTTATGACATGATAAAAATTTACCATTCTGTGTATTAAATATGCATGTCCTCGCTACAGTAAAAAAAGAAAAGTGTTGATGGTGCTTAAAAAGAAAAGGTCAAGGCCACTACCACTCTCATTGAGGTTATGTCACTCTGTCTTGTTGCAGTTCTGTCACTCTGTCTCGTTGAGGTTCTGTCAATGGGATTCCATGTCTGAGTTTTCTTGGCTCAGCTTCCTTCTGACTGCTTTCTCAAGGTCGAGAAGTTTCACGTAAAGTCCTTCAGCCATTCCATCGTCGATGTCCATCTAAAAAAGAAACACAAAGCCATAGGTAATCTACATAAACTCTGACTAGGCCTATATGAAACTAGTCTATGCGGTGAAGCAGGTACATTCTTCTGAGGTCTAAGTGTTTGTAAAATACATCACACCACATTAACTCTGGCATCCCTATTTGGCGAAGTTTTCCATAAATGTAAATAGAAGATGTTGTGAGCTTGAAGCTATTTTCAAATATGTTAACACTACAGATCCAGGCCTTTCGAGTCACTACACTTGGAACTGTAGTTGGGTTTGTAATACAGACAAGTTCAATGAAAAGTGGACAGATTGTTTTAAGTGGTTAAACAATCACACCAAATACAATTATAACTGAATTACATGCTGGTGCACAGCCCGTTCAAAATACTGTGTATGTATGCAATGCATGCATGATGCATGCATACGAAAAGGTTCTGTCCATTTTGCCTGACCAGCAGGTTTTGTTATAACAGTGGACATAGTTATGGTGGAAGTTTGTGGAACTATTTGCTGTACCTGTCGAGGCTGTGTGTAGTTAGTACCAAGGCCTGATGTTAAACTGTGATACTTGGCCCTTGGATCCAGGGACTCTGGCTTCCGAAGAAACAGCTCGTGCTGTGAAAGGCAACAGCAGTAATCCGTATTAAATATTGTCACTGTCGGGTGAAAACCTTATATATCCAAAACTGTTACTTTTCAGGAAATGGAAAAAATAACCTGTGTTCCAAGCTTCTATTAATATATTTCATTGGTTCAATATTAGATACTTTTCTGACACTGTAGTATACTATGACAAAGTAGAGTATTAATGTACGAAAAATATATATGAAATATTGAGATACGAGGTTGCTGCCCTACAGCAACAATATAAAACATGTTGGGTGAGGTGACACATTGACATATTTATAGTTCCGTCATTACTATGTGGATCCAAAAAGCTTTTAGAGTGGATAATAAAAGCATACCAAGGCCTCTGCTCCATTGTATGGCGTCAGCGTGAATGTGTTTGTGAAGATCCTAATCTGTCCAGTGCAACAGGAAACCATAACATAACACACAAGAATATGAAATAGTTCATATCACTCCAGTGCAACAGGAAACGATAACACAAGAACATGACTGATTGAAAATGCACATTTGATGTACTTTTTAAAAACACACTGAGGGGGTGGGGGATTAAGGGACAACTTACAAAATACATGATGGGCATAATGAGTGTCCAGAAGAATGGGGGTAGAATGCCGTAGGTCAGATTGGTCATAACCAGGCCTGGGCACATCACGGAGGAGAACATTCCCTGTCAATTACAAACCACACAAAACATGTCATGCTGATGCAATAAAAAAAACACATTAAACCTGGTGTCCCTATTATAAAACAGTATAAAATACTTTTACTGTTCACATTGAGTGCAGAGAGAAAGAAGAGAGAGGGGAGACTTGCGAGACATAACAGGAGTCTGATTCAAACTCGGGTCCTTGCAACTCACAAGGAGTAACTGGTTAAGTTTAATAATATAATAAAATGTATTTATTGGGCACACAAAAAACATAGAAATAATAAAATTGAACCAACAATACAAACATGATGACTTTCTCATCTGCTGTGTATAATCAAATTCCTTCCCAGTCAGGACTTGTTAAGCTATTATTGTAGTGTTTTAGCCACTTTCAAGTGGCTTTGCTATTTTGGACATAAAAAGAAAACTCATGTCACATGTCAAACACAGCGAAAATAGCAGATCTAGAGCTATTCTTCTCACAATGTTTTGTATACTGGCCTCCAATAGACCACTTGAGCAGAAATCCACCACATCAGCACCCATTCATCCTATAGAATAAGTGTGATGTGCTCACCTCACTGTTCTTGCGCCTGTTGAGCGCCAGGCTGAGCAGGTCCGAGGCATACTTGGAGGAGCTGTAGGGTTCTGTCCCTCGACTGTGCTGCATGTCGTCCATGCTGAAGGCAGAACGCCTGGCATTGCTCGAGGATGTCCACACCACCCTGGAGGTGTGACCTTCCTGGCACAGGAGCGCTTCCAACTCCCTGATCTAACACAATGACACAGCAGTGGGTGGGTGAGTAGGAGGCTCAGCATTGTGTTCACCAGGGATGACTATTGGACAGAGTTAATTGTAGATATGGGCTGTGGTAATGGCATGGTAAACTGAAATGAAATATTTAGTCACAACTGTCTTTATCAACAGGATTTTTAAAGAATTACATCACGGTGGCTGTATTGTTACAGTATGAATACATTTTGTTACAAAAACAAGCAACACATTTGTATTCATTCATATACGTATACTGTATATATTAATTGTGACCGAAGGTCGCAGACAGTGGTGTCATGCTCGTAAAACGCAGTACCACACCGTGGTGGCAGTAATTTTTTGACGTGCACACACCAGGGACGGAACGGGACGGTGCAGTGCGTGCGCGCTAGAACGCATCCCCCTAGATTCAAGAGAAGATGCACCAACCTCGCGTCACCAGATTTTCCAAGACGCACCAAGTACCCAGTGGTCTAGGTTTACTGGCTTATTCGCTTCTTTATTACTCCAAAACAGAAGTCCAAACAGACTGGCAACCATATGGACTGTTGGAGAGAATGTGGAGATACAGTGGTTGATCATGCACATGTTTTTTGGTCTTGTCCTGTAATTCAACCATTTTGGAAGGAAGTGACAACACTTATCTCAAACATTATGGGTTTTGGAATAGATGATACATTCACATCTTTGTACCTAGGACAACTCCCAGATGGGCTAAATCAGGATGACTCCTACTTACTTAAGATTTTACTTGTAGCAAGCAAAAAAGCTATTACAAGAAATTGGTTACAAAAGAATTGTCCTACTGCTGACCTATTTATGAACATTGTGAAACAACTACATCTCCTAGAACAGATGACCTATTCTTTAAGACTGCAAAAAGAGCTGGGTGAAAGAAGATGGGAGAAATGGATAGAGTATTTAGCTGGGGGGGCGGATATGGAGTGAATATGGGCTGTGTCTTTCCGGTTGTCAATGAATCCAAAAGTCTGTAATATGTATTGTTGTTGCTTGTTGCTGTACATCCCATGACCTCTTTTGTTTGTTTGTTTGTTTTTTTATTATTATTCTGTTTCTTCTGTTGATGTTTTTGTTTTATTGTATGCCTTGTTTGTCTTTTGTGTCTCTTGCATATTCAAAAATTCAAAAAATAAAGAGTTTAAAAAAAAAAAGAATCCACCACTCCTGAATGAAGTGTCTAGTGCTGGGAGTCTGGTGCAACACACAGGTCCTGGCTGTACTCCTGGTGAGAGCAGGAGTGGACCTGGTGAGACATAGGAGGGGCCCGGACAGGAGTCAACCCACAGAGCCTAGTCCCTCCACATGCCAGAATTGTGCCTCTCAGTCCCGGCAGAGTAGTTCCGGAGTGGTTCCAGTGGATTGTGTGGCCCTGGTCTTTCCCTAGTGGGTCTGATCGAGGGTAGCTACTGGGACGTAAGTCGGGACTTGATCACCCCGGCTGCGTCACCTGAGTGAGGGGTATGATGTTCGCGAGACCCGAAACCCCGATGACCGTGGGATACATCACTGAGGATACGTCCCGGGTGCATCCAAGCGATGTATTTTCGTTCTATGAAAACTTGCAAAACTCTTCAGTCGGTCATTTCGTCGGTCACGCCTCCATATATGGTTGCCAGACCATTACGCATTGTGACGTCACGCTTCGTCACGCCTCAATCCCTGTTGCCCATATATGGAGATCCCTGATCATCAATATTAAGCCCATATATGGGAATGTCGTGAGTCACGCCTTGTGACATCCCGCCTCGTGACACGCTCCATACTGTATATGGCTGTCTCCATATCTCCATATCTCGATCTGACATCATCAAACCCTCTAGACTGTGTGTCTCACACACACACAGTCTCACAGTCTCACACACACACACACACACACACACACACACACACACACACACACACACACACACACACACACACACACACACACACACACACACACACACACACACACACACACACACACACACACACCTTGAACTCTATTCATTTGGAGACACAAGTTTCTGAATTCAGTCATGCATGTATGGGGGCTGTGGCTTACCAGGAGGAAGTGACCAAAGAGATTAGTAGCAAACACTTCCTGTAGACCGTCTGGGTTGAGGCGATCCTGCTGGGTTAGCAGACCCTCTGCTGTTGCAAACATGTTGATGACGTTGCTGCAGAGAAATGATGACCCCATTTTATCACAGCCACAGACACCAGCCCAAGTGCTCAGCTGCATATAGTAATAGGTCAATTGTCTTAACCACTTAAACCCCAACAACTAAGTATATTATTTCCCCCCTCTACAACAAATCTCTTTGCCGTAACACGTGTTGTTGAGAGCTTGTAAATCTGCTATTTTCACAGAATATTCTCCCCATTCTTTAATGACATATCTAAAGTAGGGAGGTCAGGATGAAAGTGGTTAAAGGAGGTGATAGATAAGGGTTTGAGGAGCAGCCTGTGGATGTGCGTTGTATTTGGGGAGGCAGGGTTTGGGTAGATGGGGGCGGTGGGAGACAGCGATTTACCTGGAAAATAGGCCCTTGAATAAGGCTTTCATGTCCACCTGCGGATTGGGCATAATTCCTGCATTCAGATACAGATAGTCAAGTCTGCTGTACCTGTAAAAAAAAAACACAACTACAGGTTACAAATGTAACCGTGGTTCTTTAATAATACGAGCGAGGTGACTTGCTATGGGAGAGTGCCCTCTGGCGTGATCACAGAAGCATTATATGATAACTTTGATAAGCTCCCAGACAATCTCATTGGCTGGGTGTAAACCACATGGTCCATGCATGGCCCACCCTCCCACCTATATGCAGGACCCAGTGGTTTACTCCAGCATTCAATTTGGACTTCTGTTGAAGATGCAGAGCATTATCCCTTATCAAAGCTGTCGAGTTTCAATAGGACGAGAGTATTCCTGGATCGCGAAACGTTTAACTGACTAAACTTGACGGATAAGAACTTTCTATTATAACGTAAATTACTTTTAGGCTGTGATCACACCAAAGGCCGCTCTCCCATTGCGAGTCACTGAAGTGAAGTATTAATTAAAAACACCCAATTTTAAAATGAACTTGATTCTGTATATCTATCTTAGACAATCTTAGACTATCTTAGACAATGTACTTCATGGTAGATATGCCTATAATGATGTACTGGTTCTCAGTGTGAGATAAGGGGACCCCCTGGGCATCCAGGGTGTCCTCAGCTAAATGATATGTAACTCCAAGAGTGTACAAACAGAACCAAATGGACCTGTATGAGTCAGTTTGTACCATAGACTGTAAACACTCTCTGAGTATAACTAACACTAAGGATTGTTTACCGTGTAGATTTGCGTCCCAGAAATAAAAACAAAAATTAAACATATCAAACTGGGGATCCTTGAAATAAAAAAGGTTGACATTCCTGTATTGAAATTAGTGACAGCAAAGCATGAGGCCACTGTCCGGGCCGGGCACCCTACACTCTGACCTGGCCTTCACCTCCTGAGCGGCGCTGAGCACTGATTGGACGGAGCCCACATCCAGGTGCAGCAGGTCGATATGGGCGTCGGGGTGAGAGGTCAGGAGGGCGGAGCGCGCGGCTTCGGCCCGATTGGGGTTTCTGCAAGCAAGACACAGCCTGAGCTGGCTGTCCTCAGCAAGTAGTCGCTGGCACAGGGCCAGACCGATGCCACTGTGGGTGACATACAGAGAGAAATTATATGATTGAATGATGAAGCCGACAGACAACAGGCTGGTATGTGGTGCCGTATGTATGTCTATGTAGTTACAAAGTAGTATATACAAAGTATATAGGGCCAGGCTGTATTTGGGTGAGCATTCAGTGAAAATAGCCGATCTACAAGCTTATAGAATATAGATTGGCTATTTTTGGCAAAAAGACGGAAAAAGGAGCAAAGAAAGTATAAAACCAGGGGGACCATGGCCAACTAAAGCCTAATCCTATGGTGTAATCATCCTTTTACAAAATTGCATTAACACCATCATGCAGGGAATGTAGTCAATACACTAAAAAACAAATTATAGGAAGGCAAGTCATTTTCTTTGGCTAAAAAGTGTTAAATAGTACTATCATATCATTGCTATAAAGTGTTTGTTCAGGTCTTTATTAAACAGAAAAAGCAATTTCAGATTTCACAATACCAATTTTATCCAGTCACAATGGAGAACTCATCAGGATACAGAAAGAAATGGAGTGGAAGTGATGACACAAAGAGATTAGCATAAGATTGGAACTGGAACACTAAAAATGAAGATGATAAATGGGCTGAAAATTTGTCACATGCCTGACAATGCATTTTCTGTTTATCAAAGAGCTCCCCAGAGCTGGAGAGACAAGGGAGACTCGCTGTTACTGATAACGCTCCGATTACCACCAGAAAGCTGTGGCATCTGACTGTGGAGCTGCTTTAAACAAGACAAAACAAATCACTCTGATCCTGTGTTTTGAACTGATCCTTTGACATATCAATTAGTATAGTATAGAATAGATCGATTCAGTGAAACCATGCAGCGAGCTGCGAGTTATTGTTCAGTGATCAATACTGTCAAAACTGTTCTGTCAACACGAACTGAAATAAAAACATACAGTATTACATACCTGTTTGCACCAGTCACAACGACCACTTTCTCCATAGTTCCGTTGTCTGATACGTTAAACGAAACAATTAACCAATATTAGCAACAGCTGGATTACTGTTATTGCCTTTAATGTCTGTACTCACTGCACTACTGTAACAACTATACGGCATGGTACGATGCAGAACATACAGTAGATAGACAGAGCACTAGCCAACCGAAAACGTGGTGTGATTGGATGTCACTGCACCGCTGGCCAATCAGCACATGTCTATGATCAGCGCCCCCTACGACGGAGCAAGAGTAGAGCAAAGTGTTTCTTTTTCATGAATGAAAGAAGCGAAATCCATTTCCTCCACTGAAAAATAAAAGCTCTAAACTGTTTTGTTTGTGTCATTGTTTTTATTTTTTCCCCAACACTCCTGAGTTCACTTGTCAACTATCTCATTCAGATGTTTTTTGTTGCAATTGCGAATTAATACTTAATACTACTAATGTCTGCTATTTGCACTAACTTAAATTTTTTTCATAATTAACTATTTAATTAAATAAATAAATGTAGCTTTTAAATAAAATCTAGCTTTTTGTAGGCTATATCCTGTGACTGTCATACTTTATCATGATTTTATCCATACATTTTAGTTATTTCATTCAAATAAGGAACTGCAAGGGACAAATACTAATAGGCCTATTTCAAAACAAAATATAGCTGCAAGCAGCGATAAGGCGGGACCAAGAAAGAAGACAATACGCAATAAGAACAATATGCACAAATAAGAATCACAGGCTGAGTTGTCAGTACCCGGATTTGAACACACAACTTTGTGGTCTAAAGGTGAGAGCTCAACCAACTGAGCTATCTGGACACAGTCAGTTGTTCAACAGTGTTCGATGTTCATGTTTTCACGTACAAACTTCTCTTCAACCGGGATTTCAGATAATGGTCCATAGATGTGTGTAGAACGTTTCACGCAAATTGCTCAAAAAACCAGTCAAAAAAATCAGATGAGATGGATGAATGGATAGATAAGAGCAAGTACTGTAGGCTTTTTCTCCATTACAATATATTGCATTATTATTTATTTACAGGGTGTGTTTGGCATGGCAAAATGCAAAATA
This sequence comes from Electrona antarctica, assembly GCF_951216825.1. Classification (NCBI taxonomy): domain Eukaryota; kingdom Metazoa; phylum Chordata; class Actinopteri; order Myctophiformes; family Myctophidae; genus Electrona; species Electrona antarctica. Next base: position 16,091,361 of record NC_136800.1, on the reverse strand, counting down.
CATCTTCTCATTAAATACGAAACATAAAACATTCTTCAATAATTAATCTAAAAAGTATTATTTTTAAGCAAACTGAACTGCAGCAGAATAACTTTCCTGTGTTCTCTTTTTGAAAGTTGTCATGAATGTCCAATTACATTTCACAATAAACAAACAAAATCACTGACAAAGTGACAATTATAACAATCATTTTACAGTTCGGCAACCGTCTGTTCTAATAAATAACAGATTAAATTAGTATATAGTAATATACAAAGTATAATATAACGGGAAACCGCCTCCAAAGCAAATACTGAGATGGAAGCGAGAGAGAGTGTGATCCAAAGAATGATGAACAGGTTGCCATATCAGTCATACATGCTTGCATTACATTGGTATCGTCACTCTGTGTATGATGCTCCAGTTATGCACATTTGATATCAGCCTTTATTACACACTTTATGTATATTTTATTTTCATTTGCTTTAATTGAAAACATTACTGCAATGTGTGGGTAGCTTTCACTAGTATTTCTCCAACTCTTTTGCACCTGTAAACCTGTGATGTGGCAATAATTAATTTGAAGTTGATTTTAAAGCTTTATTTATTTGAGGCTTTCATAGACCACTGTGCCTGGTCCATTTATATTTACAAGAAAAACAAAGAAAAAACAAGAACTTGCATATTCTCCTGAAAACATTATGAGCATCTGCTTCTGAAGTTCTGACAAAATGAAAATTCCAGATGTATCCAGGCAGGCTGAAGTAAATGCAAGTCATGTCAAATTGCAAATTGCATTACTGTATTGTCCATGAACCTGTTCTGCTAGGCCAGGCTGTCAAGCAACTGACTGTGTATGTCTTGGAAGCTGGGTCTTTGCTTGGCGTTCCTTTTCCAGCAGCCCAGCATGAGGTCATTGAAGACAGAATCTGGACAACAGGCAGGCTTTGGCAGATACACCTGAGAGCACAACAGAAATGAGGAAACGGAGTCATGAATTGCAAACATAGTCATCAATACAACATTACGATTTCTTCCTACTATACTGAAATATATACTAGATTGTGGCCTGTTTCCATAGGTAGAACTGACTGTAGCTGAGTGCGCAAAGTCTGGGAATCGGCAGGTCGCTGGGTTTCCCCCCCGGTGTCGTGACTTGAACCCTAGACACTTAACTACTAATATAGGCCCCTGGGGGACCCCGGGCTGCCGGGCAACAAGGGTTTAAGTCGTCAACCCATAACTGCTCCCTGGATGCTGTATTAATTAATGGCAGTCACTGCTCCTAATAGATACGATGGGTAATTGCAGAGGACAAATTCCACCTGTGTAAATGTAATGTAACAATTACAGGGCAGGGGGCACAATATATTATTATTATAATTTGTCACCTGCTTCGCCTGGTCCCTGAAGAACTCTCCCGTGTTTTCGATGACCTGCTCATCAGAGAGATGGGAGTAGGGCTGCTTCTCGCATAGAGTCAGAATCTCCCACAGAGTCACCCCAAATGCCCACACATCACTGGCCATGGTGAACTTCCCCTGGAAGAGTGATAGCAAGGTATGACAAAATTACAACAGAAAAAGAAGAATGAACCCGCACACTCATCTGGTCCAATTATTAATTTATTGACAACGTTTCGAGCCAAGGCTCTTCATCTGGTCAAACTCGTTTTTCTCTCTACACCAAATCTTGTGCGGGTTCATTCTTCTTTTTCTGATGTCACTTTCTAACCCAGCACCTCTACCAAGTATTCTATTCGTTTTTGTATGACACAATGACAACACATACACACGCACACAAACTTCCCCTGGAAGAGTGATATAGCAAGGTATGACAAAATGACAACACACACGTGAACTTCCCCTGTAAAAGTGATATAGCAAGGTATGACAAAATGACATCACACGCACGCAGGCACGCGTGTGCGTACTGTAGTGTGTACATGCATTACAACAAAGAGAAAATGAACATGTCTCAATTTATCAAACAGACCACACAATTCCTCAACATCTTTCTTTAGGCTACTACAGAACAAAACAAACAATGCTGGAAACCTCACCAGTAGGATGCTCTCCCAGGACATCCAGCGAATGGGCAGAACGGCTCTGCCCTGGATTCTGTAGTAGTCCCCACGGTACAGGTTGCGGCTCATTCCAAAGTCGGCGATCTTTATGGTGTAGTTCTTGCCCACAAGGCAGTTGCGTGTGGCCAAGTCACGGTGGACAAAGTTGAGTGAGGACAAGTACTTCATCCCAGATGCAATCTGTGCAGCCATGCCAATCAGCTGGTTGTAGCTAGAGGCATGGAATACAAGGAAGTGAAAGGATGTTTGGTAACCCACTGTAACTAAATGTAATTCTATTCCTTTCACCACTTAAATCCGAGCTTATACTTAGTTCACATGCAAACTCACAATGTGTCACAATGTGATGCATTGTGAGCTTGTAAATTTGTTTAGAAGTTCTTTAAGATTTTTGAAAACATTCAACAACTAGAACTGCACTCTGTCGAGTGCCTACTTGCTTGTTGCACACAAGTAGGCCATAAATGGCCTACTAGTGCGCAAGCAGAGCGCGCAAGTACTGTCGACCGCTACAACTGTCAAATCTCAGCTTCTCTTTGAAAGAACGATTGAAATATTGAATTATTAGGTTTAGCTATTTGCTACGTACCTACTTTTTGCACGTAAAAAAGTAGTATTATGAAATATATCGTAATAAAGATGTGGATTGCAGGGGTTCTCAACGTTTTTGGCCGGGGACCCCCGGAAATGCTTTGGCAATGTCTCGGGACCCCTGCCCCGCCCCCTCCCGACCCCCAATATAAATTGACTGCTACAATAACCTTAAACCATTTTGGGCGGGAACCCCTTTTGGTGTTTTAAGCATTGTTATAATTTAGCTATTGAAAAATAGCAGATCTACAAGCTCATAGCGCGCCACCGAGTGGCGCGCTACGAGCTTGTAGGTCTGCTATTTTTGAAAAATCGTGAAAATAAAAATATTATTATTTTTTTTATTTTTTTTTAATAATTTGGGGACCCCCTAAAATAATTTGGCGACCCCCCGAGGGGTCGCGACCCACGGGTTGAGAACCCCTGGATTAAAGGACCCAATGCCTTCGATGGTGACGTATATCTCGATCAGTGTCGGGTGGATTAAAGGAAATGCCTATATGTAATTTGTAAATTGATTAGCGGTATACTGTGGTTACTTTTGATGAGTATGCACCGTCCTAGCATATGACGTCAGGGTTAGGGTATAACTGGTATAGCTAGCTCTCAATGATGACTAGCTCTCAATGATGACGTAATAAAGATGTGGATTAAAGGACCCAATGCCTTCGATGGTGACGTATATCTCGATCAATGTCGGGTGGATTACAGGAAATGCCTCTATGTATATGTATATGTAATTTGGAAGTTGATTAGTGGTATACTGTGGTTACTTTTGATGCGTATGCACCGTCCCAGCATATGATGTCAGGGTATAACTGGCGTCATATGCTAGCTCTCAATGATGACTAGCTCTCAATGATGACGTAATAAAGATGTGGATTAAAGGTCCCAATGCCAGAGTGTAATTGGTTTTCGTTGGTGACGTAATGACTATATGTTTTAGTGTCGGGAGGATTAGAGGTAATGCTCCTCCTATACATGTATGTAGTCTGGCACCACTGCCGTATCAGGCACAAGTAGTCATTACGTCATTTGCTGGGACGGTGCATACGCATCGTCCTGGGCGAAACTAGTACTTGCGCGCTCTGCTTGCGCAAGTAACTAGAACTGCACTCTGTCGAGTGCCTACTTGCGTGTTGCAAGTAGGCCATAAATGGCCTACTTGCTATGTCCCGTAGCAGCATATAACGTGATGAAGATATGTACCAATGCCAGGATATATGTTTCAGTGTCGGTATATATATGTAATTTGTAAGTTGATTAGCGGTATACTGTGGTTACTTGGGTCGTTTGATGCATATGTCCCGTAGCAGCATATGACGTGATGAACATATGACGTGATTAAAGGACATGCCTCTATATGTACAGTATATGTAATTTGTGAGTTGATTAGTGGTATACTGTGGTTACTCGGGTCGTTTGATGCGTATGTCCCTTTAATCCACCCGACACTGAAACATATCATCATTACGTCACCATCGTAAACCAATTATACCCTGGCATTGGTACATATCTTCATCACGTCATATGCTCATATGCTGCTACGGGACATACGCATCGTAGCACCTGACAAATAACATTACTTGCACGCTCTGCTTGCGCAAGTAATAATGATATGCTCACAATACAATTTTTGTTGTACACAATACAGCACTGCACCGTGTATCCACTAAATGTCGTATTGAGATGACAACAGTGCATCTGGACGCCCAGGATAAGTATGAAAAATCACACTCATGTGAAGTAAGTGGCACCTTTGTTTGCTTTTGTACATCACGAGGGGCATGCTTTAGAGCAAACATATGAAGTCCATAGACTTGGCTGCCACATGACGTCACGGTGGGGCATGCTGATTTTGGAGGCGCATGAATAAGACAAACATAAAAAGTCCATAGACTTGGCTGCCAGACATTGCAGGGGTTAGCACCCCTCAAAAAGACATGATATTGACAAATCCAGCCTACCTGACCGTGGCCATGGTGCCAGATCTCCTCTCCTCTGTGTTGCTTTCTTTCTCCTCCTCTTTCTCATCTTCATCACCGTCCACCTTCAGCCGGAGGCTGGAAAGGAACTGGTTGAGGTCTCCGTTCTCCATGTACTCTGTGATCATACAGAGGGGGTCTGTGTCCACGCACACCGCCAGCAGACGCACAATGTTGGGGTCCCTCAGACGAGACATGATTCGAATCTCCTTCAGGAAATCATTCCTGCAACTCAGCAAGGAATGGTAACAACTGTGATTAATTCACTGACTGACTGAATCGATTATTATTTAAATGATATGGGTATATTCAACTGGGGGCATTTCATGTGTGTTGAAATGTTGAGATCGTTTAGTTCTCTAATCAGAAAAGTATTAAAATCCTGAGATTCGTCCAATTATGTGATTTTGATCTTTGATCGAAACCTTTTCCCCAAACACTTTTAGAAAGCCAATCGACACGTTCACAACACCATGTGAGCTTATAGAGGGTACGCGCATGCGGCATGCATAAAGTGAGTGGAAAATTGAGTGGCAAAGTGAGTTGAATGTTGTTTAATGGATGTATGGATGTATGGGCTCAGGGCTGTGAAGGCCAGACAATAGTTTTTTGCCACTCAGAAGGCATTCTCGCAAGTCGCATAAGTGTGTTAATCATGTCGTTGGAACATTGTCTCCACCAGGCCGAAGGCATGGGGAGAGAGTATGTTTTGCACTCCGTCCGTCCGTGTGTCCGTCCGTCTGTGAACAGCTAATCTCCGGCACCGTTAACCCGGTCGAGAACGGCCTGTTATATCGCCACCAGGAGGCAGACAATTGAAAAACACATTTTTTTATATATATTACTCCTCCAGATTCTGTCCAAAAATCCCGCAAATCGTTACACACTATCTCTATAGTCATGTGTTCAAGATGGATCTGTCCGATATTTCATATTCCATCCTAATTGGCTAACATAGGCTTTCAAAGTTTGCAGGATTGGCCCTTTTGAAACAAAACGCCTCAAATCATGAATGCAGCGTGCAATTTACGTGAAATCTTTCACAGACTTTCCTACTAGGCTGAGGAATATATCCCACCCTTTTCACATTGGCCTGTTATAGCGCCACCAACAAACAGGTGGATTTTTGTTAAAAACATTTTTGGAACAAAATGCCTCAAATCATCCAATTGCCATTAATGTTGTAAAAACAAATGGCACCCTTTTCACATTGGCCTATTATAGCGCCACCAGGAGGCCACAACCTGACCTGGCCTGGTGGAGACCTGTGCCCCGAGGGGCACTTTTTCTAGTTTTCTCTGTTTTAGGCTAGTCATCACCACCATTAATCCAGTCAGTCAATGGTATATAATCACCAGGCATGATTAAGTGGCAACTAGAAAAAGTGCCCTTCCGGGCACAGGTCTCCACCAGGAGGATAGGAGTGTGTGTGATGTTTGGCAAAATGTTTAGGAGGATGTTTTTTTTAATTTGTTTTTGCAACAATTTTCTTCATTTTGTTGAGGAAATGCAGAGCCAGATCACTCATAGCATCTCTAAGGATAGAATTCTGGATGAGCAGGACATGTGCAGCATTTTGTACAAAACGGGCCACTCCTGAAAACTTTGGAAGGCAATCTTAGCCAATCAGTGTACAATCTGAGAAATCCAACAGACTCGTCTTGATCACATGACTACAGAGATCATGTGTACCGTTTGCCATTTCTTCATACGCCTTTGATGGCAATTGCATGATTTGAGGCATTTTGTTCCAAAAATGTGTTTTGCAAAAATCAACCTGTTGGTGGCGCTATAACAGGCCAATGTGAAAAGGGTGGGATATATTCCTCAGCCTAGTAAGAAAATGTGTGAAAGATTTCACGTAAATTGCATGCTGCGTTCATGATTTGAGGCTTTTGTTCAAAACGGGGCAATCTTGCAAACTGTGAAAGCCAATTATAACCAATTAGGATGGAATATGAAATATGGGACAGATCCAACTTGAGCACATGACCATAGAGATACTGTGTAACGATTTGTGAGATTTTTGAACAGAATCTGGAGGAGTAATATCAAAAAATGTGTTTTACAAAAGTCGGCCTCCTGGTGGCGCTATAAAAGGCAGATGCGGAAAATGCAGGTCAAAGGTTTGTCCTCGGCCTCTGGGGAGTGTGCATGCAACGTTTCACGCAGATCGGTGCAGTTTTAGGTAACAAATGTGAAAAGCTGCCTCATGGTGGCGCTATAACAGGCCGTTCTGGAAAATGTGGGGCAGAGGTTCATCGTTGGCATCCAGGGAGTGTGTGTGCAAAGTTTGGCATCGACCGGGTTAACGGTGCCGGAGATTAGCTGTTCACAGACGGACGGAAGGACGGAAGGAAGGACGGACACACGGACGGAGTGCAAAACATACTCTCTCCCCATGCCTTCGGCCTGGTGGAGACAATAATAACTAAAGCAAGGAACTGGAGCTGGGCTGGCTGAATTATGTTCGTAGGCTACCTTGCGTTCTTGTTGGCGTCTTCCCTCAGTGTCTTCACTGCCACCAGCAAAGGAGACTCACTGCTGCCCTCTATGGACAGGTCCTCATCCAGAAAGTCCTGCATCCCCTCCGCCTCACACAGGTGCACCTACGGAAGCAAAGCACTTCAAAGTCACTCAATCAAATGTGTTTTGCCTAGTTTTCCATTTACTGTTGCACCACAAACCAATTCATACTCCCTGCCATTTATCTCTGCCTCTTGTTAAACATTTCACATTTGAGTAATTCCAAGTATAGTAACCTTTCATGGGGAATATGAGCCATAAACGCTATATTTGTGTCAGGGAATGTTTTTTATTTATTTCTTTTTTAAAGAAATGTACCTCTCCGAACTGGCCCTCTCCCAGTTTCTCCTTGAAGGTGAGTTTGTCCCTGGGGAACTCCCTCATGGCCGTGTCTCTGGCGGTGAGGAGGCTCATGTTGACAGCTGTGATGGAATAGGTGTTGGTGCCTGAGGCCTCCTGGAGGCTGATGATGTCGGCCTCCGCATAGTGAGGAGCACCATCTGAACCGGCAGCCTGAGGGGCTCTGGAAGAGCTGCTTGGCCCTGCTGCTGTGAAGCACGCACGCATGCACACACGCACACACGCAAGCAAGCCCACACACACACACACACACACACACACACACACACACACACACACACACACACACACACACACACACACACACACACACACACACACACACACACACACACACACACACACACACACACACACACACACACACACACACACACACACGCAGTACACCTTGGTTAATGGTAAAGGGTGAATTTATATAGTTCCTTTATGCAAAGCGCTGTATTGCATTACATACATGCATTACATTTGCACGCATGTATGCGCACGAACGCACGCACGCACAATCGGTCCGCTCTCTATAGCCACTGCCACCCCCACATAGGCTATAAGTAATTAATCTGAGTAATGACCTTCCATGACCCACCAACTATCCAACGCACACACCCACACACTCTGAGAGCTCACCGAGGTCCTCGGTAGACTGAGCGAACTCGGGCAGCTTTCGTATGAGGCGGGACGGTTCCTGGTAGTCAGAGCAGAGGGGGAAGATCCTCTCATAGGTGGAGTTGGAGTTGGAACCACCCTCGCTGGAGAGAGAGGAGTTCTGGAAGGAGAAGGCCTGCGTTTGGACCGCCAGGCGGGCCGTCAACTCATCGTCCAGCAGGCGCCTGGACGCCTACGATGGAACACAGGGAGGGAGGCGGTAGCTCGACTTATGTCCGTTTATTTTTATCTGAAATCGTTAGGCCCTAACTGACGTAATGGTTCTTGAAGTGGGGTCCGGCGACCCCGGGGGTCCTTGAGGGGTTCCAGGGGGTCCCCAGTAAAATGACAAACAGTGTAAATACTTACCCATTTTCAACCGTATCTTCAAATAATGCTCATTGCTCATTCTTTGAAATGACCAAACTTGCCAACTGATTATGTCACTGGTAGGCATGTTTCTGAACTGTCATAGAACTGAACATGAGTAGACACTGGCGGCATCTTATAATGAGCATCAGTGAGGATCAATTATATGAATATATATTTTTTCAGCAAATAGCCCATCTACAAGCTCACAATGCACTACGATGCGATGCATTATCAGCTTGTAGATCGGCTAAATTTTGACTAATCTTTTATACAAAACTGTTTCAAATGGAGGTCAATGATCAATTTGACAGTCCTTGACATGAGAAGCACTGCCCTAAAATACTATAGTGTGTTACTGTATGTTCAGTAACATGAACAATGCAAGTCAAAATGTAAAAAAAAAAAGTCAAAAAAGTCAAAAAAGTCAAAACAACCAGGAATCTATCGATGACACTGACCAAAACATTTATGAAGCTGTTCAAATGGAAGAAGTGTCCCTCTCACCTTCTCCAGCATCTTCTGCCACACCTGTCGCCACAGGATGATGACTATAACGGCCAATAGGATGGCAATGATGGCAACCAAGCATCCAATCAGGATCCTCGTATTGCTGTCATCCACTTTATGGGTGGGGTCATCTCCTGAGGGACCAGGAGTGAGGAGATGAAATGGATTAGACTTAATGAATAATATTTTCATACATCAAACCACCATTTATAATATTGTATAGCATTACATTCTCAGAAAATTCGAGAAATAAACCAGAATTTCTTTCTTTAATAATCCCTTTCTTGTTTTCCTGTAAGTAGCCTGTAAGGGAACTACCTCGACTAGGACGTTTTTTGAATTCCATAGCCCAGAGAATCTGATTCATGTCAAAGTTCTGTCAAGCGGAGAGCAATTAAAGGTGCTTGAAACCCAGGCTGATATGGTAGTTTGTTGTCCAGTTCAGGTAAAAAGAAATACTGCAGGGTAAAAACAATGCAGGCTTATAATAGAGGGTACTCTGATAGTACAATGTGGGCCTTTTGGATGCTGACTGCACATTTATCCACCAGAGGGTGCTGTGGTACAACTATGCACAACTCAAAGCTGCAATCTGTGTCAAGTCAAGTAGATAGAGTCAAGGTTTTTCTTGGAGGCTGTTATGAATTATGATATATGTTTTACCAAGATTCTGACATATTGTACAAATTCATGAACAACAAACGAAAACAAAATAAAGAAAAACACATTTGTTTAAAGTATGCAAAAAAAAGAAGCAATAAAACAATTGGCCAATTCTTAGATATTTTGAACCACATATGAACCATTCCTTTATTTGTACAGCATATTTTTGTTATAATAGCAATGCTCCAATACATACAACTGAGTGATTGAATCCATGGGGTATGTTGCTGACCTGGGAGTATGTTTGTTGGGTGTCCACGTTTACGAGGACTAAGAGATGTGTTGTACACTGCTGAGCCTGAAAGCAAAACACAAGAAGAGAAATAGGCCTAATCAAATACAGGAAGCATTGGAAAACACTGTCGAGAATCAATAGGGTTTATTTCATTCATATAAGCTAAGCAATGCATTAAGCAATTTATACAACTGCTACTACAATATGTAGAAAGTACAGGCAGAAGTCTAGAAGACAGTCTAAGCTTCTATAAAGAACACCTTCAACAATGGGGATCGATTATCTCTGAACCATATAATGCCCTAATAATGCAATCTTCCAAGCCTCCGGTAGTCACCCCCCCCCCCCCCCCCACACACACACACACGTGTGACACACACGCACGCACACACGGCTCTGACACACGCCTGCTGCAAATAAACAGACAGACACGATCCTTTAGAAAGAGTGTACTGTGTACATGTAACTTTACAGTTTACACCTCATGGAAGTTGAGTGGCGTAGTCTGGGTTGTTAGGAAGTGAAAACCGCTCAGTCACAAGTGTGTGACAGTTTGAAAGAGAAGTTAATTGATCATCATAAACTGCTTAACAAGGTCATTTTGTGCAGGTGAGTTATAGCTACCTAGCTAGCATTAACGTGCGTGTGTAAGCGGCGCGTGTGTGAGTGAGTATGGAGACATTTGTCTGATAGGGAGGGTGAAATGAACAAACACGTTTATGTGCTTGAAGTGCTAAGCATTTATACATATTACAGAAATACAGACACAATGTTTTGTTTGGGTTGTCACAGCACCAAATCCTTAACTGTTGATGGTTTCATTCAAAGTGATATTAAACAAGTGTTAACTTGCAACCTGAATTGAACATAGGCCTCTGGCCTACTATATATTTCTATCTCTCAATTTCAAAGTCATAACTAGCCTCTCCGGACCCCCCGGGTTGAGCTCCTTTGGACCCCTAACCCGTAGGGTCCGGTATCACCGGCTTCAAGCGACATGGGATGCAATCTGATTTACCCTGATTTACCCCCTGTGCTGCGGTGTGGGTGTCACGCTGACATATTCCAAAAGAAGCATATGAACGCTATAGGAGACAACGAACCTTCTGACCCCCCCCGCGAACGGCTCAGAAGCCGTTAAGTATTTTTAATGTTTGTACGACCGTTTTGGCAGCTCTGAAATTCTCTCTTGTTGACATCCCATTGTACCGCCTCCAGCATCTCGGTTGGCTAGCTGCGCCTACGAGGCGCGTAGGGAGGCGCAGCTAGCCAACCGAGATGCTGGAGGCGGTACAATGGCATCCCATGTCGCTTGAAGTCGATGATAAGGAACCCTACGTAAAGTCATCAAAATGTCAGAAACTTTAACGTAGGGTTCCGAAAGGAGCTAAGTCATAACCTAGTCCAGGTATGTCCAAAGTACCCTCAGCTTCCCTCCTAAAATCTATTATTTATCAGATATAAAACTAACATTACGTATACGTACACCAACATGTATATGTTGTATGTTAAGTTGTGACAGGATATAGGGTATGTAATAAAAAAAAGTCAACCAAAAAACAAGATTCCTATATCACTGGTCAACAAAAACACCTTGAAGACCCTAACAGGAGCCCTCGTACAAGGTTTCTTCGACTATCCATGGTGCATGCACTTCTTGGTACCACAGCACCTCAAAGGCCCTTAAAACAAGGCTCCAGACTTCTCAAAACAAACTGGTCAGGCTACTACTTGGCCTCGATCACTCCCTGAACCCACCTCACCCCTGCACACTTTGACAGGCTGGAATGTGTTAGGGTTGACGACAGAGTACAGCATCTTGCAATGGGTCTGGTCCACAAGATTCGATAAACCACCAAGATATACCCATGTACCTGTCTAAATACTTCCTTAATGTCAACGAAGTCCACACCCACAACACCAGAGGGAGTTCAACAAACCATGTGCAACCCAGATTCGGCACAAACAAGGGACTAAATTCTCCAAAACGTAATCAATTCTTCAATCAATCAATAGGCTGTATATGTTGTAACCGGAAGGATGCAGTACATGCTGTGTATGTTTGCTGTTGCTAGTGAGTTGCGACAAGGTACAGTGTACACTGCAGTATGTGGCTCTTGGTCAGCTCACTTTCTTACTTTCTACCTTACTTACCTACTTATACTCAAAGATTATGGTGTCTCTCTCAACCTGCTCCACAGGTACATGAGCCAGGGTGACCCCCAAGCTCAGCTTCTTCTCAGCCCTGAGTCCATTCTCCTGTGACATGCTGTGAATGCTGGACCCTAGAGCCTGCCCTAAATCCCTGACCAGCAGTGACCACTGCACTACACCAGAATGTTATGTGCAGTACTAGCCGCAATTTGCAACTCTAGATCTTTTTATTATGGGATGAATCTATCTAGAGTTAATACCCTCCATTGACTCCCTACTCATCCAAATTGCGTTTGCGATCTGCTTGTATTAAACGTCGTTAAACTCACCAACATTGCAGCTGTAGGCCAAGCTTGAATTATCCTCTTTCAATCTGCCGAGCTTGTTTTTCATAAAATCCACCGTAGACATGTTATGAGCTACTTTCTGTCAAGAAATTCTGTGCATGTGATTCTTTTTCTAAGTGTTGCAGTTTGGAAGCACTCAATTTCTTTAACGGGTCGCGCTGCTGCCTCCTGCATTATGTGCAGATTCAAAACGGGTGGTACGCAGGGCCGTTCAGTGACTTACGACGAGTGCTTCCAAACTCCAGCACTTAGAAAAAGAATCACCTGCACAGATTTTCTTGACAGAAAGTAGCTCATAACATGTCTACGTGGATTTTTATGAAACAAAAGCTTGGCAGATTGAAAGAGGATAATTCAAGCTTGGCCTAGAGCTGCAATGTTGGTGAGTTTAACGTTGTTTAATACAAGCAGATCGCAAACGCAATTTGGATGAGTAGGGAGTCAATGGAGGGTATTGCAACACTAGATTCATCCCATTATAAAAAAATCTAGAGTTGCAAATTGCGGCTAGTGCAGTACTAAACATCCAAGACTGAGTGGCAATATGGCAGCCAGGAGAATGAGTCTGGTTGGTGCCATTGATACTGGGAGGAAAGTACTGGCCAGGAGGATGGAGATGACTGGAGATGCCGCTGGAGGGCTCATCATGAACTAGAGAGAGAGCCTCTCTATCCATGGGTTCCACAGTTTGACCCTAGCTGGCATCACTTACACATACACAACTGATGAAGTCAAGTAGAACACGGCTCAAGGTAGGAACTTTGTTTAGTTTTTTGCTTCTTTGCTGCTGCTGTGTTGTAATATGATGTGTGTATACTAGTGTGATTCAAGCTGTCAGTACTATTACTTTCATTTTGGGACCCAATGACTGGGTGGCAATGAAACATGTTCAGTAACTGTTTCTGGCTCTGGAATTGAATGCTGATGAATCTACAGTTTGTATGTTGTGTTGTATCTGCCGTTGAAGGTGTGAGTTGTAACATGAAACCGTATGTGTGTACACATGTGTATGTGGCTCTTGATCACTCAATTATCCTATGAGTGAATTTGCTATTTCCTTTTGGTTCGAGCTAGAGGTTTTGGGCTTTAGAACAGACTTCAATTTCCAAATGTTAATTTTCAATTGAAGACTGATAAACAGTACTAGGGTATGTGTGTTGTGTTGTGTTGTGGTTTCTGAGGTTTGTTGAATTGTTGTGACAGGGTGGCTGTATTTGGTATGGTGGCAAAGAATGTCGATATGTAGGCCTTGTCTATACTGTATGTAGCTTTTCAAAAAGTCTCTAAAAAGAGAATACCACCCAGCACTCACTGAACTGTCTTTTAAGGAACTTTATTATGTCTTTACATAATTGTCATGGTATGCTGCAGAGCAGAGAGCACAACATTCAGCGTGTAGCCTTTGTCAGCATTGTATGCCTAGGCATTCTTTTCTCTCTCTCTCTCTCTCTCTCTCTCTCTCTCTCTCTCTCTCTCTAAAACAGTGAATATCAACTGATAATTGTGACTTGTCATTGATCTTTCATTGGGCTAGTTTCTGCTCCCCCCTATTTGCAACAGTTAATTTATTTCAACAGACAGTGTGTTGATGTATGTGGGGGAGACCCCAGCACTGACTGCACGGAACATGTTTTTGTTCTATTCCTTTTTTGAGGGGCGCTATCCCCTCCTATGCCCAGCTTGTGTGTCTGTGTGTACCACCAAATGTGATGATTTGATTGACTGAGCATGGAATGTGATGATGTAGGATGAATGTATGATAATTAGAGCGCCCCTCACTTCACACACGTGTGATGTTTTGAGGGGCGCTAGCACCTCCAATGCATGGCTTTTGAAGATGAAGTCATATGGCAGTCAAGTCTATGGGTTTGTTGGTTAGAGATTTCCCGAAACTGTATCGGTATCTGGAAAAGTATCAGATCGGCCCTTATGGGTCATATCGGTATCTGTGAATATGCCAGTCTAACTACCGATCCAACGCAGGGGTAAGGGGTTGACACTATGGCAGGTAAATAAAATGTTGGGACATGTGGAGTTTGCTTTGGAGTTGCCCAAACTGCAAGTGCACATTTGAGTGAGGAGTCTGCTATAAACACAACACGAGATATATAGCTAGATGGCTATAAACACAACATGAGATCACGACACTGGTATCGGTATTCTGTATCGGTATCGGCTAACACAGAAAATGAGGTATCGGGATCTGAAGCGAAAAAAGTATCGGGACATCCCTAGTTTGTTTAGAGCACGTATGACGTAAATCGTTTGCCAGCCAAGTCTATGGACTTTAATGTTTTTTTTAGGGCACTAAATGACAACGTACAACGTCATGTGGCTGATATAAATACAGTGGGCGCCCCTCACACAGTGTGATTTTTAAGAGAGAGGACTTGGGTGTCCTGTTTAGTCCAGGGAAAAATACTTCAATAGTTGAGGCATACAAATGTGCCTGTATCCAACCAAAATGTTGTGCCTTTGAAAACTATAGATTTCTTCTGTCCAGCTCATGAATTTAGCCTGTGATAGTGTGATTAGTGAGTAACAAGGAAGAAAAAACCCTAATCTTGGAAGGGAATGGGAGGATAATGGAAGGGTACATGAACCCTCACCACTATTGTGTCAGGTGAGTCTATGATGGACCCACTCGACACAATAGTTTCAGGTTGCTCTTAGTCACGATGGTGGTCCCCGGGTCAAAATCAGTTGAAAACCCCTGCTATACATCAAAGCATACATCTCTGCACTTATACAGAGTCAGAGAGACAGGTGAGGTGCTGTATTTGTATCTCTTTCTGGGGAACATGTGACAGAAGACTACCTGCAACTTTCACTGAACCTCAAGGTTCAGGGCTAACTGCTACTAAAAGGGACACAATTATTATCGAGTTTCTAGTCCCTCTCACCTGACTGGAAGGCCACTTCGCTGAACAGCATCCACCGGTCATTGAAGTAGAAACGACATCGGATGGTGCTGGCAGTCCGGTCCCCAAGGGGCACCGTAATGAAGCGGGCGCTTTGGCTCACGCGGTCCACTGGGAGCCTGAAGGACATGGGGTTAGCCTCCCAGTCCGCGTCTGACCGGAAGGAACAGGCAGCCTGCCGGAACATTCTCACGCCACGGCTGAACATGTTACTGCAGTGGACCTGCAGGGTATAAAAAATTACACCTGTGTGAAGTGAGGGGCGCTCTTATCATCTTAAGATGATAAGAGCACACACACTCCCTGGATGCCAACAGCGTCCACAGCGGCCTGTTATAGCACCATCATGAGGCCGATTTTGGCAAAACACATTTCTGTACATTACTCGTACACATTTTATCCATACATCACACAATTCGGTATACACTATCTCCATAGTCATGTGATCAACACAGATCTGCACCATTTCCCATCTTCCATCTTGATTGGCTAAGATTGGCTTCCAAAGCTCACATGATTGGTCCATTTCGAACAAAATGCCACAAATCACACAAACACAGTGCACAATTTCTGTGAAATTATACACGCGCATTTCCACTAGGCCGAGGATGACATGCCACTAATTTTTTTCCTAATCAGCCTCACGGTGGCACTATAACAGGGCAATTCCTGTTTTACCTATAACTGCCTCGATCTGTGTACAACTTTGTATGCGCACACCCTAGAGGCCATGGAAAAACATTTTCCCTGCATCCCTCCACATCTGCCGGTTATAGCGCCACCATGAGGCAGAGTTCTGCAAAACACATTGTTTATATTGCTCAGATTTCATCCAAATCTCACGCAAATCGGCCAAATTGCCTTCCAAAGTTTTCAGGAGTGGCCCGTTTCGTACAAAATGCTGCAAATGTCCTGCTCATCCAGAATTCTATCCTCAGAGATCTGGCTCTGCATTTCCTCAACAGAATGAAGAAAATTGTTGCAAAAAACATAACAAACAAAAATGTTTATATTACTCCTAAACATTTTGCACACACAATCCTCCTGGTGGAGACCTGTGCCCAGAAGGCCACTGTATCTAGTTGTATCTAGTTGTAGTTGTAGTCCTGGTGGAGACCTGTGCCCAGAAGGGCACTGTATCTAGTTGTAGTTGCAATGAAAGGGATAGCAGCCAAATTGTCCTGAACTGGAGAAAGAAAAGTCCTTTATTTCCACCCCTAGCTGTACTCGTTATAATAATGTCTACTAGCGTAAACTCTGTTTAGCTGTAATTATGGATGCAATCTTGTTGTAAAATCTGCACCTTCATGGAGGTGAAGTTTCTGACGTGATCAAAGTCGAAGGTCATCTCCACGTAGCCCTTGGGGAAGCTCTTGTTGGTCCAGCCCACATAGTCATATCCAGGCCACATGCTGTAGATGTGACTGTGGAGAAAATCATCCAGACCCCATGTACCATCTGTCAGCTGGCCCAGACCATTGGACAGTCTGGTCGGTTGATGGATGGATGGATGGATGGATGAATGGGAGATTTGTAGGAGGTGGAGAAAAGAAAAGGTCATTCAGAGCCAAAACGGTGCATGGAGTCTCAATATGATCACAAACGTTATACTGAAATTAAATTAATCTTTTAAATGCATTCAGATATATGTATCAAGCACTTGATGGCACTGTAAATGCCAATGTGGTTTAATCCATGCAAACAAAGGGTTTATTTCTAACTTATTTCAGAGAGAGCAATAAACTTCAGACCTTTCACCGGATGCTCCATCATACACAGAGTCATTTAGGTAGACATCCAGGCCTCTGTAGGTCATCTGCTGACCTTCTGGAGAACTATAAGACAACAGACCATCTAACAGGGGTAAAGGAAAACCATCATTTATAATTTGCAATTTAGCAGCTCTTATCCAGTGTGACTTACAATAAGAAAGGTGTATATATAAAAAATCACACCCGTGTGAACTGAGTGGTGTAAGGTTTTATATAGCATGATCAGCTGTGGTCTGACGTAATGTCTGACGTAATGAAATCACACCCGGATGTGATTTCACAACTGGCTTTTTTTGTGCAGAAAAAATGAGCATGGTTGCTACGGTCATCCAGTTCACCCGGGTATGATTTCGTTACGTCAGAAATTATTTTGAACATAGCAACCATGCTCATTTTTTTCTGCACACAAAAGCCAGTTGTAGGAGTGGTTTACACCACTCAAAAACAGAGGGACAGTGAGTGTAGTGCCTCAGTAAACTAAGATCACATATAATCCAGGAACCTATAGTAGCATCAATCTAAACGATGAACAAATCATTATCTAGGATACAATGTAAACGATGAACCTCTATCTGTTTAAACAACATGCTATGTATAAAACATCGTGGTCAAGAAAAACAAGCCTATGCTATGTGACAAAAATGCTCAGTGTCTTTATAACAAGCCTTGGACCTTGAGTGGGTTCTTGAGGGTTCCCAGCTGAACGATTGATAGTTATACAGTAGCAAGCAAAATCTGTGAGTGTACTAATGGAACCAAATGGAACCCATATAGTATTGGTGGTGGTTGGGGCCACAGAGTAAATAAATAATTAATCATATCAAATGGGGTGGGGGTATAAAGCAGATCAAAATGGAGGTCTTTGAAATGAAAAAGGTTCAGTTGATGATATAATATTCAGTATAATGGAGAGAAGTGACTAACCCAGCCATTCACAGCCATAGAGTTCCACTCTCATACACACAATCATGGAGTGATCTGTCACTGGCATGAAGCGAACAAATCTGGCAATGATTGGTGGCTCCAGGTCCTTCAACACCACATCGTACGCGTTCCTGTTTCCCTCTATGATCTGCCACAGGAAGGGAGTGAAACATCATTCAAATGGACTGATACTTAAATAGTAAATTTATGTTGTGGAAACAAAAAGATGGATATATATGCATTGCAGATTATTAATCCACCAATTACTCTTATTTGCAATTTCACAACTGGTGATTGTTGGTGGTGATAAATGCTGTGCAATTATGCCTCCACTGGTAGACAGCTTTACAAGTCAAGAGGCATTGTGTTTGTGGGCTGTCTGTCTGTCCATCAGTGCGTATAGCCAAATCTTGTGAATGCAATATGAGGCGCAAATGTCCACTTGGTCTCAAGGATGAAATGATTATTAGAAGTAAGTGGTCAAAGGTTAAAGTCAATGTGACCTCATAAAACATGTTAATTAATTTAATTCAAAGTCTTCATCTACAGTCTACATACACTATGAGTCTGTACAGACATGGATGTATGGCAATTGGTTGGCAGGGCCCCGGGGGCCTACTGTACTTCCACAATGTAGTATTTCTACTGTATGAAATTGGATTGGAATACACAGATTAATAACTGAATAAGGCTGCCAGCTTAGCTCTAGTTAAATAGTGTAATATGAACATAACAATGCTATGACGTGCAGTGTGATATGGAATTTGCTCACCTGCCTTCCCTTCCTGTCATGCCAGGCCACCCAGCTGCTGCCGTCCCGGCTGTATTTGATCCTGTAACGCTGGGCAAACTCATTACCCATGCCGTCAGCATGGCGGCCCTGAGTGCCCACGAGTGTGATGAAATGTATTGAACGCAGGTCCACTTGGATGTACTCTTTCAGACTGTCTGGTTCTGACATGATGTCTGGACACCATGCTCCGTCCCCGTCACCATTATCAAAGTCTAATCTAGAGGAGAGGAGAGGGTGCTATATGTTATTTTTGAGTGGTGTAAACCACTCCTACAACTGGCTTTTGTGTGCAGAAAAAATGAGCATGGTTGCCATGTTCAAAATAATTTCTGACGTAATTAAATCACACCCGGGTGAACAGGGTGAACATAGCAACCGTGCTCATTTTCTCTGCACACATTACGTCAGACATGATTTCATTACCTTACACCACTCAGTTCACACGGGTGTGATTTTTTGGGTACACCCATGTGTAAAAGTATTTCAATCAATTTGAACTAAACAAATGGGTTCAGATTTGAGCCAAGTCTCCTGAGGAGGTGTGTCTGAAGCCTGTCCTGGATGGGGTATCCGGACGTAAAAACGAATTCACATCCGAACTAAACCAAAACCATACGAATCAAAAATATTTTTTTGCTTTTTAGATTAGCCAATCATTTTTCTCCCTCTCTCTGCCAGTGAGGACCCCCCAACGGGAGGATGTAGCACCTCCGTCCTACTCCTCCCATTCAACATTCCCCAGTGGTAGGCGCTGTATCAGCCTATACTGGCTACCGCCTGGCTTTCCTCCCACGAACACATAATAGTGGATCACTGTTTCCCAAACATTGGGTCGGGACCCATTTGTGGGTCACGTCACGGACCAATTTGTATGGGTCACAACTCGTTTGTTTGTTTGTTATTATTTTTATTTTTATTTATATAAAAAAATGTAAAATGATTTTATACATTTTCAAACAAACAAATGTAAGAAATTCCATAAATAAATAAATAAGAAATCACAATGCTTTGGTACATACCTGCCAAATCTGGCTGCAGTCGACTCGGACCACTGGCTGGAGGCAGAGATGTCCTCATCCTGAATCTGCCCACCGGTCATGCCAAGAGGATAGCGACACATCTCTATCATATAATATAGTCATATTAAAGCAGATCTCATAGAATGTCCTTCATAATATAATATGTATTTAGGGGAATATTTTCTGGTCTCTTTTACAGCTGGCTTTGATAAGCCATGAGGGCTTAACCATGCCATATGTTTCTTAAGTATGGTTCTTCCTTACACACTGGGATCATCACAAACATTTATTTGATGATGTCTCATTCATTGTTGATGTTTTCATTTGTGGTGAAAAATCGACCTTGTTTCGGAAATGTTACGTCGCCATCGTCATGTAATATTCACATTCTGTGTGGATGTACTGTACATAAACAGCAGTTTAAATGAGCACAAATTAATTAGTGTTTATGGACACTGACTTTTCATAAACAGTAGATCGCCAGGTTAACATGGTCAAGTGTCTTGCCAGGGGACATTCATGTTTGTACAGTACACTGACTGGCCGAGCTGGACGTCGAACCGACTAACCTTCCTATTCCCACATGGCCTCTCTCTAGCCACTCAGCCACAGCTGACCTCCCCAGTGTTTGTGTTCCTATAGGCCTGTACCTATGGTTCCATGTGTGTGCACATACAGTCCATGTGGCTGTGTCCTTGTGTCCAGAGCTCGTCCCTTCCCCCAGCCCTTTCCTCTGCGCCCGGCAGGCCTCTGCGTCCAAACAGAGGCATCTCTATGTAGGTGCCAGTCCAAGCAAAATGAGCCGGGAAGGGAGTGGCCTCTGGGGCTGACTTCTCTTTATTTTTTTTATCCCCCTTTTTCCCCCCATCCTTTCATAATTTGTACCACCAGGGCCAAATGAGAGGAAGTCACGTTTCGGGTGCAACTGCTAACCTGCTGAAAGCACCCAAGTTATCAAACACGAAAAATGTAAAGAAATATACTGTATTGTTACACGATGTCGCCTCTGTATAAAAAAGAATGTGAAGAAAAAAGAAAGCAGTTGAGTTTCGTAACGTGATTCAGCGACCAAAGTGCCACTTACTGCGCCTGGTAGAGCAGCAGTGTTTACTCTCACCTATACTACCTGATAATTAACCTCCCCACACTGAAACGCACAAATACACTTTGAGCCCGAGCAACAGAACAAATAACCTTTTCACTCTTAAATATTTTAGGTGAAGGAGTCAAATGCACATGTGTGTGTGCGTGCGTGCGTCTGTGTCTGTGTGTGTGTGTGTGTGTGTGTGTGTGTGTGTGTGTGTGTGTGTGTGTGTGTGTGTGTGCGCGCGCGCGCGTGTGTGTGTGTATAAGCCCAGACCTGAGCTCACTCTGTCTTCTCCACCTACAACTTTTCAGACATCTTTCTTTTTTTTTGTAACTGCCCCCCCGCTTGTGAAAGGCCTGCCTGTTCTGAGGTTATTTGCTGTCTGGCCATTGGATAAACCACACACACACACACACACACACACACACACACACACACACACACACACACACACACACACACACACACACACACACACACACACACATATTCTGACATGTTCAGCCCACCCAGCTAACACTTAATTTATGTGCTGTCATACAACAGTGTCTTGTGACGAGAATGGGAGATCTATAAGCTCACAGCGCGTTGCTAAAGGAACTCGGCATGGGCTTGTAAATCTGCTATTTTTTCCAATGCGACACCGTCATACAACAAAGTATACCGTAAAGACTTGGGCTTAAAGTTGTTGTCCGTCAACATTCTGGTGTTATTTTAAGCTCATCTACCGTGCGCCAACATTCAATGACTTGTACTTAAGCCTCATTTACACTCTGTAGTGTGACAGTATCGCTTGCCAAAAAGAAAGAGATGAAAATCATACAATATTTTAGGTTGTGGTAAGAGATTACCACGAAAAGTATTTCTCTCCATCTCTCTCTCTCTCTCTCTCTCTTTCTCCTCCCATCTCCGATATTGTACACTGAATTTGTAGTACAGAACTGTCTGACTTCATGTTCTTACCGGTATGTCATTATCATACAGTGTGCCAGTTTTTTTTCCCCCATACTTTTTTTATTGAATGTAAAGTGTCACTTCATACCTGGGTTGACCTGTGACCTGGCCATGGCAGCCAGAAGCAGAAGTAGAAGGACCTGGTGTCTCATCATCTGTAAAACCTCCACAAGCTTCATCTCAACTCTGTGAGCTGCAGCACAGTAGAAACAATGTGTAAAAGGACACTTTACATTACATTTATTTACCCACTGACATCACACCGTTGTACATTGGAATAAGGGAAGACAATCAACATCACGTGTGTGTGTTGGAAGTGCAAAACAACGGCACTACTCGCATGGCTCCTTTTTGTGGCTCAAGAGCTTATAAGACAAATATTTGAATATCTCATCTTCATGTTGCAGGTACCTGCACTACAATACGTTAACCATAGCCTTGCACTAGGACAGAACACAACATCTAAATAACACTGTATACATTCCGTCTCGTGATCCCAAAGGTGCAGTTGTGTTTTTTACTCCTACATGACAAGGCAAAGGCGGACTCGGTCAGGCCCCATAATACCTGTATGTGTTTCTCAAACAATATACTTTGTGTGACAAATTGTCAAAATGGCCCATCTACAAGCGCACAACATGTTACATCGCAACACGTTGTTAGCTTGTAGATCTGACCACATAAACCCAAGATCTCCAGCGATTTGATTCCAGATTGAGGCCTGCGTGTCCCATGTCCTTCACCTTCACTTTTCCTGTCTTCTGTACCACATACAGTATGTAAATACATCATGGCAAGCTGTTATAGATAGATAGATAGATCATTGCATAGTGGCATTAGTGGTACACACACACACACACACACACACACACACACACACACACACACACACACACACACACACACACACACACACACACACAGTCCTTCCTTTCCTACCACAGTGGTGGTAGTGTGCGCCAGGGTGAGTTTATTTACCTTGTAAAAGGCCTGTCCGCATCTCAGTGAGACGCTCGGGTATGCTGTACAGAACACGCACTAACATGGATGACTACTGTACTTACTTTACACTCATTCATGTGGTCTGCTCACCCCAAAGAAATTTGACTAAGGGGCAACCGGGGGAGACAAATACTGACTCTGTATTTCTGCGTCGGTGTGGTTTGGTTGCTGTAAAATCACGAGTGTTAAATCCACTCCGAGAGGGTACAAATGGAACCAAATGGACCTGTATACAAATGGTTCTATTTGCATCCTCTCGATGTGGAATTAACACAGAGGGCACCGAGTGTGGTTTACTTTGCATCCACATGGCCGGTCTCTGGAGGATTGGTGTGGTTCCATTTCGGGTTCTTCTTGGAATCGCAAAGCGACTGAATAAATACTGTATACAATTTTACTATTTCGTACATGAATGCATGAATTAGTACGGGAATTTAACAGGAAATATAGCCTAAAAATCTCAAACTCAGTAATGTCTTTTCCTGTGCTGTCACATAACCACCGTACATTTATAGAATGTACTGTTACAATATGTAACCGTATGACAATATGACACGATGGCACATTAAAAACACAGATTATTACTGCAGGAATACAAATAAAACACCACACACACACACACGGTCTGTCAACCTGATCTTTCAAACAGTGTGACGAGCACTTCATTTAGACAGGACATTGGGATTATCATCTACAGATGATAAACAAGACACTGTTAAGACTTACTTTTGCCTGATCGTCTCTCCTTATTCCATTGGAAACCATCTGTCACAAGGAATATTCCACATCTACTCGGAGTTTGTTTGCAGCGCTGAAATTCACTGACCTCGCTCTTCCTGTGAAGGACTTTCTGAGAAACTAAGAGGAGAGAGAGAGAGAGGGAGAGGGAGAGGAAACGAGGGCTGATGTAAGAATCCTTCATGGCTTGAGCTAAGTAGTTATGAAAAAAAAAGAAGAAGAGAAAATAACACACTTTGAGATTTTGAGGTGAGGCCAAAAGTCCCAGAATTCCACCTGATTCACATAAGGTTTCAATTATGGCCCAGAGGGGACATTGAGCCCAGCGGTCTCTGTTGGCCGGCCGAGAACCCTGTAAAATCCTGAGTGATCTTTTCACTCTGATGGTTACAGAATCAATTCAAGGGTCAATTTGTTTCCATTTGAACACTCTTTGAACACAAACCATATATAGGGGACCTTTTGGTTTCATTTGTACACATTACAGAACCAAAAGGGCCCATTTGGCTCTTTTCTTGATTTAATACCGAACCTTACCATAATGGTCCATTTGGTTCCATTTGTTTCATAACCTTAAGGGTTCATTTGGTTCCATGTGTAAACTCTCTGAGTTCAATTATCTTTAAGGATTTTAGTGTGAACTGGAGTTAACATTCCTGCTGAAGAAAACCTGCAAATGACTGGAGGACTAATGGGGTTTTACAGGCCCCATGATGCAGCATAACAATGTTGACAAAACCAACCATGGCACCAAGTTAAAAGTAGAAATGGGGCGCCGGGCAGGCATAAGAAAACAACTTGAAATTGGCCAGTGAGATTTGCTTTGACACGAGGAAATTGATAGTGTGTTTCAAGTAAATCATAATAATGTATAGTACCATACCAATATTCTAGTGTTCCACTGGTTCAGAAACCAGTGATCATTAATGTTAAATACTGTGTCATTAAAAGGATCCCTGGCTAATATCACTTATAGGCCTATGCCTAAAACACCTTAAACATTTAAAATATCGTAGAAATCTTTCACTCAATAGGTAAAAAAAAATCGCAATTTGCCCCTGTCCAGTCCTATGGATTGGGCTAATAACATTTAAAATATTGTTTGATGCTCATATTACCTTAGGAAGACAGTATTAAGTTGTTTTTATTAGCGCATGCATTCCTTAAATTCCATAGTGCAGGACCTCATTTTAGTTATAGAGGGAAAGTATAATGTATTAAGAAGGTACCGAAGTCTTATAGCCAGGGATCATTTTAACAAATATTACATTTTAATTATTATTATTTTTTACTGTGATATCCCTTCTCAGACTAAATAGGAGCATAATATTGTTGTGGGTGGTGTTTGAGGATTGTTCAAAAAATACTAGTGGTCCAATGGTCCAGAGATCAAGATTGAGAACCACTGATCTGTGGAACACATTGTAGTGACTTCATCACAGGATTCTGACTGCATGTTTTCATTATTCCACATCAACCAGCATTTATGTACAGAATACAAGTTATGTTACTGACATACAGTACATGCATAGATTAGATTTAGTTATAATATAATGTCATCCAAAGGCCTCCTCGGTCCCAGCCTTACTCATCTGCGAAGAGAAAAGCCTGGTCACAACCTAAGGCAGAGATGCTATCGGCGGAAGTGTCGGTCTGGAACATCCGACAAATGTAGTTCCCCCGGATACGATATTATTCAGATCAATCACAACACTTGTTTCATTCACGGAGAATGTAAACTGATTTGTAAAGCATCAACGTCATTTCCTTGAGCGGTACTTCCGCCAAAATCCTGCAACTTCCGCCCAAAACAAATGATAGCCTCTACAGCTTACGTAGGTCTTGCCCCAGCATGGTATAATACTGTACATTCAAAAGAGTAAATAATGACACAATGTGGTCAGGGGAAGTAGTCAATACTTAGTATTTCTTAAAGTAAATCTAAATCTCTTAAATGTTTTCACTCTTCGTTCGTTTTCAGCTCTTCTTTCTTTTTGAGCTGTGAACTTGTGAAGTCTGCAATAATGTCAGGTCTAGACAGAAGTCTTGTTTTTGATGTTTACCCCAACCTCCAACCATGTCCTGATGCCTTCTTTGTGGGTATGCTCACTTAGGGCCAATGTTATGGAGCTACTGGATGATGTTTTCGATGGTGACACCGAATACAAGACGGGTGGGCACTAGGGACATCTGGGCACCATTTTCTTCAGATGACTGGTGGGCAACTGGACAACTGAGCCACCAAGGGGTCATGCCTAATTGCCTATGTTCCTGCTATGTTTCCTCAAAAACTAACGTTTTAAAAAAATACAAATTAGTCCCTATTCCCTATATGTTCTCTCAGCCTCATGTTCCCTCAACCCTCCTCCGTTACAATCACCACTTTGGATAAATTGGATTAAACGGGTAACTGTTGCTACGCATTGATTTGGTGAGTGTATGAGACTGTATAGGCAACTTTGAGAAGCCTCTACACTTTAATCATTTGTAGTTGTGCACCTTCTTGTAGGCTATAAGCCTATAAATGCAGTTGGCATGGAGAGGGCAGGGACTCCCGAGGCGCACGCTGGCTGCCGGCTGGTTGGAGCGCAGCAGTGTGTGAGCCGCCGCTGGTTAAATTGAAATAGGCGTACCAGTTTTATTTGTTGACTCCACATTACACTAAAGTTGCCTTTATATGCATAAACACAGGCTTTGTCTTCTGTCAATTTCAGATACCGGTAACTAACTGTGATGGCCAAATCATTATTTTATCGAAAACGTTAATGGTTATGACAAGATATTGAGTTATTATAATTACTTACAACCTCATACAATGATGCAACCAGAACTAGAAACTAGAAAATGTGTTCAGAAGCACAGAGACATCCATAAAGAATGCAGACTGTTCACAAAATGTTGCAGTGCCATGTCTACCACCATATTCCCTATTGTCCCAACTGAATTTGGTCAACTTCTTTTTGGCCATGTTTTTTGTGGTGCTGTGTGAATTTGTTTTGAAGATGCATTTTGTTTTTGCTCTTTTCCGGCACCATTTTTTCACTGTGGACCCTTGCATGCCGTTGACATCAATTATATACTTGTCTGACCGAGGCGGTTCTGGACAACCGTGGGTCCAACTGACGACACCGGGCACTGCACTCCCTGTGGGGGTGTGGAACGCGTGTGTCGAATTTGAAGTTGGTGGGGAGAACAGTTCTTGAGTTACATGGATTACAGATGTATTGTACGTATACATACACACACACAGAGACTTGGGCACTGGCCTACTTGGAACGATGCAAGTTGGAAATGTATGACCCACCCAGATATTATGTCTGTCTCTTTTATGCCCATATATGGAGTTCTTTGTCAGGCATGCCCAAATATGGAGTCTATGCACACGTCAGAATTATGTCAGAACAGGCCAGCTCCATATATGGACACTGGGCACTGGGTGAGGCGAACGGTTCTCGAGTTACATGGATTACAGACGTACGTACACACACAGAGAGACTTGGTGCATTTATAGTTCTAGATATATAATTTTATTCAAAATGTGCCACGGACATAGACATGTCTTGCCACGTGTATGAACATGTTGATGACCACTACAAATAATCTCCCAGCCTTTATTGAAGGAGGCCACACGGAAGAGATTCCAGGGTTGTAGATGTCCCAGCAATGGGTATTTTATAATATTTTATTTTATTGCTTGCTAAAACCGTGTATTATGTGAACATTGTATGTATTTTTGTTTGGGTAACATATTGTATTTGTATGGTGTGTGTGGTGCACTGGTGCCTTGTCTTTTATTGCTCAGTGCATTATGACCTGTTGTAAGGGCATGCAGGTCCTCTGTGATTAGTGTTGAGCAGCATTGAGTGCACCTGGGTGAGCTAAGGTCAGGCAGAACCAACAGAGATTCAGAGGTGAAAGGAGCTCTTCTTACGTTAAACAAGAGTGTCCTTTAAAATAAAAAATATAAGATAAAGATAACCTAAGGCGCGAGAGACCCTCTGGAAGCTTTTCCGCCATTACGGGGTGCCGGCCAAGATCGTTTCCATCATCAGGAACTCATATGAGGGACTGACATGCAAGGTGGTCCACGGAGGGCAGCTCACAGAAGCTTTCCAAATGAGGACTGGGGTCAGACAAGGTTGTCTGCTCTCACCTTTTCTCTTCCTGTTAGCCATTGCCTGGATAATGAAGACCTCCACGGCACAGAGAAGGTACGGAATTCAGTGGACACCTTGGATTCAACTTGACGACTTGGACTATGCAGATGATCTGGCACTACTGTCACCCAACAACAGATGCAGGAGAAGACATTTCGGCGCAACTGGGACTCAACATCCACAAAGGCAAGACCAAGATCCTCAAGACCAACACAGCCAACGGCGAGGCATTGGAAGAAGTCGAAGCCTTCACCTATCTAGGCAGTGTGATTGACACGCAGGGCGGCACAGACGCCGATGTTAGAGCTCGGATCCAAAAAGCCCGCGCGGAATTCATCCAATTACGGAACATCTGGAGTTTCAAAGAACTGACCCCCAACACCAAAGTCAGGTTCTTCAACAGTAACGTCAAGGCGGTCCTCCTATACGGAGCAGAGACATGGAGAACTACAGCGGCCACCATCAAGAAAGTGCAGGTCTTCACTAACAGCTGCCTGCGGAAGATCCTCCACATCCGATGGCCAGACACCATCAGTAACACATAACTCTGGCAGAGAACAAACCAGCTGCCAGCAGAAGAGGAGATAAGAAAACGCTGATGGAGATGGATAGGCCACACCCTACGAAAGCACGCAAGCACCATCATTAGACAATCTCTAACATGGAACCCGCAGGGCAAGCGGAAAAGGGGTCGTCCAAGAAACACCTGGCGCAGAGACCTGGAGGCAGACACCAAGACCATGAAGATGACCTGGAACCAGCTGGAGAGAACAGCCCAAGACAGAGATGCCTGGAGATCGCTTGTTGACGGCCTATGCCCCAGAAGGGGTAGCAGGCGTAAGTAAGGCGCGATTCATACTCCTATTTTAGAGCCGAATAAAAGTCGGTTCGGCTCTGTAGAGCCTACAATGTGACGTCATTTGAGGTTCGGGGGGGCGGGTACCGTCCTAAAGTCGGCTCTTCGGTGCTACTGAAAATTTCTGACAAGCCGAAATCATTTCGGCACTACAGCGCCGAAACAGCGGTAAAACAGGAGTATGAATCGGCCCTAAGGGCCCGAACCGACTTTTATTCGGCTCTAAAATAGGAGTATGAATCGGCCCTTACTCTCCTAAAATAATCTGCAGAAGGCGCACACGGTATGTTACATGTTGTTATTTTCTTTGTCTGTAAACAGTGTTTTGTAATTCTGTCGATCGTTTGTTTGAACATGTGAGTGTGCACATTTCATTGTGTTTGTTTATATAATATGGACATTTCATGATTCATGGACACTTTAAAAGGACAGCATGATTGACTGACAACAAGGACATTCATATTTCATGTTTAATTCATTGTGTTAAAAAGATATTTGTTTTGTGTTGCAGTTTTTCACGTTGTCTTGGGGAAAATAAATACCCTTGAGATATCAGTTGGAGTGTTGTTCATTCTGCTGGTTAAAGAGCTTTGCGAGCGGTTATAAGGTTGGCAAGCCTCCAACTACTGGCATGACGACATACCGTTGGGTACATTTTCAGCAAACCAGTTCCTGTCAGTCTCAGAACAGGTTGAAAGATGAGCTGACTGTCTAGCTCCGCCACACGGAAGAGATTCCAGAGCCTCCAACTACTTTCAGAAAAATTGGTTCCTGTCAAACAGGGTCAACAATGTCTATCTCGCCAAGAAAGCCCTCCTACTCTAGGGAATATAAAAGATCCAGATATTCAGAATAATGAATTACTACTCGTCTGAGTACTAGAGGTGCTTCACAGATACCACTGACACACACCAACAAACCACGAAAAAGAAAATCCCACAGATTAAGGTACTGTATGGAGGATTGTGGTTAACTAAGCGTTTGAAGGAAAATTTTAATATAGATTCACATTTGAGAATGATAAGATGAAGTTTGTATTATGTAACATTGTGAACAATATATCTTTGTACCAATTGTAGGATATATTTGTTGAACTAACCATTATAAAAGTAGACTTTCTATTTGTATTGAGGGCTTTTCGTCACAACACGTGTCGCATTTGCCATTGACAATGAAAGGATAATTTACATCATATGTGGATGAGCAAATCGACTTTTCAAAACATATATATATATATATATATATATACACACACTGTACAGTTCCATCTCAATGAATTAGAATATTGTGTAAAAGTTCATTTTCCTCCTTAATATAATTCAAAAAATGAAACTTACATATATTCTCAATTAATTGTGCAAGTATTTAAAACCTTTTTTGTTCTAATCTTGATGATTATGGCGTACAGCTCATGAAAATCTAAAAATCCTATCAATGAATTAGAATATTTTACGAGACCATTAAAAAATGTTTTTTTTAAACGAGAAGTTTCGACCATCTGAAAAGTATATTAATGTATGCAGTTAATACTTGGTCTGGGCATGGAGGTGATCAGCCTGTGGCACTGTTGAGGTGTTATGGAAGCCCAGGTTTGCTTTGATAACAGCCGTAAAGTAATTTGTCTTATGTCTCACACCTTCCTCTTGACAATACAACCTAGATTCTGTGGGGTTCAGGTCAGGCCAGTTGGCTGGTCAGTTAAGCACAGTAATAACATGGAATGCAAATCGTTTGTGATTAATCCAGCATTTAAAGTGCAATTTGAATATAGTTCCAGACTAACAATCTGAACAGTAGCTATCCTGTTCTCAATTGTAGCTTATCTAATAAAGTTGGACTATTGCTAGTCAATAACCATTATAAAAGTAGAGTATAGGCTTTATTAGGCTATAAATTATTATGCTTGGCTGTCCTGCATGACAAGTGGAACTAAACTTGAAAATAAAAGTACGCTCAGTGGTACTGTGTAGGATCCATTTCCACAAAGCTGATTTAGGTTCATTCTACAATAAATGGAGGTATGGCTGTGCATTACTGTATGTAGGGTTGTTAGCAGAGAAATACAATAATTGCTTATAGTAAAGTGCTAAAAAAAAGTGTAGGAATTGCCAATAGAGGGTATGCGCGTGACAACATCATCAAACCAGGAAGTTATGCGGGAACGCCTACTGAGTGCCAAAAAACTACTTTCTGGCCTTGACAACCCATACATCCAAACAGAAAAGTCCAATATGATTGCATTAAATGACGTTAAACGACGCTAAACTCACTTTGCCACTCGATTTGCCATTCACTTTATGCATGCGCATACCCTCTATAAGGCGAATACTTTAATAAATAGAACAATACAAAATGCGAACAATCTAAAAAGGAATGACGGTTACAATGAAATTGGCAATAATTAAATCGAGCCACTCCTGCAAAGAAAAACACAAGATGAAAAATCGGATCACACGAGACATGACTATTAAAGATAATGTGTACCGATATGCGTGATGTTTGTACAGAATCTGGAGGTCGGAGTAGCCTAATATAAAAAAAATTGTTTAGCAAATATCAGCCTCCTGGTGGTGCTATAAAATGCAGATGTGACAGATTTCACACCAACTGGTCCAGTTATAGATTCAAAGAAAATGTGAATTGGCCTGTTAGCCTATAGCACCACCATGAGGATAAATATTTGTATTTATGTTTTACTTAATTTTTATTAATAGGATCAATATTTTTTAACCAACGCAAGGGTGTTCAATAGCTAAATAATTGAACATAAATAATCTTCAATTTAAGAAAAAGAACAAAAGCCTGAAAAATGGAGTTAGCTGGTTTCTGCCGGACAGCGATGATATTCACTTTTCACCCTTTTTTTTGGATGTTGAAAAAATAGTAAATAAATCACATACTGTAATTTACTTCAGTTGTGATTGAATGTACAGTAGGTACTGTATGTACTGTCATTTTCACTGTACATTGATAATTTCTGTCTATTTCAGGATGGGCTTTGAAATTAATGGAGAAGATGTTGCAAATTCTGTCAAGACTTTGGCTTTACTTACGAATAGACCAGAAACCCTGGTGAAGATTGAGCAAGCCGCAACTTCCTGCATAACATGGGGACATGTTTTAACTGATCTAATGAAACAACCTACAATCAAAACTCTGTATCAGCAGAAATTTCAAGAGTCAATGTCATCAGCGATCTTTCAAGACATTGAACAAGAATTAAGGAAAGGTAAAGCTGTCATATCCTCACTTAAGGCTCCAGCTGGTCTCCAGCATGTCTTCACTATTGATTCCAGTCCAGATGGACTTAATGCACGCATTTTACATGCTTGGCAAGATGTCCACTCTATTCGGGCCGAGAAATTTATGCCTACAGAAAGAATGATACAGCTTCTGAAGGAATTGACCACTTACGACTGGGGTACTCAGAGAAAAGATCTACTAACTGTATTTCGTCAACTTTTTGGATCGGATAATGCGAATAATCTGTCAAGAGCCACAGGGAAGGTAGGGGTAAACAGATTCTCCTTTGAAACGATGATCAGTGGCAGGCCACAACGACCACTATTTCAAAACGTAAAACTAGCAGGTCTCCTCGAGGAGATGTCATACACAGCAAGTCGTTCCTCTAGGTCTTCAAGTTCAAGCATAGCAGATTCAGTCACTCCTTCCAGTAGTAGGAATGTAGGAATGATTAGAATGGGCACTGCCGCCGGGGGCGCTCTGGGGTTTGTGTTCGGGTTAGGTGGCATACTGATATCTGGAGAGCGTGACCCCAAGGAAGTGGGGTTGGCTGTAACTAAGTCAACAATTGGCGGAGCTGCAGGCGGAGGGGCTGGAGCAGCTGCTGCCAAACTGTTGACACCAACCTTCTCTAGGATTGGTACTTCAATAGTTCGTGCCAATATTGTGTCAGGAGTTGCATTTGCTGGTGTTTTCGCAATTTGGGATGTAGTTGAATGGCGAATGCATAAAATCACTGAAGTACAGCTGCGCCAGCGTATGGCAGCAGGTTTAGCGGGAGCAGCAGGTGGTATTGGAGGTGGTGCAGCTGCTGGGGTAGCCTTCGGTCTTTGGTTAGGACCCGTTGGTGCAGCTGTAGGAGCACTCGTAGGAGGTATTGCTGCCGGAATTGGAGGATCATTTGCTGGCCAGGCAATTGATAAGGCAATATGGGATCAAAGTGAAGATTCAATAATGAACGCTTACGAATTCTTTGGATGGCATCATGTCCAGCGCAATACACGGCCAGTGAAAAGTGCAGGGCAGTGGCAGGAAGCATATGACAATAAGCTGAAATGCAAGCCATCCAATATGGAGGTGAGGGACTGGGATACAATCTGCAGGGGACAACTCATGGTGCTATTACCAGCAATGTATCCTGTATTCACCAAGGTCATGCAGCTAGGTGAATTCCTACAGAGGAACAGTAGTAATGGGGTGTCTGCCATTGCAAAAATGATGTATCCACCTGAAGAGTAGGCTTTCCTAAACTGCTCTCAAAGAGCAATTTACAATTTAGCAGACGCTCTTAATCCAGAGCGACTTACATTAAGCAATAACAAAAAGCATGGCATACATCACATATATAAAAAGTAGTTATCATGAAACATGCGTAAGCTAAGAACGTAACAGTGGAGTATCTATATCATGAAACTATATATGTAAACTATACAGTGCTATGACAGTATGACTACATAAAATGCAATTCTAGTGTTGTCTACGTAACATGCTATAAGTCTGTTTAAAATACTATCTAAGTCTACATAAAGTGCTATATAAGGGGCTAGGCTAGGCCATGGTGTAGTCTGAAAAGGTGGGTTTTTTATGGCGGAAGATTGGGAGTGAGGCTGCAGTTCTGATTGTGATGGGAAGTGCATTCCATAGTTTTGGAGCCAGAAGGGAGAAGAGTTTGGGACGTGTGGAGCGTTGTCCCGGCCTTTTTAGTGAAGGTAGGCCTACTTCCAGCTTCCCTGCGTTGGCTGATCTGAGTGTGCATCATAGCAGGTGCGGCTGCAATTAGAAACTGGCCCCTGTAAAAAAGTAAATGCCTATACTGTAAGTTTTCTTTTTTCTCCTAACCGTGTATATGATGATTTCCTTTTTTGTATAGAATTTGTATGTCTTTAAATGTTTTGATGAATTTAATATGGAGGACCCTTATGTAAACAAGTCTCCTACTGCGGCATCCAACCGGCTCCTCCATCTGACAGCTTAAAGCCACCCTGAAGACTTCACTCCTGGCCGCTGTCATTCAGTTCAAACTCTGGCTAGAGTAGAGCCCAACGTACAGGAAAAGAATAGTGCCTTAAACCATTCATTTGATTACAGCTTGTATTTGTAAAGTTGTTACATATCGTTAAAGTGCATATTGTATTGTGATCCAGAGCAGGTAGTAAGTATTCTCTATAGTATATTTCACTGAGTTAAGCAGGTTCCTCACATTGTATTTTTGTTTTGATTTAGGTAAAAGAATAGCATAGCCAGTTAGTTAGGTTTTCTTTTATTGTTAATTTGGTTAGGCAGTCAGATTCGGGAGTGTATTGGTTAGGTTTAAGTATTATACATTTTGATTATTTCATTGCTTTGGGATCCTGCTCAGCCCTGCTCACTTGTAGCACTTTAATACTATTATATTGTCTTCACTAACTTGTATGCCACAAAAACAAAATACTGGAATAAAACTTTTTTTTTTGGGCATTAAACACCCTTGCCTTATTTAACAACATCCCTAGACTCAGTGCGTCGTAATACATACTAACATTTTGTCAAGGTAAATACAAATAGTACTGTAAGGTAAAAAAGGAACTATGGCAATTGGATTAGGTTCATTCAGATGTGATACTGACAGTATTATTGTGATTGATTGCCTGTATAAAATGTGTGGAAGCCATGTATTTGCAGTGGTAACTACTATGGGTGTAACATTATAGCCTGGCTAATAAGCCAGACTAATATAGTAATGTTACAGTAATGCAGCGTGTGTTGCGTTCGACTCCCGATCCGACAACCTTTTCTGCATCTGACTCCCCATCTCTCTCTCCCCATTTCCTGCCCTCTACTGTATCTATCAATGAAGGCAGAACAAATCTAAGAGAATTTTTTTTTACTGACAGACATGAATGCAAATATGATTTTATGTATGTATTTGTTTGTACTGTACGTTCAAAGAGTTTACTCTTTGAATAATGCATGACACAATGTGGGAAGTAGTCAATACTAAATGGTAAATATAAATATAAAACATCTAAACTGTTTTCACTCTCTGAAGCTCATCTTTCTTTTCGAGCTGTGATGTCTGCAATAATGTCAGAGGTCTCTACAACAACTCATTTTAGATACCCTGACCACTAATGTGGTTAATTGGCATCGAAGAGTTTGGGGTATGCTCAATTAGGGTCAATGTCATGGAGGCTGGAGCTACTGTAACTGGGTGATGTTTTCGTAATCAATGCTTACTGATTTGGCTGCTGACTAGTCTTGCTCAGACAGTTCTCAACCGGTGGGCCGGGGCCCTCTGGTGGGGTGTGAAGGTATTGAAAGTTGGCTCCCCAAATTTGTAATTGTATTAATTAGTGATTCTTTGGTATTTTTGTACATTTTAGGCTGAACTGGTGACGGACAGGACTGGTGGTGACTGGTAACTGGTGACGGACAGGACTGTGGTCAGCAGGGCAGCCGCTGTTCTTTTTCCTTCATTTTATTTTAGTAGTTGTTGCCTCGCTTCTTGTATTCAGCTTTTGAGTATTCATTTTACCTCCACGTTGATGACCGTTGCTTACCCCTTCCCCACTTCTAGTGTGTAGTATTTTAAATAGTGTGTACTTTAACCAGAATGTACATTTACATTTTGTGTGCCACGTGTGCAAACTAATGTTGAAGTTTCTTACCAGTTTGCAGTGTTATTTATCCTATTCTCTTAACAGCTTGCATTTATATATAGCCTATAGTCTCTTAGCAGTTTTCAGTGTTATTTTTCCTGAAGTCTCATTATCCCTGCGGTCAATGAATGTTGATACAGATAAGCAGACATCCGGGATTAAGAATTAGGATAGATACACAAGGTGGCATGCCAAACCAAGCGTGACAAACCTGCAGGAAAACGGTGCAAATGTCACGTAGGCTACAATTAACCAGTCACCAGTCCAAGATTATGATGGATGATCATGAAATGACAGAAACTATTGTTTAAGAATTGACATGAAGAATGCCTGTATCGAAAAGATAAGGAGTGGAGAAATAGTAAGTATACTACTGTAAGTAGTACTAATGTCACGAAGAGTTGAGAGAGACCATCTGTATCACTCATGCAACACTTGTTGCATGCTTCTCTAAGGTAACGTGTTGACCGCCGCCGAGCCGGGAACTGATGGACCGCCCGGACAGAACCAGGCGCCTAAAAAGCAGAAGGTATAAACAGTTGTGTTCAAATTGTTGTATCCGGTGATGGTCCGCACAGGGCCACGGCGGGTGGGTCTGCCTCAGTCGGCCTGAAGGACAGGGGCGCAAGGTCAAAAGGACCAGTACAGTGTGGGGAGAGGCATCTCCCAAGTCTGGGTTTTTCAAGAGATGGGAAAAGAGATGTCTATCTTTAAGCAGGCTATGGGATTGGCAGGAAAGCTATAAATATGCAGACTGACAGTAGCTTAAGCAGAATTTGTAAAAAATAAATAAAAAATGGAACAGAATCTAACAGTCTGGTAGATTCAAACTGTTCCCGAATACGATTGCCTGGTCCCCGCTGGCCATGATTCACATTGTAGTAGTAGAGGAGACTGAAAAAACAGCCTATGTACCTATTAGGCAGGGTGCTGGATCAAACAAGGTCACAAGTAAAGAAATCCACACACCATTTTCTGCTCCCAGAACTTTCTTTTACTTAAAGTGATAACGTTTCGGGCCGTAGCCCTTCCTCAGACCTTCACATGATTCATGATTGACATTGGCCTTGATTCTTCCGCATTCGAGTACATAACAACCACACTTCATGTGGTTGTTATGTACAATAATGTCTTCCCTTTGTATTTATATTTTCTTCCTGGAGTGGAGGCTGAAACCTTGACAGTCAAACGTGCCAATGAAAAAAACTGTGATATAGTGACATCACAATATCATCCTCACCCCCTTTTATCATACAACAGCTGTGGGTGCGGTTAAGGTCAGTTAAGGTGGATCACCAGTTCACCACCCACCAGGCAAACCAGGCATACCCATAGAGTATTAAAAGGATAGAGACCGCCCCCCCCGCTATTCATGTCAGTGGAAGTTGCTCAGTGGCGTTTTGAAGCACCCGGAAGAGCCTTCTACTTCCGCCTTTTTTTCGATATAAATATATTCATATATTTTTTTGCAAAAAAAAAGTGTCCCTTTAATGAACTGGTGGGCGTGTCCACATAAAAACGACATTTTAACAAATACTGTACACTTTTTTTGAAGAAAAAAAAATCTAAATTCAATTCAATACAATATCCTCCTTAATAATAATACCTGATGATCATGTTTTAGTGTGGGAGAAGTCTTCCGGAAATCACACAAAAGTACCTACATTTGGGCAGTCAAGATAATTTCACAAGCACATAGGGCCAATAGAAGACATTGAGAGGGTGGGTGTAAAAATCAGGGTACTTTATTAACCTTTAATAAAGTACCCTGACTTTACACCCATCACCTCCTTTTATAATCTTTTTGAATGCTCGGATCGCCACTCTTTCATGTTGTATAGTCCCGTTGATCTGGAAGCACCAATCGTACCTTTTTACCTGTACCTCCACTGAGCGCTCCACTGAGCATCTTTTCGCAGATTATCAGGTCGCAGACACACAGACAGAGGATGGTGTTGTGTCCGGGGAAATGACAGAAAATGTACGGTTGAAATGAACTGGGAGACTCAGACAGTCCAGCAAGGTTTAGGTGTGCATAGGTACATTTATTGTATAGGTGAATAAGTTGAGGGAAAGGAAGGGAGAAAGGGTGGATGGGTGTCAGGGGTTCAGGGTCGGGATGTTACAGAAGAAAAGGGTCT
Organism: Electrona antarctica; assembly: GCF_951216825.1. Lineage (NCBI taxonomy): Eukaryota > Metazoa > Chordata > Actinopteri > Myctophiformes > Myctophidae > Electrona > Electrona antarctica. The sequence continues at coordinate 16,053,666 of NC_136800.1, read as the reverse complement.
GGGGAAAAGGGTTCTTCCCATTATCTGTCAATACTGGGGCAATACGTTGCTGTAAATGTATGTGCACGTACTGCTCCAGCACCATTAGTGTGTGTGTGGACTCCACCGGTGTGTGTGTGCGTCCAAGCATGTTACCGTCCATCTGCGTTAACCCGAATTTGTACATATATGGAATCTTATCTAGTTGCCTATATTCTTGTGACGTGCGTGTGATATGTGCGTGGGGGAGTGCATGTACGTACGTGGGAGTGCATGAGAGTCTGGGAGAATGTATAGAGTTGCATTAGAAGGCCTAATGAAAGATGCTTCCCTTCAGATTATGTGTATGTGCTTAACTGTGCTGTCTGTGTGTGTTTATGAGTGTGTGGGTGCCATGCAGGTGCATGCAAGTGACCCTATGGGTCTGTAAATTGATGCAGTCCAGCTGTGTGTAGATCCGCAGACTTGACTTTAGATCAATTAACTTAGTATTCCAAACTCATTTAGTTCAGTTTGAGACATGACTATAGGTGTTAGATCCTTTCTGATATACCGTTTCATTGTATGGCCCTTGACCTCATAGTCTCCTCATATTCTCTCACTGTCTTCTGTGAACTCTGTTCACGTTTGGTCAGGCTGGCCTCATTGAAGGCCAAAACTACACCAGGACAATTAACATTTGTTTGCCAGACTGTCCGTCTGTTTGGGTTTATGATATCCCAAAACCATATCTTGGGATAAGGTTCCGAGCTCTCTTGACGTCATGAACAACGAACAGACGATAAGATTCTAGAACTCTGACTTGCCTTCTATGCCATCCATCCAATGACAGATTGACACCACCATTGCTATCCATCATTGTTCCTACGTCATATGTGGTATAAAAACCTACTCATAACAAATGTACAATAGGACCTCCATCATTGATCATTGACAAAGTGTTGTATATGAGGCTGTGACCTGAGACTTGTGAAAGAGAAATACTTTGAGAATTAAGATCAAACTAAATTACTTTGCCTTAATTCCTCCATTCTTTGTGTCTGCTTCATCATTATTTCAGGTAATAACCTTTTTCATGCATTTTTAACTATTCTATGTGGGAAAAACTGTCTATCCTTTTTTTATGATGTTTCAGAAACTTTTATAGAGTTGATTGGTACATAATGAAGAATTGCTCACTTGTTCTATACCCTCATACTTACTAATTATATACCGATTACAGATAAATCTATTATTAATGATTATCCTTCTAAATTATTAACATTTACCTCACATTGGCCTAATGTACTTTCCTGTACTCTGACTATTTATCTAAAAGTAGTTAACTTAAAGTATTCCTGTTAAGGCTAATTCTTAAACTTAACAATCTAAAAGGTTTTATAACCATTTTGGTAAATTGCATTCTAAATGCTCCCTGCCTGGGTTTGAACACCAATTGTAATCTAATTACTTTAAAAGTATTTTTACATTTCCAGAGTTTCACTCTGCTATCAAAGAATTATACAACCTTTTCTCATTGTCATCATTATTAATTAGCCACTTCCTATCAAAATCGAGGAAGTATTACTCAATATAAGGATAAATTCCACCTTTTTGGAACAAGTGACCACTATATCCTGTGTGACCCCATTAAGATGGTCCAAGTTAATATACAACTGAACTAGCCTAGGACCTATACTAGTCTATTTGTCTTAGAGGAGATTATTTGAAGGGCATCTCCATTCCATGTATATACAAAATAAGCAAAGCAAATCTTTATGGAGAGACCAGAGTGGATTTTGGTTTGTTTAGTGAAACGGCAGAAGATATTTATAATGATTTCTGCCCAAATATTCCTCAACGGCCTGTTATAGCGCCACCATGAGGCCGATTTAGGCAAAACACATTTCTGTAGATAACTCGTACACATTGTATCCATACATCACACAATTCGGTATACACTATCTCCATAGTCATGTGATCAACACAGATCTGCACAATTTCCCATCTTCCATCCTGATTGGCTAAGATTGGCTTCCAAAGCTCACATGATTGGTCCGTTTCGAACAAAATTCCACAAATCACAAACACAGTGTCCAATTTCCATGAAATTATACACGCACATTTCCACAAGGCCGAGGACGACATGCCACTATTTTTTTCAGCTTTTCTATTTTATCAGCCTCACGGTGGCGCTATAACAGGCCAATTCCTGTTTTTACCTATAACTGCATGGACAACTTATGTATGTGCACTCCCTAGAGGCCATGGAAAAACATTTTCCCTGCATCCCTCCACATCTGCCGGTTATAGCGCCACCATGAGGCCGATTTCTGCAAAACACATTGTTTATGTGCACAGATTTCATCCAAATCTCACGCAAATCGGTACACATGATCTCTGTAGTCATGTGATCAAGACGAGTCTGTTGGATTTCTCAGATTCTACACTGATTAGCTAAGATTGCCTTCCAAAGTTTTCAGGAGTAGCCCGTTTTGTACAAAATGCTGCACATGTCCTGCTCATCCAGAATTCTATCCTCAGAGATGCTATGAGTGATCTGGCTCTGCATTTCCTCAACAAAATGAAGAAAATTGTTGCAAGAAACAAAAAAACATTTTTTGTTTATATTACTCCTAAACATTTTGCCAAACATCACACACACTCCTATCCTCCTGGTGGAGACCTGTGCCCAGAAGGGCACTTTTTCTAGTTTTTTATATTTTTGTCTAGTAGTAGAGGTTCTTCATAGATACCACCCAGACACAGACCACATCAAACCAGGGAAAAGAAAATCCCACAGATTAACAAGGTATGGAGGACTGTGGTTAACCAAGTGTTTGAAGGGCAATTTGAATGTAGATTCAGATTTGAGAATGATAAAATGAAGTTTGTATATGTAACATTCTGAACAATATCTTGTTCTCAATTGTAGACGGTACTAAAACCATTATAAAAGAAGACGTATCTTTATTTTGTATTGCTGTTAGTTTGCCTAAATCCAGAGCAGAAACAGAGAAGAGACTGAACAGAGGTGAAATATTACAACTAGATTATTTCAGTTGTATTCCAAGAAATACAACTGACACAGGTCTTCACAGATACTAGACAGACATAGACCAAACCAACAAAGCACAATTAAGTGAGTGAAGAAAAAACACCCACAGATTTGTGATTAATCCAGCATTTCAAGTGCAATTTAAATATAGTTCCAGATTTGAGAATCATGAGATGAGGTTTATGTAAAAGTACAGAGATGTTTTCATAATTTTAAAAAGTTTCTTTGATCAATTTAAAAATAATTGAAACAAATTTGCATATTGATTTTAGATCATTTAACTTGTATTGGTATTCCAATCTCATGTCGTTCCATTTGAGACATGCTGTACAAAGTGACAGCAATGTTTTTATCATTTTAAAAGTTTGTTTATCGATAAATAAACAATTGAAACAAACTGAATTTGCATAATGACTTTAGATCAATTAACTTAGTATTCCAAATTCATTTAGTTCAGTTTGAGACATGACTATAGGCCTATGTACACTAGAAGTTGTACATTACTTAACATTTATGGAGAGACCAGAGTGGATGTTGCTTTGCTTGGCTTAGACTTAGAGAAACGGCAACAGTTATTCAGAATTAGTTATTTTGAAATGTGCTCTATTAATAAATTGGATTGTAGAGCTGGAATTCTCTTTAATTTGACAAAGCTATAATAACTGGACTGGATCTTCCTCAGAAAATACCAAAAAGGAAAGTTTAATACCTCACAGTATTGCCATATGGTACCAGTCAGTGTGACAATGTGACAGTCTTGCCACAAAAGGGACATGAAATACCGTAATAACATGCAAATGTATTCAATATTCAGCAAGTAATTACTAATACTATTCCTTATATTATGTGATTAGCATGTACTTTGGCTATATCCAACAGAAGTATAATAATGCCACAAGGCACTTTTTATAGACAGGTTATGGGGTGAACACACATTGTAGGCTATATTATGAGCCTTTGACCTTTTCCCAGTAAACCACGTATTTAAGCAGGTGCCCATGCTCTACGACGAAACATTCTCTACTAATCAGTAACTCTATTAATCAGTAAATCAGCTTGGTCCAAGTTAATATACAACTGAACTAGCCTAGGACCTATACTAGTCTATTTGTCTTAGAGGAGATTATTTGAAGGGCATCTCCATTCCATACAAAATAAGCAAAGCAAATCTTTATGGAGAGACCAGAGTGGATTTTGGTTTGTTCAGTGAAACAGCAGAAGATATTTATAATTATTTTATTTTTTATTTTTTTGTCTAGTAGTAGAGGTTCTTCATAGATACCGCCCAGACACAGACCACATCAAACCAGGAAAAAGAAAATCCCACAGATTAACAAGGTATGGAGGACTGTGGTTAACCAAGTGTTTGAAGGGCAATTTGAATGTAGATTCAGATTTGAGAATGAAGTTTGTATATGTAACATTCTGAACAATATCTTGTTCTCAATTGTAGACGGTACTAAAACCATTATAAAAGAAGACCTATCTTTATTTTTTATTGCTGTTAGTTTGCTTAAATCCAGATCAGAAACAGAGAAGAGACTGAACAGAGGTGAAATATTACAACTAGATTATTTCAGTTGTATTCCAAGAAATACAACTGACACAGGTCTTCACAGATACTAGACAGACATAGACCAAACCAACAAAGCACAATTAAGTGAGTGAAGAAAAAACACCCACAGATTTGTGATTAATCCAGCATTTCAAGTGCAATTTAAATATAGTTCCAGATTTGAGAATCATGAGATGAGGTTTATGTAGAGTTTTAACCCATGCTTCATGGGCCAATGTGGACTAACGCAAACAGTAGAGTTGTCATTATTGTAGCCTATCTGAAGACATTTGTCTTAATTTACATAGAACAATGAAAATGCGAACAATCTAAAAAGGAATGACAGTTACAATGAAATTAGCAATTTAACGCTCGAATTGACTCATCTAGCTCAAGTTCTTAAAAGAAAGCCCAATTTCAAGTCAATATAGACTTTAAAAATACGTTTTTCATCGATCCAAATGGCTATAAATGTATTGGATTGCACTCTCTCTATTATGGTTAAGACTAGCCTACAGTTGGAAATTGGGGCAGATCACGTGATTTTCAAAAGATTGGAATTGGATCAGGAGCAAAATAACGTGATCGGGGTATCCCTAACAGTTTGTATTCCCTGCCAATGACTTTTAGGACTGTTTTCCCAATGGCGCTCATTGCCGAAGATGACTTTTTTGGTTTTTATTAAGTCAGTTTGAGATTGCTTATAGGCTCCGTCGCTAGGTAACGCCTGCGCGTTACCTCAGATGTGGTCCGCCAATGAAATGATTCCCTCTCATCCACTGCGATGTTACCTGCAATCTTAAAACCCTTTTTTCTTGAATCGTTTAAGATTGATGTGTTTGATCAGAACGCCGATGTTAGCGGCTCATTACTAAATCGTGATTACAATATTATACGCCTTCGGATGACCGTAGCCAACATTATAGCTTAGCCGATTTAGCTTCTAGTTCATTTTGGGGTGAATTTTGGGATCTTCAAAATAAAACTTCCAGCTGCAAGGCTGTGGCAGGGAAGGGATTACAGACTGAATCAATTCTGGCAGTAAATGAGTGTATGTGCTGTGCTGTCAGTATATCATTGTACATTGATCATTTCTGTCTATTTCAGGATGGGTTTTCACCTTATGGGACGAGATGTTGCAGTTTCTGTCAGGCATTTGGCTGAACTTACGGATAGTCCAGAAACCCTGAAGCTGATTGAGGACGCCTCAACTTCCTGTGTAAAATGGGGAACTGTTTTACATGAACTAATGGCACAAGATTCAATCAAAAATCTGTATGTTAAGAAATTTGAAGTGTCAATGTTACCAGAGGTCTTTAAAGAAATTGAACACGATTTAAGGAAAGGTAAAGCTGTCATATCCTCAATCAAGCTTCCAACTGGTAGAATTACAGACCATGTCTTTTGCATCGAGTCCACAGATGGACGTAATGCACGTATTTTACATAGTTGGCAAGATGTTCACTCTATTCGGGCTGAGAAAATCATGCCTATAGAAAAGATGATACAGCATCTGAAAGAATTGAGCACTTTCGACTTGGTTACTCAGAGAAAAGATCTACTAAATGTAGTTCAACAACTTTTTGGAGCGGATAATGCAAAGAATCTGTCTGAAGCCAAACAGATAGTGAGACGAGGTGTCTCTTTTGAGCATATAGTCAGTGGCAGGGCAAAACTAGGACTATTTGAAAGCAAAGTGAAACTGGCCAGTTTCCTAGATGAAATGTCATACCGTTGTAGGAATTTTGGAATGATTAGATCGGGCACTGCCACCGGGGGCGCTCTGGGGTTTGTGTTGGGCGTAGGTGGCATACTGTTGTCTGGAGAGCGTGACTCCAAGGAAGTGTTGTTGGCTGGAACTAAGGCAGCATTAGGTGGAGCTGCAAGCGGAGGGGCTGGAGCAGCTGCTGCCAAAATGTTGGCACCAACCTTCTCTAGGATTGGTACTTCAATAGTTCGTGCCAATATTGTGTCAGGAGTTGCATTTGCTGGCATTTTTGCAATTTGGGATGTAGTTGAATGGCGAATGCATAAAATCACTGAAGTACAGCTGCGCCAGCGTATGGCAGCAGGTTTAGCGGGAGCAGCAGGTGGTATTGGAGGTGGTGCAGCTGCTGGGGTAGCCTTAGGTCTTTGGTTAGGACCCGTTGGTGCAGCTGTAGGACCACTCATAGGAGGTCTTGCTGGGGGAATTGGAGGATCATTTGCTGGCCAGGCAATTGATGAGGCAATATGGGATCAAAGTGAGGATTCAATTATGAACAGCTATGAATTCTTTGGATGGCATGATGTCCAGCGAAATACACGGCCAGTGAAAAGTGCAGGGCAGTGGCAGGAAGCATATGACAATCAGCTGAAAAGCAAGCCATCCAATATGGAGGTGAGGGACTGGGATACAATCTGCAGGGGACAACTCATGGTGCTATTACCAGCAATGTATCCTGTATTCACCAGGGTCATGACAATAGCCGATTACCTACAGAAGAACAGAAGTAATGGGGTGTCTGCCATTGCAAAAATGATGTATCAATCAATACCTGAAGAGTAGGAAAGAAAGCACTTCGAACACTGCTGGTAGGATCTTAGATGCACATATTATAGGCCTACAACCGACTGGACTGATGTTAGATCAGAATCTACTTAGAAGTGTCATGGATATTAGTCCATCAGTCAAGTTTATATTTTCAATAACATAATAAAATTGGTTACTGACAACACAACACATACTAAAACATTTGTCAAAAGGTAAATAGTACCGGTACTTTATAACTATAGCCTGCATTAATGTTTTGTGATTGGATTACAGTAGGTTCATTCAGCAGATGTGATGTGTCATGGAAGGGATTGTACTGTATGTATATATGACATACTTTAATGAATTATATGCCAAAATTAAGATCGAAGATTGAGAAATATGTTTTTTTGCTTTTGTAACGTATAATTCTTCAGAACATATGGTTAAAAAAGACCGCCAAAAAAGTATAGACATGGTTCTAGCTATATTACTTGGAAGGCTGGAAGATTGCTTTAGTTGTGATTTTGTGAACTATAAGAAAAGATAAACACCCCCAAAAATCCTTCCTGTAATTTTAATGTCTGTGATTGAATTTATACAAAGTTTATTCTGACATTGCGACATGGTTACCAATATGAAATAAAACATTAACTTACACTTGTCTTGGACATCTCTTCCATTTCTAAATATCACAACTTACTCTTTTCATACATATATATGGGCATAAAAGGGAGACAGACATAACTGGGTGGGTTATGCATTTCCAACTTGCATTGTTCCAAGTAGGCCCAACGGGCACCGCTCTAGTATTAGAATAAAGACACCACTTCATGCTGGCTTGCATGTATGGAGTACAGTTGTACATCTTACTGTTTATGACAAAAGCTCCCACCTGTCTTTATATACTGTAGGAAAATGTTCTGGTCTTTTTTCCACAGTACCGGTTAATAAGCCTTCTTATGGATAGATTTATGGAGAGGCAATCTATTATGGCTTCAGTCATCTATGATGTCAGTAATATGATGTCAGTCATCTCCATTCTCCATATTTGGACATATCGAGAGATATGTATTATACACGTCTCATACACAGTGTATAATCGACAAACTGAGATTTGTGGATAGTAGAAGATGACTTAATGATGTCATCACACAATGACATCACATCATCATCATCATCACAACCATGTGGAATATAAGTGCTTTGCATGCTGATTGCAGGATAGTAATGTATTTTTAGTGACGTAGTCAGGATGGCAGAGCTAATGCCATAATGGAAAGAGGTTTATCGTCTGAATACCGATAACCTTACCAAGTATATATAGCAATATCATATCCAACATCATCAATATTAACTAACATCAACTGAATTGATTTTTATGGGAGAAAAGTGTAAATTATTGGTATTTTATCCAACTTGAAGTTCTCTTCAGCAATGGAAAACACAACCAGACCAGGATCCGCATCACCAGGAGGGTTCAAGGCAGTTCTGAGGAATCTCTTTGGAGGGAGTAGTGTTTTGCCTGAACATTCCAACATGACTGAGACGAGTCCTCTCCCACCTATTCCGAATCCTTATCTCAGTGTTGATCCTCAGTACCAGCTACAGAACACAGATGATGAGTATATCGTGCTATGGAGTCCTACAGAACCCACTCAATTCAAGTCAACTCATCTGGCCACATACAATATCGGAGGCGGCTACCTCACTGGAGGCATGTGTGGAACGTTAAACGGTCTCCGGATGGGTCTGAAAGAGAATAGAGACATAGCTTGGTCCAAACCTCGTAACGTACAGATTCTAAATATGGTAACGAGGCAGGGTTCCTCGTGGGCCGCCACGCTGGGCTCTGTTGCGTTATTTTACAGCGTATTTGTTGTGGCGATGGAGAAGGCTAGGGGTGCTGAGCATGACACTAACAAAATGGCTGCTGGAACACTCGCTGGGATGCTGTTCAAATCAACAGGTGGCCTGCGTGGTGTTGCACGTGGAGGTCTGGTAGGTTTGACCATGTCTGGTGCCTACACACTCTACAACAACTGGGAACACCTCGCCAGGTACCGACCATCCCAAAGATAATGAACACAACAAAATTTAATGAATGGATAAAGACATTGGTCAAGACAAGAGTGTGACATTGAACTAGTTTTGAGGGAGGAAGTAGGACATGAGCATGCAATGCAGTCATATCGTCATTTCACATAAAACCAAGAGGATATTTACATTTTGAAGGCTATATAGCACTCCTGATCACCGTCAGCAGTGTCGACTGTCAAGCGACCGGCGGATGGTTGATGGACGAGCTGCAGGATCTTTGTTTACCACTAAGAGCCATGTCATTGAAACCCACCCCCCCTCCCCCCCCCATGGTGTCCTCCATGTGACCATGAGGAGCATGCAAGGGCAACTGACCTGTCCTGACATACCATGACACCGTCATCAACTACAACTTTGTGCTAAAGCACTTATCTTGTTCAACTACTGTATGAGGACATGCAGGCCCAGCACTTTGCTGTGGTCCATCTTGACACAACCGGACAAGCAGCTCTACACTGAGGCTACCTAGTACCCAACCATAGATGCGCTGGCGGAGATGCTACCCTTCCGTGATGACTCAACTCAAGAACAGTGTGATTGATTGATTGGCATCCGTGTCGAAGCGGTAGATTATATCCTCAACTGGTTGTTACTGTATAGGCCTGTATAGGCATTTTCCCCCTAACCTGGGGGAAAATGTAATGGCTCACAGATCATTTTAAATGCTGGATATTTAGAAAATGTGAAAAACATGATGATCACCCTTGACATCATGATGTCAAGGGTGGAAGAAGTGCAACACTAAACAAATACAAGGATACTTATTATAATATCAATTCACAGTTAATGTAACTTTTTGTCCTGCATGTTTATATCAGTGGTAACAGCACGGGTACGTTGAGCTCTCTGACAACGGGTATACATTGAGGACGGTATTGCATGCATCAACGGGTGGGACATCCCTTCCTAACTTGCATCAGTCCGTGTGATCTTATGTCGTTCCCAACATGTGTGTGGTCCCCAAGTGGGAATGTCCTGATGATATCTTGGGGATTAGTGACATCTGAAACAGTGAAGAATTACTTGCATTTTATTTAGAAAACATTTATTTATAAAACATTTTCTAATTAGTCAAAACTTTATATTTTTTTTTAGCAATGAAGGGACATCAATTATGTCACAATACACATTATGTTTTGAGTATTCTTAAACTGTGGTAACATCTATACTTCAAAGCGGTAATGCACTGAAATAGGAATTATGGTTTTACATGTTATAATAAATGCTCAAAAAGGATCTCTGAATGACAAAGACAGTGTCTGTCCTGATGAAGATCTAACGACCGAAAGGTTGAATAAAGAGCACCATTTCTTTGCAAGTTCCTGACAGTGTGCAGGTCCTCTTCTTTGTGCATTCAGAGATCCACTTTTGACTATGTGCACTTTGTTCTAGCTCAGTGGCCTTGTGGTTAGTGTCCGCCCTGAGACTGGGAGGTTGGGGGTTTGATCCCCTGCCGGGTCGTACTGAGTCATACCAAAGACAATGGGACCCAGTGCCTCCCTACTTGGCACTCAGCATCAAGTCCCTGCGACATACTAGCGTCATGTCCAGGGTGTGTACTTGTACATCAAGCTGCCTCACACTAAAGCTACAGAAACAGGAGATGGGCTCAGCAAGGCTTACTTTGTCCTATGCACCTGTCATCATCAACCTTTTGAGGTGTGCATCAGCCTTTTTCTAACATGTTATAAATGTAAAATTACAGTCAGTGTTTCTTTACTGGTTTATATAAACTACTTTATTACATTGTATTTTAAACTTTTACAGGCTGTAAAGCTTATCGGAAGAACATATGAGGTACAGGAAGTCATCATTCAATTTGAAACACAACAGAAATTAGACATTAGACATTTTAAAATACATTTGGAAGAATATACCCTTGTATGCAAGTTCTACAATTTGGTTGAACATATACTCTGGTCTGTTTCATTGTCATTCGCTTTGCACATGTCGATCACTTTTCTGAAAAGGAAATGGTGTGGAGGATGAAATAAAAATTCAGGCAATGCTATAAATATGTTGATTACAAATTTAGAATAAAAAATGATTACCTTCTGCCGACAGCTTCATCAGTGGATTCTGGCAGTTCTCTTCCCCTGGTCTCAGGAAGCAGGAAGGTCAGAACTCCACTAAGAATTGAAAGGCTACTGAACACAATGATGGGTATGCCCCAGTAGAACACTGCCAGCATATTGAGCAATGGAGACAACATCCCTGCTGATCTCATAAGCACTGACGCTAACCCTGTCGCCGTTTGTCTGGAACAGTAATGAAGGGAAGCAAGAGTGTTCCTATTATATGAGCATGATAATAGATCATAGATGAGGATAAAGAAATATTTTTGAATGAATTGAGAAGACCTACCGAACAGATGTTGGAAACAACTCCTGAACATAGACACTACATATGGACCCTGCCCAAATCATAAAAAAGCGTCCTGTGATAGCTAATGAGCCAACTGCAACAACATTACCTGGAAGTTGGAACAGAATAATAAAAAATAAAAAAAGTGATAAATATATAAAGATTTGATAGAATGGAAGTTCTGTCAACATCAAAACGAATTTCAAGTGTCTTCTTACTGTGAGGAACAGATAGGATAAGGATGCAGAAGAGTCCACCAATCAGAAGGGTACACATTAGAGATCTTTTCCTCCCCAAAACCTCTAACATCCAGACACAAAGTGGTTGAACAGGCAGCGCAGTGAGACCAAACATCAGTTGTGTTAAGAACATGTCCATTCCAAGAGTTTCGATATTAAATAAAAGGCAGAAGTAGGCAAGGGTCACCATCATCCTTCAGATGTTTGACAGAAAACAATACATATTAGTCATGTGTGGTGTATACTCTTGTCCTGTACTCTGGAATTCAATCAATAAATAGATCAATCAAACTTTATTTATTATCATATCACACAGTTACAATAGGCTAGGGAAAAAATACCTGACTAGAATAGATGACAATACCTGAACAACAACTTGCTAATACCATAGCTATGGTAGTCAATTAATTCATTTTGCAGGTTGGACTGCAGCACTATGTTGTGAATAACACAAGTCTAATAGTACATTACCAATGAAACCATTATTCATGTCCGATAATACACTGTACTGTAGCTGTTAAGAACACCATGGCATGCTGTGTTTTCTCATCATAATCATAATAATCCATTTAGGTGGAGCAATCTGAATAAACTGAACTTACCATGCCAATGTTATTATAAAGAAATACTTCATAAGAACAGTTGATTTGATAAGAACATATAGGCCACCTTTTGCCACAGTTCGTTTCTCAACAATCTGTAACAGAGGTAAGGAACAATACTAGTAGTACGGCAGCTGACAGACTTCTTTTGTTTAAAGTGAGAAATTTGGTATATAGTCTTTTTTATTGGCCTAAAAGATTGTATATATACAGTATACATTCATGAATCCACATGCTGACCGGCTGTCGGCATTGAGCAATTTTTTCAATGGGGGTATAGACCGGGTCTCATGGTCGCAGGCAACGTTTTTCATGTAGGCGGAGACGACATATCTGCGGTTTCCCCGCACCTCCTTCTACTACAGTGAATGGAAAAGTGACTGATGTTAGTTAGTCTGCCTAAAATATTACTCTTTTACCTGCTTTTTACTAACACTAACATTACAAAGATGCCCAGAACATGTAGTTCTGGGCACATTTGGTTTTCAAATGTGCTGACCTCATCACATTTGTGATGATTGCAATGGCCGTTTCTAGCCCAACGTGCAAAACTAAGGCTTGGAATGGATTCAGAATCGTGAAAACCCCCTAGTTTGACATGTCACATGCTACTTAAAGCATAATGACATTTTTGCCTTATAATGGTTTGGTCACATAAACCCCTATAAAAAAAATCTCAATACCGACAGCCGGTCAGCAAGTGGACTCATGAATGTACAGTATGTATATACGTAGACAATATTTTAGGCCAATAAAAAATACTATATACCAAATTTCCCACCACAACCCCTGCTACCGGACTATATAGTGTTCACAAACAAATACACATATGGACACAATTCAGCTTAATGTTTTGTATAAATGTAAGTTTTTAAACATTTTTGAGTGGTGCAAACCACTCCAATAACCAGCTTTGTCTGTATGTGTCTATGTATGTGTGTATCTGTACGTGTGTGTATATATACCTGTACGTGGGACCCAAAAAAAATGAGCATGGTTACTATGGTCACTGACATTACGTCAGACCACAGCTGATCAGGCTATATAAGACCTTGCACCACTCACATTTTTATACAATATTTAGTTCATATCGCAGAGGACCTGAGGGGCTGCTGTGCCTGGGGCGAAGTCAGCAGTCTCTAAACACATCTATAAATCCACAAATCCCCATATATGGACATCCCTGATATCAATATGATGTCATAGTACTGATGTCATAGTACTGATGTCGTAAGTATCTCTGACAATTCGTATAACAAGTCCTTTGACAACAGATACAATGGGTAGGCCTACTGCATAACCGGTGGGGTATGTGTTCTTAACGGGCACAGTTACCAACGAGCATCGGCCTAGCTTCCTTTTACAGTACCTTTTCCAGTAGAGATTCAGGAACAGTGCGTTTGTTGATTGCTGCTGCCCTGAGAATCAACTGTTTTACCTCCGCTGTCCTTCCTCTGCCCAGCAACCATCTGGCTGACTCTGGAATGAACCTTTTAGAATACAACCGAGTTACAAATTCCACTCCACAGTAAGAGAGTAATGATCAGAAAAGTAAATTCACCTCGCTCCTGCTGGAGGTGTACGTACCATATATAAATGACAACCACTAGATTTGGTGCTGCGAAGACCCACTGAGCAACTCTCCAGTTACGCATGAAGTAGGCTATGCCAGCAACGAAACAGTGCCCGACTGTACCCATGATCTGACCCACACAAACACCAAGAGATCGTTTTGACATCCCAATCCATTCAGTGGCTACACAGAAGAACAATTGTGAAGGATTTAGTTTCTAAAGTAACAATATCATTTTAACAATAGTTTCAAACCACATACTGTACACTTATGAAAATACATTTTAGACTCTTTTCACAACTTTTTATGGGCTGCATGTGATGTATAGTGTGTCAAAGTATGTGTTATGTGCCTTTTAATGTGTGTAATAACATATTTACTTTATGTTGGCCATACTACCATACTATAATAGCTCACTTTGATCTTCCACACCGATAATCAGAATATCTATATCTAACTAAATGATACATTTTTTTACTGATTGTTCAATGAACATCATGAGTGTAGTAAAAAATAAGATCATTGTGCCTGTAAAACCATTCCATTAGCAGATGTTTTAAGAAGGTTACTCATCACATAATGTGAAGCATTTTGCATTGCTGCAAATGACTCAGTATTTGAACAAAGACCTGGTGAAGCAGTAATTGATTGATAATGTGCTATTACATTAGGTGATTATACTGTACCTAGTACAGAGCTGTTTATACGAAGCCCCCCGGCTCCCATTGCCACCATGAATTGACTTGCTATATATAGATAGTAGTTGGGGCTTAACCCTGATGTTATTGTAAATACGAAAAGGATCACCACTGGAAGTTGAGTTGCCCGTTTGCGGCCAAATCTGAAAGACATGTAACCATTTTGGTAAGAAAAGATGACGTGTCTCATCATGTCCTTCACTGAGAGGGATGGTACAGTACTGTACTTTTGAAATACACTTACGATTCAGCAAAAGGTCCAAACAGGAGAGAACCGACAAGGATACCAGCCATCAACATGGTTTGTGCTGCTGCCACAAATGTATCTTTGTCACAGACTAGATCAAACTATAAAAGCAGAATTCTGAAATCAAACCATTTGCTTAGGAAATGTCTTTCCAGAATGATTAAATTAAATATTAAAGTATCACTCAGAATCACAATCCAGCTTTCTATTGTCATAGTAGATTTGTCACAGACTAGATCAAACTACAAGACAACATTGTCGATGTGGACAATACTTAACCTACATCTGTGACTATGGTGGCTTCATACATAGACTTGTCGTACAACCATCCATTCTCGCACGCTGTGGTCTTATTTAGTCCAATCTCCCTGATGGTGTCGATGTCCCAGTCCACAGGGACAAACATCCTACACCTGCTGAAGCTCCCGTCATTCTCCCGTGGAAGGGTTAAATTAGCCTGTTCTTCTGTGGTTAAGTTGGCATCAGCTTTAAGTATCCAGTCCGTGTTACAGTGTCGTACTGGGTCTGACTGTATAAAAATCACGCTGGAAAATATAAAAGGTACAAACATATTGGGAAAGGAAAGAGCAAAAAGAACAATTTTCTGGAATGGTCCAAAGTGACCAATGGCCTCGAGGATCTCTCCAAAATCAGCCATGTTGAGAGTGTTGCTTTTAGAAGCTTTGTCAAAGACAGACTGATTTACCCTTAAGCAAAATAGGCTTTGTGTTGTAAAGATGGTCAAAAGATGGTACAACATGTGACTGGATGATTCACATGATAAGAAGTGTTCCAGACAGCAGGTTACAACTATGTTTTAATGTTGTATTCCACACTTAAAAGAACACGATGGCCATAAAACTCTGAAACTGTGATGACCACGAAACTTTGATTCGCTTGTACTTTGGATTGAATCTCTGAATATAACCTCATTCTAGAAACACTTTACAACAAGATCAGGTATATGCATTGTGGGGGGTGAATTATAATATTAATCAAACAGAAAGGAAGCACATCCCTGTCACTGTTTACAATGCAGTTTGTGTGCAGCAGTTTTAACAGTCATCTCATAAAAGCATAACATTTTATACAGAGGGTCAAACCTTTGAGATTAGTTCTGTCTTATATAAGGCTGTACAATAGAGGGTATGCGCGTGACATCATCATCATACCCAGAAGTTATGCGGGAACGCCTACTGTACTGAGTGGCAAAAATCTTGACCGTATACATCCAAACATAAAAGTCCTATCTGATTGCATTAAACGACGTTAAACAACGTTAAATTCGCTTTGCCACTCGATTTGCCATTCACTTTATGCATGCACACCCTCTATGCACCTACTGTGGTAAACAGAATGTTTACCACATGTTTTTTCAGTCTTCTACAAAAGGTCACTGAAACACACTGGAAGACTACAGTATACACATGAAGACAATAACCTTTCTTTGGAAGCATTAGTAGCAGTATAAAACTGGTCGATTCAAGTACACTGTATCATCCATGTTGTCTTGACACTGACATAAAAATGCTTGTTCGCATCTATTGGTATAAAATATGTCAGATATATGCACCTACAATTAAAATCAACAGAATGGAGGGGGTACCAGACCACCGCCAACCATAGCCCCCAATCTATTGAGGGGATAAGTTATCACCTCAAACTGGAGTATGAATACAATAGGCCTTTTAGCATTGAAAAAAGTCCTTGTGGTCTTGTTTCCATTCGGGTCCTGGGTATGAGTGAGTGAGTGAGTGAGTGAGTGAGTGAGTGAGTGATGCCCTGACGCAAAAGACTACTGAAACAAAGTAAAGAGACACGTTTGTATTTAATTTATCACATTGGCATTATATACAAAATCATGAGGGTTAATGTAACTGAGTCTTGTGTATAAACATTTACATGGCCTCTTTTTCAGTGTATTATTATTATTATTATTATTATTACTAAACTTCCATGTCCAGGCTGAAAAATTGATGATGATTGTTGTGTATTCTCAAATTTTGCCAGATGGTGGAGCTCTTTACTACCGGTCATGATAAACTAAAGTCAAATGAGTGCGGAGAATGTCTAGCCTGAAGCTACAACAAACACTTCTCACTCCAATTACACAGTTCTGTGTGACAATTGCAAACGTCTCATTATGAGTGTTAGAATAGGCCCTTTTCACAGCAGCCATTTTGATGGCTAAGCTTAGCACAGCTGAAGAAGGTAATAATAACGTTAATTGTGGGTGTGCTTGATTGGTGTTACTGTGTGCCTCCCATGTCCTGTACTGTTAAAAGAGTTAACTTCATGCTGGCACACAGAAACAACTAAATCAAACACACTCACCAGTCACCACCATATACCTTAATACCTTTAACGTATGCATGTCAAAGTGTCTGCAGTGCCTACACAGGTAAACTTTAATAACATTTATGGAGTTATATTGTCCATTTTTCTTTTTCACGAGTGTGTGTGTTCTGTAGTGTAGTAGCACACTGGTATTTATATGAGGGCATGAATGAATATGAGGTGAGCAGCACTGGCATGTAGGGACAAGCAGGATAGGTATGCTGATTGTGGTCAACCACGCCTGTTTACTATTTCTGGCCTGCAGCTATGTGATAATTCAGTGGTTGTCGATGTGGGGAACCAGGGGGTTCCAGGGGAATGGGGATCCCCAGCTAAATGATTCTTTTTGATAGTTATATTATCCATTTTTACATAGGCCTACAGCAGGAGACACAACTAGAGAAGGCTTCGCTGTTATTTCTAGTAATTCTGGACCAAATAAGATCATATCGAACCGTTACCAAATCATGTCTAATAATAGGCCTACAAATGTTATTGTATCTTATATATTATATAGTGGGGTCCCATATACTGAATACCCTACCAAATTGTGGTCTGTGACTTAATACATTATTAAATGAAGCTTATAATAAAATAGAAATCAGAGCTTCAGCTAAGTTTCTCTTCAAAATAAACTAAATGAGCAGGATGCTTATGTTTTACCTATTTTTTATGTAGTGTGCAACAAATAATGCACTGTTTACGTATATTATTGACATCATACAGTACATGAGGGAAAGGGATTTTGGCACCCCTTAACTTCAGGACCCTCCCTTCCCTATGACACCATGGTCAATGCTCTACAAATCATCCTTGTCACCCTCCAGGCTCCCAAGCTGTAGAATGACCCCCCCCCCCCCCCCCTCAAGTCAGGACTGAAGACTCACTCGCCATATTCCACCACAGTCTGAAACCTCAGTCCTAGCATTCCTCTTTCCATGTTTCTTGTCACATATTTTTGATGGTTGGTTACTTGTTCACATGTTATGTTATTTAGATAGACATTAGACATACACCGTTTGCTTGAACACAAATTGCTTGAAAGTTATTATTTAGATG
Organism: Electrona antarctica; assembly: GCF_951216825.1. Lineage (NCBI taxonomy): Eukaryota > Metazoa > Chordata > Actinopteri > Myctophiformes > Myctophidae > Electrona > Electrona antarctica. Next base: position 16,035,364 of record NC_136800.1, on the reverse strand, counting down.
TTGTTTAGACAGTTTTATATGTTTACCTGGTATCTATTTGTACTGAAGCACTTATTATTATAGCTTGGATCTGACAGTATATTCATTATTTACATCAATTAACAGAGGAAGCTTCTTATTACAATAATATTTGGGTTTATTCCAGAGAAGATAAGCGTCGGTAAAGCATGGTTCCAGATATATTCTTTATTAGACGTTTAAACCGAGATAAGCCTACATAGTTTTATACCCAGCGTGCTTTAACGCCACACATCATCACGTCAGCCGGGGCTCGACTTGCGTTTCCTGGGCAACCAGGGTTGTGGTGACATTTATACTGAAAACATTTCTGAGGTTAACCTGCTATCTACTACTGTTGACATATACTGTACCAGAAGGCCAGCAAGACAAAAACAAAGTTGCAGGCTGCCTGAAAGGCACAGACATCTTTAACCATAGTGACACATAGAAATGAAAAATGGTACACTTCAGATCCATCAGAAAACTGTACAAAATAAGATCCATCACGCTCTATGGTAAAACAAAATATACAGAAAGTCAGTCTTAAAATTGTGGCTTAAACGTAGTCTTTCCCAGTGTGGCCTGAGGTCGTAGGATAATGTGGAGACTTCCCTGAATCCTTGGAGCAATTGCAGCAAAGGAAGGCTCCTCCTATGATGATTAAACAAGCAGAAGCCCATCCTACAAAGAGAGCCGCTCCAAATTCATATCTGTAAACGACAACGAATAGCATTTGAATATTCAACGTTTAAATAACCTGTGCTGCAGGGGTTATGGTGTTAGCTGGGTTTGTGTTCTAAAGTATTACACGTGGAAATTCAACTACCGGTAATGTGAATCAACTCAGCCCATTACTTGCCACCACTAGACTAATTCAGGGTATACGTATATAATCAATATACATACATTTAATGATATTACATTCAACAGTAGAACGTATTCCAGAACACTCCAAATATAGCAGGTTTTGAATGCTAGACATTTACAATGTACAGTACAATAGGCCAATATTGTACCAACTACAGTCCATACAGTACTTTAGCCCAGGGGTTCTCAACCTTTTTGGCCGGGGACCCCCGAAAATGGCAGACCTACAAGCTCATAGCGCGCCACCGAGTGGCGCGCTATGAGCTTGTAGGTCTGCTATTTTTGAAAAATCATGAAAAAATAAAATAAAAAAAACGTTTTAAAAAATAATTTGGGGACCCCCCAAAATAATTTGGCGACCCCCCGAGGGGTCGCGACCCACGGGTTGAGAACCCCTGCTGTAGCCTACTGTATGTACAAGTTGCTAGTAATAAACTGCTTATTAATCACTTGAACCCCAGCATCTCTATTCTGAGGGAAACATTTGACAGGAATACGGCGTTTCCCACCAGACTGTTGGCTGCCATGTGAATATATTCAATTGCAGACACAGCTCCACAGACACCCAGTGATTACTGCATGTGGCCGACTAGATGGAAGGGAAGGGTGATGACCTCACCTGGCGTTTGTAGGAGTGAAGGGGTTGTAGAATTCCTGTGCTATTCTGTGACCGTACCAACATGTCCCCACCAGAGCACACAGTCCTGCATGGAAAACAGGTTTTTTTTAACATACCGGGTGATGATGTACTGTGGAAGCAATGTAGTTCTAGCTGTACATAACAGCTAGAATGGAATAGTGTGTGTGTGTGTGTGTGTGTGTGTGTGTGTGTGTGTGTGTGTGTGTGTGTGTGTGTGTGTGTGTGTGTGTGTGTGTGTGTGTGTGTGTGTGTGTGTGTGTGTGTGTGTGTGTGTGTGTGTGTGTGTGTGTGTGTGTGTGTGTGTGTGTGTGTGTGCGTGCGTGCGTGCGTGCGTGCGTGCGTGCGTGCGTGAAATGACTGGTCAGAGTCATTTCAAATGACCCATTCCACCACGGTGAACAGAAAATGTTCCCCATTTTGACTGGAATTAATCACGCACGCACGCACGCACGCACGCACGCACGCACGCACGCACGCACGCACGCACGCACGCACGCACGCACGCACGCACGCACGCACGCACGCACGCACGCACGCACGCACGCACGCACGCACGCACGCACGCACGCACGCACGCACGCACGCACGCACGCACGCACGCGCGCGCGCGCGCGCGCGTGCGTGCGTGTGTGATTAATTCCAGTCAAAATGGGGAACATTTTCTGTTCACCGTGGTGGAATGGGTCATTTGAAATGACTCTGACCAGTGAAATCATTCCCAACTATACAAATGACTCATTTGTATAGTTGGGAATGATTTTTAAAGTTAAGGCTAATTAGTAAAAGATTCAGGTTGAAGTTAGGGTTTGTATTTAGGGATTATGCTGGGGTTAGGGTGAGGTGGTTAAAGGTTAGAGTTAATTTTAGGATTAGGGATAAGAGATTCTGAGGTTACAGCTAGGGTTAAAATTAGAGTTAGCTTTAGGTGTGGTTGTGGTTAAAGCTGCACTATGTAACTTTCCTCTTCTACCCAGGATTTGAACCCGGTTTCCCGCTTGTGCAAGTGCTGAAATGTGTACCATTGAGATACAGTAATAGTCTGCCTGCTTGCTCAGAGGATAAACGGAATCTTGACCATCAGGTCAGAATTCGTGTCAGAAGAGTTTTTCTCAAGAAGAGCAGGGAGTCAAAATACAACCATCCCCAATTATTGTATAACTTATGTTGTATTAACATACTCTATCATACAGATTGGGCTAAATTAAACTTGATGAATTAAAAGCAAGTTACATACTGTAGTAGTGCCGCTTCTTGTATTGCTTGTGGTCACAACACAAATTGCACAGCCATCCCAAACAGAGGGCATCATGCTCAGCTCAACATAAGGTTACAAATATGCATTTTTTGTCCCAACATTCCGGAACACCTCACACATTTGTGTGTGTGAAAATTCCATATTGCTCCCTTCTATATAATATCTAGAAGGGAGCAATATGGAATTTTAGATTTAGCATATTATGCTAATCTGTACCCATTTTATTCAATATTCAATATTCGAGTATATTAATTAGAGAACAGGCCATTGCACTGTGATGCGTAGATCTGCATACCACAAGATGTGGTATAACTGTATGTATATTAGAGCGATACAGTATATCGCCCATTATTTGCCTTTTATTTTTTGCAATAATAATAGCACTTTATTTAGGTGTTCAAAGATGTTTTACATGAGGGTTCCCACTCTAACCCTGAGCCACTGCCGGACAAGTTCTGATCGGCTATTTGAGAACAAAAGATCCATTCAACACATTGGTAATCAATCGGTGGTCTAGGACCCAAGAAAGAACACCAAAAGCTGGACCCAAAGTTAGATGCCACTGACCTGAGATCAGGAAGAGGATGCCTCCAGTCAGAGCCACCTTGTCCTTCAGCTCTTTGTCCTCTCCCAAGCAGGTGGTGCACTTCATGCCCACCGCTGCCACCATCATGGAGATGCCACACAGCATGACAGAGCCCACCATCAGACCTCGCGTGCCTAGCACAATTGCTGGAAACACAGACAAGTTAGAGTTAGACGATTCCTCATTTTGACTTGTTTTTGAGTTGATTTAATTCATCGGTTAAAGGAAACTTTTCTGAGAACATGCCACGGTGTGAGCTTGTAGATCAACTATTTTTGCCACACAAGAACACCGTCACTCGACGAAGTAATAGGGTTTAGCACAATTATAATCATTTAAACAGTAAGGACAAATGGATAGTAGTGCTACAGTATGTGAGAAGAGGCAGCAATGATGAGATTATGATCTGATAATTTCAGACCCCACCCATGTACCCATACTGTATGTCCCCCACCCTGGCCTGAGTTCCCTCAGGCAGAAGCCTCAGCGCCACTCAGTGCAGCTCAACTGCTTTAAGAACTCCTTTGTCCCCTTGTCCATCACAGCCCCAAATGACAAGCTAACGCTGCTCTTTATCTCATGATTCTATGTTGATGAGGCTATACCTGACTCTTACTGCACATAGTAGGCACACCGTTATGATGACTACAGGTTGTGTGTGTGTGTGTGTGTGTGTGTGTGTGTGTGTGTGTGTGTGTGTGTGTGTGTGTGTGTGTGTGTGTGTGTGTGTGTGTGTGTGTGTGTGTGTGTGTGTGTGTGTGTGTGTGTGTGTGTGTGTGTGTGTGTGTGTGTGTGTGTGTGGACCTTATATTATGTATGCATCTATCTACTGTATGACTCAGTGTCATGGTGATAACAATCTAATATAGGTATAGTTTTGCACACTCAATTCATAATTAACGTTCCAATTTTGGAGCTCTGGCTCATGGACTAAGAACCAAAAAGAACTGAACCGGTTCCCATTGGGAACCAACCGGTGGAAAAGGGGCCTGTATGTAGCCTGCCCTAGACAGTGACATTTCCTTTAGGACAATACAATATCTGAACTTATTTTACTGTAGTATCTTTGTCTAGGAACTGTGCTGTGCTGTATATATTATTTACACATTGAATTACAGTACTGACTTATGTCAATGATTGTAAATCATTCCTCTCAATGGACAGTAAAACTTTACAGGAGTCATCCGTTAATACACAGTAAAATGCTCTGTGTTAATTTATCCATCTGTAACTCAGAGAGTGTACAGATGTAAGTTAACCCAATGTACACTAATTTGGTTACATCTACACTCACACAGTTATAGTTACATTAACACTGTCTGTCATTTTTTTCTCTCCGTAAAGTTTGATGAAGGGAAGCTGATGTAGATGTATAATTTGCTGTTAATTAAGTATATAACACTACCATATAGGCTACACACACACACACACACACACACACACACACACACACACACACACACACACACACACACACACACACACACACACACACACACACACACACACACACACACACACACACACACACACACACACACACACACACACAGTGAGATGTTCTAACTGCTACTGCCTGTATTGTTGCTGAATGTGTTTTGCCTGACTTGTCTCTACATGCATGCATGAGGTCTCTGAGGCAGGGGGTACATTCTTTAACTGTTTGAAAGTTTGGAATGAATAAAGTAAACTAAACTAAGTGTGTGTAACACATGGCACATTCCAATTTTTACAATTGAAGACTTTAGGCCAGAGATTTATTCAACCTTTTCAGATGGGGGCCAAATGCTATTCTGTTTCTGTTACTACAGACAAACCTGTGACAAACTTTGATTCCTGAACCATAAGATAAAGAAACTGCTTTAGGCCTGTAAGACCATTCAATTGTAGCCCTTTTAGATAATTATATATACTTTTTACTTTCCAAGTCAGTGAGCACACTGAGGGTGTGACAGAAAGCTTTTTGTGAAGTGTGAAGCGTTAGTTACCTGGCAGCTGCAGCAGTGAATCGTAGACTTTGCATTGGATTTGACCTGTGCTCTGTGACACGCAGGCCTTCCACAGACCCTCGTACATGGCCTGGGCCGTTATAATGTTGTCCCCTGCGTATGACGATGCCTTCCACTCAGCCATGATTGTCGAAGTGATGGCCCCCACGAAGCCCATGAAGGCCAGCGCAAAGCCAAGCAGCTGCATTCCCCCGTTGGCCATTGTTCTCCGCAGCTAAATTAAATAAAATTAAATAAAATCTGAATACAAATGAATTCAAATGCTAAAAAAAAAACTTAAAACTAAAACCAAAATAATCCTATAGAGCTTCTGTATCTAAATTGATAGTGAAAGAATGAAAAGCCTTGGTGTGGCTTTAGGAGGCTTTGGGTAGCAGGTCTGGTGCTCATGTGAAGGTCTTGTCTTGCTCTACATCTTCAGGGAGGGAACCTACCTGAGGCACAAGGAGGTCCCTGAAACTCCATCACTTCTGGTGGAGGTTAGGAGGACAAGCATGACACCTAGTGGAGGATTGGCATTTTATTTTACTACACCCCACCAGTCTACTCTATACCAGTGGTTCTCATGGTTTTCATGGACCCCTACATTGATATGCATTTGGCTGTGGACATATCTGAAAAGGTTTTGTAGAGCCCTATAAGAGAAGAACAGAACAAAACAAAACTATTCCAAATTGTTCACAATTGTTCAGAATTCTTCAAAATCGTTAAATAAACAGCCTACCGGTACATCTACAAGCTCACTTGTGAGATAACATAAGTAACATAGGTTTAAAGTGGTTAAACTGATTTTGATGCTTTGATACTATATTAGCAAAAGTGTCTGGGGACCTCCTGGAATCCACTCAAGGACCACTGGGGACCCCACATTGAGAACCACTGGTCTATAGTGAAATGCTCGGTTAATTGAATTCTGAGAGTGTACAAATGGAACAATATCAACACTCTAACACTAGAGTTACTTTAATATTCTATAATTTATGGTAAAGTCTCTATAAGATATATTTATTTCCGTGGCATTTGGTTAATTAAAGAATTGAGGCACTACACTGCACTCTAATTATGTGATTATTTACCTTACTTACTCTGCTCTTCCAATCTCGCATCCAACCATCCATCCATCCATCTTCATCCACTTATCCGTAGTCGGGTCGCGGGGGCAACAGCTCCACCAGAGAGCTCCAGACTCCCCTCTCCAGAGCAACATTAGTAACTCTGAGTCACTCCCACGTGACAGAACTTCTCACCCTATAGGGAAATGCCAGCCACCCGTGTGAGAAAACTCATTTCGGCCGCTTGTATCCGCAACCTTATTCTTTCGGTCATGACCCACACTTCATGACCATAGGTGAGAGTAGGAACAAAGATTGCTCGGTAGACAGATTGCTTTGCCTTCTGGCTCAGCTCTCTTTTCGTCACAACAGTGCAGTATTATTGCTTGCGGTATTATTGATTGCTTATTATTACTGCACGTTTCCATGTATATATGTATATACAGCGTATTCTCTCCAATTTGCCCCGTCATTTCAGTTTCAGCTGACTGCAAAGTACACCCCTCCGCCCACATTTATTTTGTTTAACAAATAGTGAGTCAAGTTTGAACTTAGTAACTAAGTAAATGAGAGGCATTTTGACATAAAAATAAACTGCTAAGTGCTAACATACACATGCCGCTATGCAATATATATTGAATGCTGATTGTTATGTTGACTGCAGTGTCAGCTGGTTTTGGAGAGCACTCTGTTGCGTGGGAATGATTCCGGTCATTCAGACGGTATCTGTCCAATGACCAAAGGTTTTCTCTTGTGTAAATTTAGGCTTGTTGCATGCAGTGTCATTCAGGCTTGTTGCATGCAGTGTCATTTGCGTTTAAATCCACCAAGGAGCTGTGTTGCTTGATTCCTGGAACACAGAGGTATACATTGAATTTACATTTTATTAAGTAGAAATTGTAGAATTGTGGGTTTTCAGTATATCAGTATCAGTATATCAAATAAGAATATTAATCGAATGACGATTATGTGTAATGTTTCCTAATATACAAAGATTTCCATTATTTTCACAGTGAGAATGGACAGAGAAATCAGGGTCACACTTTGTCTGATGCTACTTGTCTGTTTCCAAAGCAACGCAGCATCACAAACTCCCTGCCCGAGCAGGTGCCAGTGTTTCACGCCTGCCAAGGTGTTATGCTATGACGATCGCATGACATCTTTACCCAAGGACATCTCTGGGCAAGTCAAGGACTTCATTGTTATGACAACGTCTCTGTCCTACCTATTCCCAAACACCTTAGAGGAGGCCCCCCGACTTTCCAGGCTTGTTTTCTTAAACAATGCCTTGCGGGACATCCACGCCAGTGCCTTTGTGCTTCTCACTGACCTAAAGGAGCTGGATATCAGTGGGAATCCGTTGTTGGAGCGCCTGTATCAGGGAACGTTTGCCAAGCAGGGCAACCTCACTAAACTGCTGCTCAACTTCAACCGCTTCAAGACGGTGCCTCCCGGCATGTTCGACTCCCTCAGCAAGCTGGAGATCCTGCACATGAGGGGTAACAGCATCTCTTTCCTGCCAACGCTTCTCTTCCACCACCTCCAGAACCTCCGCCTTCTGGACCTGTCCCACAATGTGCTCCAGGAGGTGGGGAGGGAGAGTCTCTACGGCATGGACAAGCTGGAGACCTTCCGACTTAACTACAATATGATCAGTGGCTTTTCCGATGACACTTTCCACAATGTTTCCCAACTGAGGGAGATTAGTTTGGAGGGGAACAAGATATCAGACTTCCCTTCTGGCATCTTCTCGGCACTAACACGGTTACAGGTGCTTAATCTCCGCGGCAACCTGCTCTCTAGCTTCAACGCTGAAGTTTTTGGGATCGTTCCCTCAAGCTTAAAGGAGCTGACACTAACAGGCAACAGGCTGATAGCGCTATCCTCTCATTCCCTCGGCAGTCTGACCTCTCTCACTCAGCTTGCTCTGTCATCTAACCAGCTCTCCGAGCTTCCCATGGACGTTTTTGAAAACCTCACAGCTCTGGAGGGCCTGGATCTGTCTGAGAACCAGCTGACCTCACTGCCGGACAAGATCTTCTATCAGCTCCACAAAATCAAGGCGATCCACCTGCAACGGAACAACCTGAGCGAGGTGCATGCCAAGATGTTTGATCACCAGCTCTTACTGCAGAAGCTTTACCTGTCAGACAACCAACTCCAGACACTACCCCACGGCTTGTTTGACCCCTTCATCTTCCAGCACATAGTGAGACTGCATGGAAACCCCTGGAACTGTGATTGTCATATGTGGTACATGCATGACTGGCTGCAGAAAAATGGTATAGACAACATGGAACAGCCCGACGGTGTGACCTGCAAGGGCCCTGGGACACTGAGAGGGCAGGCAGTAACCTCCATTGACAAGGACCAGCTGGTATGTCATATATCGCAGGATGTGCTACCAAGCATTAACAGTTGCACTCTACAAGCGGCCGACGACACTGTGATTATCAAGTGCAAAGTGACTACGTGTTCTCAATTGAAAGTGAAGGTACAGTTTGAAGAAGATGATGGAAGTGTGTCTGAGAATGTTGTGGGTAATGTGTGGCCAGAGCATTTGCAATGTAATAATGAGACAAGTCGATAAGACTCGATTCCATCCCTGCAATCCTGTAGGTCTGCATTTCTAAGTGCCACAGACTTTGCTCTGTGTGCCAATATGCTTTACGGTAAAGAAAGACGTCCCCTTTGTTTATACGTACATTTGATGCTTGTTCATGGACAACCCAGTTCTACCATACTGTATGTTCTCTAGTCACAGTCAATACTACAAACAGAACTTTAACTGAGCAGCTGATAACGAGGAGACAAACTGTATATCCTGCATGCAGGTCAAAGATAATGAGGTAAAAGGTGGATGAACTCCTTTTTTCCCCCTAAGGATCAAAGCTCAACCTGATAGTTTTAAAGACAGCATCATTAAATGGAACTACGGCTAGTTTGTTAATAATTTATTTAAAAGATTGGCTGGCTGCAGTGTTTTTAATTACCAGTAGATGACTCTGGTTCACTTTTGTGAGTAATAGGCAATGTATGTCAATCGGAATCTCCAACAGGTTTATGGATGTCTTGGTATAATGACCATTATGCTTTTCTTTTATTCCAATGTTCAGTTCAATATTAAAATACATAAAATCTATAAAAAAGGAAAAACAAATAGCTGCCCTTATGATGCCCCCCCCCCACACACACACACACACACCATTTTTGTTGTTGCTTTTAGACACAATTTTATTATTTTATGTAACTATATAAATCTGTGGTATATTATTATTAGTATTATTAGTATTACAAATGTAATTTTAAACATCCCCTCTTTCATTCAAGGGTTTTCAAGATGTTTGAGACCAACAAGCAATGGAAAATAACTACGTACATTTACTCAAGTACTGTACTTAAGTACAATTTCAAAGTACTTTTACTTTACTTGAATATTTAAAAAAATCAATAGGCTACTTTATACTTTTACTCCTTTACATCTTAGTGGCAAATACTTTTTCCTCCACTACGATTATTTGAAGATATTAGTTAAAACAAAACATGCATGTTAAATGTCCTATTTTATACTCTGGCTAATAGTGAGCTTGTAGATATACTATTTTCAAAATTCTTAAAATTCGTTATCCGCATAATGAATACTTTTACTTTTTGATGCCAATTATTTTACTGAAGTACATTTTCAAATACAGGACTTTTTACTTGCAGCAGAGTATTTTTACAATGCATTTTTTGCTGTTTTTACTGAAGTAAAAACAAAATCAGAGTACGTTGTCCACCACTGCAAACAAGTTGTCCAATGAGACTCGAGTCTTCACACCCCACTGGTCCTGAACACTGTGACGGGTGATAAAGACAGAGGGATGCTGGGGAAGGGAGGACACACACACACACACACACACACACACACACACACACACACACACACACACACACACACACACACACACACACACACACAGATGGCAACACCTTGAATACAGCACTCTGACCCCGCTCTCTGTAAAGGTCAAAGGCCAGTGGGTCGATTGGGTCCTTGGTCCGAGCTGAATGACACATCACAGCTCACATGACAAAAAGTATAGTCTGCCAAAGTTTGGAGAGATGGATTTAAAGTGGGGTAATCCCCTCTTGACCAAAACTATGGGACAAACGGAACATCTCAAGTGGAGGAGTGATGTTACCATACTATTGCATGGTATCCAATATAGGATTTAGGAATATTAACATGTGGAGGATAGTAATTGCACAGCCTTTTAGATTGACAGACAGACACAGACAGACAGACAGACAGACAGACAGACAGACAGACAGACAGACAGACATTTATTCCCGAGGGGGAAATCCAAGTGTCATAGCAGCACTGCAGCTAGGCCTATCATATAGGACAGATACGACGTGAGGCTAATATACAGTATATATACAGTGTTGGAATGAATATAATGAGCAATATACAATATATCAACAGTGAAACATCTAAGCAGGCCTCTGATTATTGAGAATATCCCAGTAGTCCACAAGCCAGAGTCATTAAGGATCTTGGTTATGTAGCTTAATGGCTAGTGGCTACCAACGAGCACAAAGGAATGACCGAATAACTCAGTCTTGTGCAGAGGGAGGATGAGTCTGTGGTTTAAGGTTCTCCAACTTTGCTACCTCATCATAGAGAGTGGGAGGGGTTCATCAGGATAGCTTCCATCTTCATAAAATAAATGGGAATAATGAGATCCCACAATATGAGAAGAAGTTGTCTCATTCTGTAAAATAAATTACTGTAATGTTGTCTTAGCAAATGATGGGTAGCAATGTCATTTTGTCAAGTGATTTCTGTTATTCAGAGGAATTGTATGTACTTAACTCAAATCCTTATTGGCTACTGGTTACTTTGTCTCAAGCATCCTTTTTTCTTGTAAATATGAAAACATTCACTGTAATCATTTACTTCATTTTCCATTGCAACAAACGTGAACTGAATAAAGCTGCTCACCAATAATCACTGACCCCGTTTAGCACCTGTGGATTGATAGACTTTAAAGCTGCAATCTGTATCTTTATCGAACCCCTGGTCTCCCGTGTGGAAGACCAAATATCTACTGCTTACCCCCCAATTGGAGAGGTAAGATTGTGAATCAGGGTTTTACTTGCTTTAAAATGTCTCAATGGAGGAGTCGGGAGACCACCTCCAACTACTACAGAGTTACTAGATTATATTATATTAATACTATATATGATATAATATTTAGTACTCTACCATACAAACCGTTTAAAGTAACATTGCATTGATTAAAATAAGCTCTAGATTGCAGCTTTAACATCAGGGCCAAATCACAGATATCCATCATCACCAATTACTATTAGACTGGCCAATTTCCAGCAGCAGGGTGTCAGTGTTGTCCTGTGAAGCACCTCTTAACCCCCTGCCTGGACCCCATCTCTCTGTTCCACTTCAGTCAGGCCAAGCCACCACGCTCCACACAGCCCTCCTTCACTTTTGGGAAGGCAAGGAGGTGGGGACGGAGAGACATTATATAGCGGCGCGCACCGCACACAATGTCCAGATGACACAAAAGCACAGGGATGTTTCCCACAGAGTTTAGGACAGCCAGCGAGAGGAGAGAGGCTGCGAGGGCAGGGTTCAAGGGACAAAGGGGACAGGGTCATCCGAGATTCACTGCCCAGCAGGGTGTAGGAGCAACTCAGATATGATGTGTAATCTGAACACAAATGTGGACGGATTCTAAACATCATATTTGTTATGGTTTGCAGCGATACCATTCAGCATGACATATTAAAATGAGACGGATGATGCCATGGAGGTACTTCTTTGGCCTGGCAGTGAGTACATTTAACGCTGATTAGTTCAGCGGATTGCGAGATAAGCTCTGTACAAGCGCGCACGCACGCACGCACGCACGCACGCACGCACGCACACACACACACACACACACACACACACACACACACACACTCTCTCGCTTATACGTGTCCGTATACCTACAGAGTCACGACATGAAGTTCCATTGGAGTTCTGCCTTGAACTTGCAGGGAAAATTATGAAAAGGGAAATTAAATTGTATGCCCAATATAAATCCTCTTTTCTTTTATAGCTACCCTCAAACAGGTTCAGTCAATCGTGAAAAAAAAATCATCATACAGATCCCTATTGTGTCACAGGTGTCTATTAGATCCCTCACTGCAAATGAGCTAGAACTCATCAACACTCATCAACCCATTATCTGAAGGGCACAAATGGGCCCTTTTGCACTCCTCACAAGGCATGAGGCATGCGTGTACACAAGGGTCAATATTCTCTCAATGCACTCAAACCCCCAAGGGTAGGCTAAATGAGTGCTGATGACCAAATTAAGAACAGCTGACCTGATGTTGGTGTTAAGTGGATAGCGAGACGTCAGTAAAATGGTAATCTTTTATCACACTGCTGCACTTCCCTTTGTCTGGCTATTCCGCATTGGAGGATAATAAGAGGCTATAAGCTCCTTATCATCAAACTACAATTATTGGGAATGAATCAGCAACTATGGTCCCAGAGACCCTGCTCTTAAAACAGTGATCCGGGTTTTGTTTGCAACTCTCCAGATGGAGAGGTCTTAATGTGGTGCTCATTGTATCTCACCAAACATTGCGGTGAAAGGTTGGTGGGAAATTTGGTATTTGGTTGTTCCAGAACAATAAAAAACAACAATTAACTAGCCTTCCTCAAGCCCATTAGTTCTCAACGTGGAGTCCAGGGACCCCCAGAGTTCCTTGCGGGGGTTTCAGGGGGGACCCCAGCTAAATGACTGATAGTTAGGAACCAAATGGACCCTCAGAGAGTGGACAAATGGAACCCATGGGGTCCGCTCATAATCAGACAGTTAGGTTAGTGTGAGGTTAGGGATAGGGTTAGTTATAATGGGGGTCATGCGGAACAACAGGAATAATCGGAATAATGGGCTGTCAGAATAATGACATAGCACTGAGAGATCTATCTGTCAGTCCTTGTCCCTTTTATACCCATATATGGAGATCCCTGGTGTCATACTGTACAGTTGGAGGCCATCGATATTGTCACAGTTCCCATCCGGCTGTTCTACCGGACACTCTACCCCTGAGCCACTGCCACCCACCTGTCTGGGGCTGGCACTTTCCCAGTAGGGGAAGTGATTGGCAGAGTGGGGCAGGTCGTCAGCCACTGGGCTTTAACTGGGGGTGATTAGGGCAACCCTGTATACCAGTGGTGTCAAAGTGGCGATCCGCGGGCATTTTGCGGCCCGCGGAGCCGCCCAATGCAGCCCGCCGGCCATTTATAAAAAAAAACAATGTTAATAGTAGTCTTCCATATATATATATATATAATACTGTAGTTATAGCAGTGACTGAGAAAACAGACTGAAAAACAATGCTGTATGAGTGAATACGTGCGAGCGCGGGTCCGCAACTGGTTCTGGCCCACATCAAGTGACCTTTTGACCAATGCGGCCCTCACCCCAAAATGGGTTCGACAGGCCTGCTGTATACTGTAAGGCTGGGGAAACTGACATCTCATACTCTCTTCTACTCTACACTCCAACTCAGTTTTTTGTGTGCATTTTACTGATCTGTGGACTCCCTCCTTTGTTTCATACATCAACCGATTTGTGTTTGGGTATAATAACCCTCCATTCATCTACTTTCTTGAAACTACTGTAGCTATATTAAATATTATACACACTAACACTAACAGAACTAAGTCATTTTGTATTAATAAGCAGTGCACTTTATCTAAGAGAATGGAAAATAACGAAACTTTAAAAATGGAACTTGCTGCTATCATTTCCGAAGTAAGTCATGCGATATGTTCCCTAAGTGTGACGTCACACTTGCTATTAAGGAGGCCATCTTGTAATGATTCCTGTTAAACAATGTGCTACAGTTCAAATACTGTAATTTTACATATATCACATGTATTCACTCTAAACATAATCAGATATCCTGCTGTGTTTTTGTTTTTGATGTGTTAATAACATGGTCCTGTTCAGAAGGCCTCATGGGCAGATGGCCAAATGTTGTAGAAACGAGGAAGGCAGGAGGAACCATGAGATTCTCCCTGCCCACCCCTCTGACATGACATCCAACCCAACGTCTCCTTTGAAGTGGTGATGTAGTACTGCAGTTATTTGGCTTAACAGATACGGCCATCGTCGCAGCGGCGCGGGTCTGTGGTCATAAATCCTGCGACTTCAGTGTTATCATGCCATACTGACACGGCGCTCACCCCGACAACTGTGTGCGCTCCAGCATTTTGTGTCTCTCGTTGCGAAAACAACCTGCTAAATCAAAAACCAATGAATTGGAGCCGACAAACCGTGAATGCCCCTCATTCAACGCATAATCCATGCATTAGCCTTGATGTGAACTACTGCCGATGAGTCCGACCCCCATCAAACATCATAACAACCCTAAGAACAATACCGGACGGATTCACTGCAGAGATGCTGGCGGCTGAGGTTTCCGGTGTGTGTCACAAGGAAATGAAGCCCATAGCAGGGATGCTGTCAGTGTTTTGTCACTGTCTTTGTGAGGACTGACCATCAATCATGGAGCACAGTGACATGGGGGGGCATCCAGTCTGCTCTCTTTTCTCTCAGCCCTCTGCACGTTCCATGTTCACCATCCTCCCTTCCAAAAGGTTTGGGAAAATAGTGGATGCTGTGATTAGGGGGATGGGAAAGAATGAGGGTGGGAGGTGCAAACGCTGGTAAACAGAACATATTATTTCCTCACGAATGAGGCTCATCTGCTCAAGCTGCCCCATCCAAAAAACACTTCAAGTTCCCCTTTGTGCGTCGCAGCTATAGATTATGCTACAGCGATGGACAGAAGCAACCACTCTCCTCATCACCAAAGACCATGGCCTGGTCTGAAGAGTTCTCCTGAAGCCTCCAGACCAAGACCTTTGGGAGTCCTCAACAATAAGCCTTCTATGGTGTGGTGAAACTGACAGCATGGTCCTCCCCCTCCGGCCCATTAAAGCTCTTCCTGGATAAACAAGGGGAAGGTTCTTTATGGAGATGGAGAGGGCCACAAAGAGAGGAGCCATTGAGCCACTCAGGGGCTAGCCTTTGTTTTTGTGTTTCTGGGGCCCTTCTCAAAAGCTGCCCTGATAACAGCACGTCTATTTTGTCTTTCTAGCGATCCCTCGCTGGCAGTCTGCTCTCTTTTCGGCCAAAACAGAGATGTAAAGTTAATTGACTGTATCGTTTGCACACGGCAAGGACTATTCAGTAAGCTGTTTGTTACTGCGTATGTGTCAAAGATTAATTTGAAAAGCATTTGTGACATTAATACAACTAATGTTTACATAGATGCTGTCATTTCATTGAACTGAACAGAGTTGCCTATGACCTTCTTTAAGTTCGCCACCATCATTTTTTTCCGCTGTGATTTTTACAAAGGTATTGAACTTTAAAAGAACTATTGTCCTGAAACTAAAAAACTCTCTCCAAAGACCACCTGTTTACAGTTTTCAATATTTAAGGACCCACAAAGAGCTTCTTCTTTACATAGGTTGATGCTAGTAGTGATGTTTTGTTCAGTTCTTTTAGTAAGATTTGAAAGACTGCGGTTTCTAATCCAATGAACGAATCCCTAAAATCGCATGAATAACAAATCAGCAATAACAAACTGGCCATGGATTGTGGTGTTTGCCTGTGGAGGCATCGGCATTTGATGCTGTCAAAGGAAGGCCCCATGCTATTGCTATGTGGTGATGGGTTGCAAGGTTTGTTGATGGTTTGCCAGATTTAGGGCTCCATGCTGTTGGAGCTGCTCTGTCCTGTGAGTCTGAATAAGAGGGCACCTGTGACCTCTGATCCAGCTTTCCCTGTGGCCTGCTGTGTGAGCACCATGTTTTGGACACACGCTGGGGCTCTAAGGCCTTTAACTGTCCGCTAAAAGTGGGCAACGGTGTGGCTTGTGGTGCGTCTACACTACACTCCCAGCCGAATGCTGCTGTTAAGCCTATGAGATCCCATGTGCAAACACACACTTCCTGTGTGAAAATAATAAGTGGATGCAAATCCCTTTTAATTAGATTTCCAGTTAGCTTTGCGATGCTTGAGGAAAGGATTAGATCTTTTACATTTTAAAATGCGTATTTAAAGCTGGGGAAATCCTTGCAATGAAATAAGGTTACTTTGCAGACTGCACGTAGGCCTAATGGCCTATCTATCACAGACAAAGGTACTAGGTAGTGGAGGTGTCGTATTAAGTTCCAATCTGTCCTTTCCTTAAGTTCACTATCACACCCTGTGGCGCTTTTATAGACGAAATTTCATATACAGTACGTGAAAATATATTTCTCAAAAGGATAAAACGAAAAAATAAAAGCTTGAGAATTTATTTCCATTGTTGTGTGCTCATAATATCAGCAGAATTTCTCATCAAGGAAAGCAATCAGGTTTGCACGTGTGGGACAGACCTGGCCCACCTTCCTTGCTGGGCTGGCTGCATGTTGCACTCATAGTGCTCTCGTGCGACCTCTCATATTCCTTACCTCATATAAGAATTATGTATTACCAGTGAGAAAACAGCTTTCGCTGTTGCCGTTTAGTCACTTGCCTATGAGAGACATTGTGGTGCATTCACAGCACCTTTACACAGGTGTGTCGACACTACGGGGATGCACTTGGGTTTTGGGTTGACAAAAAGTGACACTGGGTCCAAAGTAGTATCAAACATATCAGAAATATTTTATTAACAACATAATGAAGATATTTAAGAGCTTTTCAATAATTTCTATACACCAATACTTACAGTTTGTCACTGCAGGTATCCTTAAAAACAAAAGCAATTGCATGTAAACATAACCAGAGGCCTACAGAAAATATACAAAAATAATACTCTTTTTGTTTACTTGTCCTTTTCCGCCTAAACATGTTGATTCCCTATAGTACTACCATGGTCTCCACACTGAATCTGAGATGACTGGAGGAGGCACAACAGGTGACATGGCCGACACCAATGCAGGATGACAGTTTTGAAAGCTCAGGGGCGCAAGTGCCGTGCTGGGAATGACGAATGCGAATTGTCCTTCGGTGGTTGGTACAACCTGGAGTCCACCATACAGCTTGACAGCTTCCGGAGAGATGTTCATTACAGGACCACTTTTACAAGGAATTCTGGCCTGTCCGGGTCCGGGTGGCGATGGGTGTGACGTGTATATGGACACCTGCCGCTGAGCCGTGAAGTTCACAACATTGATTTGTGACACGCAGGTAGCCAGGTGGCCAAGGAGCCGGGTTCTTATATCTGCGTTCACCCCCTCACACGTGGACAGAAAGCGGGTGACTTCTCCGACACACTCGCTGAACCCTGCTCTGTATTTGCCCATGGCGCCTGGATTCGTGTTTACAGCTGTTGAAAAAACCGGAACAGATTCCATTATGGTATTGTGTGTCATGATGACTATACATCCATTCAAAATAGTTGTTTAGTAAGGAGGTCTGTGTAATCAATTTTGAGGGGCAACATAGTCTAGGTCACTGGTTCTCAAAGTGGGGTCCAGAGATCCCCAGGGGTCCTGCAAAATTAGGAATAGTTTACACTTAAGCCCGTTTTACTATTCAGCTACCGGTATTCAAAATTACATTGTGAGCTTGTCCCAAATGGGAAAATCTTGTTTTCTGGTCTGTGGCCAAATTCATAATGTTGGGTACCATAGGTTTAGTATTAGAGAATGTCCTGTAGGAACATGGTGCTAAAGTTGAAGCTTTAACATAATGTAATTGATTTCTCCATTGCGCAAACTTGTTGCTTGTCAAAAGGAATAGCCTACATACATTGTTGTACGATTGTTGCAGCTATTTTTATTTAATTTTTTTATGATCAACACTTATTGAGTTTTACAAATAAACAAATAAGCATGTCATTATTAACAAAGAAAATCTGAGTAATTTTTGACCTGTGGCTGTGACACCATCATACAATGAAGCATATCAGGCTTAGCTTATACAGTATATATATTTTTAAATCATGCGATGTGTGTGTATTCAGTTAGCTACACAGTACATACCAGTCATTTGGAGTCGCTGCAGGTTCCTGAGGTGCTTAACTGTCATCTCCAGGATGTCTGCTTTCTCCAGTTTGGAATGTCTTGAGCTCTAGTTAAGAAAATATGATTTAGTTCCTAAATTAGATGACACACTGTTTGATAAACAAATTATCACCTCTCTAGTTAAGAAAATATGATTTAGTTCCTAAATTAGATGACACTGTTTGATAAACAAATTATCACATCTCTAGTTAAGAAAATATGATTTAGTTCCTAAATTAGATGACACACTGTTTGATAAACAAATTATCACATCTCTATAGTTAAGAAAATATGATTTAGTTCCTAAATTAGATGACACACTGTTTGATAAACAAATTATCACATCTCTAGTTAAGAAAATATGATTTAGTTCCTAAATTAGATGACACACTGTTTGATAAACAAATTATCACATCTCTAAGAAAATATGATTTAGTTCCTAAATTAGACACTGTTAGATAAACAAATTATCACATATACTCTCAATAAGATCAGCAATAACATGATAACATGAGACATTTTGATGAAGTTCCATGTGTTAGGGAACTGTAAAAGGTTCCTTAATAATAATAATAATAATAATAATAATAATGGTAATAATAATAATAATTCCATGAATTCAATGGAATTTTGGCCATATTACTCACGTCTTTCTTAAGTGCATCCAGGATGAGTGTCTTTAGCTGGCCCAGGCTCTCATTGATGCGCGCACGTCTCCTTTTTTCCATAATTGGTTTGGAAGACTTTAAAGAGAGAGAAAACAAGTCCTTAAAGATCGGAGGTTTTCACATTTAATTTAAATAACAACGGAAAGACAGCTGTAATAAACTGTTTGTATGATGTTATTATAGGCTATTAGAAATATACCTTTCTATTCTCAGATGTAGTCCTGGCTTTCTCGGGTGTTGAGTCGAGGCTGGCCGGAGTGGCAGCGACGGAAGATGGGGACGTCCTTTCAAAAGTATCGGCCGGCATCTTCCAAGTTTAAGCCGAAAGAATAACGGGTGCGTGACAAAAAAATGTTGCCAATAATTATTTCAGATAGCAGTGCAGGCTATCTCCTGTAAAGTTTTAAACCCCTCAAAAAATAACAAAAACAGACACCCAGTAAGTAACCATGTGCGCAAAAATACTCCTTTCAAAGTTTATAGTAGGCTGATCTGTCAATAAGTAGACTCAACTACGCAACTTCACCTCCGGTCTTATTTATAGATGCTGTGCTCCGCACGCGAATGGCTCGTGTGGACACTCTCTATGTAACTTTCTACCAATGGGGCGGCGGCACCACGCTGCTGCTGCTGCTGATGGTGGGGGCATTTTATCCAAGTGTCAGGGAATAAAGAACCTAACGATAGGATAATAATGCAAACACAATACGGGCATACACACTACACAGACACTATAGTATGTTGGTTATAGCCTACACATCACTAAATAAAATAGAATCGTGAAATTCCAACAGTTCTGTGTTTTAGGAAATGTTTATTCAGGGGATTTAGGCTACACATGAAAAATATAAATCAATATCAATCAAGTGTTATTTATTGGATTATCAAACCCAAGCACAAAATAATGATAGCCTATACTTCATAACAGAAAACAAGAAACAAGAAAAACAAATCTTCCATAATAGTAAAACAGATTATTAACAAATTATAGATTGCTCAGTGGTTCTCAAAGTGGGGTCCGGGGACCCCCAGGGGTCCTTGAGGGGGTTCCAGGGGGTCCCTGACTAAATAGTAGGCTGCATTAAAATCTGTTCAACCACTTTAAACATATCTAGGCTACTGTACATTGAAAATAATCAATCTACAACCTCACAGCATGCAATGTGACATGTGTTAGCTTAGATTGGCTATTAAGAAATAGGCCTACAAACAACACATCTTGTACAGGGGTCCCAAAACATTTTCAAATGGGGGTCTGTGGCCAAATACATTAATCTGGGGGTCCTTGACACGGTAACATCTCGCCCTCTTTGTCTCCACCAGGCCGAAGGCATGGGGAGAGAGTATGTTTTGCACTCCGTCCGTCCGTCCGTCCGTGTGTGTGTCCGTGTGTCCGTCCGTCCGTCCGTCTGTGAACAGCTAATCTCCGGCATCGTTAACCCGGTCGATGCCAAATTTAGCACACACTCCCTGGATGCCAACGATGAAACTCTGCCCAAAAACTTCCAGAACGGCCTGTTGTAGCGCCACCAGGAGGCCGCTTTGTGCAAAACAAGTTTTTGGACAGTACACCTACAGATTTTGTCCAAACATCACGCAAATTGGTACACAGTCTCTCTAGAGCCATTCAACGAAACAGGTTTTTCAGATTTCTCAGACTCCATCCTGATTGGCTAAGATTGTCTTCCAAAGTTCGCAGGAGTGCTCAGTTTCAAACAAAATGCTGCAAATCATGAACACATCGTGTGATTTCCGTGAAATTGCGCACGCACATTCCCACTAGGCCGAGGAAGAAATGCCATGTGAACATTTTCAACTCAGCCTCATGGTGGCGCTATAACTGGCCGAAAAGTGTTTTTACCTCCAATTGCACGGATTTGTGGATAACTTTGTATGCCAACTCCCTAGAGGCCAAGGAAAAACCTTTGCCTGGAATTTTTCACATCTGCTCTTTATAGCGCCACCAGGAGGCCGACATATGTAAAACACATTTTCTAATATTACTCCTTCAGATGTTATCCAAATTTCCCACAAATCGGTACACATGCTCTCCATAGTCATGTGATCAAGACGGGTTTGTTTGATTTCTCATAATCCACCTTCATTGCCTACGATTGGCATCTAAACTTTTCAGGAGTAGCCCGCTTTGTACCCGTTTTGTACAAATCGCCACAACTACTCAACGCAGCGTCCGATTGCGGTGAAACTGTGCATGCATATTCCCACTGGGCTGAGGAAGAAATGCCAGTTTTCAAATCAGCCTCATGGTGGCGCTACAACAGGCAAAGCCGTGTCTCACTCACTCACACACACACACACACACACACACACTCTCTCCTGGTGGAGACCTGTGCCCAGAAGGGCACTTTTTCTAGTTTCCCTTGTTTTTTCCTTGACATGAAAAGGTTTGAGATAGATTTTTACATTAACAGAACAGTTAACTTGTTTGGATTCTTCTTTATTCTTATTCTTGAGCCAAACACAGCCTCTGATCTATTTAATAACAGTGTCACCATACAATGTCAAATCAAAATCCTTAAAAGACCATGATTTATAATTAAATAAATCCAAATTCACTTTCATAATAAAGATATCAGGAGCACAGGAGTTCTGCTGATATCTTGATCTATACTGCATTATTTTTTACTCCACTCATCTCCCTTCCAGCCACAATCAGATCCTCTCTACTCAATTTATTGAATCTCTCTGGGTGATGACTCTGAGGATATAGCCTATCATGCCAGTGCAAAAATAATACAAGAAAAGCCCTCAGCTCAGTGATATTAGTCTGGCCATGCCAGGCTAATGAGGATATGGTTGTTGTCTGTTCATCCTTGTTGCTTTTCTGTTCCCTTTAGATAGGCGTTGATGTGCTATGTTTGGATCTATAAAGTGTGATGGATATATATTGTAAGAATTCAGCTCTGGTCTTGGGTCCTGGTGGCGTCGACAGTAAAACCTCCACTCTGTTCACTGTCTCTGAGATGTTTGTCCCTTCCTCTTAACGGTGCCGGAGATTAGTTGTACACAGACGGACGGACACACTCACGGACAGACGGACGGACTGACACACACACATGCACGGACAGAGTGCAAAACATACTCTTTCCCAATGCCTTCGGCCTGGTGGAGACAAAAAAGTTTATTCTTAACCTGGTCGATGCCAAATTTTGCACACACTCCCTGGATGCCAACGATGAACCTCTGCCCAACATTTTCCAGATTCGGTGATTGTTGAGAGGGAGGTGTAACTGTGTGGAAAATAAATTTGATCCCAGTGCTATATAGCCTACCCCTTATGTTGTGTTCACACGGGCAGACGCAACGTCACGGTCTACCATTCATTGTCAATGGAAGCCAGGGACATGACGATGCAAAGACGCAATGATGCATGTAACTGCTCCCTGCCTGTGTGAATTATCCCTAAACTTCTTTGCCTTTTTGAGTGGTGCAGCTACTCCAAGGAACAGCAATGTGTCCCTTTGTCTGTAGTACAAACAGGTGTCAAAGTGGCGCTGTTGAGCTTCACACTGTGGACAGGTGCATGATGGGAAGCTGAGTTTTTAGCAGCCATTACATGATTTCGGGTGTGACAGTACAGCACAGTGACAGTAAAGTACAGTACAGTAGAGGGACCCCCTGGGGACCCCCACACGGTGACTCTGTCATTTCTCAACCGTTTCGAACGCGGATCGGCTTGTTGGAACCGGGCTGGCACCCTGGCCGCGTTCCTGTGGGTCTGGAAGTTCCGGGGACCCCCACACAGAGTTGCACCACTCAGTTAACACAGTTGTGATTCTTTTTTTACTATTTTGAAAAACATTTTTGAATAGTTCAAATAGCCAATCTACTTACAAGCTCACAACGTGTCGATGTAGACCAGCTAGTTGAACAATTTTAAAATGTTTTCAAAATAGTAAAAATAAGTTTAGGGATAAGGAGTATAGCATGCAAAAATAGGGCCCCCTGCTGCTCGAGCTCATCATGTCTCCTCATCTGTTCAGTAACCTCCTGCTTCACATCGGATCAGTTCCCTCAGTTACCTTGTACAGTACATGAAAAACAGTAAAGCTTAACCTCTATGGAGGTGGAAGGTGATTTAAAATGTCAAAAAGGTGATTTAAATTTGATTTAATCATTTTTCTGTGCTGCTATTTGAACTGTGACAGTACTTTCAGTCGGAAGTCTACTGTTCTCTTAATCTCTTTATATATTAATCACCAATCTTCCAGACAATTGCACGAGTCTCTCCGATCCGAGTCCGAGTCGAGTAGCAAGTCATTTGGTCCAAGTCTCAAGCAAGTCTCAAGTTTTTCTGTTGTGGGCAAGTCAAGTCAAGTCGAGTCTCAAGTTTTTACCCTCAAGTCCAAGTCGAGTTGCAAGTCGTCAAATCAATGACTCGAGTCGGACTCGAGTCGAGTCATCGAGTCTCGAGTCCAATACTCTGCCGGACAGGCCGGTTACTTAAGTTGTCCGAGTCAGCTTGTCTCAAGTCGAGTCGAGTCTGGAGTCATTGTCTTCCAAGTCAAGTCGAGTCTCAAGTTTTTACCCTCAAGTCCAAGTCGAGTTGCAAGTCGTCAAATCAATGACTCGAGTCAGACTCGAGTCGAGTCATCGAGTCTCGAGTCCAATACTCTGCAATCTTCCACCCCAAATCACATAATTATCTATTTTACACAGTCACAAACAGTGTCCAAGTCCATACAGTGACAGCAATTAATGTCCTTGTTTGTCTATTTGTCTTTGTGAGTGGGCGTTTGTGTGGGTGTAGGCATGCACGGCTCCAGCTTCCAGCTTGGCACACCTGCTTGCAGTTCCCTCATCACCCCCACCTGCCTGCCATTAGCTCATCAACCTCCACAGTATATAAACCTAAACCCTGGTTTTCAAATCACTTACTACCAGATTGTTTCACAGACAGCCTCATGTTGTGGTTTTGCTTCCAGCCAGTTATGCTGAAATGTACTACTAAAATCCTAGTTTTTATACATTTCTCCTGTGCCTGTTACCTCACAAGCGTGCTCTGCTGCCTGCTTCCTTCCAACCTGCCTCAGCTTCTCCAACCACACCACATACTCTCCCCTTTAATAACCCATTTAGACCTGAGGCCGATTCTAAAAAAAAATGGCTTCTAAATCCTAAAAGTTTTCTGATAAACCTATGTTTCTATATGTCATTGGTGCTCTACCTTTTCCATGTCAAGGACCCCCAGAATTATCTGTATTTGGCTGCTGACCCCCTACCATCTGAAAATATGTAGTTCCAGGGACCCTCCCAGAACCATAGATTTGGGTTAAAAACATTCGCTCTGAAAGAATATATTCAAAGATTTGTGCCACATTTTCACGATAAAAAAAAATAGCAGATCTACAAGCTCGTAGTAACAAACAATTAACGTCTATCCAACTTATGAAAATGTTTGTTACAGTACCATATTCTTTTCTATCTCTCTATTCTTGCCTGTATTTCATGGTTAAATTTCTGCTATGTCAGCTATGACAATTTAATTTAGCTCAGAATCAGTAAAGGTCTAATTTGTCAAGACAGATTGATTTTGCTATCCACCCATCCAATCCATCTATTTAATATAAAGCCAAAGCCTTCTCTGGCCTGGCTTGGTGAAGCAGAGATGGGCCTGTTTTCTGTGTTCTAGCTGTCAAGCTGTACTAACGGAGAGTTGATGACTACAATTATTTGGGTTCATATATATCTTCTTCCTAAAAAGTACTTTCAAATTAGGAAGGGTATATGGCCTGGTCAGCCTGCAATGACATGCATAAGATCTGGTCATCCCAGCTTAGTAAGATGTTCAAAGTAAAAAATATTTAGGACGACCGTTGAGCCGATACTACTCTATGGCTCCAAGACATGGACACTTTCAAAGAAATTAGAGAAACGGTTGGATGGCACTTAAGGACTTGGCCTTCTAATGAGAGCACAAAATCTGTCTTGGAAGAGCCACCCATCAACTAATCTAATATACGCCAACCTTCCCCATGTTTCTTCACTAGTCCGATCCAGAAGAACACAGTTTGCCGGCCACTGCTACAGAGCTGACAATGAGGTTATATCTTTCCTTCTTCTCTGGAATCCTGTCTCAAAGCAGACCAGAGGTAGAAAACTGTCGTTCCCTGATCTGAACTGCAACTTAAATAATAGACAACATCAAAAGACATCAAAAGTAATTGTTTTTCCACCTACTGTATGGTTCCTTGAGGCATATTGCAATATTGTGTAGTATTAACCTTTACTGTATATGTTAGTAGTTCTCAGCATACATTTTTGAGGTGCCCAGCTTTCCGGGTTTGTGTAAACACGAACATTGGCTTGTGATTGGCTGTTCACCCCAGATAAAAGTGAGGGCAGACGGTCAGACCAATAAGCCTCCAGTTAGGCTCTCCAGCGTTGAAGCACTCGGCCCTAGTGGTTAGAGCGCGAACTGCAGGCGGACCCGTGGATTCATGACGAGGAAACCCTGTGCAGCTGTAGCCTGGTTAATAAACCAGACCGAATCAGCCGTTGGCAATTTTTTTTTTGCCTGCCAGCGGATTAGGGTCTGGCGAGGCTCAGTAGCACGCCTCTTTCCTACAACCGAGAACAGGTCGGGCCAATCGGGACACGGTATGCAATATGGGCGGGCTTTGGTACAGTGACGTTCAATGCTTGAGACCTTTGACTGACAGTAGCTCTGACCAATTGCGTCAAAGAGAAAATGTTTGAACCCGCCCCCCGGGAAATGAAATCCAAGTGGAGCCAGCCCAGACTAATATACCACGACAGTGTTGTGTGATATTAGTCTGGCTTATTAGCCAGGCTAGTGCAGCTGGCCTTTAACATTGAGCGCTCGTTTGCACTTCCGCATTTGACCACCAAAATGTGGTGGTCAAATGCGGAAGTAGAGCGTTCTTCCGGGTGCTTCAAAACTCCACTGAGCTACTTCCACTGACATGAATAGCGGGAGGGCGGGGCTGTCGCTCCGGTTCCGTCTCTATCCTTTTATTACTCTATGGGGCAGACAAGTGAAGACAGAAAAGTGAGAACGCAAATTGAATGAGATGATGTATGGTGATAAGAGCGCCCCCCGCCCCTCACTTCACACGGGTGTGATTTTTAAACATCATTCAGTGGCATATCTTGTTATCTTGTTTCATGTTGAAACAGTGGTTCTGTGGCTGAGTGGTTCTTGGTTCATTGATGTCTGACTGACATCTGTGTCTCATTGCGCTCCAAAGAGCTTCCATCTCCCTGTGGTACAGGTTTATCACCAGAGCAACGACTCTATCTATCCTCCTTGATAGACTTCAGACGCCATCCCTAAAGCTCACTCGGGCCTCAGAGGTGAAATGACCCCAGAAGCCAGGTCAAGGTTTTGCCTCCAATAGAGTTTCCTCTTGGTTTCAAGAGGAGTGCACAAGTGGCTCCCTGGTTAGCCAACCAAAAAACAGAACAGGAGTTTTAGCTTAATCAGGGATGTCATATATATTTCTAAACATGTACACTAAACATGGTTAACCATATTGTGATGTCATATTTTTAACATTGCAGTGCATATCACAAGACGTGGGGTTTATACGTAGTCGTAGAACCCCCTTAACATGCCACGTTTTGAAGTTAATATTAGAGATTTTGTGGCAGCCTACAACACTGGACTTTATACTGTATGTTAGCTCTGGATAGAGTAAGTTCAGCTGTTACTACTGCTTTACTGCAACATTTCTTTGTACAGATCACTGTGTAATATGGTTAATTAACCTGCTAAATGTTCAGGTTTTCATGTAACACAGTGTTTTGTTTTTTTCATGCACAAGTCTGGTAAGGACCCAATAACACATAGTAACATGCCTTATCAATTATTTGCTGTTCTCGAACAGAGGACCATTTATTGTGGACACCGGACAGTGATGTAGGGCTATGGTTTTTACGGCACACTCCTGGTCGGTTATCAGTGTGGGAACCAAGGGACAGATGAGAGCACAGCTATATTGTCAGTGGAAGGGCTAGGATGCTATCAAAGGCTAACATATGTCTGGTAGCCACTAACTGGCGGCGTTCCTAGGAGGAGGGAATTTATGTGTTGTTGTGGATTAGAATGGCCATTACCCCTGGGAATATGTTAACTAAAATATACTGCAGTCAGTGCTCACTATCTCATGTGATCACAGCAGGACAGGAGTCAAATCAACTCCCTTGAGGAGGGTGTTCGAGTAGATGATAAATATAACACAGATGAATATAATCCACAAACAATCCTGCAATGTCCAGATAACAACTGTACAGTGGATACTGTAGGTTGCACATAAGGGGTTGCTCGACAGCCCAAAGCAAATCCTCAATGTTAATTTAACTCGGAAAGACTAACCCTAACCCAAATGGACCCGTAATGGACCCATAAGGGTCCATTATGGGTCCATTACCCAAATGGACCTAAAGGGGGTCATTTGGGCCTGTCCAACCATGTCATCACCTCGTCGGACAGCACTGCCCTCCATCACATCGCCAAAGCAAGCGGGGCAGCGAAATGACCAACCTCATCATCAAATACAGGGAAAGTTCCCTTTCAAGCGCCAGTATGAAAACATCCCTGGCCAGATGGGGAGGGGATCACTTAAACATCTCACCCAGGGATCCGCTCACTCCGTACGCCTCTCTCTTGCCTTTGAATTCCCCTTTAAAGAGGGAATTGGGGGAGCCCATAGCAACTCCCAACCCGGAGCCCAGCCCGCTCTTTTGTCCCCCTCCCCAACAGCAGTTTCTGCTCCAGAAGCCTTAGACAAGGCCTCCATTAATTGCGGGCCTGTGTGGAATACACGTCGCACAATGGACCCAACAGAGGGTCCGTCCCCCAGACAAGGCTGGAAACAAGTGGTACAGGAATCCGGCAGAATAGATTTGTCCTGGCTGATGTCACTGAATACATTTACCTACCTCAGAGCACATTCACTCTGCGCTTTGTTTTATTTGGACAAAAAAAAAGAGGGGGGAGGTTGGGTAGTGGTATCAATGGAATTGAGGAGGAGGGGAGAGGCAGGCTGAAGGATGGGAAATAACTGGTTGTCGTGACAACGCATTGAATCGAAAATATGGTTGAATTTACTGGAGGCATGGATGTAAAAGGGTGGAGGGCATAAGATTAAACCTTGTGCAAGATAAGAGGCTGCAGACTGAGGCTTATTCAACAGTGTTTATACGGCAATGAAGAAATGGAAAAAAGAGCTGGGAGATTAGGAGACTCATCTCAGCTCATGTTTGTCAACAATCTTGCACAGTCTTTGCGTTGGTTTATTCCAAGTCAGTAAACCTAGACAATGGTGTTGCCTTATAAGGCTAATTCGCTTTGTCGGAACGGCAAAAACAATGTATTTCAACTGTTCAAAGCAAAGTAAAATGTGCCTTTATCATGAAGCTGAGGCGCAGAAAGGGGAACTGTAGCAACTGGTAGTTTCTCTATAGGACCATAACAACTTGCCATCTGTCACCTAACGTGGGCTCTTTCTTAAAAAGCCACCATTTAGATATTCAACTTTGAGGCAAAAGCAATGAGATTGAAGTCTTATTGAACTCCAGGTCTCGTCTTTGAAAAGGAATCGCCTGGCCATCGCTTTATCCCTCATCAAATTGAAAAACGCTTTTACAGACTCTAAGAGAGGCCTCACATTTAATTTTTAAAACCCAGACATGAAAGTGTTTCTAAACCACATTCAGCAGTGCTAATGCTTTAAAGCGCTAGTTAACATGTAGATTATATGCATTTCAGTGCATTGTCAAAGTATCTAAGTGTATTTACATGTTAATATGTCCAAGGATACCATTGCCTTGAAAAGGTATTGGGAGGGGTTGGTTAACTATGATGTTTCACTCAGTAGACCATGGGAATGTGATTTCTTTGTGTGATCAAGGTTCAAACACATTCCTGTAAGGCTATGGATATCGCATTCGCTTTACTACGTGAACCAACTTCTTAACATGTTGATTATGGCTGTTTAAAAGTGAACATATACAGAGGGAGAGGGAGAGGGTGGTGTATATATTCAACTAAGACATAATCTGGAAGTTCAGTCTTTCTTTGTCAGCCTTCACAAACTTTATAGAGATTTGGTTCTTATCTAAATGTGATGTCTACACTACGTGTTACTTATACATTGAATAAGAATGAGTACAGCAGATAGTATGCAGATAGGTAGCAAAAACCTGAAAATTGATAATGTACAATACTGGATTGTGGGTCTAGCACCAACCAATGACTTATGCAGTGCTTGTCCGAGTCCATATTCATGAGTTTGCGTTGGGATTTATGAATGTGAAGAAGTCCCATTCTTGCCACTCAAGACACCCGTTGCAATCTCTTTTTCTTTACCGGTTTTTCTAAACAGATCAAACAGATCACATGTTTGTTATTACTCTCTTTACTTGTATCAATGTGCTATGAATTGTTATCTAGTAGTGATTGTGTTTGTTTTATTGTTTTTATTTATTTATTGGACTGCAAGTCTGAAAAACCGCGGGAAATGTGCTTCGCCCTTCTTTTTACGGCAAAGTTGTATATGGTGTGACAAAGTCTTTCTGATTTCTGATTCAACCCGGAACAAACCCAAAAAGCATGCAGTGCTTGTCCGAGTCCATATTCATGAGTGTGTTTGCGTTGGGATTTATGAATGTGAAGATGTCCCATTCTTGCCACTCAAGATGACTCACAAGACCCCGTTTTGGCCACTTACGCAGTGAAAGCAGCCTATGGGGAATGCCCTTTCAGTGCTTGAGGACCTCTGGCTGAGTCCCCTTCACGCTGGAGATCAGCCTCACATGGGGGATTTTTTTTCAGGGGATGGCGAGCTGTCCTGAGGGAAGGCGCGCTTCTTGTTCCCGCGGGCCTCTCTTCTTCACCTGCCGGCTTAGTGCTCATCACTTATGCACATAATCCCTGGTTAGTGCATGTGATCCACTAGCCCAGGCCTCTGGCCCCTTGGCCCCCCTGAGCCTCCACTGCTCACATGCTTGCTGGGTGGCTCCTGGGTGTCCATGGCAACTCTCATCTTCTCATGACAGTTAGCCCTCAGTTGTGGCTCTAAGTCCCCCTTCAGTCTCTGGTCGTCTTTTTTCTGTCTCCTAAAGCCCTCCTCTATTTGTCTGTTTCTCTATCTATGGATCAATCTCTCTCTCTCTCTCTCCTATTCTCCCTCAAAGATCACTGTTTGGCTGTTCCCATACTTTGCCAAAGCCGAGCCTGAGAAACTGGTAAATACTCAATCAGCTGTGCGCCATACTATGCCATCGTCCTCAGAGAACACCACAAAACGGCATCAGCGCTACTTTCAGTCTAAACTACGAGATTATATCTCCATTTCTGCAGAGTGTTTAAATGGTATGGCCAATGAAGGCCTGACCTCATTTCATTGTGAGTTTGACATGTAAAATGAGATTGTAAGACACACTGGCAAACTTCTATTCAGTGTGTGGTCACTCCAGGCCTCTGAGCACAGATCACGTTACCCCAGCGCAACCCTGCAGCCCTAACCATTAGTATGCTTAAAGAGACGGATCCTGTGCGGGCCCTCTGGGAGAGAGAGAGGCAACGCCGTAGCACTGTGTGGCCCCAGACTAACAAGTGTCACTGCGATATGAGCTGGTCCTCCCCCTGTGTGAACGGCATGTGAGAGGCGGCTCCATCCCTGCCCCTGCCACCTCAGCACAAGGCCCTCCATTGACTTCTAACCTGTCGAGGGACCGGGGGACACAAAGAGCTCCTGGGCGGGGCCCGTCCCTCCAACAAGCCTGTGAACAAACGCTAACACGGCTGCAACTGTCCACCCCCTGAATCACTGAATTTATTGACCAACCACGGAGCCCATTCAGGACGGGAAGACCCTGATAACAGGAGGGGACAGGGATGCCATAAAGGAGCATGGACGAAGCTCATGCTAAGGGGACAGGAAGGAGGAGCGAGGCTTTGTGTCCGTCTGCTTGCCCACAGACCTCAGCAGGCCTTTTACCAGACATGGAGGCCTTTGTGTCATCCATACAATGAAGCCAACCGTAAGTGAGCAGCAGGTCGGCCTTGTGGCCGGACTATCAATCAGAGCAATGGCCTTATGAGTGTCCAATAACTCCAAACAGTGTTGCAGGAGACATACTTGCATGCAAACTCCGTGAAGGAGAAGCTGTGTGTGCAAGTATGTGTGTGCGAGCAGTGTTTCTCAAGCTTTTTATTTATTTATTTCAATGACCCCCAGTTTGCAGTCTGCATTAATGGCCTACTGGCCCCCATTTGACACAATATTTGTAAATATGGGACTCCAATATACAACCCCCAGTGTGTGCGTGCGACTGTGCGTGTGTTTGGAGATGTTGAGGTCGCATTCGGTCTTTGTGAGACAAGAGATGTGGAACTAGTGCCCACATGTTTCCAACAGAGTCTGGTGCCAACTGATGAGAGACTGGGTTATAGTGGCAAAAAAATAAACTCCACTGTCTGCCGGTAATTCTGCAGGCCTGAAGTCTGAGCCAGGCCGAAGGCTTTGTGGAAACCATTGGAAGTAAAGAATCCAAAAACAAAGGGCGTGTGTGTATTCCATAGGCACAAACCTCAAAAGTACAGGACTCGGACAATAAAACGTATGGGTCAAAGAGAAAGCAGCCGAGTCTAAAATGTTTGAAATAGCACAAAGTCTGAGCGCAAGCTTGAGAAAGGCTTTCTCGCAGGGTAGCTGGCTGTGAGAAAGAAAGGCTGTGTTTTGGGTTCTTTATGTTGTTCTGCCCTCTTCCATCTGCTGCTCCATCAATACAAAAGGAAATACAGCGGCAAGAACACAAGAACCCATATTGCTTAGTGGAGAGGCAACACTGTCTCGAAAACTACATCGCAAACACGGACCGAAGGCAACACATCCTGCCTCCCAACACATCACTGTTTACCGAAAAGATGATCCGCACGCGCAGAATACGGACGCACCATCAATTCATGACACCTCGTCATCTTCTCATCATGAATATTCCTGAAACAGGCTCTTCTCTCATCTGTGGGAGATTCCTTTCACTGGCACAGCCAAGGACCCCCTTTCTCTTATTCACAGTCCACGTTAAATCCACCCATTCACTGCCTGTAGGCCCTGATCTCCACATGAAATGATACCCCTCTTTCTCCTCCACTCTCGTGCCTTTAAGCACCCATATGCCAGGCAGCGAGGAGGCTGGGAAAGCCCATAATTGATCAGTGAGTATAGACTGAAAAAGTGTGACCATGGGTCAGCCCCCCACGAAGAACGCAAGAGTGGCTTAATACGCAAATTTATTGAGAAATGTAATGGAAATTACACTGATTTACTGAGAAATGTAATGGAAGTTGTACAGAGCAAACACAGGGAAGTTTGTTGATATATAAATAGTCTACTGTAAGTGTTGGACGGTAAGGAAACTTCAAAGAGATGCTGTATTACAAGTACCCTCAATGCAACGTTCCACTGTCTATTATTACAGTTGCATCAGTCTGTAAGATTTCCAACTAAATAATTTACATTATAATAATCAAATGAAGTTGAAACTGAACATAAAATTATAAAAAGTTATAAAGACACAGTATAAGGTAAATCTTTTGAAAATGATTGCCTTTAATCAAAGCAGCATTACAGGTCATGTGCAATAGTTTAATGGTGTTAATTGGTATGATTTCAGTTAAGCAATCAATACACATTTAGTTCATACTGATTCACATTTCTATGCAAAGAGGGAACATTTTACCATTTTCTTTAAATATTATTTTCACTGGGAATATGGTTTGTTGGAACATTCCCTTTCTTATCCGCACACGCGCACACGCACGCGCACACGCAAACACACACACACACACACACACACACACACACCAGTTTAGATTTTTTGTTCTCTTCCACGGGAAGAAGCTCAGTCATTAGAATGCTAGGCCCGTTCTAATAGACACGTACAAGAATAATGCCTTATTTATACACCATTGCACGATGCCGTCGCTGGTCCACAACAGAGCCTGAGGTGTTCTTTTATCAAACATAATTTTAATCGTGCGACGCTCGTCGTGCAAAATGCCTTATGAATCAAGATTAAAATGGAACGTTTTCAGTTGCTGGAAACTATAAACAGTACCAGTCATGTTAAAAAACAACAACAAAGAAATACAAAAAGATACAATTCCATCCTGCAGATAAAAACATATTTGTTTTGCTCCCATATCATCCTGAACAAGAGAACCTTCCCTTTCCTTTCTTGAAATATTTTTTTTAGCAGCAGTAATTAAGACACTGTGAAACACTGTTAGTGGAATACTGGTCAAACCTGTTTAGACTTTAAAAGCCTGACCACTTTGAACCTGGTCAAACTCGTTCAGACTTTCAAGTCCAATACTACTTAAAAATGTTTGCCATCGTATGGTGGTGTTGACCACCATACGATAAAGTCTAAAATTGGGATTAAGTGGTTAAACAGTTCATCAATCCCTCACAGTGTTCATTTTGAGGTTAGTCTAACAATAATAAAGTTATGACACAAATACTTCAAACACTTATTACAATCATTATGCCCGGGTCTGCTGGCATCACAATGTCAGGATCTGTTCCAAGGTCTAATTAATGCCTTGTTGCTTAATGGAAAAGTCTGATAGTCATCTGAAAAAAGTGTAGAGTGACAGTGTCGTTTGACGAAGTATAAAGTGGCTCAGACAGCAAAACCTGCATGTTGTTCTTGTGGTCACAAAGTGAAATCACTCGAGGACATACATTTTCTTTCACAATGACATACAGTGAATGTTGAAAGTATAGAGTTTTCATTTGTCAAATACCATTTACATACAAGCACAAGGTGCAGAAAGATATTGTTTTCCACAAACCTTCACGCAGAGTGTGAACACAGCCAAGCAATTCAAGTTTCAGTAGTGTGATGCTAGTATCTTTAAGATCTAGTTCGTTGATACGAACGAAGTGATCGTGTTGTGACTTGAACACTGCCGCTTATGAATTGCATCATGGGAAATTAAGTACAGTAATTCAGCAAATGGAAACTCAGAAAACTGAAGACAGTTTTGCAGTTATCCACGTAGAATAAATATCGAGCTTTGTTTAAGGCCATGACTGGTCAAAGTTCTTATTTGGTGCTTGGGGTCTGGCTGGCTCATGGTCCCAGGAACATCTACGCAAGATCACGTTACTAGTCTCATCTGAAGTTAGTTGACAACGTCACATTTTGTTAGAGTCCCTGTGCTGATGGCTCCGCATTATGATGTTGGTAGACAATGTTTACATTCGGTTAAATGTGGTCAGTTCTGTGGCTCTACGAGCAGCCTTGTCTGCTCTGGGGTCACATGGGGACGGTAACATTGGTGTGGGGTGTGCTGGCGTAGGTGACAGTGGAAGGTTTGGGTGGCCAGTCCGGGTCATCCTGCAGCTCCAGGGCCAGTTGCCTGTAGTGTGTCCTTGGGGCTTTGGTTCTCTGGCAGAACAGCCAGGACAAGAAGGTTGAGCCCCAGCGATCATTAGCTGACTGGGAAGATGAGAGATGATCGAATATCAATTCAATTACATTTTCTGTGATTATCGGCAAAGTTCTCTGCATTATTTTCCACTTTTTGGTGTGGAAAGGACGGATGAACGAATTAAAGTTATGATTAAGTCATTATTGTTTACTGTACTGTACTGGTGACTTAAAATTATTTGGATGTGCCATATTTAAATGTATGGTAACAACTGAAGGTGGGGCATTCTTTTAATTCTGCAAATAATATAAAGAAATAAAAATATAGTTCTAATGGCAGCACAATGCCAAA
Source organism: Electrona antarctica (assembly GCF_951216825.1). Taxonomy (NCBI): domain Eukaryota; kingdom Metazoa; phylum Chordata; class Actinopteri; order Myctophiformes; family Myctophidae; genus Electrona; species Electrona antarctica. Next base: position 16,000,433 of record NC_136800.1, on the reverse strand, counting down.
AACAGCCTAAAACGTTCTTCTTGTACAGTACATGTACATGACAAGTTTCAGTATTCAAAATGACTGCAACATGATGACTAATATATATAAAGATAATGATAATGTATGTTATACAGTATGATTAGATGGTCGAACAAGATTACTTACAAAGCCATCATACTACGGGGTATATAGGCTCAATGACTAATGATTAAATGGCATCATTGTGTACAGTTTCTTTATAACAGATTACTTCTAAGGATCAATATATTTAAAGGAGCATTCAGTGATTTCGGGGATTTTGAAAACCCCCCGGTCCGCCCCGGTAACAAGATGTGCACATGCACGCTCTACAGTGGGGGGACGCGCAACAGGCCTCCAGCACGTGCACCAAGGCCCACCCCCGCTCGATCATGATTGGTGGAAGGCCTCTCTATTCTGATTGGATGAAGGCTGGGCCACCTAGCCAAAAACGAAACCAACGTTTTTTTGACTCCCAGGGGTTAACTGGGGACAGGGAGGAACTCCTTATATGGTCAGCACACTCTATAGTAGGAAGGATTATCACAAAAAAAAAAAAAAAAAAAAGTGATATTTGAATTAAGTGAAATCACTGAATATACCTTTAACTGTTATTATTGATGTCAAAGGAACAATATGCATAAATGAATATACAGTAGAATATACTGCATTTACAAATACTGCAAATACTTCCAGAGATAACATGCATGAGGAAAGAATGTAGTGTAGGCATTTCCCGACCTGATGAGGTGTGTCAGGAGTGCCCCTCCCGGCACCCTGCTTGTCTCGGCTGAACACTAGCCTCCATAAGATGATATCAAGGACCAACGTCTGATTTCAGCACAAGTCAAGAGAGAGAAGATGGCGGTCAATCATAAAACAGCAGCAGATGATTGGATTGCAAACAGACATGAACCACCACCGGCCAGAAACAAACAGAAAATCATAAAAATAAAACACAAAATTCCACATCAAACTAGTTCGGTTTGATTGGCTATTGAAAGGTGATTCATTGGCACTGATTGATTAGATATGATCACATTCTGTAAATAAATGAAAGATTAACTATTGATTGATTGTAAACAACATAAACCTCACAAGGATGTTGCTTGCCAAAAATAACTGTTCTACAAGCTAACAATATGTTGCGCTGCAACGTGTTGTTAGCTTGTAGATCAGGACTTCAATGTGGAAATTAGGCTTAAAGCATACCTCAAACATGAAGGACACGACCGCATTCACTATGACAATGATGACCATCGTGACACGCCAGTCATGGGGAACACAGACGATCTGAGGGGAGGCAGAGCAGTGGGTTGAGGAGGGGATGATGGCACCAGCAATGTCACACTGTTCACTTCTTGTGATTTTTCTCACAGACATCAACGTATTCACTGGTAGTGTGGGGGATATCTCAGATTCAAAGATTATACTGCTACTGTTGAAATGAAATGAAATTAAATCTATATTTACCCAGGGTATCTGGGCTAAGCTCAAGAACTTGTTTCCAGCCAGGCCCTGCTCATAGAACACATTTCATCGTAGTGGTTGATGCCTTGTTCAAGGGCATTTCAGCGGTGGTAATTTTAACGTGTCGGACGGCTGGTTCGAACTGGGAACCTTCCGGTATCTAGACCGCGCCGCTATCCGTTCGGCCACCGCTGCCACGTTGCAATGTTTGGGGTTGTTCCACAACAACCACATAAGTTATAGTAAACTGAACAAAGGAACGTATGAGTGCAATGCAGTGCCAGTTTACCTCCAGGAAGTTGTCGATAGCAGGGACAGGAAACAGCATGATGAGGAACAGAAAGACGTAGAGACACAGACAAGTCAGCATAAATGGCCCTTGTGAAATGAGGGGAAAAAAGAAAAAGGAAAAAAGGTGGTACTACTGCTATCTTTCCATTTATATATAACAGTAGATCACTGGTTCTCAACGTGGGGTCCCGGGAAATCAGGGTCTGTGGTATATCAAACTGGGGCGTTCAGAAAGCCAGCAGTGTGCAGTCGGTGTTATCTTCGTAAGGACTTACAGTTCTTATAGCTTGGCTCTCGGAAGGGCTTCCCCTTGGAGAAGATAATGGCCACGGCCAAATACTGGAAGGAGGAGACGTAGAACAGAGTGGTGTTCTCGTAGTTCCTGATGTTCTTGTGGTCAACGGGGGAGGTCACGTTGATGTGGTGGTGGGACAGGCCAGTGTGAGAGACGTTACAAGCACTGTGTTTGAAAGAGAAAAAGTTAGAGGGGGGGTGGGGGGGGTGGAGAGAGACAGAGAGAGGAGGGAGGGAGAGAGAGGAGGGGGGGTGGAGAGAGACAGAGAGAGGGAGGGATAAAGAGAGACCGAGAGAGGAGGGAGGGAGAGTGAGGGGGGGGGGGGGGGGGGGATGGATATGTAAGTGGAATGACCACCACGCACGTTTAATTTAGCAAGAAATACAAAACTGACTGAAAATATCACAATAAACATCACTCACTCTGACTGGGGCGTCCATATCTCATACCAGCTCTGGCGTCGGACCAGGAGGTAAGCCAGAACCTGGAAGACCAGACAGGTGATGATCTGGGTCAGAACTGAGAAGAGGAGCGGTCCGGAGATCAGACTGGACGGAGGCGGGCGACGCACCAGCTCCTTCCAGGCTGGGTTCAGACTCACTAAACACACAGATAAACAGTTGCTATATTGAATATTGACTGAATAACTGGTTTCTTTCAAAAACTAGACTTAGAGGATACTCTACCACCATTATCCCATTTTCTCCCCTGTAGCTATTTGTAGTTGTTGATGACATTCATGTGTTATAATGCTCTGTTGATGAATTGTATATATAGCCTTTACTGTACCTCTGTGCTGTTTTTGTTATTTGTTGTGCCTAACAATGTATTCAATCGTTCAATCAATCAATCTATATTAACCACATGAACCCTAGCGTCCCTATTTCATGTCACAATAGCCTAACATACGACAAAAACTGGCAAACATTCAGCAAAAATAGCAGATCTACCATTCACCCGGAAAATACATTTTGTAAAGACGATCATCGGTTCTTTAGTCATGGGCCGTTGAATATAGCTTGTTTTGACCAAAAACGCAATCTGGGAAAAGAATCTGAGATAAATGTATTTTTCAATTTTTGGGGGGATTCTGTTGCAAGTGGTCCCTGAGGACTGAACTCAAGTGCCATAGATAATAGTTTGTCAGGCCCAGGAAAGGTGTCCACACTCACTTGTAAAGGCAATGATGAGAACGATGGCAAGGTCGATGAAAAGGAACTGGAAATCTCCCAAGTTGCTCAGCATCTGTGGCAGTAGCAGACATTTAAACAACAGTGTGTGCATGCATTGTGATTCAATGTAGAGACGTTGTTTTTTTGTTACTATTATTTTGACACCCTTAACCACTTAAACCCCAGCTTGGTCATAGCTGAGTGGGTAGAGAGGCTGTCTGGGAACCATAAGGTCATCGCTTTGCCCCAAAGTGTCCCTGAGCAAGAGACTAAACCCCTTACTGCCACTAGAATGGTAGCCACTGCTCCTAATAGTTAGAATGCAAAGTGCAAATGTACTGTAGCAAATACTCCATAAAACATATAATAGTATAATATAGTTATTATACTATCAGTGACAGTAAAATAAAATAACTAAGGAAATTGGGCTACCATTGATACCATTGGTGCCTGAAGATCTGATTGAGAGGTGCCTGTTAATCCTGTTAGCTGATTAATTAGAACATGGGTTGGGGAGCATCTTGGGTGGATTGCTATAATACTGTGGTTGGTTGATAAATGGAAGGGTGGAGTCTGCAGAGTATATAAGGGAAACAGCTCAGTAGGAGTGCAGGCTGCCATGGGGAGAGGTTGACCCTTTGCCTCTCGGTTGATTTAAGATGTTTGTTTGGTTTTTGAGTTTTATTTTATTCAATTGCACATTTTCTTTAGTCTTTGCCAGGATCAAATTAAAAACGTCACATTTTCTTCTGCAAGCTTGCCTCCTGGTCCATTTCTGGGTTTTTTGCCAAGCTACACTCCCACTTTGTGACACAGTCTACACAGACATTATGCTCCTGTGCTAGTTACACATAACCTGACTCCGCCAGATTGCAGCAGTATTGAGTTCACAAATTCCCTCCTCCTACCTCAATCTGGTCTCTCTCAAGCAGAAACGATGAACCCAAACCAGCGTGGAAAAAATCTGATATCTCCATAATAATTTCGAGTTGTAGTCTTGTTAGGTTGTGTTTACATGTGCGCTGTGGCGCAGCTTCAATACGTCATCAGTCTCGCCTTAATCTCGCCTCTAGCTGCCGTTGATCAGTCCGAAATCGGCTGGTTTGGGGTACATCCTCTCTGCCTGAGAGATTCCAGATAAGGGCAGGAGGAGGAACTCACTACTGCCACCATCTGGCGGAGTCAGGTTAAGTTACACATGTAGGGGGCGCGCCCACTGACCAAGTGGTCCAGGCACATATAGGCTTTGGCCTGACAGCGCGTCGCGTGTTCGAGTCCCGTTCATGACGACCTTTGCTGCATGTCTCTCCCCTTCTCCCCCCCCCCTCTTTCCTGTCAATCTTCACTTGATACTATCAATAAAGGCAGAAAAGCCAAAAAACTAATAAAAAGTTACACATGTAGTCACAAAATACTGTATCTCACACATACTGTACTATGACATCGCCTACAAATAACTCTCAAACTCATTGTACCAAATATGTGTTGAGTGAAAGGGCATGTCTTACTTACAGAGTAGAGCAGCGTCACACTGAGGTACTGGATAATACTGTAGAGAGCCATGAACTTGAACACGCAGAATGATGTGATGAGAGCCGCTCGACCCTCCCTGGACACACAAGTTTGTTACTGTGTGTGTACATCATCGTACAGTGGGCAGAGAAGCTTAACAGAGTTCACAAAAGGATGAGTTAACTAGGCTTTAGGTGGAAATCCTGTTATACTACCATGGTTATTATACCACTATCAACCAAACACATTGGGTGATTTGAGCGATCCATTATCCACTGCACTGAGCTACCTGATGAGGTTGGGGACACAGGAGATGTTTGAGGTGGTGGAGGTGAAGGGTGAGGCCACCGATGCCTCAAGCTCTGATAGAGAGATTCCACTGTGGGCTCTCTTCAGGGCCTAAGAGGAGGGAGAGACACACAGAATGACAGAGAGACAGTAGAGAGATAGCGAGACAGAGAGAAAGACAAAGAGAGAGGGAGAGACAGACAGACATACAGAGGTGCAGGGACAAAAACAGAGGTTAAACAAAGCCTATATATATATACATATAATATAATATAATATAATATAATATAATATAATATAATATAATATATATATGTCACCATCTAGGATAGACTACGATGTATATGAGGGATGTAATAATGTTTATATAGATAATTATTACAAGGCAATCGATACTTACGCCACAGTCGTTAGCACCATCACCACACATTCCAACAGTGTAGCTAAAATGTGAAGAAAGTGGGTCAAACATTTAATATACAATCTACAATCAAATTACATAATCCGTAAAACAATATTTTCACACTTAAAACAACACATAGATAACATTATTTAACCGCTTTCATCCTGGCATTCCTATTAGGCCTATACATTTTTTTTAAATGTCAAAAGTTAGTAAAATAGCCAATAGGCCTATAGCCTATCTACAAGCTCTCAGCAATTTTCATGACAATTTGTACAATCTTCAAAACCATCAAGATGCTGAGAGACTCACTCCACATTCTGCAGGATCTCCACCAGTTGAGTCTTCTGGTCCGGAGCCATGCGGGCAAACACTGTGGCTCTCAGCACCAGCTGCACCGCCCCCATGTGGACAGAATCACAACAACAAGATACCATAATATCCTGTTTAGGAATACTAGATCAGAAGACAAACTCACCACTTCAGTATGTGACTATCGAGGAAATAAATGCATTGTATACATTATGGTAGTGTTGGAATGTCATACACGCTGAGGAAGGCTGGACGCAGAAACGCGTCCGTGTTTGCTGTGTCTGTCCGTGTGCATATTTACTGTGAATCTTCGTGAGCCATGCACGCAGTAAACTGCATATACTGTAACTGTATACAGATTGATATTGCTCGTTTTTTATTTTCTGTTGCATTATGAGAGCCATCTCCAAAAAATAAACCTTTCCTTATGCTATAGTATAAGTAAATGTAGCTAAGTAAATGTATTTAGTTATTTACCAATATACTTATTTTTCGAAGGCAAGGTTTCCACGTCGATCTTTGAATTTCAGTGGCCAGTCTATGACATCCATATAAAAAATATGTAGCTCCAACGGTTTAGAAGATAGAGCCATGTTTGAAGTAGCGGTCATTTTTAAAAGGGCGTGGTCATTTTTGGGTATTTCGCCCCCGGATAGAGAATTGTTCAAAGTTCCCAAGTTGTTCGCGGGGGTCATATTAGTCAAGAACAGTTGCGATATTCTCTCCTAAATTAAGTGCATACATATCTTAGCCATGTCCTAGACTAATATTCTCATGTCAGTCATCTCCATATTTTGTGCAAAGTTTCAGCCCAATCTGACCTCCTTTGACTTCCAGTATAAAATCTAAGTTTTATAAAGTTTAATATTTCAAAAGGTATACAACATTATGATAAAATACGCACGCACTCAGAGCATGCCATGTTGTAGGAGTGTTGCTGTAAAAAATATACAGACAAAACTAGGGATGTCCCGATACCCTTTTTTCGTTTCCGATCCGATTCCGATCCAACAATTTATGTGTTAGCCGATACCGATACCGATACCAGTGCTTTTTAAAAAAAAAGTGTAAAGTACATGTACTCATGTTGGTTGCGTTATCACGTAGAATAACGTGAAGTTTAGCCCTGGTGATGTTCCACTTTGCATGCATGCAAGCACACACACACACACACACACACACACACACACACACACACACACACACACACACACACACTATGCATATTATATATATGCTTATTATATTTTAATAATCTTCTCTTTATTTTAACCAACCAAGGCATCCCTTTGCACTACATTTTACTAGGGCCTTATACAGTACGTACCTTGACAGAGGGAACTGTTAATTGTGTACCGTCACTTTAAATGCGTAATGTATACATCATCGTACGTTGGTGTCACGCACCAAAAATAGCCAGTCTACAAGCTCACACCGCGTCTGGTTGCACTGCGTTGTGAGCTTGTAGCTCTGCCTTTTCAGCAACGATAGATTGAGAAGTTGCATGCACTGATGCACATTGGAATACGTTTGATTGATTGATTGATTGAAGAATTTATTAACAGTTTGCAGAATTACAGTACATTTCAAGCACAAACTCAATACAAAGGCTGTTAACTGTGAGTGGACGACCCAATTAAGCATTACACTTGTTTCCAACAGGGTCCACCATGTTCAAATCATCAAAACATTTAGAGACGTACAAATAGACACTTCTATAGACAGAACAGGAATTCATCAAAAAGGAGGTAAAAAGGGAAAATAAATATATACAGTGAGGGGAAAAAAGGGGGGGGGGGCGGGGGGGGGATTCAGATTTTACGGGGGCCAGTTTCGAATTGCAGCCATCCGTAGGTGCCCTTTGAGAGCGGTTTAAAGGTCACGTATTATGTGAGACTATTCAATCGATCTGCGGGAGATATTATAACTACGCTTCCTCCCCGCAAATATATAGGCTAGCAGGATATACAGGCTAGCAGCTGACGGCTCCCGTGTTGTTTCGACTCGGTGCAGACATGATGCAAAGGTATCGCATTTGGGTTTAATACAATGCATTATTGACAGATGCATTAAAATGTAACCAAACTTTTCCACCCGTTCCACCCACGGCGCAAGTTACCATGAGCGTCAGACCACCGTGGCCCAGTCAGTTTAGAGTTTATTTGTCCAGTCTAACTTCGAAGAGAGGGGGAGAAAGAAAAACAACAAAAGATCTACTTGGCAGCCCTTGAGCATGCAAATTTATGTTAGTCGCAAACTACAGCAAGTCGCCTTTGTTTTAAATTGTCCCCCATTCGCACGTCGGCAATGCCGTTCACACCTACGGCTGGAGATGCACGTTTTCAATACCGGCGGCCCCGTCTCACCGTGCTGCGCGCATTACGTGATTAAATAAAATATGGTATCGGATTGGTGCGGGGCGTACTTGCCGATTCCGATATGACCAAATAAGGGCATTCCGATACAAGTATCGGTATCGGGACATGCCTAGACAAAACCACTACCTTCTGTAGCAGTTGTGGGAAGTGCTCAGTGATGACAGCGAAGGCCTTGCCGGTGACAGCGAAGTGGTAACTCTGGTCTTGTCCGTTCCCACGGAAACCATGCTCAAGGTCCAACTCCACCGTCTGGAGGAAGAGTGGAGAGACAAAGTCACATCAACATCTGTGTGTTAAAAGACGAATGCCAGGTGGAGAAACTGTAAACTGCATGGTCATACAGTAGGTGCAGTGATGGAAGAAGCACAAAACATTTCTTAACAACAAAGGTTGAGAGGTTTATCATGACGATGCACCAGAGTGGTAAAAGCATGGTGGTAACAGAAACAAGTAGGTCTTGAAGTAAGGAATTAAGTAGTAATTGTGCAAATAAAACTGCTGTCTGAAAAGCCAAAACCATAGATGGGAAATTGAATTGGGAATGGTACACTTTTGGTGAATGTTGTGGACAGCAGTAACTCACTACAGCTGTTCAAGCTCAGAATGCCTCGCCCCCTCCCCACAAGTAGCTTCCAAGCCACTATCAAATGGGAGCGAGTGGGGCAGAGGAGTGTGTGTGTGGGGGGGGGGGACTGTGGGGGAGTGGGAGGGAGATAATGTTTTTTAACCTATCTGCATATAGTCCTCACTAATGCTTATTATAATATTGTACCATTTTTGTTTACCCCGTCTGTGTTTGTGGACAGTTCAGAAACCCGCCTACCAGTGACATCATCGATGGGGAATCCAAGCTAATATTCCAGGAAAGTTAGCATGCTATAATAATGCCATTGTTCTCACGTTAGTTCAGGGCCATGCTTGTCTACTGTAGATATTCCTACTAATGAAGCAGACGACTCATAATGACATCACAACTGTTCAGAAGCAGACAGCTCATAATGACATAATTGTCTGTGGATATTTATTTTTGAATGTCCACCGCCTTTTAACTCATTTTCTGCAAAAGAATTACATTGAACGACTTTTAAGTCCTAGATCACCTAGGACAACAGTGATTGAACAGCTATTAGTGTTATAATGCATCCAGCATCACTAGTATCATTTTTACCGGTTCTTGGCATCTCCGTCACCTGGCAACACTTTTCTTCTACATTGTGATTGTCATTCAATATTTTCCCTCCGGTCACACTAATCTTAGCGACGATCATTTGCATCGTTTATCTCGGAATTGAAGCTCAGATTGAGGTGATCATACAGAACATTGATGTTTTCGGAGCTCAATACAAAATCCCTGTGACCTCGCGGTACTCTATCAGTGCTTCTGATGAAAACTAAAGTAGCTACCGGGTGCCCCAGAAATGATTGATTGTTACTTCCGGTTCACCAAATCAGCTGGTGGCTCTTCAGAATAACGGCTTACGGCTGAAAAACGTGGCAGGGAAGCGAGTAAACTTGACCTTAAACATGGAGCAGACCAGGTCTATTTGGCTCTGTGTTGTTTCCAGCTCACCTGACTGTTCTTATCGGGAAGGTGGGCAGGGTTCTCGCTGTAACGCCAAGTGATGCTAGCAGGCTGCGTGTCTTTGGGGAGAAAAGCGTCTGCTATGATGACCCTCTCATGTGGACGAATCATCCCGCAGTCTCTCGCTACTGATATAGCTGTCAACATATTGTCTCCTAGCCAAGAAATGAAAGATGAGGACATGCAGGAGGGTGCAAAACAGGGAAAAGGGTTATTGGCGCGATTGCAAGGCGCACACACGCATGCACGTGCGCGCACACACACACACACATGCACGTGCACACACACACACACACGTGCACACACGCACACACACGCGCACGCAGACACACACACACACACACACACTAAGGCTGTCCCCAAACATTCAAGGTTCGAATGTTCGCTCGTTAGGGTTGGCACTCGAATCTTAATTAATGTGCTTGAACCATTCGTTTTTTTTAATTTTTATTAAAACAAAAATATTATTTTTTTCCTTTTTTATTTACTCGAAAATATATCTCGGCGAGAATGCGATATGAGCATGTAAAAAAAAGTAGGTTTCTAGTGCATTCCTGTCAGAAGTTATGCTTTTTTAAAGAAATGTCTCCTTGTTCTTCTGTCCCTCTCCAAAGTCTCCCGTGCACAACTGCACATTAATTTGCTGATTGGCCTACAGCTGAGGTGATTGACCTTTCTCACCTTGTTCTGTGAGAACAAGAGTTCCATTGAATGGAATGTCTGACGCGTCTCACTCACTCACTCACTCACACACACACACACACACACACACACACACCAGCATGATCGCTGATAGAGGGAACCGTTCTTAGCAGCCATAATATATTAGCATATGCTCTCTAGCATCACATAGCCTATTGCTAAAAAGAAGTGAACTCTGATCATTGTTAAGCAAAACGGTCACGGTGACAGAGGTTCTGCTTTTGCCCTGTGCCCACTTCAATGCGCTTCTACACAGGTGGAACAAATGAACGAGTGACAGCTAACGAGCAAACTATACGCTGTCGTCTGCCAGCAAGCTCGCAGATCAGCTGTTTTCGCGGAGCCGCTTGACTGTGTGTGTGTGTGTGTGTGTGTGTGTTGGGAGAGACGAGAGAGATTGATAAAGAGCAGGGGAGACGCGCTGCGCTCTGATCGAGACATCTCAAAGGTTATTTTTTAAATTAATTAGAAACAAATGGTCCGGATGTTCGCTCGAAAATTCCTGCCGAAGTTCGAGTCCTAAAAAAAGGGCTAGGGTACAGCCTTAACACACACGCATGCACGTGCACACACGCGCACACACACTTAACTCCCAATTTTCCACCACCGTTTGAACATTCACCTCTTAGTTCATACTCTACCTCACCCCAAGCACTCCTCATTCCTTTTGTCCCTTCTTATTGCTTTATATTTTATTTGATATAGATGTTAGTTATACTATGCAGGACTGCAGGTGTATGCTGGTTATTGTTCACATATTATGTTAATTAGATAGCATGCTCTTTAGACAGATGTTTACCTGGTGTCCTAGAAACTTTGTTGTAGCACTTCATTGTTTTTCTTGGTCGTTTGTTGACTAGGATTCATACCATTTACTCTGATCTTGCAAGTCTAAATGGTAAATTGCTATTGTATACTCTATATACTCTCATACACAGTGGATAATAGTCCTGTAGGTCCAAGCTACCTGTAACCATCAAGGTACGGATGTTAGCTTGTCGTAGTTCCAGTAAAACCCCAGCGGTCTCTTGTTTCAGTTTGTTTTGCATGATGATCAGGCCGAGGAACTCCATGTTGGTCTCTAATACGTCTCTGCGAGGAACAGACCAAAGGTTTCATCAGCCTCACGTCACACAAATCCCACGCAAAGTACACAAGAGAAAATACACAATCTTACAGCTACTGTTTGGGAGATGGAAGGTTCCTTGTTCGATCCCTGGCTCCTCCTAGTACCGTCACTGTCTAAGTGCCCTTTAGTATGCAGCATTGTGTGTGTGTGTGTGTGTGTGTGTGTGTGAGAGAGAGAGAGACAAAGTGCATGTAATATTTATCCAAAGTGCCTGGGATAAAGATGAAATATATGACAATTTACCATTCATTACCATTATTTTGTCATTTAATTCAGTGGTTCTCAACCTGGAACATGGAACATGCTGGTCCTTGAGGGGGTTCCAGGTTCCAAGTTTGTTGATTAGTGTCTAATGTGAGGGGGATAAAGAGGTGCATTCTCCTGGGAAAGACAGCAGAGCGATATATGTAGTGGATGTACCTGTTAAGGCTCTGGACTTTGTGCCAGGAGAGTTTGGATTCCAGCTGTCGATGTGCCAGGGCAATAACCCTGAAGCCCTGGCCCGTGTAGCTTTCCAGGGTCTCTGCAAAACTGTCTGGGACTGGAAACACACAAAGACAGATAGGACACACAAAGGTAGAAAGCTGCTAAAACCTAGGTCAATTATCGATAAGGTCTGGCAACCTAGAAGGGAAGAGATAACGATTGACATGAACCACATTCAAACCTAGTTTTCATTTACTTTGAAAAATCAGACCAGTCTGAAGCAAGTGGTGCAACAGCACCCCCTATTGGTACTCTAAACATAGTAACATAGTAACATAGTCACATAGTCCCATAGGGACAAAGCTGTTCCTTGGAGTGGTTGCACCACTCAAAAATGTAAGAAAGTATAAATTATACTTAAAGGACCACTTCACCACTTTTCAACCTATCTTCATATAATAGGTCCTCACTAATAATCATGAAACAATGGCACATTGGCGCAACTTTTTTCTACTCGGTCTGTGTCTCATAGGAGGGCTGTGGGCAGTTCAGAAACAGTCTTCCAGTGACATCATCGATGGGGAATACAAGCTAATAGAAACTGCAGGCTTTCTAGTCCTGAAAAGTTGCAATGCAAAAATGGAAGCCATCGTTCTCACGATAATGAAAATCTAAACATTTGTGTAAATAAATCTTGTTTAAAAAAAAGATCTGCCTAATGATGATGTCACTGGAAGACGGTTTCTAAACTGCCCACAGCCCTCCTATGAGACACAGACTGAGTAGAAAAAAATCGTGCCATTTGATCATGATTATTAGTGAGGACCTATTATATGAAGATAGGTTGAAAAGTGGTGAAGTGGTCCTTTAAGTGCTTAAATAGATCGTTTTCAAATGAATGAACGTGTTAATCATTTGGCCATTTAGATTTATCAAATGAAAGTAGGAGTCTAGGAGATATTCCAAACTAAACATCTGTGAGTGTTTATTCAAGCTCTGACCTGTGTCTGCTCTGCAGAGGCTGGTCACAACCTCTGGCGCCCCCTTGAGGTAGGCGTCCATGCGTTTCTCCCCCAGCCTCCTGACCACAACGCTCATCCTCTGGAGGGCCGAGGAGAACGGGAACTGACGCACAATGCCGATCTCAAACAACTGTGGAGCAAGAAGGCATTACAATTACATACATGGTCAACTACTGTGATACAAAGTTAAGACATTATTGTATCACTGTGTCCTTCACAACTACAATGGGGAATTATTATGACAATCTCTGTGAAGAGAAAACCAAAGATGCTACTTACTGACAATTCAGACAGCTCCTGAAAATAAATAGGACAGCTTTAATTCAACGATGTCTCTAATGTAACAACTGTCTATAGCAACCACTTCATTTGATTGACCACGTGATCAGATTGAGCAATTGAGGTGATCAAGTGAGTTGATCAAAAACTAACCATAATTGTTTGATGTGCATAAAACCTTTCATCCCAGATAGTCAGAATTGATCTTACATTTATTATTAACATTAATTTATTGACACATCCTTTGTTAGCCTTCATTATTAGAACTAAATAAAAGCTAAATAAAAACTAAGCTATGATGACTAAAACAAAGACTAAATATATTGACATTTCGTCAACAAATTTAAACTAGAATAAAATGTTAGGGAGGGACTAGTGGAGAAGAGATCCAGCTTCTAGCTTGTAGATCGGCTATTTTCAGCATGCAACAAAGTGTAAAATCAGCCATTACGATGCCATCAAGGCCCGCCAAAATACTTTTTGTCGACAAAATCAACTGTAGATTAACTAACTAAAACTAGACTAACACCAAAACATTTCAGATGACTGAAATATAACTAAAACTAAATGACATTTTATTCAAAGGACTCTGACTAAAATAAAATCTAAATTTGCTGTAAAAATCAACACTGCGTAAAAGCAATGGTGCTTTAGTTTTCACTGTCGACTAACCAAAATTATTATATGCCTGAAAAGGTTAACTACCACTGTAGTTTATGCACAATGAATAATGCAATCGTTGTTACTGTTACTGTGAATTCAAAAAAGACCATTACAAAGACACAAAATAATGTGACAGAGAAAGCTATACCATGTTCTGGGAGTTTTTGACGTTCTGGTGGGCTTCAGGGAGCACCTGCTTTGGGGGGCGCACAACTGTAGGCATTATGGGATTATGAAGAGCAGTCTCCTCCTCTGTGGATTCCTCTAGGATCTATTAAAAACAAAAAGACGTCAGAACCTAAATTAGTTGATATTGGATATGCACTGTACACTCAGTAAAATGCATTGTCATTTAGAATATCACATATAAAGTTAAATTAACTTCTCTATTTCAGTAAGGTAAGGAGTGTCAACTAGGGACCACCAGGGATCCTTGAGGGGTTCCCTGGATAAATAATTGAGTGGTAGAAACCAAATGGATGTTTATCTGACCATTTTGGTTTCATTTGTACAATCTTCAGAGTTAAATTAACACTGAGGATTTCACAGTGTAGTTTGGGGTCCCAGAGATAAAGATTGTATCTAATGGGGGTGGTGCATATCAACCTCGGGATCCTAGGAATTGAAATGGTTGAGAATCACCGAACTATGAGGTCTCCATGGTACCTGACTGTAGCCATTCCAGGTCAGCCCCGCCATGCCAAGGCAGTGAGTTTTAGAACAGCATAAATTCAAGAGCAGATTAGTAACCAGGAGCGTGACAGAGGAATGTCAGCTTACAGCCAGGCCTGTTACAGTAGTTCTCAAAGTGGGCTCCGGGATCCCCGGGGGTCCTTGAAGGGTTTCCCAGGGGTCCCCAGCAAAATGAGTTATCGAAAGCATCGATTTAACCACTTCAAATCTTGATACGTTGGCTATTTGAAAATACAGTAGCTGATCTATTAGACGCAAGACACATTGCAAGCTTGTAGATCTGATATTTTCAAAAGGATCCTGAAAAAAATTGAGAACATTTTGAATATTTAAAAAATATTCTTGTATAAAATATTTTCTGATTGGGGTCCGTGGCCAAATACATATTTATTTGGGGGGGGGGGGGGGGGGGGGGTCCTTGACATGAAAAAGAACCACTGCCATACCTACCCAGCCTGTAGCACTGAACATCTTGAGATCCAGAGGGTCTCCGGAGAGCTCTCCCTCTATCTTGGTCAGTGAGTGGCAGGTAGCCATGCAGGCCATGAACGTTGTGTTAACCAGAGTCTCTTTAGCCGCGTCAACCTCTGGGGGAGAGAAGCTACAACACAGCAACATCTGGAGATCATTTAACAACTTCAAGGACCGCCTCACCCATTTTCAGCCTTACCTTCATACATTATTGGTCCTCATTAATGCCCATTATAAGATGGTCTGTGTACTCACTCTGTGTCTCATTACTGTCAGCCAATGAAATAAGCATGATGAAATAGATGCCAGTGTTCTTATTAATAATACAAAATAAAAAACCCTAAACAAAAAAGTTTTCTTTTTTTTAAATATTTGTTTTAGGCTTTTCTGCCTTTATTGATAGTATCAAGTGAAGATAGACAGGAAAGAGGGAGAGAGTGAAGGGGAGAGACACGCAGCAAAGGTCGTCATGAACGGGACTCGAACAGGCCAAAGCCTATACTCTATGTGGCATGCGCCTGGACCACTTGGCCAGCGGGTGCCCCCTAAACAAAAAAGTTTGAAATCTTGTTTGAAATGCCCAAACTGCCTACTGATGCTTTCAGTTGTAGACATGTTTCAGAACTGTCCACAGCCCTCCTCTGAGACACAGAGCAAGTACACAGAAATGTTGCCATCTTATAATATAGTTTGTGGGGACCATTATGAAGATAGGTTGAAAACGTGTGAAGTTAAGCCTGCTTATTAAATGTTTAATCGATCTATAAGCTCACAATGGGGACAGTGAGAGCTTGTACTGTAGATCTGCTATTTCTTACCATTTTCACCCATAATGTCATGTCCAAAATAGGGAGATCTGGTTGAACATGTTGCCAATTTTAACACTCTCTGATAACACTATTATTCCCATGTTAACTGTATCCATGCAATGCAGGCTAAAAATAAGATTAGAGTTGGTAACGATACAAATGCCAGTAATGGAAATGCCTCTGATGCATCTCTAAATGTGATAATACTGTATCACTGCTAATCACTGCTAATAAACGAGAACTTGTCCCTACCTTCCATCTTCAACTCTCTGAATGCCCCACAGGTCCAAGCCATCTTCTGTTAGTGTGCCAGTCTGATGCAGAAGACAAGACAATAACCAACAACTAAAACCCACAAACTAAAACATTAACATGTTGTGAGCTTGTACGGTAGATCTGCTATTTTCACTGTTTTTTGCACATTTTCACATATAACGACATGTTCAAAACAGGGCCTCCAGATGTAAAGTTACCTTGTCAAAGCAGACCAGGTTGAGTTGGCCGCACATGTTAATCCTCTGCGGACTGATGCAGAAAATGCCAACGCGCTTCAGACGCCTCTGGGCGTAGACGATGCCGGCCGTCATGGCTGCTGGCAACGCCGGTGGCACAGCGATGGTAATGATTTCCAGAGATTCAATGATGATGGTTTTTGTTGGAACCTGGTTGACACAGAGAATTAAACTACAAATAAAGATGTTTAAAACTGCAAACTGACCGTTGTATGTCTTGTCCAGTGGTGGACAGTACTCTCTTAAGTACTTAAACATTATTCTTTTAAGCACATGACTTGCTCTGTGCTACAATATGATGTACTATAATATTGTACTTTTGAACTCTATCTCGATCTACAAACGACAACGTTTTCGATGTTTCAGTTACATCTTCGTCAGGACACACACACACACGCGCACGCACACACGCACGCACGCACACACACACACGTGACCTGACGAAGATGTAACTGAAACATCGAAACGTTGTCGCTTTTTTACTTGCACCCTGATAATAAAATAAGGGCTTAAAACCCTGCAAGCCCCAGCGATGCTTTTTGTCTGAGTTGCTCCAGTGCCTCCTTTTCTTCAGGCAGTAGTATTACTTAACACCTAGGGTCCCACTCCAAATACATATTAATTTGGGGGTCCTTGACATGAAAATGTTTGAGAACCACTGCCATAGGCTAGCTAGCGTGCCATGGGCTGGTTCCTTTTGATGGGACGAGGGGTGGTACCTTGTACATGACGCTGAGTACAATGGTGTAGATGAAGCCGATCCCTGCCACGCCCACCAGACACAGCAGGAACAGGTAGGCGTCCCGGTAAAGCTTGAAGTCGGTGGGTTTGGGGTAGAGAATGGAACGAACCAGCTGGCCTTTTTCTGTACTGAACCCTGAGGGGAACAAGACTAGTTAGGTCTTTGCTTTCCCTGTAGACCTCCCATGTGGATTTTTATTTTTTAACCGGTAGCCTACAGTTTCCACCCTGGATTTCTTTGCACCTTATATTTGGTCATGCACACCTGCCGCTACCTGGACCTACAGTACCAATGTGTTACCACTTTCTCACCTAATGCTTAACATCATGTACTGTATATACTGTGTATCTGCTGGTCTTATGCTATGTGTATGTAGATATCTTGATCTTTTTATGTTATGTAAAACCCTAACCACACCGGTAGGGACTCCTTGTCCCTCCAAAGCCGTTTTAAGGTCAACCACACCAGGTGTGGTTGTGATGTGACAATAACGTTGAAGTTGCAATCTATTGCAATTTATATCCTACCCTGGATTCGAACCCTGGACTCCCACTTAGGACCAGATTTCTACTGCTCATCCAAGATACAATACACCACTTGACCAGGGTAGCTGTGTCGTTGCAGAGCATTGAAAGAACATACTGTATCACTCATATGGATCGTCCTTCTCACCGGTTCTGACCACCACAGCCTTGACTAGCTCTCCGGTGTAGAAGCGTGTCTGGATAACGTAGGTTCCACAGAACAGTGTGTGTCTCTTGTGCTCCTCCAAGTTGTAGGTTCTGGTTCCGTCCTGGCCCGAGCCTGGCAGGCTGGTCTTAGTGACCGGCACACTCTCGCCTGGAGTTCACAAGAACATAAACAAGAAATATAAAAATCAATTATGCTAATGCTTAATGTGTGGCACTGCAAAGCGTTATAGATTGGCTATTGTCACCGTGCAACACCATCGTACGATGTAGTACTGCATAAAAAGTGGTTAATTAGTCCAGTGATCCACAACCTTTTTAATGTCAAGGTCCCTGTAACAGAGACAGAGACAGTTACTCATGTTTGCACATATAACCCTTATTTATTGAATGACATTTGCACAGCACATTTGCACTTTAATTAATTTGCACAGTTCATCTTAGTGCAATATGGAGAGAGTGCAATAGACCAATTATTTGTTTACAAACATTGATGGGGAATTTCTTCTACACGTGAGTGCAGTTAGAACTTTTCCATTGCATCTTATGAGAGGTGGGGTTCTTGTGCTGGTCATGCTTATCAGTGTGACGTCTGATAAGGCGTCTATATATATGTTTGTATTGTGAGGTCTCATTGTTGAGTTTTATTGTGTTTCAGTAGATTGGGCTGGACCATGGTCCGGATGTCAGAGGGGGAGTTGTGATGTGCTTTTGCTATTGATGATATTTATGTTGTAGTGTGGTGTGAAAAGGGATACAGACTCATTATTGTTGTAGTTCTTAAGAGTTTGGTATGATGTGGGTTTATGTATTTATTGTATGTTCATTTATGTATGTTTAGAGTTTGAATACACCCCTGTAAATAGAGCAGTCCAGGCTCATTAGCTGCAGCTTGGTATAACAGGCTGCAGGTTACTGCATTCCAACCACTAAGATGGTCATTCTCACAGTCCCCCAGTTTGATATGCAATAGTGTCAGACTTGGTGCCATTTGATATGATTTTTATCTCTGACTGAGAACCCAATCTACATCAAATCCGCAGTAGGCCTATCAATTTAACTGAGAAGTATACAAATGGAACCGAAGTATCAACCGTTCAGCTGGGGACCACCCCATGGAATCCCTTCAATTAACCATGGTGTTGTAAAGTAATCATGTATGAGAAAGTGAACCTGTCAGCATGCTCTCGTTCACAATGCAGGTTCCACCATGGATCAGCACAGCGTCACACGGCATGATCATCCCATTGGCTGGAATAACGATGACATCACCGGGGACCAGGTCCGTGGACATGGCTTCCTCCCTATCTGTAATCAACAGACGTCAACAAATAAGTAGGTCGCTCACAGTGACATCTCACACACACACACACACACACACACACACACACACACACACACACACACACACACATGGGTTTGTTGTTGTTTTTACCTTTCCTGCATTTCTTTACATTTTCTCTTTTTTTCAACAGTAAAAAAGAAAACGATTTTCATAAATAAATATAAACCTTGTAAAATGGTTCTGAATTTTACAAGGACCACTATTCTTGAAATAGTGTTAATTCATGATAAGTCAATAAATCATATTAGTGGACTGAAATTAGTAATGCATTAATCAGTTTATCACTTTAATGTTGCAGTTGGTAAATATGGGGCAGATTTTAATTACTTTGTGTAGATTCACCTATAATAATACATAATAATGTATTAGTTTTGTATTGTTGAATGTTTTGTATTAATCATTTTGTAATTAATAATCTACATCCTTTTGTAATAACTAAAGCTGTCAAATAACTGCAATTTGCCTCTGAGATGTAGTGAAAAGTATAAAAAAGGGAAATACTCAAGTAAAGTAAAAGTTATTAGAACACTTTCCACCAATGCATACCTTTGTTTCCTCTGCAAAGTGAAACACGGACAACACTGTGAGTAGAGACCATGTCGTGTAACATTACATATTGCTGCAATTAAGAAGAGATGGTTACAATTTAGTAAAAAGAAAAAAGAAAGAAAAAGTCATGAGACAACATAATCAAACAAAAATAATATGAAAGAAAAATTAGAACAAACTAAATAATAATAGATACACCTGGAGCAAGGAATTACATGATGCATGCAGTTGAATAACCTACTGTAGCTGATGCTCAAACATGTCTTTTAGTATTTTCCTCATATTTAAATAATGGTTTAGGTCCAGTTTTGAGGCAGTGTAAGCATACGAAATACTGTACCATCACCACCCACCTTTTTGATCGTATACAACGAGGTAGCGATTGATATGAAAGACATGAAAACTATGGCTGCAGCATAGTAGTAATAATCCTGTATACTCCACAGTATGACACAGAACAGCTGGAAGATGTAGAAGGGATTCAAAACCTGATAGACAGAGATGAAGAGAGAGAGATAAAGAGAGGGAGGGAGAGAGAAGGATTCCTTGTTTACATATTGAACATTGCTAATGCTACACAGTCATTAGTGTTCATTTAGTTCTGATCCATTTGCTTTGTTTTTTTGAGCGGTGCCTTCGCTCCATTATGCAGCTATGTGTGTCCCTATGTATACGTGTACGTGTCTGTCCGAGCACGGAAAGCTGAAACACGGTAACTGTCATTTCTGGACCGTTTCGGAAAGGCTCACCGGAACTGGGCCAGGGGGCTCCCTGGCCGTGTTCCTGGGGGTCTGGATGTTCCAGGGACCCCCATGCGGTAACTGTCATTTCTCGACCGATTTGGACGCGGGAAGGCTCGCTGGAACCGGGCCGCCCCCCTGGGCACGTTCCTGGGACCCCCACATGGTAACACGGTAACTCTGTCATTTC
Source organism: Electrona antarctica (assembly GCF_951216825.1). Taxonomy (NCBI): domain Eukaryota; kingdom Metazoa; phylum Chordata; class Actinopteri; order Myctophiformes; family Myctophidae; genus Electrona; species Electrona antarctica. The sequence goes on along the minus strand of NC_136800.1, from coordinate 15,979,769 downwards.
TCAAAGATTTTTTTCCAAAAATAATCAAAGTACAGTACAGAGCACAGTGCACTACAATACAGTACAGAGCACAGTACAGTAACTACTAGGGTTGTCCCGATCGGATCGGGTGATCGGAATTCGGGGGCGATCACGTCATTTTCAAATGATCGGAATCGGATCGGGAGCCAGAAAACGTGATCGGGACATCCCTAGTATCAATATTATATCCATATCATGATATTAGACTGGGTATTGTCTGTGATTTGGGATATTGTACTACTGTGATATGGCATAAATGTGTTCTGTAATATCGGATCGGGAAGAATCGGTATCGGCAGATGTGCAAAATAAAATGATCGGAATCGGATCGGGAGCAAAAAAACCTGTGATCCCTAGTAACTACAACAAAAAATGTATAGTTGCACCGCTCAGTTCACTGATTTTGAAGGCTATTTGATCACATCCAGCTGAATGTAATCAAACTTGACATTATTTCAATCTTACAAACCCACCTCTTTTATTAGGAGTATGAACAAAGAGGGAACCCTCACAGCAATCTCATTTTCCTCAAAAAACTGCCTCCTGTCGAACGAGAATTGGAGGCAATTGTCACTTTTATTTGATTTGTGTTACGTATTTATGCAGACACGGCATACATGCATTGGCACAGCTCATACCTCTGTACACAGTATGCAGTATGCACACACTCATGCATATTATCATGTACATTATACACAATGCAAGTAGTATAATGGTTATGTCACGATCTTAGCCTCTGCACCCTTCCCTGCGCTGTGTGCCAGTGGGGCAGACAAGCAAACCAATTGTGCATTATGATGAAAGCATGAAACTTTCAGCACATCATCTACATACCCCAAGGTTTGATTTCAAATGTGGAACCACTTTCTGACTGACCTCTGGTGACCTTGAGGGGTCATTAACCTCAGAATTGTATTTTTGCCACTTCTTGCCCCATTATAATAATATATGCTTGTTAAAATGGCAGTTTTGTTCTAATAAATGAAAAATGAAACCCAATAGTCTACAGAGTATCACATCCTAACAGGTTCTTGGAGGACAGCCACAAACATCCAATAACAGTATTTATCATTGAGATGAATGCTTTTATCCCAGAAATGTTTATCAATGTTGCAAAACGGCCAAGGAATGACATCAGAGCATGCATCATTCCGGGATGCATTAGCACCTTTCGAGTCTTCCTGATTCTTCAAAACACATGCTCACTGGCAGAGGAAACCATAATACCTTAGAGTTCAGTGTCTTGATATAGCACCTATTTTGTACATAATTAACCCTGAACGGGAATGTTTTAAGCATTATGTTATACTTTAGCTATTGAAAAATAGCAAATCTACAAGCTTGCAAAGCTTACGAGCTTGTAGATTTTTGAAAAATCGTGAAAATGTGGCACAAATCTTTGAATATATATTCTTTCAGAGCGAACATTTTCAACTCAAATCTTTGCTTCTGCCCCCCCCCCCCCAGAAGCAAAGATTTGAGTTGAAAATGTTACCCTGGAACAACATATTTTCAGATGGGGGTCCGCGGCCAAATACAGATAATTCTGGGGGTCCTTGACATGAAATAGTTTGAGCACCACTGACATGGAAACATGGGTATTTCAGAAAACTGTCAGGATTTAGAAGGCATTTGTAGAATCGCCCTTAGGTCTAAATGGGTTAATGCCAATTATGCTAATTAAGAAAGATTACATGACTTCAACATGATAATAGATTAATTTCTGGATATAAAAAACATGGACTCTGACTCTTAAGTCACCTTTCTAAGTTAACTGGATGCAAAATGATAGTTATGTCTAGTTAATTTACTCATTAAGCAATTAATTTGATCATTATGCAAATTACGCAAATTTCCCAACATAACTTTTAGGAATCAAGGTTAATCTAGCCTATAGATTACATTTTAATCAAATGTTTATAGGAAAGAACATTTCTGGGTTTAACATGGGCCCTATGGCCCTAGTTCAGGTCAATTCGGAAGTGGTTCCACGTCTGAAAACAAACTTCATAGTATATAGAAACACTATAGAAATGTTCATGCTTTTCTCATAAAATGTACAATTACCTTCCATATATGAGCTTATCTGCCCTACTTACTGTTGAAACTTTGGCCAGTGTGTTGTTGGGCTTGTTCTGCTGACCCCCTCCCCTCTCTGTGCGGCCCTGATTGAGAGACTGCTTCCGCCTGGGCAACCCAGGTGACTTTCTGTAGTCGAGGACAAGCCCTAATAGCAGTAGCCAAATTATAGAGCTGTTTATCCACACGTGAACTGGATGTGTTGGAGGATCAAAACAGTGTACTGTACCTGTATTCCTGCAGTTTTGTGCTGAGACCAGAGCTGTGGTCAGAGTGAATGTCACTGCAGCTCAACTTCAGATCCTCCAGGCCTCTAGAAAAGGATGACACTTATCTCTAGATGTGCAATCCAGGGGTGCAACAGTTAATGGGATTCATCGAATGAATCGATTATGAAAAATAATCAATTATAATCAATAATTTTCAGTCTGATCTATAAGTCAGTCAGCTGATATATGTTTGCTATTTTTTAAATACGCAACAGTATTGTACAACAGAGTATTATAGTATAGGCTTTAAGTGATTAAGTGATTAATTATTCGGTTATTCGAAAAGGTCCATAGAACAATCACTAAAGATAATAAGCCCTAAAGCACATCATCACTAACATGAAAGTCGATCAACAACTGTAACTGGATTCTGGAGTATTCATTTTCTTTTTTTACAAAGCATTAGTGAATTGAGTACACAAGTACTACACAGCACAATGTTTGTTTGATTGTTTGTATTTGTGCAGCTCTTACTTATAAATGACAAAACCCTGCTTCACGTCGTTCCAGTAGTATTTTGTGCTGTGGTGGGTAAAATAGTGGATCTAAAAATGATGAAGGGAAGGAATCACAGCATTAAAGTAAGCAAGACAGAGAGATATAAGTTGCTAGAGTAGAGACATGGAACTTGTGATTTAAAATACATTCAATACATACATAAAATATATTAACTTTTTAACTGCACTTCCTTTTACAGCAATTATATGTTGATCAAAGGTGCAACCAGTGCCGGCTTGGAAACCCAGACGTTTTTATTTCCAGGGAGAAAAAAAAAGTCTGGGGCTGAGTCCACTTCAATTCGGCATACAGTAGCGCACACGTTGCTCACTCTCTGCTGATTTCTGATCGTCTACAGTACACCTTTGTTAAATTGACGTACACACACACACACACACACACACACACACACACACACACACACACACACACACACACACACACACACACACACACACACACACACACACACACACACACACACACACACACACACCTCTCTATCTCTGTTAATTAATTAGTCTCATGTCCAGCAGTGCAGCTTCGCCTAGTTTCTCCCGGCGGATCCTGCCAGGAGCTGCCTATGTGAGTTCCAGTCTAGTGCCGGTTTAATGGAATGGCTTAAAGGGCCACTTTCCTAGCCTGGTATCCAGCCTGCTTCGCTACGTTCGGCGGATTTTTTTTTCTCTCTTCGCTTATCAGTCTGGAAAGCCTCCTATCTCCAAGGGAGGCGGGACATGCCAAAAGCTTCGAAACCTAACGTGGCTTCTGATTGGTCTGTGGTGCGGGGCGGGACAAAGCACCAGTGAGACGTCATAGCAAAGCGCAGCTACTGCTACTGAAAAGCATGGAGGGTGGCGCTGGCTGATGACGTAGGTTGCCTAACGCTACTCTCATTCGTTGGAACAACATCCAATCAGCAACGACGTTGACTACGTAACATATGTAGTTCTAGTGTAGTTCTGCAAAACCTCCCAATGGGAGGCTTTCCAGACTGATAAGCGAAGAGAGAAAAAAAAATCCGCCGAACGTAGCGAAGCAGGCTGGATACCAGGCTACCACTTTCCCCCTTCACCCCTTTTGCAACCAGAGCTTATTTTAATGATGTTTTGGACACAAGAAACACTTTACTGGGGGTTTTATGTGTGTAATATGGTTTGGTAGATATTTTAGTAATGATGCCATGTTCATGACCAAAAAAAACCCTGTCATGAAAATGTGGTCTCACTTCCTTCCTGGACTACAAAGTCACACCTCCATGCAGCCTCCCCCTCTCCACAAGGAGGGGAAGTGCACTAAAGCATTATGGGCATTGTATGAATTCAGCAATCCAGTCAAAACCTAGTGAAACACACAGACTTCATTCTTTTTCTGGCCATAGTGTGCAAATTTCAAATTGTGCTACTGTTATCTACTACAAATACTATTAACATTGACACTGACTGCAGTTTCTTCAGTGCAGTGAAATGTCCCTTTAAGGTGCTGCAGCACAGAGCACCAACCTTGAAACTGAAAGAAGACTAAAGTATCGCTGCAAGAGCGCCAACATTTAGAAGCAAAGGCTGCTGAAGGAGCACTGAAACGGTGAAGCGCGCCTGTGAAACGTCATTTTTCTGCACTCAATTAACGTTTTATTCATTAAAATTGTACACTCAGAGTTGCACATAAATTAACGCTGAGGATTGCAGCTTTAAAACCTACAGTATTGAGTTCTAGGTTTTTCCCCCCAGCTCCTTATCAGCAGTACACATTGTAACACATGACATGATTCTCTCACTCTAGTACCTGAATAGGCTGGCTATGAGAACACATCTCTGGAAGGTCTTCATTAACAGTAGAGAAGGTATGGACGGCGTCCCCGTTAGGCAAGTCAACGATGGTCTGGAGATCCACGCTGTCGAAGGGGCCCTTCCCTGGAGCCAGCATCACGTGTACCTTGGCCCGAAACCACTGCTTGAACTCATCCTGAGGTCAAGATGCACATTTTTTTTATTTGTTTACAACTCATACAAGAACACAAGATTAAAATTCTTTGGTTTTGGCACCTCAACATTGTATCAACAATAACAGTAACGAAAGAAAGCAGTAAGGTATTAAGTGGCTATGTACATAAATAGCACACTTTGCAGTACTTTGAATATTATGTATATATACTAGAATTTCGCGGGCCTTCGGCCCGCTCATCCTAGCGCCATGCGATACGCAAATGGGAAGAAGGCAATGGCAAGCCATGATGTTTTCATTTATGCATTTGCTTGGAAAGCGCAAAGTTGCCAAGCTGGCTGAGTGGCCTTGTTTGTTTTTGTGTATTTGCGTATGAAAGCGAGCATGGCAAGGCGCAGGACAGTGTTTTATTATTATTATTACATGGATTAATATTCTGATGTACTGTACTGTTGATATTATAGTTATTAGTGTTGTGTTCTTATTTTTTATTATTATTATTACATGGATTAATATTCTGATGTACTGTACTGTACTCTGTACTGTTGATATTATAGTTGTTATTAGTGTTGTGTTCTTATTTATTATTATTATTATTATTATTATTACATGGATTAATATTGTGATGTACTGTACTGTACTGTTGATATTATAGTTGTTATTAGTGTTGTGTTCTTATTTTGTATTATTATTAGCGTTTTGTGGCGTGTGTGCGTGCGGGGGTGTCGGTGCTTGTGAGTGTTTGTGTTTATTATTGATATTGATATTGTTTGTGAGTCTGGACGGGAGCCGGCTTTAGTGGCAGTGCAATGACAATTTTTACGCGGGTGGTGTTGAGTGTGGGCGTGCGGCGCGACATGAGGAGATAGCCGTGGATCGACGCGGAGGGTAAGTCTGTGACGTCTTAGTGTGAGTGACGTAGTAGCTGGTGACTTTGGGTCCCTTTTCCTGGGTTGGGTACAACTTTTTGGGTACACCTTTTCAAATGTATAATAGATATATAATGTGCGTGTGTCCTACTTATAATATATGTATTTAATCATCTATTTATATATATTCACATATGTGTATGCACATTATGCAATCTTATTGTGTGTGTGTGTGTGTGTGTGTACGCGTGCCTGGTTCCCCACCACTCAGATCCCTTATTGCAGAGCCCAGGTTCGAACTGGCAACCTTGTGGTTACCATCCAGCCACTCTACCCCTGAGCCACTGCCGCCCCTACTTATTTTTTCTAGTTTGTTGTTCTTTTTTTAGACAAAAGTGAATCATATTATATTGGGCTGTGCACACACTTTCCTCATGTTTGATTGGATGAAAACAAGTTCTCACAAATTGAGATGAGACCAAACAAGAGATTACTTGTTCTGTGTAATCTGGGGAATAACGTTTTTAATTAAAAAAATATTGATAAGAGCTCACCAGAAAACACAAGATTACTTTATTCAGAGGCTGTACGATTCTCAATTGACCTTATCATTCATGACGTCATGAGCCAGGGGGGAAATAACTACATGAATGATCTTGTTGTATAATGCAACACAACATTCATGGAATGCAGTAACTACATTTGTTATTAGGTTTTGTAGTGTAGGACAGGTTACGGGTTCATGCAAAGGACACTCATCATCATGCCATATATAGAGGCGTATATTTTCTGTTCACTTTTCAAAATATATTACCTTCCAAAGCTGTGAGCACAAATAATCTGACGCACGTGGTACCAGTTGTAACACTTTACTTGATGTAAAGGAAAAATTACAGGTTGTACAAAATGTCTTAGTAAGGTTACATGGTGTGGGATAACATGTGGTAGAAAAACATGTGCTCTCTCTACTACAGCTTCTGACAAACTCAAACAGGACAGGAGGGTAATTTAGACATCAAAGAAAAAGGAGCACCAATCACAAACATTCAATCAAGAGCTGACCAATCTAAGCAAGGCAGTAAAAAGAGTACTCTGCTGCACTAATCAACATGAGATCAAACACTGCTGCACAGAATAGGCACAATCAAGCAAACAAGGTCATCATGACATGAACTCATAAAGTGGCTCTTACACCATATAAATTCTACCTTAATTTCAGCTTGGCAAGATGGCACATTGAACACAGCTCTTTACTGTACACGTGAGCCCTAATAAAGTTCTTTCATACATTAGGAGCGGCCCGGGCGGCAGTGGCTCAAGCGATATAGTCTTGGAATTGGGAAGGTCTGTGTGTGTTGAAATACCCCTTGAGCAAGACACTGAATCCCTAAGTGCTCCCAGTGAGCAGGGTGGTGCACCTTGCATCCATTTTCCGACCTACAAGCTCTAAATTGAGAAAATGCATTTAACCCACTTAAGACCTGAGGCTGATTCTACAAAATGTCAGAAGTTGTAGATGTTTCAAAAATAGCAGATGTAAAAGCTCTCAGCGCGACACCAAGTGACACGCAGTGAACTTGTATATGTGCTTGTCGCTCCAGGGGCCTGTTGGCTCGCTCGCTCCTTGCTCACCGCCACCCTCCGTCGCTCACCTTGATTTGTGCACCAGTCGTGTGTGTGTGTGTGTCTGATGGATGGAGATGTGTGCCTCTTTACCGTGGTCCTGAGCAGGAGTGTGTGTGCCTCTCTGAGGGAGGTGTGTGTGCAGGTTCCCTTCACGGCCCACTCCGGGAGCCAGTAGAGTAACAGCAGGAGGAGACCACCGGAGCACAGCGCTCCCACGCCCACCAAGATCATCTTCCACAGACAGGGCCGGTAACCCCACACCTCCTGCAGAGGGCAGTGGGACATCATAAGAACATGACATGTCCAAAACTGTTACTTTTCAGAAAATGGAAAGCAAGAAATTGCGTTCCAATGGATCCAATATCCTACTCCTATAACTAGAATGCCCACGCCGTCAGCTATTGCTCAGCTCACGAGCACTCCACTTGGCTCCAATATTCATCAATGCTCTGGCTATGATCTATGGATATTATTTCCCCGCCATCAATGTATTTACATATTGTACAGTTAATATAAAACTCTATTATTCAGGCACATTTTACAGTTAATATACATTTGCACATTTTAGCCACCTTTTTTGGCCATTAGGCCCACCCTACGTGGTGCAAAATACGTCACAAATTTGCAAAACAGATCTACAAGCTAACAGCGTGTCGCTACTTGACACGTTCTTTTTCCTCCTGCACTCTTCCAATGGCCCCTAGCCATTTTTAGTAAGGATCTTATTCTTTAGTTTAGGAACATACTGCTGCACGCTTGCTGTTCCAGCACTCACTGAACAGACAGACAGACAGACAGACACTCAGACAGAATGTTATGCAGAAGACGGGATTTCACATGATCAATGTCCGTTTGTCTAATGTGCAAACATAAGGTGGACATCATGGACACACAACTTCAGGTTCTCTCTCTCTCGCTCTCTCTCTCTTGTGTGTTTGTGTGTGTGTGTGTGTTCTCTCTCTCGCTCTCTCTCTTTCTCTGTGTGTGTGTGTGTTCTCTCTCTCTCTCTCTCTGTCCCGCGGGAGTCCTGCAGCTTATATTTCCACTGAGATCCAAAAACATTACCAAACAGAGCGGGCGTGCGTGAGAGAGGGCCTGTTTATTAGTGAGGAGTGTTGTAATACAGCGACAAGCAGTGCACTCGACAACGGATGAGAGAGAGGGAGAGAGGGGGGAGAGAGAGACAGACTGATGGTCAGTCACTCATATTTTACAGTCTGTTTCTGACCAAAGTTTGCCGTCAGTTGATTCTTCATATCCATATAACTCAAACCGCCGGATAATTTGTTTATTTTTGGATCACAGTTTATTTCACGTGATACTGTGTGTGTGTGTCTGTCTGTCTGTCTGTCTCTTTAGGTGCATACAACACACCAGGGACTACATTGTCCCAAATGTAGCACTGCCCCTTTAAGGGTAGTGCATAAAAGGGGTGACCAGGTTTGAGGCCTCATGTTTGGCCAGAAGCCTGATTTGAGTGTTTGTTGTGGACCTGGAGGCGTGAGGAGTACAACCTAGTACTTGGTAAGAAAACCTCAAGCAAATGTTGATTATAATATGGGGATATATAATTAGTGTCATTTTATATTTGACATTTACAGAGTTTGGCAGGTGTGATGTTTTGTGAGGGAGAGCTGGGACGCTGCCGGAGTCAGTAAAGGATAGGGGAATAGGTTTTAAGTAGCCGCAATTTGCAACTCTAGTTGCAATACCCTCCATTGACTCCCCATTCATCCAATTTGCTTTTGCGATTTACTTGGAGTTTGGAAGCAGTTTTTATTAATGGGTCGCGCTGCTGCCTCCTGCATTATGTGCAAATGCAAGATGGGTGGTAAGTGGGGCCGTTCAGTGACTTTGACGAGTGCTTCCAAACTCCAACACATGTCTACGGTGACTTTTTATGAAACAAGCTTGGAAGATTGAAAGAGGATAATTCAAGCTTGGCCTAGAGCTGCAATGTTGGTGAGTTTAATGTCGTTTCATACAAGCAGATCGCAAAAGCAAATTGGATGAATGGGGAGTCAATGGAGGGTATTGCAACTCTTAATCCCATTATAGAAAAATCTAGAGTTGCAAATTGCAGCTAGGTTTTAAGAGGGTTTTTGACATGGGGACAATGTTACCGTAGTCAACTGTTAATAGCCTGATTTATCCTCTGTACTTCCAGAGCCTCCAGGTCCTTTCCTGGGTTAACCACTTCCACAGCCACTCCTGTGTCTGTGTGTATTCAGTGGGAGCCTTGAGTATATTGACCGGGTAGGGTTTGGTATTTTGTTGTATTTTAATAGTCATTTAGCTATATTTTGTATAATGTAATGAATTTGTATTGAGGGGTAACCAGATGTTAGCCGCAATTTGCAACTCTAGATTTTTTTACAATGGGATGAATCTAGAGGATAATTCAAGCTTGGACTAGATCACAAACGCAATTGGATGAGTCAATGGAGGGTATTGCAACTCTAGATTCATCCCATTGTAAAAACATCTAGAGTTGCAAATTGCGGCTAACCAGATGTATTATGTGATCTATTGTAAGACAACTAACATACCTAACAAAACATATATCTGTGTCCTTTTTATGGACTTCTCCTCTGCTTTTAATACGGTCCAACCCCATGTTCTCCTAAGACGCCTGTGTGTCTGTATTAATAACATTCTGTCTGACTGCCTTGTCCTGAATACTGGCGTTCCACAGGGTTGTGTTTTATCTGTTATTCTCCCTATACACAAATGAGTTGAAATACAACAACAAAGAGTTCTCTCTCATAAAGTACGCTGATGCAGGACGTTTCCAGTCCCTCCTACTCCCAGCACATTGACCGTATTGCCACCTGGCTTCCTTGACCTTAATGTCACTAAGACCAAGTTTGGACCCAGAGGGCTCAGGGTCCATCTTTATATTTAGGCCTGTTATTATGAGTGGGGCAGGTCAGTCACTTTAAATATCTGGGAACAACTATAGACAATAAACTCACCTTTCAGACCAATGCAGATAACATCTACAAAAAGGCAAGGCAGCAGCTTTATCTTCTCAGGAAACAGAAGTTTTAATGCCTAGTAAACATACTCTGACCATGGTCTATAGGTCACTCACTGAGTGTTTTCACTTTTAACATCGTATCCTGATATGGGAATCTCTCAGAGATAAAAACAAGCTCACCCAGGTAGTCAACCAGGCCAGTAAGATCATTGGAGACAAACAATTGCAACTTCAGGACATATACATCCGCTCCATAACCAAAAAGGCAATTCAGATTTACAAGGATTCCACCCACCCTCTTCGTTCTTGCCATCAGGCAGGAGGCTTAGAGCCAAATTAGCTAAAAAGAAGGGTTACAAAACTTTTTTGTGCCAACTGCTGTGGACATTTTAAATAAGATGTTTAAATAGTTCACCACTAAATCCCCACAGCCCATGATCACTGTTGATGTGCTATGTGAATGCATTTTATATAGTATTTTAATGCATTTGTGTATTTTATGTAATGTTTTATTATTGTAAACTGACTGCCGGTGTGCCAAAGACAAATTTCCATTTTATGTAAATTAATGTACAAAGTTTTCTTTACCTTTATCTTTAACCTACAACCTTTCACTGCTTTTCCCACCGTGCCGTATTGTATTTGAGACTGGGTTTTACCAGATTGTTTGTTGGGCCATGTGCCATAGTGGTGTTGAGGACATAGGCGTATACATACTGGGCCATTAATTAATAGTGCATGTAATGGTTTGGATTTTGTTTGCTGTGATTACAAATAAAGTAATTACTTTATTTGCTTTTGGTTTGTTTTGATTTGTTTATTCGCTGTGTTAAACACACAGCGAATTTGGAGGACCCAGTAGGCCCTGAAGCCTTAGTTCAACCTATATCACCTGCCCTTGGGCTCAGTCCCACTTTTAGGATCATGATTTCCCAGCTATAATAAAACCTCTTCCCTTCTGTATTTTAACTTGAATATATTTTTCTACATGTTGAATAAACTTGACACTTTTGATACATCAGCCTCTGGTTCTGTTCATTCTGAACCCTGTACCTACTTGGGGAACCTTGCCTTGTTCAGTTACATTGTCCAACATGTACAGTATGCTCTATGCTAATGCTATGGTTAATGTGTTTGTACTGTAGGATCCCTCATTCTTTGAGGGTTGTTGTCATTTCAGAATATAGCCCTGATACACAAATATCACCTAATACACTCCAGTTGCATAGTGCTTACTACTATTAATATGCTATTGAATATATTGGAAGGGATCCTTGGGGCCAAAAAGGTTTGAAGAATGTTAGTCCAGAAATGTCAGGCAGTAATACTATTCAACCAGTAGGTGTCCTACCCGACACACAGGTCTTTCTCAATGGAAGAGGAAGACTACCTTGAATCACTGCAATATGCTATTACATTGTATTAACAATAACATAGTATACTATAGTAACTCCACCATACTGGTCAAAATAAAATTGTAGGCCTTTTCACTAAAGAGGTTCTGGGTTGCATCTTTAACATCGCCATCACATGTAGTCCATTATAGTGCAATATAGTACATATATTGTATGGGGTTTTATTTACCATCTCATCCTCCAGGCCCTCATTGATGGTCACTTCTCGCTTCATCATGCCAGCAGTGTTGACACTACGGAGAGGAGGAACAAGTGCTTGATTCCTTTTTAATGCGTTTCATTTGTCACGGTTTTCTTATCACATGTGGAAGTCTTCAATCATATAGCGTCAATAAACATGTAACATATAGTCGAGATGAACAATGAACACATTCACCTTCTACAGGAAGAATAGAAACGGGTCAAGGCGACCAGAGGTGTATTTGAATGTCATTCTTTTAAAACCCATTAAGACTCAGAACTTAAACAATAATAAAACCATATGCCTGCCCGACATGTTACAATTTAGGCATTTAGCAGATGCTCTTATTACTTGAAAATTAGCCCAGAATCCTGACTGACTTGCTACGTTCCATAGTGAGTCAGTCTGGATTCCAGTCTAAGTCTATAGTACAAGATCAGAGTAATCTATAATCATTGGCATGATTCGAGTGCTATGCTATTGTAACTATAGCAGGCAGGCCTTATTAACTCAATCTCAATCAATCAAATCAAATCAAAACTTCAAAAGGGCTAAATTATATATATATATATATAAAAAAATTATGTGAACTCTGAAGGGCAAGAAAATAGTCTGTTAACTTTGCGGAGAACTACAGTAAGTCTACCTGCTCCACCTGACCTTTTTAATTAGCCTACTTATGCGCTGTATGTTAAATCAGACGACACATTTACAAGCTCACACAACACGTGAAATTGTAATTTTTGGAAATGTTTTGGCAATATTCACCTATAACATGCCCAAAATAGGGATGACATGTTGAAAGTTGATAAATAGTGTGCAAGAAATGTGCAAGAGAGTTGTTGACACATCAGTATGTTTTGTATGATGATGTCATGATGATATCATCACTGCATCCTATAAAGGGAATATAATGCTCATCTAGGGTTAAGTGTCTACATTTCTCCTTGAACTCCTTCATTTAAATAACTTATCGCTGACCCACATTTTCTCATGGGAGTGTTTCACTCAAATATAACTAGGCTACTGTTTTGCTCAGGGCACCTTTATTACTCAAGCTGGTACAAGAGTATTTTTCTTACCAATACCTTTGTGTACCTACTGTATATGTTCCCAAATTGGACACACAAAACATAATATGGGTCCCCAATTTAGCATGCATGATCATTGCAAATCTGTCACTACTAAATAAAAGTAGAGGTAAATCTACTAATATAATAGGCTACATACTACAGTTTAATATATATATATATATATATATATATATATATATATATATATGTTTAATAAATATATATATATATATCTCCCATCCATAAGTAGCCGAAAAAACTATTCGATCAGGACCTTTATGCTTTACACGTCTGCACTCTGCACTTTCTACATTTGCAGAAGGATGCAACAAACACATGTGATATGACTGTTTACCACGTGAGCAAAACAACAACATAGGCCTAAAATGGTTAATACGGGTTAAACATGTCAGATTCTGGCTTCCCCTTCAATACAAATACAAAAGTTTATCCACAAATCTTAAATCTATGCAACAGACAGACAGAAAGAAGTCATAGTAAGTGTAGACTGTGTAATAAGCATGCATCCAATGCAGCTGGCCCGTAGACGATTATTAAAATGGGCACCTTATGTGAGCTGACTGTTTTTAATTTACACAGATGTGCAGCTATAGTGCACCAAAGACTTCGATGAGTTCACGTTAACGTTTTATCACAATATTAAACAGGTGTGTGATGAAATGTGAGTGAGTTGTCTGAGCTTTTTCGATTTATTTCAGTATTTTGGCATAAAAATATGAATCCACTTAAAAGGCTATTGAAGATTATACATACAACTTCAACACTCAACATTTTATAAAGTATTCAAATTAAGAATCAATACTGGTCACAGATTGCAAAATTCGGTTAATCGGCTATACTTCATCATATAATCCACAAAATCTTTAACTTTTGACAGATAACATAATCCGTTAAATTGAAGGACCAAAGAGCGCGTTGCTGCGGAAACGTCATTTCTGTGCAAATAAACAGTATGCATAACTTCTGCAAAAGTCAGTTAACTTACCAGAACTTTATTTTCTCTCAACAGGCAACGCGCAACACATCATTAATATAATTATAAACAAATGTATTGAGCTAAAGTATTGCTTCGGGTGTATCTCCTTTGCTGCAGTTTCCTCCTGGCGTCTGGGGATGATCCACAATGTGCCCACATGTGCAACGTCGTTGTGTTCATGTGTTGGACACTCAACGGGGAACCAGACCGCTGTTCAGACCAGCAGCACCATGCAGAATACTGCACACCCATTCACCCACCATGGAGAAGGAAGTGAACAACAGGATGTGAGGTCATCAGGGGACACGTTTTGGGGTGTCTCTCTCTCTCTCAAGCTAAGCTCTCAAGTCAGACAGACAGTCCACAATATATTCGAGTGCTAGAAGCATTTGAACAGCCTACCTCGTTTTGGGGTGTCCCTCTCTCAAACCTAGAAATCCTGAGTCCTAATTTAACTCTTAGAGGGTATAAAATGTGCCCAATTCACATTTGTACCCATTTGTACCTTGTCAGAGTTGCAAATATAATGGGGATGGGGCCAATAGTTATTGTGTAGTCTCAGTCTGCAGAATTGCAGATATAAGCATGGAGTCTATGGACCTAGATCTTAACATGAACAGCATTGTATCTGTGCATGCAACACAGAAGGAATACAAGCTTAATAATTAGCGGCCTATTGATACATGATGGGGGATATTGGCTGAGGTTTAGCAATCAATGGTAGATGACGTGTAGACATTTTAACAGCCCTGAAGTAATACTTTATCCCAAACTCCTATTTGATGTATTTACACAATGTAAACAATACATAACTACACGTATGGTGCAAGTCAATTGTATTACATAAGAACAGCTATTACAATGTCGTGTGTGTGTGTGCGCGCAGTGCACTCGTGCGTGTGTCCATTGCAGCAGAGATGATATGGGGAGATGATATGCTTTCTGCTTTATTGTTTCTTTTCACCTGTCCAGGCACTACAGATGGAAATTAGCAGTTTGCATCTTGCTGGTATCTCTTTCTTTGATATGCATATGATACAAATAAAATGAATAAACTAATTCACTACTCAAGATTTGAAGAATCAATATACAGTTGCAGAGAAAAAAAAACATTAATATTTTCCACTGAACTACATTATGAAATAAAATAAAAAATGATTGGTGAAATGAAATAAAATTACAATTTGTGCACAGGTGATGTGCACAATTAGAAACAAAAAGCATTGTGGAAGTGTTACATTTCAAAAACAGAAATAATGCTTTTACTGGCCAAATAAACGCAGACAGGCTGGGAAGTGCTTTCAGGCATTCTACAGGTCCCAACAAGTCTCAACAGTTCATTCAAGAAAGGCAGGTTTCTCCTTTTGCCTCACTCAGGATCATCTTTTCAGAGAAAACTTCCTCTACCTGAAACAATCAATCAAACCAATTAGTCAACTTACTTTTCACTAGTGAGGTACAACTACACATTACTGGTTTTGCAGAGGTAGGAATTTAAGATATGAGTTTTTAAATGAGAACAGCAGCTGCAGGCTCAAATCCAATTGGAACCTGAACCAAAGAAAAGGAGCGAGCCTATGGATTAATGCCCAATAAAAGGTCACATAAAACCAGGTTTCATGGTTATATTTGTAATGTTTATTTTATTTTTTTTTAGCTTTGGGAGGGGGATTTGAACTCTGTTATAACAGAACAACAATGGGCAAAAATACTTGGTAGGCTGTCCAAGAAAGACTTTTCCTGCAGTCCATCTTACTTGTGACAGATGTAAACAAACCCCTGCTAGTCTTTTCCACACGTTGGTCATGTGAGTTTATTAACATTCTACATTCTTCTACATTTGAAGTGTATTCAGATATTACAGTAACTGAACCTTGTCGCATTCTTAAACTTAAGGACCACTTCACCACTTTTCAAACAAACTTCATATACTTGGTCTGTGTCTGATGGGAGGGCTGTGGGCAGTTCAGAAACCCGTCCACCAGTGACATCATCAATGGGGAATCCAATTTAATTGAAACTGCAGGCTTTCTATTCCTGAAAAGTTGCAATGTAATAATGGAAGCCATTGTTCTCACGATAATACAAATCTAAATATATTTTTAAATCTTGTTTAAAAAAAAAATCTGCCTAATGATGATGTCACTGGTGGAGGGGTTTCTCACCGTTTCTGAACTGCCCACAGCCCTCCTATGAGACACAGACTGAGTAGAAATAAATTGTGGTATTTTATTATGAACATCAGTGAGGACCAATTATATGAAGATAAGTTGAAAAGTGGTGAAGTAGTCCTTTAAGTCTTCTGCCTTGTAACGCCGAAGCTCCACTGCAGCCATCAAGCGTCGCGTCAGCGTCTGTTCCCTTAAAAATCAATGAAGGGTGCTCCACTGCCGACGTTACGTTTTTTGATGCTATCCGAACGCAATGCAACACAGTAGGTGGAGCTTAGGCATAAGCAAGGCTCTAGAAGAACTGCTATTCCGGTAATAAATCACTGTTTACCGATGGTATGGCGGTATAACAAATATATATAATAATTGTTATAATAATATATAAGGGGCACAGTGGTGCAGTAAGAGACCTGCTCACTCCTCATGCATTGAAGGAAGCATGAGCTCAGGTCGGGGCTCTCCCCAGGTTGGCAGAGGGAGAGTAGCGCATAAAAAATGGGTTACAAAATCGTGGGATAAAATCTTAAATAAAAAAATCATAATTGCGGTTATGAACTCGATGGTATACCGATGGAACACCGTGGTATATGTCTTAAGGGCCTTTCAAATGGGGAGCGAGTAACGCACACGTTGTTGCCTGGATCAACGACAGGTCTGCTCAAGAGAGGCGCGACAACGCAAGCGTAAAAAAAAGCTAAACCGAATCCAGGTCTGGTGAGTCGCGGGCGTGTGCACGAAACGAGCATGAGAGCAAAAAAAAACACGGGACCACGCTCACGTGAATACGCTTGCGTTGTCGCACCGCGATGTCTCTGAGCCGTTTGCAAGGCCCTTTACAGTGTAAGACATAAATATAAAATGTGTAATGTGTAAGTCTTATACAACCGCTGTATTGCGGTTATTGCACCCAGCCCTACTTACTTTTTACTTCTGTCATTGATGTTACTATTACTTATTATATTTGTGAACTGTTTGTTACGTGTTTGTCCATTGTATATGTACCCATATACAATGTATGTGCATATACAATTCAATACAAATACATTGAGAAAAAAGATTTTCAGCTAGTTATGTTTTACTAAATCATGATCAGTTCTACAGATGTACATTGTCCACAACCAAAGACTATATAAGGTTGTGCATTGTGGATAACATTCATAGATACAATGCCTGTGAAGAGCCCTACCATTAAACAAATGTATCTATGGAATTTATTATTGATCTACACCGGTAAATCAGGAGTGATTTTGACGAATTAAAGCAATATTTGCCTTGTGACCAAGATACTGGGTTATACCTCCTATCCAGGTTTCTTTTCCACTCCTGGAGGTCCACCGGTGCGTTAATGCTTCTTGGGTTTTGCATTATTCACCGTTACTTTACTGCCATCTATTTCACAGTCCTGCATGACATCTTTGGCAGCACTACAGTCCTCTTCTGTTGCAAAGTCCACAAAGCCAAACCTATCAAAATGACCAGCATTAGGACACAGCAGACCATACTGAAGGTAATAATTTGTCTATGGCAGTGGTTCGGGGACCACCACCAGTGCCTTCAGTGAGTTCCAGGTGGTCCCCACTCCCCAGCTAACTGATGGAGAGCTGGTAACCAAATGGACCCTCTTGAGAGCATAAAGTGAAACCAAAATGGACCCTCACGGCTCCATTTGATTTCATTTTACGCTCTCAAGAGTTAAATTATTGTTAAACATCGGCATTACTTAATTTACAAGAAGCCTACACAATTAGAGAATGGAGAAGAATTGATATTTTGATCAACGTTTGCCAGTTATGGTACCACATGAATACAGCATGGAAATGTGGACAGAATCCTATCCAACCTATCTGAGACTAGATCTCATCAAACTGTTGCCCATGGCTCAAATGCTGAATAAATAATGGACCTCGACATGAAAAGGGTTGACCAGTGGTTTTCAACCACCATAAACTCTATGGTACCTACCCTTTGGACATGCCAGTATCCTTGTCTTTCACAAGTCTTGCACACAAGGCTCCTTCAAAGGCACTTTTCAAAGTCCCCTCACTTGTCTCTTTATCGAGGCCCTTGACAATCAATGTGTCTTTGAGAACTGTAACAGCAAATAAATAAAAATATATATTTTACATCCAGGCTCATGGTGAGGTTCCAGAATAACTGACACATTAGCCATGCTTCAGTCATTAGACCATAAATACAGCAAGTATGAGGGAGAAAATAATAATTACATGATGTTTCATCTCTGTTCTTCATTTTAGTGTCACTGAATTTCACTGTGATGGATCTTTTGCGTATTTCTTTGTTTTGTGTCGATTCCAGAGCTTCTGTTGCATCTTCCACAGTTTCAAAATCAATGTAGGCAATTCTAGAAAAGACAAAGTTGAGTTGATGATTCTTGTTCAATATCAGAATGTGCACAAACATTTAAGCTTAATATATACTCCCATCATGCAACAGTGTAGGTTGTCAAAAATAAGTGTCAATGTGTCATGCGTTTAGTTCTGTTCGGCAAGTGACGCGGCCATACTACGGAGTACTACTTACCCTCTAGGTTTACCCGTTCTTTTAGGTATACTGATACTGACAGCTTTCCCAAATAATTTCTTCAGGGCCTTTTCTTGCACACCGTAATCCAGGTTGCTCACAAATAAGGTGGTACCTGTAGCAGCAGTCTCAACTTGGATGCATAAAAACAGATATTTTGTACTTTTCAATCTAAAACCAATAATCTATCCGGAGTTCACTACATGGCAATCTTGGCGAAATGTACAGTTCAATGTAAATATGGATAATTGTGTGAGTCTATGATTCATGGAGTTGCTTTACAGTCTTTTATAAACCATATTAATACCTGCAGTTTTGCTGGGTTTATGGCTACTCTTATCTCCTACATAATCAACAATTAAAACACGGCCTTGCATCTTTGTTCCACGGTTCTTCTCCATGACGTCGTGGGCTATGGACTCGGTCTTGAATTCTAAAAAGGCAATGCTGTTGGAAGAAATGAATCATCTTTTACACAATACTTCCTATGACACTTTTCATTCTAACAGCTGCTAGCTATTTAAGTCTTATATATCGTTATATGACCAATGTCAATAATAGCAGATATACAAGCTCACAATGTGTCATTTGATGCGTTGTGAGCTTAAACATCTGCTCTTTCCACAATTTTAAACTTTTTATTTATTTTTATCTAAACAATGTTGTACAGTTATCACGTAATGATGCCAGGTTAAACATGGTTAAATTAGGTATTTTAATAACGAGGATATTAACCATAAAGATATCATAATACTGTTTTTGTTAAGGTTAAAGCACTATATTCTGATAGTACTAATTGCTATGTATAGTGTTTGTTCAGTAACGGGAGTCCTGTTTTTCCAGCTCTTTAGTTTATGCATTTTCAGGTGGCGATACTCATTTCATCCAATTAGGGGAGAGAACTCTCTGGAATTGGAAGTGATGACACAATTGGAAATGGAACACTATACATTTAAGCTGATAAATGGGTACTCTCCTGGATATAGAACTATTTAACACTAATAATATCACTTACCCTATACCTTTAGCACTACTACAAAATAATAATAATGATACAATTTAGAAATTCACAGGTTTTATTAAAAACTCACCCTTGGTTTGGGTTGTAACTCCCTCCAGGAAATCTGATATTTATGGCCTGTTCAAATATTTTTTGAACATCTTTCTTTGTTGATCTGATGGGGATGTTCTTCACAAATAAGCACCTGGCATCTTTAGCTGTAAAAGAGGATGGTCTTAAAATAAAACTATAACACAACATCTACATTTATTTTAAATCTCAGCTAATGTTACATTGTTAAAGCAGCACCTTGCAATATAACCTTCAAGTATTCCTGGTAAAATAGTACTAGAGTGACCTCTAGTGGTGTGACTGTAAACACAAACTGATCTCAACGCATGCTCTTGTTGGCACCATCCATTGTACTACAAATTGTACATTTATAGGTCATACGGTTTCAATGAAACCTCAAAGAGAAGTTACGTTTTTACCTTTTTTGTTGTCTACAGGGATTGGCGCCACCTCCTTGATTCTCCCCGTAGCCTTGGCGATCCTCATCGGCCTATCAAGGAGCTGCTCTCCATTTAATGTTAAAGCTTTGGTAAAGTCCATTTGCGAGGCCATGTTTACAAACGCATATTTTCTAAAAGGGGACAAAGAACATAAGTCGTTTTTTTCCAAATATTTGCAATGTCTACATTAGTAAACAGTACGAAATGTATGGTATTGAGTGTTGCTTGTTAAAGACAGTATTTTAATCAATACAAAATATTTTAGCCAATCTGTATTGTAGGGGTTAATACAATATAACTAGAACATCAGCAGTGGTTCAAGGTTCATGATTCTCTTTATTTGTCTCCCTTGAGAGAAATTTGTCTTGGAGACAGAGTCACAGCTGCATACAAATAACATATACGTTCACATAAGAAAAGGAAAAACACCATGAAACACCCAACATACAAAACAGAGATATTAGACACATTCCCTTGATAAAGTGCAACTAGTCAATAAAGTGCATGGTTGGAGGTAGCCAGCAGGTGTTATTTATTTGTTTAAAACCAAAAACCCTTCCCCTGAAAAATGTTGACCCTGGTGTCAGGTAGGACACCTAATGGTTGACAAGATTTTAATATCATACTCACCCAGAAAGGTCCATTTTAATATCCTTAATCAAGAGACCTTGTGTGACGAAGTAAGTTAATAATGAAGATTTTACTTCTTCCAAATCCTTAGATGTGTTCAAGTTGCCAACAAAAACACAAAGATCTATAAAGAAACAAGTCAAATGTATGGTTTATGAGTATCACTTACTTAGTTAAGGTTACGTCAATAATCCAGATAATCTATTTGTCACTACTCATACAGGTACAGTACAAGCAGCCTGGCATAATTCATGTAATAGTCCTTATTTGGAATTCATACCATCAATGGTCTTAGCTTTCTTAGATGGCGATGTTTCATCTGTAACCTTTGCCTTTCTTTTTCCGGTTACTGCAACAGCTACGGAGGTACAAATCAAAATAGAAATACCATAAAAACTTAACAAAAGCATTCACATCCAATTGATAAAATAAATACCAGGTGCTGCTGGACAGAAGAACATGCAAAACCAGTAAAATATAGTCTGCACACTGGATTAAGCTCCCATGGATATATACTGTATTAAAGTACCACCAAATGTGTCATTTTGACTTGAGCATCTATTAATAATTTATGTTGCTAATCGTAGACAACTTACTATCATCTTTTTCCTCCTCCTCCTCCTCCTCCTTTGAATCACTCTCTCCTCCATCTGAATCCTCTTGGTCCTCCTCTCCTCTCTCTGTCTCCTCTGTACTCCAGGATACGGTCACTGTGGATGTGCATTCCTCCACGGCAACATGAGCAGGTTCAGAGTCCACCTGACAATCTGATGACACAGTAACCACGGTGTCAATCAAATCACCAACCTATTTACTTGATATATCAACTGCAAGATTGATCGCTCAACATTCTTATGGATGGTCACGGTTATCACGTGACAGCAAAGACACATGACAGCCATGCTGGGTAAAAACTTTCAAAATGTCCAGTTTTGGTGGCATTGCCATTACTGGAAAAGGTGTTTAATGTGAGAGTCAAAGATTCAATTTAAGAGAAGATGATCATGATCTTCTGGTAGTTCATGTGCAGGTGACAAACAAACGTGTTGGAAAACAGAATTGATCGTTTGCCACCACAAAAGACATGCTATTTACAAGAGCAGCTCATCATGTCATTCTCATCTCATTCAGTTCACTGACAAGGAACTTAAAGCTACTTTAAACAAACTATGGTAGTGTACATTTGTAGTATTGTCAAAGTAGTGTGTGATCTGTATATGATGTATTGTGTAATTGTTTATGCATTGTGATTTATGTGTCTTGAAGGCTGCTTGGTGCAAAATGAATTTATAAAGAAAGAAGCGATCGAGTGCAACATCTTCTCTGGTCAAGCGGGGATTCCATCTTGTGAATGTCAGGTATGACATTAAACGAACAGATAGCAGCTTTTAGCTTCACTCTCACAATCAAGTCAAGTCAATGGCTGCATGCATGTTGTATTCAGCTTGCCTTGAACATACTTTTCATGAGAAGTTAAGTAAGGGATAATATCTGGCTAGGTGGTCATTGTCGGGAGATAATTCACCGACAGGGAGTTTAACCACCGAGGCGAAGCCGAGGTGGTTACACTCCCTGAAGGTGAATTATATCCCGACAATGACCACCTAGCCAGATATTATCCCGCTTATTACATGGCTAACTAACATAAATTAATCCATTGATCCAAAACACAACAAAAAAAGTATTCCATAACTTCGCGCTGGCTGAGTCTGCCCAGCTGCAGGGCTGAAGCACTGTCGGAAAACAAGGAAGTGAGTTGATCAAATAGAATCCATTTTCGGGTCCAGCTGCTTCGTCTATTTCTCGCTCAAATGTTTTCAAAAACATTTTTAAGAGCAATGTTTAGCTGTAAATTACATTGTGTGTCAGTAGTGTGTGTGTTTACATGGCTGTTATGTTGGAAACGGCAGTAAATCAAGCGGGCGCAGCCGCGCAGCTGGTGGTGCTCAGAGGGTTTGATTAGGCAGCGGTCATTATACAGCGGAGCGGTCATTATCATGAGATAACTCACCGCTGAATTAAGCGATTGACCAATCAGAATCAAGCATTCAACCAAGCCATGTAATAATGGAACATAATAGGTATGCATGACTTATATCATCTGGTCAGTAAATAATAATGCATAACTTACCAGTGTTGCTCTCTTCTATGTCACTGACATTTACCCCAGCTGTTTTTCTCGACTAGAAGAGAATCATGTGAGTGTAAAGAGATATCACAAGAATTGCTGTGATATGTATACACTTCAATCATATGAAAAGTATGTAATATCAACTATCAAGCCATTCTAAGCTATACCTCACCTATAAACTGTTCACTGTCAAGCTGTTCTGTATCATTTAAACACTATATTATTACACATGTATCTGTACAATTAACATGGCTTAGCATGCTGTAGTTACTGATATACTACAGTGTAGTATATCAGTGACAAAGTTGCATTAAAGATGTCATTAACGAAAGTAAAGCTGAGAGCAGCGTTCATTTACAACATATAATACGTTCCACGTGCTTTTAAAACAATAACAACAACAATAATACATAAATAATAATAATACCGTTATTACGATTGAGTTGTCCATGTTTTCTTTTTAACGATGTCGATCAAATTCAATGCACGTCCGACTCCTAAACACATGTGGGTGCTGGGCGCATGCTCAGTCACAACTTGCGTGCGTTGTCTCTAAATACGCATGCGTGGTGGAACAAGCGTGCACATTATTCTCCCATAGCCTAGAGATGAACTGTCGTGCTGTGATTGGCTCGTAAATTGTCAGGCGATGGCTTGAAAAATACATTTTAAAAATTAAATACCGGTAAAAGTAAACGTTATTTTAAACACAAGCTCTGCTCAACAGATAGTAAAAAACAAATTATATAAAATGTCTTGACTCTCTTAGTCGTAGTTTGTAGAATCAGATACGGTATGTTAAAATGTAGGCAACGGAAGCCTAAACGCGACAAAGGGGGAAGCTTTAGCTACGCCCACCATAACACAACATAACCCCAGATTTACAACATCAACAGTAGTCTGTTACCTCACCTCACCTGCTCAGTGCAGTGTGAACACAACGATGACCAGCAGTGACCCGCGGGGAGTTAAAATAGTAATTTATAGTATTGTGCTTTGGCAGCTGTTGCTCCATAACAATTTTCCGACTCTACCAACGTCGTTTCTTCCTGTGTAAATTACATTCATACCAGCAGTCCAGCACATTGCTGCTCCCCCCGAGACGATCGAGTGGAGGAACTCAAAACTTTGAGCAGTTTATAATGATTATTGTTGACAGACTGTTGTAATGACTCGAGCCAGCACCGTAGGCTACGTACGCATTTCTGACTAGTAATGTTGTGTTTTTCTCATCGTAGAAATTTGATAGGTTGGAGGAACACATTGATCTGACCCCTCACCCGTTTATTTGTGGACACGATCGAGTTCATTTGTTAATCCAGGGTTGAAGGAGACAGACAAGTGACAAATCATGGGTGGCCTGCTGTTGGAAGCACACCAATAATTTCGAAAGAGGAGGTCTAGGTAGACTGGCTATTGCTGCAATGACTCGTCGGGTTCCCTCTGAGTCTGAGAGGAATGGATTAAAAAAAGAAAGTTTCATTTTATCAGTGGATGTGGGGACATCCTCCATCAGATGCCATGTTTATGACAAGGAGGCAAAGATTCGAGGGTCATGCACCAGAAAGGTATTGTAACACACACACACACACACACACACACACACACACACACACCAGTAGGCCTACACAACAAAGTGCTCATGTTTTACTGCATGTGTTTTTGGAGGTGGTTCTGCTGTATCCAGAGACAGGCTATGTGGAGATGGACCCCGAGGATCTGTGGAAAGACTTCATCGCCGTGGTCAAGGGTGCTGTGCTCGGTACAGTAGGAACATTACTATTTGTGTGTCTCAAAAATTCTGTGCTGTAATAATAATGACGGCTTCTCACACAGCTGTGTGTGTTTATGTGATATACAGATGCGGGTCTACAGATGTCTCAGATGAATGCCATCGGTATATCCACTCAAAGAAATACCTTCACAACGTGGGATAGGTAACTAACTATGTCTTTTTCGTTCTAAATTTGGACGAGGACTTTTTCCAGGGATGGATAGATATAGATAGATAGAAAGAAAGTTGGAAAGATACTTTATTAACCCTGAAGGAAATTTGTTTTGAAGCAACAGCTTCAGTGCAATACATACAGATTATCAGTAAAAAAAAAAGAAGAAGAATACATTACATCTGTGAAAAAATAGAATGCAGTAAAAAAAAAAAAAAAAAAAAAGAATGCCTAAGTTAAAAAGGAATGCCGCTGTAATACTATAAAAGACCCAGATGAGATTAGCTGACCAACCCCCTTTTGGCTAGTCTCCCCTCAAGGCCCCCAGTGCTTCATTGTAATGAATTGAATTGTGTCTAATCTCTAATGGCCCTTCGGTTAAAATCACACCTGTGTGAAGTGAGTGGTGCAACTCCGTGTGGGGTTTCCCGGGCGGGGACCCACAGGAACGCACCCAGGGTGCCGGGCCGGTTCCGGCGTGCCGCCCCGTGTCCGAAACGGTTGAGAAATGACAGAGTTACCGTGTGCCGGTCCCTCTACTGTACCCTCTACTGTACTGTACTGTACTGTACTGGCACACCCAAAATCATCATATATACAGTTAATATGTGCGTGTGTGTTTGTGTGTGTGTTAGGTTGCACACAGGTGGTGAAAAACAACCATGCTGTTTTCATGCTCATACCCAGCCAGGCAGGCAGGCAGGCACCCACCCACACACACACATAAGTCCGTAAGGGAGTGGTTGCACCACTCAAAAAACTGAATTTGCTCTTCTGAGAGTAAAGTGCGGCATGCAGTGGGTGAAGAGAAGGAGGCCAGCACAGTCCCCTGGGGGACTCCTGTGTTGCAGGTCACGGTGTTGGATGTACAGTCCCTCAACCTGACATATTGTGGTCTGTCAGTGAGGTAGTCCATGATCCAGGACACAAAGTGTGGGTAAGGGTCAACATGCATAGTACTGGTTAGTTTGTCTTTCTGTGCTTATGCCTAAAGAGAGTCCTTGCATGCCAGATTGATGGTGTGCTTGTTATGCAAAACTGTCAGAAAAATACTTGTTTGCTGCATATGATATTAAGACTCCTTAGACTAGACAGAAACTAATAAAATAGTATTTATTGTATTTTAAATGCTCAAAGAGCTCTGTGCTCATAGTCAGGGGTGAATACAATTCCTAGTGCCTGTTATGGGGAAAAAAAATCCAGTCCAGGCACTGAAGCTGATAAGAAATATGTTTATTTGTCGAATCCAACCGCATCAAAAACAAGCACATCCTTTCGAATGCCCTGCACCCAAAGCCCATGAGGGCCTGCCCTGCAGGCCTGCACCCTGATCTAACTCACTGTGCTCCTCTCAGCGTTGTGTCGCTTCTTCGTGTCCTAAAAGAAGAATATTGCCATAACAAGCTCGTTGATGCACAAGGCCGTCAGTTACTCAATGACTTGGTGACACCTCGTGAGCCTGAACAACTTGTTGGTGCACTACCCCTCCGTCCAGCCCGTCCAATCTCGCACTTGGTGGTTATCAGCATGTATCAGCGTGCTTATTTACTTTGCTGATCGGCTGGGGCCGACTTACCTTGTACATTGTACAAGGTAAGTCGTATCAACCCTGGGGCTGATATGGCAGCTGACACTTGCTCCTACTGTGCTGACTTTTAGAATCGAGCCTAGAATAATTGTCAACTTTGGGGGTGTCAAAGAGATCTTGATGGGGGCACTCAGAAAAAATAAGAACACAATAATGAGACGGACACAATTCAGACTTATACTATACTTTAATACTTAAAAGTATTACAATTAGAATTCAGGCATTTAGCAGACGCTCTTAATACAGAGCGACAGAGGTTTAAAAGTGTTCAAACACAGTGGAGTCAACTATGCGTCTCAATAATAACTTTAATAATAATAACTTTATTTATATAGCACCTTTCTAGGCATGAGCCACAAAGTGCTGCACAGGAACAAGAAATTTCACAATAGAAAAACAAATGAGTAACATCATCTATCGTGATATAGCTAGGGGCAAGACCTCTTTGAGCCTTAAAGGAGATTACAATAATTTTAAAATCAACTCTATAGTTGAAGCCAGTGAAGTGACATCAAGACAGGGGTGATATGATCACACTTTTTGGTGTTGGTTAAAAGCCTAGCGGCGGCATTTTGCACTAATTGCAAGCGGGAGAGTGATTTTTGGGTTAAACCTGAGTAGAGAGCGTTACAGTAATCAAGATGGGACGTGATAAATGCGTGAATGACCTTTTCTAAATCGGCGCTAGACAGGAAGGACTTGATTTTTTAAATGTTGGAAAAAACAGGTTTGAACCACTTTTTTAAGTTGAGCATTAAAATGAAGGTCTGAGTCAATTAGAACACCTAGGTTCTTTGCAGTGGATTTAACATTTATGGAGAGGTTGGAAAGATTGTCTTTTAGAATTTGGGTGGATTCTGGAGGGCCGAAGAGGATTATTTCTGTTTTATCTGAGTTTAGTTGAAGAAAGTTTTGAGACATCCAGGAGTTTATGTCTGCCAGACAGGCTTTCACACTGTCACACTGTCAATGGGATACACAACCTGACTCAACTCAAGTCAGACAAGTACCCACACATGCCTTCAGGATCAGGTGGATCTTATCTATACAGGAACACACAGTTGTTACAACTGAAACAACATATCTCATAAACATTCCATGGTGGAATGTAAAGAAACAGCTGTAAGTAGAATGTTTTGGCATCCTACATACTCATAAACTATGAGTTCTCTTAAATGAATAACATAATGAATAACATTACTTATGTCTTATTCCAAAATACCTCGACAAGGGAAATGCACAATTCATTGTAAAAATATATATTCAATTAGGTGACTGTGGCTACCATTCAATGTATTATAATTTAAATTCACCCAAAGCAGTGTGTTCGTATGGGTTTTATATACAGTCTAGGTCAGCATGACGGTGACATCACTGACGCATAGTTTTATTCTAGCCTCAATTGTATATCAATGCTTGAGTGTGCTGTCACTACAAGCTACAAGACTTGTGCTACTGAAATTTCTGTACTGGTCCAGTAGGCTAGAGGTGTCATTATTAATGTCTGACAACATTCAAGCAGAACGTTTATACGCACACACGCACGCACTCACACACACACACCCACACACACGTACTCTTACTTCTCACAAATGTTGCACATAAAATTCAATTTAATTTCACATTCTGGTAAAAACAAATTCCTTTAGTGTAGGGTTTATATTGGGACGTCGTCCTTGAGAGTGGGCCATTTGTCCATACCATAGAAAATCTCCTTTTTTTACAGCCTAATTTTGGCAGGTATGTCACCACGACCCACCTCAACTTAGGCCACCAAACACCGTTGCTGCAGACGACATGGTATGATGGCAGGCTTGCATGTTGGTGACCGGTATAGACGGCTTAACCCATTTAGGCCTGACGTCGAAATTAAATTCGATATCAGTGGTTCTCAATATTTCATGTCAAGGACCCCAAAAATTATATATATCAGTCTGTAAAATCAGCTGTTCACCTGCAGGTTTTCTGACTGAACGGGGGAAGTCCAACTTTGCTGACCGCTATACGCAAACGCAATTCAATGCTTTGATTCACTTTGTTATGAGATAATTTGACTGTTTTTTTACTAAAATAAACAAAACTCATTATCCTGGAACAGTGATTTCTTGACAGGCAGCACGTCTGGCAGGTAAATGTTTCCCTGAGTTAGCCTCGCGGTAGTCTCTCGAGACAGACTCAGACTCGAGACAGACTCACGTCAAATTCAAAGGAAAAGAGGACACTGTTTGTCCGTTTATTGTGTTCTCAGAATGGCCTCGTAGTGACTAAATACGTTTGTTTGATAGTTGCCATACACTGGACTTCCACGTATAAAAGAACACTGCTTTCTTTGACATTTTCATCTACTAGGACCACAGGGGTGCCTTTTCATAACTTCATTAGCTGGCAGGACCTGAGGGCCACAGACCTGGTGAGATCCTGGAATAGCTCGTGTACCATGAAAGTAAGTGTGGGTGTGTGCGTTTGGAATGATTTTTCACTTAAATCATATACGTTGTTGTACGTCACATATCTGATCTAAAAATGTACAAGCTCACAATGCTTCGTAACGTGATGTATTGGTACTTGTGAGCGTGTAGATCTGTTATATTTGCCTTTAAAAAATCTTTGGGGGGACTTTTTGGCCTTTATTTCGATAGTACAGTGGAGCTTGACAGGAAACGGGGGAGACGGTTGGCGAGTGACACACAGCAACAGTCCGTGTCCGCCGGGCTCTGGAATCGAACCCGGGATTTGCTGTCAGGCTACTGACCACGCCTGCAGAGCCTGGCAGGCCAGGCCCCCTGTCCTGGCAGAGAAATTGAAAATAATAGATTTGAACAGACTTTGAGACTTGAGTCCAATGTCAAACTTTCATCTGCATTTGCCATTGTCTCACCCTTCCTACCCCATATCCATTGTCTCACCCTTCCTACCCCATGTCCCGGCATCAAAACAGGAAGGAGCAGTGCCACTCCACCTTACACTGAAATGTTGAGAGTCAATGGTGGACTCTAGTAGAGCTGGGGCGGTATCCCTCAGGCGTGTGGGGGTGGGCGGTGGGGCGGTATCCCTCAGGCGTGTGGGGGTGGGCGGTGGGGCGGTATCCCTCAGGCGTGTGGGGGTGGGTGTGGGTAAAGGAACACAGAGAATTTTACTGTTGTGTAGCATAGCCCAACTAGAAATGTTTTTGCCTGAGAGGAATTTGCTTGAAAACTTTAAACGATAATATTTCATTGGAAAAAGTGCAAGTTGAATGCTGGTCATGATGTCAATTAATTACACGTAGCTTTTTTCTTGTCTGTGTCATGATCACAGGCACTCCATGGTGTGATGAAGACGCTCTACTTCATGTCTGGGCAGAAGCGTTTCTTGGCTCTTAGCGTTATAGTCTTCTACACCCAACATGTGATTTTCAGACTCGTATGGGCTCTTACACATTATAAACAGGTATGTTCGTGTGTGTGTGCGACTGTGCACATACACTGTCATTGTAACTACATTTTTTGTGACCAAAATATTCCAAAATATAAATGTACTCGCAATCTGGGAACCCAGCGGCAAAATAATGGAAGAAACTACGCCCTTTTGCTCGAATCTGTTCTTGAGAGATGACAGAATATGTGAACAATATATCCCCCCTAGTATGGAAAAAAATCTACCATAAGTTTTTGTTTTTTTCCTGGAAGTTCCAATAAGGCTTATAGAATACTGATCTTTAGCAGTGTACAAATAGTACAGTGAGTAATAGTAAGTTTAGTTGGATCATCATCATTAGACATGAATGTATCTTAAAATGTGCTCTATTAAATGTACATTTTATTATAGTGAAACTGCATCTTTATTCAAATATAATATTATAACCGAGTACAAAATAGTCTGCAATGTCACCAGGCGGAAAGACTGACAAATTAAGAAAATGTGTTTTCTTGCAACTGCATTCGGAAATTCAGCCCTACTGACATAAAGGCCAGTCCACACCAATGCAACTAGTCTAGTCGCAACTCCTTGCAACATGCCACTACTTGCAAACATTATCCCTAATTGCAGTTGCAAGGAGTTGCGATTAGTTGCATTGGTGCGGCCTGGCCAGTGGCCATAATATCTCATACTCAACAAGAGGTTTTTCTCTCCACTCAGCTAAGGCAAGCTGTGGCTGAAGGCACCTGTTGCTTTGGCACAATAGACACCTGGCTCCTCTACAAGCTCACCAAAGGTACTGTATGTCATTGTTGTGTTATTAGTTATTATTATTGTGCACAAAGATGCTAACGCACACCAAAGTCCTTTTAGCGGTGCCGCCCCACGGGAGAGAGCTGAAGATGGAATCTTGAAAAAACAAGAAAGTGGCCGCACACACCAATAGCCAGAGTGCCAATACTTTATTTGGACGCAGCAGCACGCATCAGCTTAAGACAAATAAATCCCTTCCCTGATGAAGGCTTAACCGTCGAAACGTTGGATTCATTTGTCTTAACCTGCTGCGTCCTAATAAAGTATTGGCACTCTGGCTATTGGCGTGTGTGGCCACTTTCTTGTTTTTTCAAGATTCCCTCATTAGTTATTATTACACCTCTCTTCCCTTGTGGATGTTAGCCCTATTTTTCCTTGTGAAAAATATTTCACATAAAATGTGAATGGCCGTGGGTATCAATACAATGACTGGTAGGGCTGCCTGACTCCATTCAACATAGCCAGTTACTAGACAAATAATTTACTGGGCAAGTGGTTTCCAAACGTTTTAGCTTGAGACCCAAAAGAGACATTTTTATGTCTCCCTGGGATCCATACTAGTTAAATAGCTAGTTCAATACACGTTGTGGCCTTGTAGGTCGGCTGTTTTACATTTTACAGAAACATTTTAGAATGTTTATTTGATTTTTGAAAATATTAATATTAAAGGTAGGGTAAGTGATTTTCTTTGGTTACAATAAGTGTGAAAAAGCTCTATATTGTGATAGTACTCATTGCATTGCTATAGGGTCCCATTGTTTACAATGGCAAATCTGCCAGAGGAAGTAGCTGTGCTACTTCTACTGTGAGTAGAAGTCAAAGTGTTAAACAGAAAATGCATTTTCAGGTCAGGATACCAATTGTATCCAATCAGAATAGAGAACGCAGTCAGGATACAGATTAAACAAGTGGAATTGTAAGTGATGACTTGACACAAAGAAATGAGCAAACTAAATTGGAAATGGAACACTATAAAAATGAAGCTGATAAATGGCTACTCTCTCGAAATGTTGTTACCTACCTGAACATGTATTTTCTGTTTATGAAAGAGCTGGAGAGACAGGGAGACTCCTGTTATTGAACAAACACTCTAGTAATTTAACCTTTTCACACAAATCATTTTGTTTTTACCAAAAAATACCGTACCTTTTAATTAAAAAAATAACTGAAAATCTAAAAATAGGAACTAGCATAGAAATCATGCTAGAATGAGTCGCTGCTCTCCTTTCTCTCAGTTTCAGATTGCTCCACTTTCCACTGCTGATCATGTCCAGTGCATGTAAGAATTAAGCAATATCGGCAAGTTAGCTGACGCGCGACGGGGTGTTTAAAAAAAGTGTTTGTTTGACACACGCTGCATAGACGTGTCACCATGGGAACCAATGTCGCCGTCGCCGACGGCTGTTTGCTTAACGATTTTGACAGCGACCACGATGGCGTCATAGC
Organism: Electrona antarctica; assembly: GCF_951216825.1. NCBI lineage: Eukaryota > Metazoa > Chordata > Actinopteri > Myctophiformes > Myctophidae > Electrona > Electrona antarctica. Next base: position 15,947,640 of record NC_136800.1, on the reverse strand, counting down.
CGCCGTACTTCCGCCTAGCGGAGCCGTCCTGAAAACCTGTTGCCCCCGCGACCCGACTACGGATAAGTGGTTGAAGATGGATGGATAGATATTTTACACTGCCATACAGATTGGACAAAATTACATTTTATTTGTTAACAAAAGGTTCATAGTGAGGCTGTAATCTTCAAATAAAATGTCATTATGATGACAGCTCTAAACCTGGGTAGCCGAACTGTGTTCGAAAACATGTGGTTTCAGCTGACTGTGGCAATTTACAGTCAAGCCCTAGTCAGGGGTTCTTTGCGTTGTAAATTTCATCAAAATTTGGAGCCCTTGACTGAGTGTTCCTTTTGTATTCCCAGTTTTGCATCATGATCTGGCTGAAATTCCACAGAAATGTGTCTCTACTAGCTAACGCCTGTGAAATGAGTCACTGTGTCACTTCATGTGTTTTCAACTTTTCAGGACGTGTCCATGCCACAGATTATTCCAATGCCAGCTCCACAGGCATGTTTGACCCCTATCAGGTATAGTGGTATTCATATGTACCTTTTATGTCAGTAAGGGGATGTATACATGTGTGCAGTGGTGGAAAGTAACTAAGTACATTTTCTCACTGTACATAGTTCAGTACTTTTAAGTTAACTTTCTTGATTCTTCTCATTCTTTTTTTTCCTTCTTGTCAGGTTTTTGCCATGTTGATGGGATGTGTCATATTGCTATGTTAATAAGGGCTTGATTCTATGTGGCATATAGGCCATTTTGTATTGTCTCCACCAGGCCGAAGGCATGGGGAGAGAGTATGTTTTGCACTCCGTCCGTCCGTCCGTGTGTCCGTGTGTCCGTCCGTCTGTGACCAGCTAATCTCCGGCACCGTTAACCCGGTCGATGCCAAAATGTCCAGAACGGCCTGTTATAGCGCCACCAGGAGGCCGCTTTGTGCAAAACAAGTTTTTGGACAGTACACCTACAGATTTTGTCCAAACATCACGCAAATTGGTACACAGTCTCTCTAGAGCAAGGGTTTTCAACTGATTATGAACCAGGGACCACCACCCTGACTGAGAATCAACCTGGGGACCACCACCCTGACTGAGAATCAACCTGGGGACCACTACCCTGACTGAGAATTAACCTTGGGACCATTGTTGTGTTGGGAGGGGGGATATGGGCGTGGTGTGGGGGAAAGAAATTAACCTTCCATATTAAACTCATGTTGCTGTTCATTGTAACTTACTCTATGAGTAAGCAGACACTTGCGATTGATTATGGGCACATTTCCATATAATGGTGACTCAACCAGGAAAACCGGTACGGTTTCCCTTGAGATTCTAACTCACCTTTCTGTGGAAGTTCTTGACATCCGACTTCCCAGTAACTGACAACATCGACGCGTCATCGTTTGTCACCAGATCATTTACTGCATTGTTTCTTAACTTGTGGTCAATGCAATAAATCTTCACTTTCCTACATTACTAAATGCATGGTCAGGGACCACATGCAACACCTTCACGGACCACCAGTGGTCCACGGACCACCTGTTGAAAACCCATGCTCTAGAGCCATTCAACGAAACGGGTCTTTCAGATTTCTCGGACTCCATTCTGATTGGCTAAGATTGGCTTCCAAAGTTCGCAGGAGTGCTCAGTTTCAAACAAAATGCTGCAAATCATGAACACATTGTGTGATTTCCGTGAAATTGTGCACGCACATTCCCACTAGGCCGAGGAAGAAATGCCACATGAACATTTTCAACTCAGCCTCATGGTGGCGCTATAACTGGCTGAAAAGTGTTTTTACCTCTAACTGCACGGCTCTGTGGATAACTTTGTATGCCAACTCCCTAGAGGCCAAGGAAAAACCTTTTCCTGGAATTTTTCACATCTGCTCTTTATAGCGCCACCAGGAGGCCGACATATGTAAAACACATTTTCTAATATTACTCCTTCAGATCCAAATTTCATGCAAATCGGTACACATGCTCTCCATAGTCATGTGATCAAGACGGGTTTGTTTGATTTCTCATAATCCACCCTCATTGGCTACGATTGGCTTCTAAACTTTTCAGGAGTAGCCCGCTTTGTACCCGTTTTGTACAAATCGCCACAACTACTCAACGCAGCGTCCGATTGTGGTGAAACTGTGCATGCATATTCCCACTAGGCTTTGGAAGAAATGCCACTTGACCGTTTTCAAATCAGCCTCATGGTGGCGCTACAACAGGCCAAGCCGCGACACACGCACGCACGCACGCACGCACGCACGCACGCACGCACGCACGCACGCACACACACACACACACAGTCACACACAGTCTCACACACACACACACACACACACACACACACACACACACACACACACACACAGTCACCTGGTGGAGACCTGTGCCCAGAAGGGCACTTTTTCTAGTTAATATGTAATTTAGGGCTCCAGCATATACTTCACTCTGAGTTGAGGTCAGGATCTACATCAAACACCCGACAGGTTTCGCTCCGTTTCTTGTAAATATTTATTAATATTAAGGGATATAACGGGGTGAGAATCTAGCCTGGGTAAACCCCTCCCCCCTCGCCAGATTTGCATGGCAGAATGAAATGTTGTCCAGCAGGGGGAGTGGGTTTACCCAGGCTAGTGAGAATCGGCCTGGGGTGAACTCTATAGACAAACTGGAAAGGGGGTGGATAGGACATTAAATAAATCTCTCAATCTCAAACCAGGGTAGACTCCTCTCAGGGGGCAGAACACACTGAGCTACTGCATGTGTTGTAACATACAACTTAGGTAACTCCCCACCCCCTCTTTCTACTGAAAGCTGATAAGAAGGGATTGGACGAGAAAATAATTTATCCTCTACCCTGAGGAAGACAATATACTTTGAAACGTTTTTAATACATGTTTACATCGTAAGAGCTGTGCGGTCTCATCCTTTTCAACGTGTGTGTGTGTGTGTGTGTGTGTGTGTGTGTGTGTGTGTGTGTGTGTGTGTGTGTGTGTGTGTGTGTGTGTGTGTGTGTGTGTGTGTGTGTGTGTGTGTGTGTGTGTGTGTGTGTGTGTGTGTGTGTGTGTGTGTGTGTGTGTGTGTGTGTGTGTGTGTGTGTGTGTGTGTGTGTGTGTGTGTGTGTGTGTGTGTGTGTGTGTGTGTGTGTGTGTGTGGGTGGGTGGTCACTGTGATTTCTTCACATAGCTGTGCTGGAGTGGACCCCTATGTTCTTTTGTTTCGATTCCTGTCTCCATTCTCCCTGAAGTACAGAACACAGGGTGAGTTGGACATCTTATATCATACAACAGAATCCTGTGACATATTGTAGTAAGTTCATTCAGTGGTGTGAGGTGACTGAGCATTTATTCTTGGGAAGTGTATAACTGTTACACTGGTTTATTTCCTCTTCACCATGAAATCTAGTGTCAGGCAGATATAAAATCATTATTCACATGGGAACATATGCCAGCAAATCTCTGACGGGTGGGTTTAATTTTATATTTATAATATCAATGACTGGCAACCCAGGAAGGAGCTGTTTGAGAACATCGCTAGAATTATATTTGTGAAATAATCGGGGAAAGAGGGAACTGAATGTCACATGGACATTCATTTAGTCTATCATTAAGTCCCATGACACATTCTCTTCTCTCTCTTGTGCATTATACACCAGCCATCAGTTTGGATTCGCAGATGCCTCCCTCTTCGGTGTTGCCATTCCAATCATGTCTCTGGTGAGTGCCTCTCCATTTTGAAAGTACTGTGCCACACTTATCAACATTCAAAGGGCATTACTATAACAAGCTGTTGTGTGTCAAAACAAGCCAGCTATCCTCTGCAACACCTTCTCACTGTTCAATTGCAAATCAATCAAAACACTGTACCTGCTACCTGATTACAACAGTAATATTACACCAGATATTCTACCGTTAGAAATAGTCAACAAGTTTCATAAGGAAGCTAAGAACATCGGTCTATGTATTTGATGTTCCAGTATTTACCATGTGTTGGTCTTGCTTACTGTAAATCACTCTGGATTAAGAGCGTCTGATAAGTGCCTAGTAAAATATGTACACTCCCAGAGTTATGGCGTGAGTCCTTGAAAGTACACATTTGGAGAACCACTGTGCTAGTGGACTCCCAATGTGCCATAGTGTCATACCGTAGTAAATCAGATATTCTGAAGAAAACCTGGAGACTTGACATCCAGTAATTGGGTCTTATGATCAAAACAAGAATATTATAATGGTGCGGCCACGGACAAGTCCATGTCTTGATGGACCCCTGGTCTCCGGCGATACAAATGATGTCACTTCTTTTAAACTGACAGTGAGGAGGGCATAACACTTGTGGAACCTATGGAACCTTTATAGTGCTGGATCATAATGACGTGACAAGTTATGAGACGTAGAAACGTGACATGATAATGACTAATGCAGCAAGGCTGACCTTGCTGGCGCTGAGATGTCTCTCGTAGCCTATCCATAAAGTATGCTACAGTACAGGCAGTACACAATACATATCAAGTACACTGTACCTCAAGTTCAAGTACACAGACTTAGATGTACATGGACAACTCTTATCATAACACTGACCAACCTGTAAGAGTCGCTATTGCAGTGATCACCCAAGGGATTAATTTCACTCCTATGCCACTAAAATGTGGAACATCCTACCAACAGCCATTAAGACATGTGAATCCCTTGACAGACAAAATCCCTTCTGACAAATTCTGACTCCTTCAAAACCAATCTCAAAGAGCACTTACGGACGGCTGGAATCCCCCCCCAAGCCCCCCCCCCTACCCCTTTTTCCCCATACTGTACATGTTTTTCTTTTCTTTATAGGATGATTTCCTATGTCTTTAAATGTTCTGATGAATTGATAATGGTAGACCCTGTTGTAAACAAGTCTTAGTGCTTTATCATGGTTTTGTCCATAAAGTAGCAGTTTTATTATTGACTTGTGCTTTCATTTTGAAATGTAAATAACTCTTTTGTACATCAGTCTGTCCTGCTTTTAAACCAAAATCGTTAATCCTTGATAAACAGCATCATGTTGTACAGTACACCCTAAAAGCTAATTCCCTGTAAGCTCATATACCGTAGTGTCTACAAGTATACATGTTTTATGCAATCTCTTTAACTGCAGCAGAGCCGCCGAAATTCCCAAAACAGCACATTCTCTTTCTCTCCCCTAGTCCCTCCATACTGACACAAGCTAAAAAGTGAGTGGACTTTGTTCGATTGTCGATGGTATATTAACACACATAGCGCTTTCTGGGTGGAAAAAGCACTGCCCAAAGTGCTTTTTTGCCAATAAGAAAAAAGACTACCCCTGTACATTGCAACGGACACCTCAGCTGCTTTTAAGTGCAACCCTAGCAACCCTGTCCATGACCCCTAGAGCACATAATTTACATTTTGTTTTTTAACAATGAACCATAGCGAGAACTGGCTTCTTCCCTTAGCTTTGGCTTTTCAGAGTAAAGAGGAGGAAGCGGTCAACCTTTATTTCACAACTACTTTATTTCACAAAACTGTACTTTTGTTAGTCTCCATCTCTGCTGTTGTGAGAAGTTGCCCTCTAAGCGGTGTTGGTTTGCCGATGCAATCTGGTGAACGATGACGTCATATAATAAGCATTATCTGACAAGTTCCACTGTTTTCAACTGCTGAAAGTGCTCCGCTCTTAAGTTAACTTGGACATTGCAAGTGTGGTTGCACCGACCACACTGAAGAAACAGTGTGGGCCCGAGTAGCTCAGTATTATGATGATTTGTGATGATGATGTAATGACCCACATGACCTGAGGGCGAGAAGCGACCAGTCGCGTGCACGCATCCGCCTGGGTGACGGCAGACTGCTGGGCGAGCGCTGGCGCTTTAGCATGGGGGTCAGATCAACATAGAATTAATTCTGTACTGGCCATATATGGAGCGTGTCTTGAGTGTACAGGGTTTGATGAGGTCAGATCAACATGGAATGTCAGAACATGTCAGCTCCATATATGGGGATCTAAGGGTTTGAGGTCAGATGTAGAGTTGCTGGCCGGCTCCATACATGCAGATTTAGGTGATGATCCAGTCTTCTCCATGTATGGTTATCCAGGGTTAGATGAGGTCAGTGTCGTCATCTTCCTATAGAGATTGGAGATGGCCATATATATGGTAGCGTGACGTGTCACGAGGTGTGATGTCACAAGGGCGGCAGTGGTTCAGGGCCGGATGGTAACTGCAAGGTTGCCAGTTCACTAACTCTGGGCTCCCCCAGAGTTACTGTCGAAGTGTCCTTGAGCAAGACGCAGAACCCCTAATTGCTCCTGGTGTGCTGGTTGGTGCCTTGCATGGTTTCCGTCGCCATCGGTGTATGTGTGTGAATGGGTGAATGTAATGCACAATCTATGTAAAGCGCCTTGGATAAAGGTGCTATATAAATGCACAATTTACCATTTACCAAGACCATACTGTATATGGAGGTGTGATGTCATGAGGTGTGACCATACAGTATATGGAGGCATAATGTCACAAGGCGTGAGTGACCATATATGGAGGTGTGATGTCATGAGGCGTGACCATATATGGAGGCGTGACTAACACACAGAGATGAGGTTTTCATAGTTAATGCGATCTAGGGTCATATTTAATTACTAGACCCGGCTGTAGAGCACCGAGTCGGTAACGATGGAAGTTGGAGATCATGCCCCACCCGGCTATGCAATACCCGTTGTACCCATGTCAGAGTACCCATTCCATGAGAAAATAGAGGTTCTGCATACTGTCTTGAAGTGTCTTCACTTATAGAACAGCAGTTTATTTCAGCTGAGTGACAACGTTTCGGTCTAAACAACCTTCATCAGGTATAGGGATACCTGATAAAGGTAATTTAGAAAGAAACTACTATACTATGTACGTATATACTATATAGTGTATATATACTATACTACTATACTATGAATGAATCTTACCCCACCTTTTGATGAATTACATTACAAAGAAATTAAGTGAAAGAGTTGTTGCTGAGCAGATTTGTTTAAAATCAGCAGATTCACACAAAGGTTGCCAGTGTTAAAAATAAACGGTAAAATAAATTCTTCCATGTTCCACTTTCCTATGTGAGAAACAAGTCCAAGTTCCACATGGGATTCAGACTATTCTTGTATTACATGTCCTGAATCAGCTGTGCAACGTGCTACATTTCCTACAATCTGATCCAGGGGAAACTAAACAAGTTTCAAATCATCTTAAGGATGTCTAATTGATAATACAACAGTGTCGGGTACAGTGGTGTGAATTGACCGCATCTGAAAGTTTGCCCGTGTCTCTTTGTGGTAGATGGCCGACCAGCAGGCGGCCATGTTTGGAGAGTGCTGCTTTGACGTTGGTGATGTTAAGCTCACCATGGGAACAGGGACCTTCTTGGATATCAACACTGGGAACCAGCCGCACGCATCTGTAGCTGGTAAAACCAAATAAACTCTCTCTCACTCACTCTCACTCACTCACACACACACGCACGCACACACACACACACACACACACACACACACACACACACACTCACACTCACACTCACACTCTGTTTTTATATTAAGATTTGCAGTGCAGTCACTAGCCTGTGTTTTATGTGTGAAGGTTTATACCCTCTTGTGGGGTGGAAAATTGGCGAAGAAGTGGTATATCTTGCAGAGGGCAATGCAGCCGATACGGGTACTGCTATCGCGTGGGCACAAAAGCTGGGTGAGTCTTTTTGACTGAATTTTTACCGATAATGTTGTAAGTAACAAAGGTAGATACCGGTAATAAACAGTAAAATCATTAGCGTTCTCAGAGAATTATAAAAGGTTAAATTAACACTTTCTCTATTTATAGTAACAGGGTTTCCACGTGTCCTGGGAAACCTTTCCTTTATTCAAAAAAAATAAAGTTTTGGAAAATAAGTACGAGTAGAGTAGAGTTTAAATTAAAGCTACCTTTTGTGTTTGCTCCTGATTGTGCCTGATACACAGTTCAGGACCAGAGGAGACCGCACTTTCGCCCTTGTCCCTAACACAAACATTAAATGCCATTAACAATACAAATAATTTAATATTTGTTTTGACACCATTACATCACCTAATCAACATGAGTTAGACTTTAATATATTAGCGCCCCTCACTTCACACAGGTGTGATTTTTTGATATGTTGCTCTGTTTTGACACTTTGTTTTAATGCTTTTCCTTCCTTTTTTCTTTTATCTGTCTTCTTATCCTCTTCTATTGTTTTGCCTCTATGTATTTTAGTATGCTCTGATGTGAAGCACTTTGGTTTGACCTCTGTCGTTAGAAATGTGCTATACAGATAAAATTTGATTTGATTTGAACACAAATATTTGGATGTCTTGAATCTGCCCCTTGAAACCTGTAATGTAGGCTGACTACATAGGGATTTCACCCAAAACTTAACATATATCTATCAACACACAGAGCTGTTCTCTGATGTGAAGGAGAGCAGCGCCATGGCCTCCAGCGTTCCAAACTCAGATGGAGTGTGTTTTGTTCCTGCCTTCAGTGGTCTGCAGGTGTGTGTAATATACATGTTATGTGTATGAGATTTTACATTTTCTCTTGTACCCGTGATTTGTATCCTGAAGCACTTGTTGAGTTTTCCAAGTTTGTGCATCTACTATTTGTGTCCAAGAATTGTGTGTGTGTGTGTGTGTGTGTGTGTGTGTGTGTGTGTGTGTGTGTGTGTGTGTGTGTGTGTGTGTGTGTGTGTGTGTGTGTGTGTGTGTGTGTGTGTGTGTGTGTGTGTGTGTGTGTGTGTGTGTGTGTGTGTGTGTGTGTGTGTGTGTGTGTGTGTGTGTGTGTGTGTGTGTGTGTGTGTGTGTGAAAATCGATTGGTTGAACTTTGCTTTGATTGCTTTGAATTTGGCTGATGCATGTATCGATTTTCCATTGTGTATTTGTTTTTATTCCTTCCGTAATATTGTCACGTCTCTTCTTTCTCTGCTGACCATTATGTGACCTGTGTAAGTGTTTGTCCTTAATTTCATGCACACTAAGACTTGTGAAATTGATTTTTGTAATAGTTCATTAATTGTACCATGTCCAGTTAAGTCATTGACTGCTATGTGTATACCCACACAGTTTAACTCCATTGGTTATGTTTGTATACTTTCAGTTACAAATAGATAAATGAACACCTTCTGTTTTAGTTAACGAGGCGTTTGAATTTAAACATATCTAAAATAACTACGGCAGAGAAGTACTCGCCGTAATTCACCTTGCAAGTAATGCTTACATGTTCGTAGCTCTTATGCTACTAGTGTCCTTTAAGTGTTTGAAATGGTGAGTTTTATGGTGTTTGCAGGCACCTCTGAATGACCCTACAGCATGCACTTCCTTCATGGGCCTCAAACCAACAACAACCAAATGCCACTTGGTCCGTGCAATTCTGGAGTCTGCAGCGTTTAGGTGAGTCACTAGTTTACTTGTTTTGACTGCCCCCCACACGCACCACCTATACAAATCTCAGCACATTCAATGTGTGCTGAAATAACCCATTGTCACCCCAAGGAGGCATTTTGTCCGCTTGGTCGGGTGCCTTTTGCGTCCGATGCTGGCGCAGAGAGCATGATCGCCACCCTATCGATGTACAAGTCGAACAGTGCCGAGCAGGCAATCACTTGGCTGTCGTCTCACAAGGATCAATCCTGCTTCTCAGGATGCTGCCGTGTTGTGTGTTTGTTTTTTTTTTACTGCCAAAACATGAATCTGTGTAATCCGGTTTGCCATGTTTAGTGTATAGTACAGTCTGCATTCCATCGTCACATAGCAAAACATTCCTGAGTGAGAGATCTATTTAAGACGTTGTAGGCCTGGGTGTTCTATAGAAGTGTATTTATGTCCTCTAGGCTCTAGCATATATCTAAAGATGCCCCTAGAGGGCATCAGAAAGGAATGCCTGTGGAACTTGACCAAGCAGCGAGTGAGATTGTGTTGCTCTGGGCATTTACATCTGACATGAATGTGTGGTTTTCCTGATGCATGCTCATCTTTGCTCACTGATGTCCGTCTTGCTTATGGTGTTCTATTACCTCCTAGGAGCAAGCAGCTATATGAGATCATGCTGAGAGAAACTCACATCCCCATCACCAAGATCAGGTATGGCAACACCATTTATCCACCACAGTTTTTGATACTCATTCAATATCTGTTCACTTTATAGTTTATAGTAGGCTACTGCAGGTGTAATGCAGGTAATCAACGGTGTTGCCAGATTTTGCAATGGAAACAAGCAGCCTGGTCTATGAAATGTTGTTATGCTATTTGATTACAAGCTGCAGGGCACCAATCGTTCCAGTGAAGCGACAATAACAAAGTTATTTGTACAGTACATTTTTGGTTTAAGCCATTTTGCAATATGTGGTCTGCAGCCAGAGTCGATTGCTGTTTGGGAGTCCTGGTCATGGAAAGGTTTGGGAACCCCAACTAGCCAGTTGTCAGAAAAATATATTACTTTCGGTCAAACGGTCCATGTGTGACAAAGTAGTGTAGAATTGATTTGTTCCTACATGGAATGTCGAGTTGGACTTTGAAACAGTCCAGTTCTAAAAATCACACCTGTGTGAACTGAGTGGTGCAAGGTCTTATATAGCCTGATCAGCTGTGGTCTGACGTAATGTCAGTGACCATAGTAACCATGCTCATTTGGGTCCCACGTACAGGTACACACACGTACAGCTACACACATACATAGACACAAACATAGATACAGACAAAGCTGGTTGTTGGAGTGGTTTGCACCACTCAAAAAGGAAAGAAAAGAAAAAAGAACAAATGTCACTCAAAAATAGCATATCTATATACAAGCTTGTATATCTGCTAGTTCTGAATAGCCATCATATAAAATATGGATAAAGTGCTTTAAATGATTTACCTTTTGCTCAGGATCCCTGTAACCCCCCCTTAAGGACCCCACTTTGAGAACTACTGAACTAAACAATCAATAAAATAAAGAAACATTTCCCAACTCATTGCAGAACAACAGTCAATATACACCCTAAATCTACAACAGAATGGAACGCTAGTAGTTTGTAAGGCTGTACCTTAGCCCTTTTTTTTGGACTCGAACTTCGGCAGGAATTCCCGAGCGAACATCCGGACCATTTGTTTCCAATTAATTTAAAAAATAACCTTTGAGATATCCGTCTCGATCAGAGCGCAGGGCGTCTCCCCTGCTCTTTATCAATCTCTCTCGTCTCTCCCAACACACACACACACACACACACACACAAACACCGTCAACTTCGTCAAGTGGCTCCGGAAAACAGCTGATCTGCAAGCTCACGTGAGCTTGCTGGCAGGCAGCTAAAACAGCGTATATTGCTCGTTATTTGTTCCACCTGTGTATTCTGGGAGGCGCATTGAAGTGAAGTGGGCACAGGGCAAAAGCAGATCCTCCGTGACCGTTTTGCTTAACAATGATCAGAGTTCCCTACTTTTTGTGATGTGATGCTAGAGAGCATATGCTAATATATCATGGCCCCTGTCAGCGATCATGCTGGTGTGTGTGTGTGTGAGAGAGACGCGTCAGACATTCCATTCAATTCACCTCAGCTGCAGGCCAATCACCAAATTACAAGCACGGGAGATGGGACAGCAGAACTAGGAGATATTTCTTTTAAAAAATCATAACTTCTGACAGGAATGCACTAGAAACTTACTTTTTTTTTTACATACTCGCATTCTCGCCGAGATATATTTTCGAGTTAATAAAAAAAGGGAAAAAATAATAATATTTTTTATTTAATAAAAAAATAAAAAAAAATAAAACGAATGGTTCAAGCCCATTAATTAAGATTCGAGTGCCAACCCTAACGAGCGAACATTCGAACCTTGAATGTTTGGGGACAGCCTTAGTAGTTTGATATATAAATAATAAGTTAACAGGACACTGTTTTTTCTGTCACTGTTGATTTTTCCATATCGTCTTCTTGTCTCTAAAACGGTCACTAGAGTGAAATATCTCCAATCTGATCTTTTGCCACTATGCCTGACATCTGTTGAAGAATAACGATAGAGATTGATTATAAGCTTTTTTTTAGATCACTCTGACGTGATGTCGGTGATGTCAGTGACGTCACCAAAACCAACTGAATAGTTCACTAGAGTGAAATATCTACAATCTGATCTTTTGCCACTATGCCTAACATCTGTTGAAGAATAACGATAGAGATTGATTATAAGCTTTTTTTAGATCACTCTGACGTGATGTCGGTGATGTCAGTGACGTCACATACTAACCATAGCAACCATGCTCACCCGTACAGGCACAAACACACACGGGTACTAACAAAGCCAGTTGTTGGAGTGGTTTGCACCACTCAAAAACTGTATGCCATGATAAGATGTGTCAACAGTAAACGGGATGGTCTGCTAAGAGAAGACCTTCTATTTGATTTCTATTGCACCTCATTTCCACGCCCTTCTCCTACTTAAAGGTCAATTGGACCAATTGGTCAATTGGCTTAAACCTGAGCCATGGCAGTCAATTGCCTGGAGCCTGGACCCTAATCGGGTCCCAACATCTTCCACAAGGACCGCTGGCTAAGTGAATTTGGGCCTTTAGCCACTTCAACTGTAATACTGAGTTGAGCTGAGTCCCCCAAGGCTCTATACTAGGTCCTTTTTTCCCTCAACACCAAATCTCTTCAAGCAAAAATAGCACAATGTGTTGTGAGCTTGTAGATCTGTTATTTTAGTCCCAGAATAGCAATGCTAGAGTTCATAATGGTTAAGTCCTTTAAACCAGGGGTTTTCAACAGGTGGTCCGTGGACCACTGGTGGTCCCTGACCATGCATTTTGTAATGTAGCAAAGTGAAGATTTTGTCATTTCTTCCACAGAACATTGCACTAAACTTTTGTGCCCTGTTCCGTGGAAGTGCTTCAGTGTTGTCAGTTACTGGGAAGTCTGAGGTAAAAACAATTCCACAGAAAAGGGAGTTAGAATTTCAAGAAGGGTAAGTGTAATAATGATGACAATCAGGCAAGCTGGTACAGGTACTACCTGTACCAGCTTGCCTGATTGTCATCATTATAGGAAATGTGCCCATATAATCATGTCATCATGTGTCTGTACTGTATATCAGTTAACATGAGTTTAATGGAAGGTTGGATGAAGTAAGAGAATGGATGATGGGTAACCGTGGGATGGGAATAGATCAGTGGTTCTCAAAAAAGGAAATAAAAAATGAAAATCTTTTGGCTCTGGCCCACTCGTATATTTCAGTTACATTATGCCTACACTTGATATCATTTGTTGCAATTGTGTGATGAATGAAATCAAGCCCTTAACAGTCAGGATTTAATTTCAATCTTTTTATTAGCTATTAATTCAAATATTTTACATTTGATGTACTTTTGAAATACTGTAATTTTTAAACATATTTTAATTTTAACAAAGGCATTTATATTTTAAAACATTTTCCCATTGACCACCTGCTGGCCTATTATGCCATGGACCACTAGTAGTCCGTGGACCATCGGTTGAGAAACAGTGGTATGTATAGACATGGGATGTATTGCATAGCAAGTGTTTTACGAAAGCACTAATCTTAGCCCATATCCCATCCCAACACAACAGTGGTCCCCAGGTTGATTCTTAATCAGGGTGAAAACCCCTGCTTTAAACCAACGTTTTCAGAAAGATTGAGCACTGTTCTTCAACTCACGTCGGACAAAGCTGGACGCACATTTAGATATCCCGCCTAGCAAGCACAGAACATTATGATTGATTGCAGCCATGGTCCTGTGAAGATAAATAACCACTTGAGGGTATTTATTACACTTCATTATGTGCCTCTATTTGATGCCATTCAGTTTTGATTGATAATGCATTATGGGTATAAGTTTCTCTGGCCAGAGTGATTCTGTTATAGCAAAGAGATTTATTATAATGAAATTCTCTTGCACTCTCTCAATCTCTCACACTCTTTCTCAATACGTCCCTCCCTTTCTCCGTCTCTCCCTCCATACCTCCCTCCCTCATTCCCTCCCTCTCTCCATCCCTCCCTCCATCTCTCCCTCCCCCTCCCCCTCCCTCTCTCGCTCCCCCAGGGCGGATGGTGGCGTTTCTTCTAATGACTTTATCATGCAGCTGACTGCAGACCTGCTTGGCAAGAAGGTAGTTCGACCCAGCCATCATGAAATGTCATGTCTGGGGGCTGCTTTTGTTGCGGGACTGGGAGTGGGTAAGTGCTTCCTTGTTCAAGAGATATTGTATTTCAATGGGATTTCACCTGTACAAATAAATAAATGTATTTTTTTATATCTAAATAAATTAAATTAATTTGTCAACCATCTTTATATAAGTTTGTCCCCTCAAACATATACCAACTTGCATGTCACAAAAGAAAGCACCTCTGTCACCTGCCTGGTGAAGTGAAATTTAAGAAGAGCATGAAAGCTGGGGCGTAGTTGAAAATCTATTCATTGTAAAAAAGAAAAGAAAGGGAATTGTCAATCTCTTAGTTGCACCCAACATTGTTCTTGTGAATAACGTTTGTTGCTATTGGTTTGTTATTTATAAAGAAGATTGCCATTTGTCCAAATGAGACCGCCACCACACTAGTACATGAATGCAGGGCCTGTATAATGTGGCTTCACCACTGAATTATTTATTTATTCCTTCAGTGTTCACCACTGAACACTGCATTGTGATTGGACAGCTTTCTTTACAAACAAATTACAAATGTCAAGATACGACAGGGAGGCCACTCTGTTATTAGACTCTGTCTTGTTAAGAGTATGAAAAGATAATTTTCTTGGCAAACATTCTAATACACATGCATCTAAAATGCAGTATGTTTGAGAAAGCTGATGCAAAATTGGATCCAGAGAGTGCCGTAGACATTATGTTGAGTAACATGAAAATAAAGAATGATGCGGCACACTGATAGTGAAATGAATAGTTAAATTAAAAGAATGACTGGTGCCATTATTTAACATAACAACAACAGATATCACTGAATTTTGTCTTCAATAATCTGTCTCTGTATCAGACATAAATTGAATGATTGATGAATTGAATACTTTCTTGACACTATTATTAACAGGTAGTACAGTCAAAGGTTATGATAAAAGGATAACACAAAAAGCCCCAGGGGCTTGTTACCATTGTGGTATGGTGTACTCAATTAATATAATGACAATACAATACAATACAATACAAACATATTGGAAGAGCTCAGTAGTGTATTTACAGGAAGGGTGGGGGGCAGAGGATTCTACTATCAATATGGTCAGAGAGTTAAACTATGTTCGCAAAGAGACGACTGCTGCAAAGAAACGGCTCATCATAAAACCACACTGTTAACCTTGAGGTTTGGTTTAAAAAGGTCATTGTGTAACTTGTTGGTATCCAATGTTCCCCTGTCACTCTTAATGCTGAAGGTTTCTGGAAGAGCCTGGAGGAGCTGAAGAAACTTCCAAGAACGGAGAAAGTGTTCGTGCCTCAAGGGACGCCTCAGGTGAACGGAGGTCCTGCAAGCCTGCAAGGGCCATATGTCCCAGTCCCACAGAAATGGGAGAGCGCAGTCAGACGCTCCATGAACTGGTACAGCAAGCTCTGATGCTGGGCCGACGCCACCTTTTGGTGATTAGACGGGCAGATGGAGACTTGGATTGGATGAAGGTGGATCGACTAAGAGATGGGCAGGTAGCTCTTGTGAGTGAAATACTGTATGGAGCAAAAGTGTAGTGGCCGCCTTAACACGACAGCCATTTTCCACGTACTGCCCCCTCCATTCCCACCCGTATCTAATGGTTATGTCACACTGCCCAAACAATACGCCACAGAACGTCAGCAACTGTGACACAAATGTGATTTAAGGGAGGAATCATTTTATTATCATTTTACCAATTATTGGTATCTAAAAGAAAACCACCTCATAACTGTTGGCCTTTTTTCTTTCACTTGATGCCTTGCCTTATTTCTTATCCCTCTATGTGATACTGTCGTGTTGTGGCCTGTCCACATGGCGGCGCCAAAGACTTCATTTTACAGTCTTTTTTTATGCCTCTTCTTGCCATAGCAACCACACACTGTTACCAGGGACAAGTGTTTTCCTTGCAGATTGAAATGATCCTCTCTTAGGAATCGCATTCCTCCTTTCATCTATGAAGAAACTGATTCCATTGGCAGTGGTTATGCTGGTCTTACTCTTAACTGAGCCTTGTTCTGATCTAGGCTAGATCTAGAATGGAGGTTGCAAGCGCAAATAAGGGATGAGAATTTCTAGCACACTTTGAACTGGGTCAGCTATGCAAGAAACATAGCCTACAGATATTGTTCTTCTTGCCACTTGGCAACATGAGTCTTTTAGGATGCCATGATTCTGGTTTGATCTTTCACAAGACTTTTCAGTTTCACCATTGTAGTAATTACATGTCTAATTGGCTCATGTATTTTGTCAATTTGATACTTGTTGTGTGGTTACATGTAAATTAACTGGAAATGCAATCTTTAGGAAGGGTTACTGCTAAACGGGAAAGCGACTGAATGTCAGGCTCAAGCCTGATGTATGCTCACCGTACGATGGTGTAGCTTGTAGGTCTTCTATTTTTGGCGTGTGACACCGTTGTACGATGTATGCTCTAGGTCTAGGACTGTTTAGTATGTATGAACATATACCGCTGAGCAGCATACTAAACATTTATATACTAACTAAGAAAAAATGAAAATGAATTGGAGGGCATGTACAGTAACAGTAAGCACATAGATTTTATGATACAAATAGCTTTGCACTACTGTAAAAAATAAGACCTCCCCTGGCTATGCACATGAAGAATGAATACACACACACACGCACACACACACACACACACAATCACAATGTTCCATATTTTCTCACAAATCGGGTATTTTAACTGACTTGACATTTCCTAGATGGGATAGGAACAACACAGGTGATTGGAACCTGTAAATACCTTTTAAATGAAGTCTTAATGGGCATGTCATTTCTCAAATGTGAGGGTTCATTAACCCTTTGAGACTGGGAAAGCCTATACTGTACATTGTTATACCTTTAAAACCAGGAAAGCATCTGTGTCATTTTAGTTACTATATGTATATAGCAACAGAGATTTTGTAAAGTTTTTCTGAAAAGAAAAAAACTGTTTAGGATTTAGACGGCAGGTCTAAATTGGTTAAATGGCATTATACAAAAGTACATTGTTTACACTACTGAAATTTAGCCAACAGAGGCCACCATTTTCTACAATCTACAATGCATTGTGAGCTTGTAGAGCTGCTACTTTTTCCAAATGTTGCCCCCATAATAGGGATGCTACTGTACGGTACTGTGGTTAAACTGTCATGTCCCAATTTGTGCTACCTCTACAGCATTATTGTTTATACTGTATATTTGTACCTTTTTCAAATCTAAGGGCTAATGTATATTGATTTGCTAGTTGTGCAAAATCCCACTTCACCATGCTGCTTGCCAACACAGAGTCAAATATACATATTTGAAAGTCATTTTAACCACTTTCAAACTGCCATCCCCATTGTGGGCAGGTCATAGCTCACAATGCATGGTGATCTTGTAGATTGTCTGTTTTTGCCTTTGTTTGTGGGGTGAGGGAAATTTTATATCTTAAGTGTTAACATTTGAACTTAATTCATGAATGGAAAATGTGAGACATTGCTAGTTGTGATCAAAGTAACATGATAAGGATGTACATGTTAACGTTTATTAACACATGACATGTTATGAGTATGTAAACGTTTGGAATAAAAAACGTTATAATGGTGCTGTTATAATCAGTTTGAGATTTTATTGGGCATCTGATAAAACTAGGTTCTAGGTTCTGCACATTATGGTTGTAACATAAAAATTCAAGTAAATTGTTAAACATTACCACCAGCTGGCGCTGGTCTGCACTTTGCTATCTGATTGACAATTTACAATTTAGGCATATAGCGAATTTAGCTCTTAATCCAGAGCAATTTCCGGTAAACAAGGTAAACACAAGCTAAGGTAATTCATCAAATGGATACAGACAGTGTTCCTCAGTAATCTAGGATCAGGTAAACCAAGAACCTATCATCAGTCTAACTATAATAGCAAAAAAATATTATATGTACATTGAAAACTTATAGGATGCCAGGTCGACAATTTCACATGGCATCTATCTGATTTAGGTAGTCTACTCTATAGATCCCCAAGCTGAAATGGACTATCGTGCTGTCGGTGGCTATTTGGCTGTTATGACAACGTTGTGTGTTTCGACAAAATAATTATTTTGTACAGGTACTAGATAAATACTTAACTACAGTGTGAGATTGCGCATCCTTTCGGCCTATGGGATCAAATCCATTTCTTCTTTCCCATTGACAGGAAAGATGTTGATGTGAGGGGGGTCGCTATGGTAACCTATGGATGGATTGATTGAGGTGGACAAGAAAGAATGAGCGGAGTGAGTCATTGTGTTCGTACGGGGGAGGGGGACACTAATTGAGGAATGAGGGTCTCCCCCAACAATGGGAGGATTGTGGTTTGTGAGTGAGAGAGAGACGGACAGATATTCAGTCAATGCACAAAAGACATGTTTCAGATATTCAGTCAATGCACAAAAGACATGTTTCATAGCTTTTTCGGGACATTCATTTCTTACATCAGTTCACAGTGAATCCATGTACATTTTTTGGAATTTGTTGTATTTTTGGAGCATATTCCTTTCATATGTATGTATGTATGTATGTATGTATGTGCTGAAATGTATTAATAATGTGCTGAAAAATGTCTTGTCGTTTTGTCCATACGAATAACGTGTTCCTTCCACGCACTACGTCCGTCCGGGGAAACTCCCCCCTGTCCAGGATTACATTAGATAATTGACACTGGGTGAAAAAACAGGTTGCAAAATCGTGGGATAAAAAATTTAATAAATAAAAATAAAATGGACATAATTGCAGTCGCAGTCCTGCCCCCTTTCATGACGACGACAGGCCCAGGAAATAATGTCCATCCATCCCTATGTCCGTATGTTTAGGGTACCAATAGCAGCAAAAGTGGCACTGTTGTGCTAGAAACAGAGAGAGAGATAGTGTTGCACTGTTGCCTGCTAATTACAATGTGGAGCGTGCATGAGAGAGAGAGAGATGTCTGCTAATTCCCCCCCACAGGAACGCACCCTCGGCGCGTTCCTGTGGGTCTGGAAGTACCGGGGATGCCCCGGGGACCCCCACACAGAGTTGCACCACTCAGTTCACACGGGTGTGATTTTCTCATAGACATTTCAAAAAGTATTTAAAGATCTGTAAGCCTCGAACAAAGCCAACTCGGATTGTGACAAATCATGATAACAAACACAATTTGTTGGGCTGAACAAATAATTTGAAGAAAAAATGGGCAGGGTACAACACTTTTTTGTTGTTTTTATTCTTTGTAATTATTTGTTTGGCCAAAAATATTGTTTGTTGTCATGATTTGTCACGATCCGAGTTGGCTTTGTCCGAGGCTTTAAAGGTCTTTGAATATTTGCTGGGCCTGTCGTCGTCATGAAAAGGGGCGAGACTGCGACGGGACCGCTCTGTGTATTCAGTTTGTGATTTTGAAGCATAATTTCTTCACCTTCGCCTCTCCACACACACACACACACACACGTACACACACACACACACACACACACACGTACACACACACACACACACACACACACACACACACACACACACACACACACACACAGTGTGCGCGTGCGTGCGAGAGCCATGCACACACGACTGTGAATCTCACCACGCCAATTCCCTTTCATGCTCAGTATAATACTCGGTGTTACTGTAACTCTTGAGTGTGTATACATAATGCAGCCCAAATTATATGGACCCCTGTCGGTCGGAATGAATGAATGGATAGATTTTACTAGGCTAGCTGTGTGCGCTCGTGGGCTAGTTGGCACGTGCATGTGGAGTAGATTTCACATGGGAAATGTGTTGGAATGAGATAGACGGCACTGAAACTCATGAATCAATGCTGCAAACTCTCACACTAATCACACACACTCTCTCTTTCTCTCTCACTGTGTGTGTGTGCGTGTGCGTGTGCGCGCTGCATTCTATGAGTTCTGGTGGGCCCTACAGTGCAACAAATTCATTCTGACAGCAGGAACTGAGTGCGTGAGACCACTCCTCCTCCACTCCCCCATAAACTATATCAATGGTTATTATATAACTTCATCCATCTTTTATCCTTCCTTCCTTCCATTCTCCCTCTTTCTTTCTAAAGGCTTATAGCTTACTGCTTAGTCGTACAACGGTGTCACGCAATCTACAAGCTCACAATGCAGTCATTGCAGTGGGACCTTACCTTAGAGTACACACAAGCTTGTTTGTAGATGTACCCCCCCCCCCCCCCCGAGCAACACTGTCGTACTACTACAGTAAATGACAGGGCATGAATTAAGCATGACACACTGTGGAGCGTCCAAGCGATTTGTCATCCCTGCTTCTGTGTCCACCCTCCTACCACCCCCCCCCCCCCCCCCCTCTCTCTCTTTCTCTCTGGCACTACTCGCCCACTTTCTAATTTCAGTAGCCCAGATGCTGCTGTATTGCCATAGCAACAAGAGTTATTAAATGGCCCTATAAATACATCGAGGCATTGTTAAAATAACATGATGACGTGAAATGTGAGAAACTGCATGAGAATGCACTGTAATAACCCTTTTCCACATGACTTATTGCTTTATGGAAATATTAAAGATTTCCTATTGTTTTGATGACTAGCCTATAGAGTACGCACGCACACACACACACCGCCCTGTAAATAAAGTCTGAGTTCCCCCCACACCCCTTTTTCCCCATACTGTACATGTTTTTTCCATTTTTTACTTTCTTTACACACACGCACGCGCGCGCGCACACACACACACACACACACACACACACACAAAGACGTGTATATAGGCTACTGTTAAAGCACCTGCAGGTGCTTTACCAAACCGTAATTAACATAAAGCCCCCATAGGCCTAATAACCATTGATTTCCAATAATCTAAAAAGCCAAATTTAAGAGGCTTTCAAAGCTATCTTATATTTTAATTGCTAGTTCTTGTATGTCGGAATGTCGGCAAGCGACACCTTCGTTCTCGTGCTATGGTGTGTTATATAAGAGATTAAGCTTAATGAACGACACGGCTATTCGGCTAATTAGGACGACACTGACTGTACGACTACGACGTGCGCTCTATTTATAACTTGTGCGCGTAATAACGGTGTCGTCCCAGTAGCCTATCATCATTTCAGCCAATGTAGATCTACTATTTCATCCGGTCGCATCGCATCAGCAGCCGAGGAGGGGGGGTTCTGTGAAACGTCACAGATTTTTTTCCCCCTTTTCTTCTAGTGGTTAAAGACTAATTTATGCTCCATCGCGTGATGGTGTCGCGCGGCCGAGAATATATAGCCGACCTACAAGCCCACAGCACCTCGCGGACGCGACGTGCTGTGGGCTTGCAGGTCGGCTATTCTCGGCGCGGCGACACCGTCGCGCCAACGAAGTATAAAGCAAACGCGGGGCTCGACTCGTAGAGCAGCAGAGAGGAGAGCATCACTGCTTCATTCTACCAAACCGCCCCCTCCATTCCGACCGACCATTGATCCAACAACCACTCACCACTGCCTCTCTGGTTCTCTCTCACACACACTGCCTCGCCGGCTTTGCTGAGCCTTCATCACCCGCTGCGCTTTTCTTCATTTTTTTGTGGGGGGAGGAGGTGAAAGGAGGAGAGAGAGAGTCTCGAGAGGGGGAAAAAAAAGCACATTTCTTAACATCATCAACCAACCCCAACCATGGCTGGCACCACCGAGGATAAACCGGCGGCTGACAAGGAGGAGAAGGCGTCCAGCTGGAAAGATGCCATCTACAACTCGAGGACCGGGGAATTAATGGGTCGCACGGCCAGCAGCTGGGGTAAGGAACGGTCGGAGGAGAGCGCACTATCTGTATAGGGGGGCGGGGGCACTGCAGATTGGCCATCAATTAGAGAGGTGATAAATGATGATCATTCATTGTCTTCTGGTCGGTAGTAGTAGTCCTATGCCTATAGGTTCTATTTTATTTCAAATCAATGTGAATCAATGTTGTGTGTGTGTGTGTGTGTGTGTGTGTGTGTGTGTGTGTGTGTGTGTGTGTGTGTGTGTGTGTGTGTGTGTGTGTGTGTGTGTGTGTGTGTGTGTGTGTGTGTGTGTGTGTGTGTGTGTGTGTGTGTGTGCGTGCGTGCGTGCGTGCGTGCGTGCGTGCGTGCGTGCGTGCGTGCGCACGCGTAATATGCGGTGTACCCGTGCGCCCAGTGGTTGACATGGCAGTCCATCTTGGGGTAGCTCAAAACCCCATTACTGGCCTGGCCTATATATATACCCATGGTGTGTAAAACTACAATAAAGCCTTATTTTAAGGCATTCTATTATAGACGTTTCCCCATTGTTGCAGAATCCAACAATAACAGCCTGCACAAAATATACTTTGTGCCTATACTACATGCCTCTCACCAGGATGGAGTCCTCTGTATACCCACACCACAGTGCAGACCATATAGCTGGGCCCCGGCTCATTACCTAACACCTACTGTATAGACCTCACTCTAATGAGCTGTTTTATCATCGTCGCCTCACTCCACCACACTGGCCGCAACGCTTTGCTGTGCGTATAGCTCACATTTATGTAATGGTTCTCCAGTTCTGAGGTAGAAGCACTACACACTCCTCCTATAGGCTGGGGGGGAGCGGAAGGGGAGGGGGGGGGGGGGGGTGTCAGGCTAGCTAGCTGGGGCTCTGTGCTGCTGTGCAGTGGGATGCTCCATTGCAGTTGCATGGCCGCCCACATTAGCATGCCTGTCAAGGTCAAATGGGATTCCCTCTCTCTCTCCTCTTTCGCACACTGGGCAGGTGCATTGTGGGATACTGTTGGAGAGGAGTGAGAGAGAGAGAGAGGGGGTGTGCTTCATGGAGGAGGCTCAGGGGTCCATCCTTTTATTGTCAGCTTAGTGGGGATCTGTGCTGTGTGAGCTGCCATACTGGATTGTGGTGAACCATTTTGAGTGGATGCTACGTGGTCTGTGGGCCTGAAAATCTGCTGTAATTTGATTGGGCCTCGCCGTGATTAAGTATTCATCTACATTATGGCTTGATGTGGGCTTTCTTAAAGGATGGTTTCTTAGGATGATTCAGTCAAATTATTATTTCATACAGATGGTTTGGCAGGACTTAGGGGCTTGATCACAAGAAGAGAAAGAAATCAGATGGCATTGCCATTTGGTTGAACTAGCTCCTGATGTATTATATATTACCCTCATTTCTCTCTCTCTGTCTCATATCTCTCACACACACACACACACACACACACACACACACACACACACACACACACACACACACACACACACACACACACACACACATTTATTCTCTTTCTTCCTTTCCCTTGGTTCCTACAGGCTGCATTCTGTTGTTCTACCTGGTTTTCTACCTTTTCCTGGCGGGCATGTTTGCCCTGACCATGTGGGTGATGTTGCTCACATTGGACGACTACGTGCCAAAGTACAGTGACCGTGTGCCAACCCCAGGTCAGTGCCAACCCACCACACGTCATTTCACGGCACCCCGCTCTCTCAGGGAAACCCATTATGCATTATTGCCGAGGAGGAATCACCGTAATATGTGCTGATTCATAGATGCTTTTTGTATTGATTTGTTTAGAAGTATTTTCCTTCGTTATGACAGGAGTACAGTTGAGAACGGTGTAAGGTTTCCTCTCTATTTGTAATGCGAGACACACCCTGGCTAGCGTACTCCACCTTTCTCAGCCAGTGATTAGTTTGTGCCACACATCCAGTGCCATATACAGTATAAACACGATGCTGCCACATGGTGTTTTACTGGAACCCCAGCATTCCTATTCTGGGGTGAACATTCGCTGAAAATGGCCGTTCTACAAACCACATTATGAGCTTGTAGATAGTCTATTTTCAACAAAAGGATTTGGTGTAGAGATGACTTGTGTAAAAAAGAGCACACCGTACAGTGCAACCGAGCTCCGTTTTATCAAGTGTAAGTGGTTAACAACACTGCTCTCTGTCTCAGGGTTGGTGATTCGTCCAAAATCATTGGACATCTTGATCAACAAAAACGATCCTGCAAACTATGGAGAGTACGTTCAACACCTGGAAAATCTCCTGAAAAGTAAATGACATCTCTGCCTATATCTGCCTATATTCTCAACAGAATTTATTTTGAACCTATAAATAATTACATATAAGCCACTCAATTCTGTACATTTTCAGAAATATTAATAATTGCTAACCTCTGTCAGCGTGATTTGTGGTGCACGTCTTTCTGATCGCTCTCTCTGCTTGTCCCACGCCGTTCCAGACTACAATGACACACTCCAGGAGAAGAACGAGTTGTGCCCTCCAGGGGAGTATTTTGATCAGGACCTTAAGAAAGAGGACGCGCAGGAGAACCAGGGGGCAGAGCAGCCTCTGGGGAACGAGGATGTGAATGCAAGGAAAGCTTGTCAGTTCAAAAGGAGCGTCCTGGGTCGTTGCTCCGGCCTGTCCGACAACACCTTTGGGTACAGCGACGGCAAGCCCTGCGTACTGCTGAAAATGAACAGGGTAACGTCACCATGCACAAATGACAAATTGAGCAGAAGCTTGAAATGCATCTTCATTTCCTTCCTGCCTTCCTACATATCTGTCTCCTCTTGCTCATTTTGACAGTGGCTGAAGATCTAAGAATTAAAATAAAAATATACTGGTGACATTGCTTCCTTAATTCCAGAGTTATTTGCGACATCAGTCACTTCCAATAAGTCACCCTATTTGTTTTCCCTTATAGATCATCGGTTTGAAACCCCGTGGGGATCCGTACATCAACTGCACATCGATGGTAAACTTCTCTATGTAATCGTACTGTAGATGAGATGCACGTTTATCCATGTATGTTTTTGTATTCTGATTCGTCTCTATGATTTTGTTGACATTGTTTCATTTCTTTGCCCTTTTTTGTTTTTGTTTCTGATTTCTTTTTTTGCATGCAGTCACTGACGGCTTTAGGGTAAGATTATATGTAAATTATGAGCATTAAGCCTGGCAGCGTGGTGCTTTTCTTTGAGTAAAAGGCTCTGATATAGCAGCTGCTTATGCCATAAACCTGTCATAACGTCACATAACTGCAGGATACAACATCATTTCATACAATAATCAGCTGAAGTAAAACACAATGCTTTGCAATTTGCTCATCTGCTTTGTGTAATAACATGCTAGGATATATTTTCTTTCCCCCACCTGTTTCATGTTGTTTCTGGTTTGATGTTTCATTCATCTGATGAATTGAGCTTTGAAGTTACGTGTTGACTGGTTTTCATCTTCCATCTCCTTGTAGACGGAAGCCAAGATAGACTTCGTATACTTCCCCAATGGGGGAAGCATTGATAAGATGTACTTCCCCTACTATGGGAAGAAAGCTCACGTAAGCCGTTATGCTTTGACCATTATTTCATATATCTGTTGATGTATTTGCAGTGATTGATACTCTCTCCCCCCTCTCTCCATCACTGATGTAGGCAAGCTATGTACAGCCACTAGTTGCTGTTAAACTGCTTGTGAACAAGGAGGAATATAACACTGAGCTGACCATCGAGTGCAGGATCGAGGGCTCCAACCTACGCAACAACGACGTCAGGGATAAGTTCCTGGGCCGCGTAACCTTCCGGGTCAAGGTGGTTGAGTAAGCGGTCAGAGTGGCTTGTAACACGAGCCCAACCACAGGGCTGCCCACTGTACTAGTGGGGTTTACGAAATGGAAGGGATTGTCATAATTGTCACTGAGAGTGTTATTTGTGCTAGGACCAAAACCGTTCCATTTGGGAGCATTTGGCTACTGTAGTACCGTACATCGTCGTGGTGTAGAATGTCACTTTGTTGACATTTTGTGATGCTTCCTTCTCTTTCGAGAATCCTCAATGTTATCATTTGGACCTCCTCCCAGATCCCCAAGAGAATCTGATATAGGCTCCGTTCCAGACTCGACAACTCCGTTCACTCATTACATTATTCCTCATTCACTCACTTTTAATTCTCTTATAGTGCTGATAAGATCGGGTGCGATGTAAGCGGGTGCAGCCATAAATAGATAATGTGCTGTGTTACAGCTCTGATCTGTCCACTGCCAGAAACTGAACGTTATCTTCATCACGTGGAACAATACGATGTATTGAGGGAGATGTCGAGGGTTTTCACCTTGCTATGCCATCCATGACATCGGACATTTCCATCACAATGCCACAGTGTTCACTGTACCACCTCACAAACTCTGTATCACACATCGCAAGACATCAGTCTTTGATTGATTGATTGCAAATTTTATTAACAGTTTGCAGAATTACAGTACATTTCAAGCACAAACTCAATACAAAGGCTGTTAACTGTGAGTGGACGACCCAATTAAGCATTACACTTGTTTACAATAGGGTCCACCATGTTCAATTCATCAAAAAGTCCCTCATAGGAAATGATCTTCATAAATAACTATAGCCACTATATTCCTATATATGAAATGCCAGTTTGATGATGATTATCCCTTGTCCACACTATGAATACATTTTTGATCCCTATCATATTTAGGAAATTGTAGATAGATCTCTGTGTTGTGGACCACCTAACCACAGCCCAGTCTTGTGGTGTGTGTGTGTCTGTCTGTCTGCATGTCTGTATGTCTGCCTGTCTGTCTACCTGTTTACTCTCTCTAATCTACTGCCTCCACTGCAAAAGCCAATGTGTGGATGGGCGAGTGGATACTATATACAGTATAAATGGTGGATAAGGTCACGCACGCACGCACGCACGCACGCACGCACGCACGCACGCACGCACGCACGCACGCACGCACGCACACACACACACACACACACACACACACACACACACACACACACACACACACACACACACACACTGTAACTATGTACTGTACTGTATATCCCTTCATGTTCTGTATATCTATTTGTGTCTGAAAGATTGTTTGTCAGTTTCTTCTTCTTCTTCTTCTTCTTTTTCTTCTTCTTCTTCTTTCTTCTTCTTCTTCTGCCTGTTAATCTGATTGTCTGCCAATCTGTCTATTTCTTCTCAATGTATATACAATATACACTACAGTATTTACTTACTTCACACTGTATTTTTTGGTCACAAAACACAAGGTCTGTGCACTGTAAAAAAGAAAAGAGAAAATAATTTAAACAGAGATTTACAGGAAAGATCTTATCTTATTCAAAGCTATGTTTACACAGTCTTTAAAGGAACCCACATTTGAAAGAACAACTTGTAACATCTTATCAGGGTGCCTTAACACCTGTGGAAATCAATTGTGGAATAAAGGTGATTTTGGAAAAAAAATGTATTGTTAATTTTTGTGCAGTATTAAACTTTGGTATTTTGCAGGCGTGGCCACAATTCGTCTAACTGACACTGACTCTGTGGAAATGTAAGCCTAATGTTAACCACTTAAACTCCCTATTCTCAGTGGACAACTGTAGGCTACTTGGGCCGCAATTGTTTCTCTTTATCTTTGCTAAAAAGCAACGCATTGTAAGTCTGTAGGCCTGCCAGGCCCATTTTTGACTAATGTTCTCCATAGAATTTAGAAACTGTGGTTCAAGTGGTTAAACAGATTTTGTATTTATTTAACCACTGCGATGCGTTGTGTGAGCTTCTAGATTGGCTATTTCACCATGATTCAACTGGCTGGGTCTAAACTCAGCACCAAATAGGTAAAATCATTAAATGTTCCGCTATCATCATTATTTATTTATACATTATTTTCTTAATGAAACATTGTCTATGACCATTGACCATGGCAAAATGCTGGGTCCTGACTCCCGACTCGATCCTGACCATAAAGTAAAACGGCTATTTGTGATACAGTGCATTGGCCACACGAGGGAGCCAGAAACGAGACAGACCAAGCTGTCAATAATGAATGTGATTGTAGGCTATTGAACAAATAGGTGCCATTCGCAGGACGCTAAGAAACGTTGGAGAGTCATCCAATTTATTAAGGTAAAATATAAATACTAAATTAATAATTTATGTAAACATATATGGTGCCCAGCAGATTGTCACTGAAAAATAAGATCTGTCTTGTCTCCTTTTAAAAGAACATTCAGGGCCTAGGCTATATTAACTTTCAGTTTCATTACAAGAAAAAGTCACATTTATAGACTAAATGAATTTAACTTCATGCGTAATTAACTGTTGAAGTTTCCCAGAAGGCACCAATGGCTGAGCCAATAGACATTTATTAGTAGCCTCCAGCCCTTTTCTAAGAACTGTTGAGATACGACGTCACACTGATAAGAAACAGGATGCGCACATAGCGGCAGCACAAGATAAGATGCAATGGAAAAGTTCTAACTGCACTCACGTGTAAAAAATACCCCATCAAACTTTCAGATGCTGTTTTTCTCCCAGTGTGGAGGAAGAATGATTAGGATTTTTATTGTGATCTCTCGCCCTTGAAATATAGGTCACCAGAGATTTCGACCCAGGACTATTCGACCCGGACCATTCGACCCGCTCTCGACCCGACTTTTCGGACTTTTCGACCCGGACCGCGAGAGAGAGAGACAGAGAGAGACATAGAGAGAGAGAGAGAGACAGAGACATAATAATAATAATATGTACATTGATTTACCAAACAATTATTTTGTTGGTGTTTTTATTTACCAAACAATTACAAAGCTAATGGAGGCTAATGGAGGCTAATGGAGGTGATCAACGATCACATTCCTAAGGCTAGCAGCCTCATCCCCATAGCAGAGTATGACGTTTTTTGCTAGTGGGGTTTTGTGAATAATCACATGAAGTATAAAAGTATGATATATAAGAAAAGTTATAGCTATAATGGTAATGCCTTTATTGATTGTATGCTGTGATTTGAATACACTATATTTTGTCATTCAGTCATAAAGTGACGTTCAGTCTACACATTAGCAGCAGCTCTGTGTTGTCTGACAATTATTCTTGCACTCATTTTATTCTCCCATATAGAACGACACAATGTAACATAGCTCTGTTTACACAATGCTGTACCCCCCTCCAACTGTATATGTTCCCCATCTTAAATCTTGACATGAAGTATAAAAGTATGATATATAAGAAAAGTTATAGCTATAATGGTAATGCCTTTATTGATTGTATGCTGTGATTTGAATACACTATATTTTGTCATTCAGTCATAAAGTGACGTTCAGTCTACACATTAGCAGCAGCTCTGTGTTGTCTGACAATTATTCTTGCACTCATTTTATTCTCCCATATAGAACGACACAATGTAACATAGCTCTGTTTACACAATGCTGTACCCCCCTCCAACTGTATATGTTCCCCATCTTAAATCTTGACATGAAGTATAAAAGTATGATATATAAGAAAAGTTATAGCTATAATGGTAATGCCTTTATTGATTGTATGCTGTGATTTGAATACACTATATTTTGTCATTCAGTCATAAAGTGACGTTCAGTCTACACATTAGCAGCAGCTCTGTGTTGTCTGACAATTATTCTTGCACTCATTTTATTCTCCCATATAGAACGACACAATGTAACATAGCTCTGTTTACACAATGCTGTACCCCCCTCCAACTGTATATGTTCCCCATCTTAAATCTTGACATGAAGTATAAAAGTATGATATATAAGAAAAGTTATAGCTATAATGGTAATGCCTTTATTGATTGTATGCTGTGATTTGAATACACTATATTTTGTCATTCAGTCATAAAGTGACGTTCAGTCTACACATTAGCAGCAGCTCTGTGTTGTGTGACAATTATTCTTGCACTCATTTTATTCTCCCATATAGAACGACACAATGTAACATAGCTCTGTTTACACAATGCTGTACCCCCCTCCAACTGTATATGTTCCCCATCTTAAATCTTGAATATGGAGAATTAGGCATCATATATGAGATGCGAATATTATAATTGGGATTTCATTTATATTGCATATTTCATCTTACTTACATTTTGTTTACAAGGTGAATATGTACACAGCATATGACCGTGTCCTTAATCATGTTTAAGGAGGATAGGCTATCATAAGCTTTTAGCTTCTGCCTATTTCCTTTTGATCACCTCAAACACTGATGGATGTAAGATTGTATAAATGTGTGCTTGTACTGTGAGTTGATCAAATAAACTAAAACAGTGCCCCACCTCCGCCTCCAATTAAGTGTGAGAATACCACCTTATTCAAGCACAGTCATTGAGATGGATATGCAGAGAAACACAGGCCATCAACGATCACATTCCTAATTTCCTTTTGATCACCTCAAACACTGATGGATGTAAGATTGTAATAAATATTCCCCAGTTCAAAGTGAATGGGTTGAGATGATGACTGATGTCTCCTTGTCCTCCTTATTCCTCCGTGATTTGCATACTGGTGTGGTGGTTACCTCCAAATTATCCTCAGGTCAGTTTATCTGTTGTGGCCATATAGGAAATAAGCTAATTAAAGTATGTTAAATACATTTCATCAGAAAAGTGAACATTCCAATGTGTTTATAATGCAAACAAATACTAACTTTAAAAAAAAATGGTGTTTAGAACCAAAAATCAGACATCAGGCAGCTTTTTATACAGTTCTAATTTCCATTCCTTGTTTCTTGGCCCAAAACATCTCTTCTGCTTGTTGCCTCTCCTAAGCAGAGATTGGATAGATATGAAATGACCATGAAAGCCTGATTATTGTAGTCATGAAAATGGAGGAAACACATTGAATCAGATGGTGTTTGCCAGGGTTGTGTCCAAACTTTTGGCCTGTACCGTAATACATACATAGACATACATACACACACACACACAAAAAAACCTTCTTAAAAAAGTATGCAACTGGGGGAGCATGCTTACAATATTTACTCACCACCGTCACCTTGTACTCTACTACCCTCTAGGGGTTACACCGTTTGTCTGTTTTCTGTATTTATGTTTTGTGTGAGGACTGCGGATGAAAATTAGCATCTTTGCTAATCCCGGTGTATTTACGTTCATGTGACGTTCATTAATATGCTCTGTCCTGTCTAAATAAACAAATAAAGTAAAGTAAAGTAAAGATAATTCGACCCGGTAAAAACGGGTCGAAATCTCTCGAATTTGCGGTTGGTCGAATAGTCCTGGGTCGAAATCTCTGGTGACCCTGTTGTCATGGTAGCGTACACAAAACGTTGAACATGGCGTCACTGTTGACGGAAAGATTATTTGAAATCAGTGGACAAGGCCCTGCACCTAGTAAAGATTTTTATCATTTGACAGTGACCAAATCTGATGTAAGTACTTGCTAAAGGTTTACTTGTAATCGTTATATGGCTCTTGATTGTTAAATCACATTTGTTTACCAATAGCCTATAAGCTGGCAGTTGTAGCATTTCAGTTGACCCACTGCAATGTTTTAGCTACATTTTGTGTAACTAACTACAGTACGGTATGTTACTATTACCCCAATCTGGAAACCCATCTGCAAAAAAGAAATAAAATGTATATATATTTTGTTTAATTCCGCTGAGCTGAAGCTGTCTTGAGAGATTACTATTACCCAAGAGTTACACATGTATGTCACTTTACTACAGGTGTTTAGCAATGAAGCTACATAAGGAATTATGTTTTGAAAAGGTTTTGTAAATTCGTAGGCTTTCTTCCATTCATATACAGGTGGTGTGGAGGTGGTGGAGAATATCGCTGAGGAATGACTGTAGAAATGCAAAGCCTGGAGAGCATAAGGACTCTCACCAGGACTACTTGGATGACCTTCAGCTACAGAGTAAGCTTAAAGCTGCGATCCAGAACTTATATTGACATTTGAACCAATCTGTATTAGTACATACAGTTGGACATACAGTTGGATTATGTTATAATTTAGCTATTGAAAAATAGCAGATCTACAAGCTCATAGCGCGCCCCCGAGTGGCGCGCTACGAGCTTGTAGGTCTGCTATTTTTGAAAAATCGTGAAAATAGGATTTTTTAAAATGTTTAGGTCAGGCCTAAATGGGTCAAATAATAAGGGACAATATCGGTGGCACCCAACTGTAACTAGTACATCTGCAGTGGTTGGTGGCTGGAGCCTGGCAACCGTCTGAAGCTCATAAGCGCAATATCTTATTTAACGCGTGGACTCAGAGTTCAACATTTGTGAACTTTGACCATGTGTCAAGTCAACCAATAGTAGTTGACCCCACTTGGCAGGCATTAGACTTGTAGTTTTCCTTCCGTGAGACAAACTACTCCATGCAAGTCAAACGAACTACAGACCAAAAGATGGCACTGCCCAAAACCTGGGTAATTGACGCATTTGGCACATCAGCAAAGCATGCGTTGGCTACCCTTAAAGGACCACTTCACCCATTTTCAACCTTCTCTTCATACAATTGGTCCTCACTAATGCTCATTAGTGAGGACCAATTATAATATGGTACCATTACTGTCTCAGAGACAGTTCAGAAACCTGCCAATTGGCAGGTTTCTGAACAATTTCAAATAAGATTTCTATTTGAGCAGGCTAATTTCACAGGAAGGGAAAGGCTCTAGTTTTAAACGCCTGGCACCCCCATTGATTATGTCAATGAGGTACAGGGTGAGTAGACGGAAATTGTGCCATCTTATAATGTATGGGGGGGACGGTAAAGTCTATATATGACGGTGAAGTTAAAGTCGCAATGCGTTGCGTTGTGAACTTGTCAATCTGCTATTTTCTGCAAAGGTTTTTCAGACAATACAAATGCTGGGGTTTAAATTCATGCTGTCTATTCATGCTCTTGCTGTCCATCTTACAAGCACTGCAGTCACTCAGGATGGGAGGCAGCTGGAGATGAGTGATCAGCATGGCCTAAGCCTTAAGGCGTGTCTGCTGTTCTCTTATCACATGAGGCTTCCCAGAATGTTCCAGTGAGCAGATGAAAACATGATCAGTGAGAATCTTTATCATTCATGAACATGTGGTTTGAGTGGCTGCACAGCGGTAAGTGCAGAGAGAGGTACTGGAAATGTTGTTTCCAGCGCCTGGTGATCTAGTTGATCTCTGCTAGAAATATGGCCCGTTATGACACATTTTTACAGCAGACTGATACTGTAAATATATATTTTTAAACTCATTATTTTTCCTTCTGTGTATAATTGTGGATATCCAGTGGTGGAAAAGGTACTCACAATCTTTACTTAAGTAAAAGTATCAATACTGCAATGTAGAAATGCTGGTGCACTCACACGGTTCATGCAATTCTCTGTGCTCGTTGGGTGTTGTGTCATGGCCGCCCAGCGGCCCAATGCATTTCCAATGGAGGTCACATGGTTTGACCCAACATTGTGTTGTGTGAGGGGGAGGGGCGCACGACTGCGCCCCTCCCCCTCACACAACACAATGTTGGGTCAAACCATGTGACCTCCATTGGAAATGCATTGGGCCGCTGGGCGGCCATGACACAACACCCAACGAGCACAGAGAATTGCATGAAAGGTGTGAGCTCAGCCATAGGGTGCACTCACACGGTTAATGCAATTATCTGCTCGTTGGATCAATGCTGTGTTGTGTCATGGCCGCCCAATGTATTTCCAATGGAGGTCACATGGTTTGACACAACATTGTGTTGTGTGAGGGGGAGGGGCGCACGACTGCGCCCCTCCCCCTCACACAACACAATGTTGGGTCAAACCATGTGACCTCCATTGGAAATGCATTGGGCCGCTGGGCGGCCATGACACAACACCCAACGAGCACCAGAATTGCATGAAAGGTGTGAGCTCAGCCTTAGAAGTAAATGTCCAGAATTCATACATTTACTTGAGTAAAAGTACAAAAGTATTGGTATCAAAATGTGCTTTAAAGTAAAAAAGAAAAAAGAAAAAAGAAAGAAAAGTATAAAGTATTAATTATTTTCAAATATATCAAATGTAGCTTAATAATAATCTTTTGAAAATTGGCTGCCAAAATGTATAGGGCTGAAGTGGTTAATGCATTTTGTAATAACAATCCAAATCTACAAAGTTACTTTAAGTAACTAGTAATTAAAGTTGTCAATGTGCAGTAAAAGTACAATATTTGCCTCTGAAATGTAGTGGAGTAGAACTTTAGAAGTAAAAGTATTGGAAATACTCAAGTAAATACCTCAAATTTGTACTTAAGTATAGTACTTGAGTACATGCACTTAATTACTTTCCACCACTGTGTATATCATTATCTCTCCGCCAGGCAGAAGGTCAGGGATGGAAATTATGTTTTCGCAACTTTCTGGTCCAGCACAATCAAGGGGCGAGGGTAGAATGACATAATCTGTCAGATTTAATGTAGAAATGGCATATTTTGACAGTTGCATAGTAGGCCTATTGGCAGAGGTATGCAGTCTTTCAAAAGTTCTGTTTAAATAGATGTTATTTTGACAGATAAGACATAATATTCTAAATACTTTGTAGCACATACACAAACAAGAAACAAGAAACTTCAAATTACAATAACTATTGTTTGACTGATGGGTTTCATGCTTACTCAGATTGTTGTGCTTTGTAAGTTTCTCTGGATAAAAACATCTGCTTAATGCTAATCCTAAATGGTAAATTATATTTGATAAATAAAGATTTTGAACAATAAAACATTGCATGGATGCACCTGGGACGTATCCTGTATCCAGCGATGTATCCCAAGGTCATCAGGTTTCGGGTCTCGCAACATCATACCACTCAGGTGTCCCAGCTGGGCAACGGTGGTGCTGCAGGCTCCGCTTGTGACTTGAATGGCCCTCCTAAAGGCCTCACTGTGGCTTCCTCCTCATGGAAGACACAGGCTGGGGCGCCAACCCATACTGCTCCCGGATGCCGTCTACATTCCGGCTGTCACCCGTCTCTCCAGTGGTCACCAGACTATTCCTGGTTGCCACGTAGTCTTTTCCTATGAGTCACTATAAATAGAATAACTAGAACGAAAACATGCATGGATGCACCTGGGACGTATCCTCAGTGATGTATCCCAAGGTCATCAGGTTTCGGGTCTCGCAACATCGTACCCCTGGTGACCCAGCCGGGGTGATCAAGTCCCGACTTACATCCCAGTAGCTACCCTCGATCAGTCCCATTAGGGAAAGACCAGGGCCACACAATCCGTTGCTCCGGAACTACTCTGCCGGGACTTGGAGGTAGATCAATCGGGGGCATGGAATGACCAGGCTCTTGACTCTGGGTTGACTCCTGTCCGGGCCCCTCCTACATCTCACCAGGTCCACTCCTGCTCTCACCAGGTCCAGGACCTGTGCGTTGCACCAGACTCCTAGCACCAGACACTTCATTCAGGAGTGGTGGATTCTTGAGCCGCAACGGTTCTGCAGGCTCCACCTGG
The DNA here is from genome assembly GCF_951216825.1 of Electrona antarctica. Classification (NCBI taxonomy): domain Eukaryota; kingdom Metazoa; phylum Chordata; class Actinopteri; order Myctophiformes; family Myctophidae; genus Electrona; species Electrona antarctica. The sequence goes on along the minus strand of NC_136800.1, from coordinate 15,912,251 downwards.
GCAACGGTGGCACTGCAGGCTCCGCTTGCGGCTTGAATGGCCCTCCTAAAAGCCTTACCATGGGTTTGTTGGGCTTCCTCCTCATTCATTCCAAATAAATAGAAGAACTTTGTTTTCTTGACATCTTGCCAGGTCGGATCAGTATGGTGTTTGGTGGTCGGATCTTGCAGTACACCCAGTCTTTGTGCCAAGGCCATTATGACTACCTGGAGCGCCTTCCAGACCCCCTGCTGCTCCATGTCCTGGTCTGTCTGGAGCTTGAGGATGTGGGACAGCTTGCACGAACATCACGCAGGTTCAGGAAGGTGAGAACAACATTTGTGAAACTGTAAAAATGCATTAGGCAAGGCAAGTTGTTTTGTATAGCGCATTTAAACAGCAAGGCAATTCTAAGTGCTTTACACAAAACATTAAGTGCTAAAGTAACATAATTATGCTAATTGTTCAGATTAATTGAATATGAAGGACCCCAATGGAAACAAGCCATAGTGCTTTCTTGGGTTATAAATCCTCTTATAATAATACCTTGTATTGAACTGTACCTTCCTGTGCTTTTTTCTGCAAGCTGTTAATAAAGTATTCAATCAATCAAACAGATTGAGACATGGCCTATAGCTAAACATTTCAGCGTGACATTTGTTTTTGTTTTAATCCCTGTCCTCAGCTGTGTGGGTCAGAGGAGTTCTGGGAGCAGACGGTACGGCAAAGCTGTGACAGCATCTCAGCCGAAGTGTCAGCTCTGGCCCGGGAGGTTGGCTGGAGGACGATCTTCTTCACCAACAAGCTGCAGCTGCAGAAGCAGATCAGCCGCCGCAGGCACGAGAACAAGCAACGGCGGGAAGGGCAGGTCTGCGGAACGGATACGACTTCAGAGGTAAACTGACCCACACTCCCTAGGCCTGTCACAATTTTGACATAATCGCAATTATTTTGCATAAGCTTCAAAATAGTTTACATCTGTATGAAATAATCCGTTGAAAAATAGCGAAAATAGACAATCTACAGGCTTGCAATGCATCACAGCGCATTGAGAGCTTGTAGATTATTAAAATTCTGTTTTGGCCCTAGTACTGGTCATTGTCATATTTTGTATATTGTGTGTAATTTTAGTTTACAAAGCCTAAAAGGCAAACATTTTATGTTCGATGGAAAAAAGTTTAAAAACACAATTATTTGTCAGACAATTATTCGGCAACTAAACTTTATTCATTGTGACAACCCTAGGAATCACCTCTCCAAGACCCCGAGACAGATGTAGAGATCCTGGATGCTGAAGTGGAGTCTGATCTGAGTCTTGCCACCAGCCCATGTTGTGATATTGACCCTGTCTCCACCTCTGAAGCGATGCTTGGCTCTGACTCTGGCATTAAGTCAGTGCATGTGCCAGAGCACTCCTGTGGGGATAGAAAGCGCTGCATGGCCACTAGTCCAACAGCAGGACAGGATGTGTCCGTCAGCGACCTTCACAACGATGCAGGATACTGTAGTGCAGAGTTTGTCGAGCTACTGAACTGAGTCTGTTTTTCAGATTCTGAATCTGACTCTTTGTTTTAGATTGATGATCCTCATGCCGCCAGTTTGATATGCATGATTAGGCCACGAACCCCGATTAATCCCTGGGACCCTAAACTACACTGTAACATCCTCATCCTCCATCTGGTTCCTACATATCAGTCCTTTATCTGGGGTCAATGATGCCTGGGGGTCACACTGAGAACCAGTATATTAGATTCATGCTTTATAGTGAATGGTGATAGAAATGGAAGTTGAGAATGTGAAAATGCTTGAGATTTATATTATATTGCTAACAGTGTCACAATTTCACAAGTCGGTTTGAGCCACTGGTGAATGTTTTATTCTTTTTTACACACGTTATAGTTTGTGTTTTGTACGATAATTTGTACAGTATGAATCTGGGAAGATGGCATTTATGTTGATTATACTACTGTATCAAAGTGACCTCATTGTGCCATGACATGATGTTCTGATATAACTAAAGCCAAATATACAGCTAATATAACAGTGTGTTATGTTAGCATTGAGTGGAATTGTATTTGATGACAAGATGCTCAGCTTGACTTTGTTTATGAAGACATGCCTGGTAGAGATTACTTTTTGAAAGTCCCATTAGTGTCTCTGAGTTCTGCCAGTGACTGTACATTGTGACCCAGCAGGACCTCGGCGGTTTCCTGGAAGCATGTCACCCATAGTTCGTCCATAGTGTCTTCTATTTTGATCTTCAGTAGAAGTCTTTGCATTTTGTTTGCATTTGGAACGTATTTTCTACTCTCCAGTTCTTCAACTTTCTTGTTACAGTTTGCATTGGGACACGCCTTGTATATGCAGTTGTACATTCAAATGTCGACAAGCTTTGCGACAATATGACATTCCATATGTTGATCGTTCCCCATCCATCCTTCCTCTTCGATGTCTCCCTTTTGACTGATACCTGTCCATTTAAACTCTAGACGGGCCTGCCCCAAAGTTATTTGTGCAGCCACGCCTGGCAGCCGGCGGAAACTAGAGTTCTCAACAGTCCCGAAAATTAAGGCCCGGCCCTACCTGAGCCCTCAAACCCTGTACATTCAATAAACTACCCCCGCCCCGCTGCCACCCTTAGATCTCCATATCTTGATCTGACCTCATCACACCCTGTACACTCAAGATACGCTCCATATATGGCCAGTGCACGCGACCTCGCCCTCATGCGTCTTTACCGTCTTACTGATATAGTCTGGTGATGATGCAGTGTATTCAATATGATGCACTGAGACAGGTGTGGTGTGTCACACCACAGTATTGTCTACTCATTTGTGTGAAGGTCTGAGGAAGTGCTTCGGCCCTGAAACGTTACCACATTTAAGTAAAGATATGTCTGGGAGCAAAAATTGGTGTGCTGACCTTTTTATTCTTTTTATTTCAAACCCCACTCTTTACTTTTAAGACAGACAGAAGAACAACTTCAAAACTCCAACTTAAAGGCAAAGGTAGACTGTGTTGTGTCAGGTAGCAAGTTACTGAGTTAGGATGCTGGCTAGTGGCTACATATTCTGGAGATTGTGGGTTCAAACCCCACTCAACTCTTTACTGTGGGCCTGGGCCGTGGCTCAACGGTCCACGCCGGTCCAGGCACCTTGGCTGGTAATCCAGTCTGGCAGTGTGCCGCGTGTTCGACTCCTGATCCCGACGGCCTTTACTGCATGTCACCCCCCTCATCTCTCTCCCCATTTCCTGTCAGCCTACTGACATTGTCTGTTCCTTCATATGAAAAAAATAAATAAATAAAGGCGAAAGCCACAAAAAAAAACATAAAAAAAAGAAAACTCTGTACTGTGAAGATTTCCTTTCCACACTGGCTTCAAGTAGCATGGAAATTCTACATGAGCTGTGTGCCGTTAAGGGGCCCAGTGGATAAATCAGATGATATCTGAATACCTAGTAGAAGTGTGCTGGTTCAAACCCACCACACTCCTACTAGGAGGGTGCTGGTTAAAATCACCAACATGTAGAGGTGGGGGAGGGGCAGTAGATAGGGGGAGAGCAGGGTGGGGGGTCAGGGAGAGTAGGTCGTAGTAGACATCCCTGAGCTACTATGGCCCATACCTGACCCACCTACTCTCCCTCTACTTGACCGTGACTCCTGACCTGCTCTCTCCCTACCTGCACTCCCTCTACCTCCTGACTATTCTCCCTCTACCTGATCTTCCTCCTACCTGACCTACTCTCTCCTATACCTGACCCTATCGCTACCTATACTCTCCCCTGCCTGACGCCGGCCTGACCGGCTCTCCCCCTCCCCAACGGCCCCTACCTGACAGTGGCATATGCAGGAATTACAAGTCAGGGAGGCGAAGATATGTGGACCCACATGCTGGAACTTTTTACTTTGAAATGTTTTGTAGTTTCTGAGTTATTTAACTTAAACGCCCAATGCATTCTCAATGGCAATAGCACATACATAGACCTAGAAACCCCATTCAAACCTATTTAGGTTCATCTTACGGTGGACATGTTTGCCTGAAAAGGAATCTTTGAAAAAAAAAAACTTTTTCCAAGTGAATGGCTGGAAAATGGAAATGAAGAGTTTACATAGTACACAGAGTACATGCATACACTTAATGATTATAATCATCCTTAATGATTATATCTGGTTTCAGTATTTATTTATGATATATTTTCTCTATTATTAAGGTTATTTTTGCAGTCAGTTTGTATTGGTGGTGGGGAGGGGGGTGGGGCAGGGTTCCGGGGGTCCCCAGCCAAAAACGTTGAGAACCCCTGCAGTAGAGGGCACAGTAGAGGGACCGCCACATGGTAACTGTCATTTCTCTACCGCTTCGAACGCGGAGCGGCTCGCCGGAACCGGGCCGGCACCCTGCGTGCGTTCCTGTGGGTCTGGGCCTCCCCCCGGGGACCCCCACACGGAATTGCACCACTGACTTCACGCGGGTGTGATTTTATAATTCCGCTTACTGTGGAGACACATGCTGGAACTTTTCTACTTTGGAATGTTTTGTAGTTTCTGAGTTATTTAACTTAAATGCCCAATGCATTCTCAATGGCACAAACTTTGGCATGCTACTACTAGTCCTACATACTTACACCTAGAAACCTCATTCAAACCTATTTAGGTTCATCTTACGGGGGACATGTTTGCCTGAAAAGGAATCTTTGAAATGTTTCATAGTTCTAGAAATATAGGTGCTTTCAAATTTGAGAAATGTATAATGGGGCTCAATGGCTGTTGCTGTTGTTTATCTCTAGACGTTCGAATGTTTATGAACCACAATGGAAACAAGTCTCTGGCTATTCTGTCATTATCTATTCGGCCTTTTAAGAACAGCATGCACAGTGGCTTACTGGGTACAGAGCCTGCCTGGGAATCAGGAGGCTGCAGGTTCAAGTCCTGCCTCTGACACAGTGTCCCAAAATCATGAAAATGTGACAAACCATGGTATAGTATGTCATTTTTTCATGATTTTCATCTTTTTTTCAAATCCTCCAAAATCATGAAAAACGACATGCTATAGTATGCCGTCAGAAAGAAATTATAACTTTGGCATGCTACTAGTCCTACATACTTACACCTAGAATCCCCATTCAAACCTATTTAGGTTCATCTTACGGTGGACATGTTTGCCTGAAAAGGAATCTTTGAAATGTTTCATAGTTTTAGAAATATAGTGCTTTAAATGTGAGAAATTTATAATGGCAGATAGTGGCACGTCAAAATCACTTTCACCTAGGAACTCCATTCACACGTTTTATAATTCAGTTTACTGTGGAGACACATGCTGGAACTTTTTACTTTTAAATGTTTTGTAGTTTCTGAGTTATTTAAGTTAAACGCCCAATGCATCTTACGGTGGACATGTTTGCCTGAAAAGGAATCTTTGAAATGTTTCATAGTTTTAGAAATATAGTGCTTTCAAATTTGAGAAATGTACTATGGGGCTCAATGGCAACTATTGGCACGTCAAAAAATCACTTTCACCTAGAAACTCCTTTCACACTTTTTATAATTCAGCTTACTGTGGAGACACATGCTGGAACTTTTTACTTTGAAATGTTTTGTAGTTTCTGAGTTATTTAACTTAAACGCCCAATGCATTCACAATGGCAATAGCACAAACTTTGGCATGCTACTAGTCCTACATACTTACACCTAGAACCCCCATTCAAACCTATTTAGGTTCATCTTACGGGGGACATGTTTGCCTGAAAAGGAATCTTTGAAATGTTTCATAGTTTTAGAAATATAGTGCTTTCAAATTTGAGAAATGTATAATGGGGCTCAATGGCAGCTCTATGGCATGTCAAAAAGTCACTTTCACCTAGAAACTCCATTCACACCTTTTATAATTCAGCTTACTGTGGGCACACATGCTGGAACTTTTTACTTTTAAATGTTTTGTAGTTTCTGAGTTATTTAACTTAAACGCCCAATAAATTCTCAATGGCAATAGCACAAACTTTGGCATGCTACCAGTCCTACATACTTAGACCTAGAAACCCCATTCAAACCTATTTAGGTTCATCTTACGGGGGACATGTTTGCCTGAAAAGGAATCTTTGAAATGTTTCATAGTTTTAGAAATATAGTGCTTTCACTAGAAGAGACGAAGAGACAGTGACGCAGAGACAGTGACGCAGAGACAGTGACGCAGAGACAGTGACGCAGAGACAGTGATGCAGAGACAGTGACGCAGAGACAGTGACGCAGAGAGAGTGACGCAGAGACAGTGACGCAGAGACAGTGACGCAGAGAGAGTGACGCAGAGACAGTGACGCAGAAAGAGTGACGCAGACAGTGTGACGCAGAGAAAGAGAGAGAGAGACGGCATACTATAGCATGCCGTTATTTCATCATTTTTGAGGATTTGAAAAAAAGACGAAAATCACTCCGAGATAATGGACTATATATAGCCCATGGACTTGTGATACACGCACACACTATACTATAGACTATAGCCTTTCGCTTTCCGTGATTTTCATCATTTTTTCAAATCCTCTGAAATCGTGAAAAACGACATACTATAGCATGCCCTCCGAGACCATGGACTATAGCCTTTCGCTTTCCGTGATTTTCACCATTTTTTCAAATCCTCTGAAATCGTGAAAAACGACATACTATAGCATGCCCTCCGAGACCATGGACTATAGCCTTTCGCTTTCCGTGATTTTCACCATTTTTTCAAATCCTCTGAAATCGTGAAAAACGACATACTATAGCATGCCCTCCGAGACCATGGACTATAGCCTTTCGCTTTCCGTGATTTTCACAATTTTTTCAAATCCTCTGAAATCGTGAAAAACGACATACTATAGCATGCCCTCCGAGACCATGGACTATAGCCTTTCGCTTTCCGTGATTTTCACCATTTTTTCAAATCCTCTGAAATCGTGAAAAACGACATACTATAGCATACCCTCCGAGACCATGGACTATAGCCTTTCGCTTTCAGTGATTTTCACCATTTTTTTAAATCCTCTGAAATCGTGAAAAACGACATACTATAGCATGCCCTCCGAGACCATGGACTATAGCCTTTCGCTTTCCGTGATTTTCACCACTTTTTTTCAAATCCTCTGAAATCGTGAAAAACGACATACTATAGCATGCCCTCCGAGACCATGGACTATAGCCTTTCGCTTTCCGTGATTTTCACCATTTTTTCAAATCCTCTGAAATCGTGAAAAAAGACATACTATAGCATGCCCTCCGAGACCATGGACTATAGCCTTTCGCTTTCCGTGATTTTCACTATTTTTTCAAATCCTCTGAAATCGTGAAAAACGACATACTATAGCATGCCCTCCGAGACCATGGACTATAGCCTTTCGCTTTCCGTGATTTTCACCATTTTTTCAAATCCTCTGAAATCGTGAAAAACGACATACTATAGCATGCCCTCCGAGACCATGGACTATAGCCTTTCGCTTTCCGTGATTTTCACCATTTTTTCAAATCCTCTGAAATCGTGAAAAACGAAATACTATAGCATGCCCTCCGAGACCATGGACTATAGCCTTTCGCTTTCCGTGATTTTCACCATTTTTTCAAATCCTCTGAAATCGTGAAAAACGACATACTATAGCATGCCCTCCGAGACCATGGACTATAGCCTTTCGCTTTCCGTGATTTTCACCATTTTTTCAAATCCTCTGAAATCGTGAAAAACTACATACTATAGCATGCCCTCCGAGACCATGGACTATAGCCTTTCGCTTTCCGTGATTTTCACCATTTTTTCAAATCCTCTGAAATCGTGAAAAACGACATACTATAGCATGCCCTCCGAGACCATGGACTATAGCCTTTCGCTTTCCGTGATTTTCACCATTTTTTCAAATCCTCTGAAATCGTGAAAAACAACATACTATAGCATGCCCTCCGAGACCATGGACTATAGCCTTTCGCTTTCCGTGATTTTCACCATTTTTTCAAATCCTCTGAAATCGTGAAAAACGACATACTATAGCATGCCCTCCGAGACCATGGACTATAGCCTTTCGCTTTCCGTGATTTTCACCATTTTTTCAAATCCTCTGAAATCGTGAAAAACGACATACTATAGCATGCCCTCCGAGACCATGGACTATAGCCTTTCGCTTTCCGTGATTTTCACCATTTTTTCAAATCCTCTGAAATCGTGAAAAACGACATACTATAGCATGCCCTCCGAGACCATGGACTATAGCCTTTCGCTTTCCGTGATTTTCACCATTTTTTCAAATCCTCTGAAATCGTGAAAAACGACATACTATAGCATGCCCTCCGAGACCATGGACTATAGCCTTTCGCTTTCCGTGATTTTCACAATTTTTTCAAATCCTCTGAAATCGTGAAAAAAGACATACTATAGCATGCCCTCCGAGACCATGGACTATAGCCTTTCGCTTTCCGTGATTTTCACTATTTTTTCAAATCCTCTGAAATCGTGAAAAACGACATACTATAGCATGCCCTCCGAGACCATGGACTATAGCCTTTCGCTTTCCGTGATTTTCACCATTTTTTCAAATCCTCTGAAATCGTGAAAAACGACATACTATAGCATGCCCTCCGAGACCATGGACTATAGCCTTTCGCTTTCCGTGATTTTCACCATTTTTTCAAATCCTCTGAAATCGTGAAAAACGAAATACTATAGCATGCCCTCCGAGACCATGGACTATAGCCTTTCGCTTTCCGTGATTTTCACCATTTTTTCAAATCCTCTGAAATCGTGAAAAACGACATACTATAGCATGCCCTCCGAGACCATGGACTATAGCCTTTCGCTTTCCGTGATTTTCACCATTTTTTCAAATCCTCTGAAATCGTGAAAAACTACATACTATAGCATGCCCTCCGAGACCATGGACTATAGCCTTTCGCTTTCCGTGATTTTCACCATTTTTTCAAATCCTCTGAAATCGTGAAAAACGACATACTATAGCATGCCCTCCGAGACCATGGACTATAGCCTTTCGCTTTCCGTGATTTTCACCATTTTTTCAAATCCTCTGAAATCGTGAAAAACAACATACTATAGCATGCCCTCCGAGACCATGGACTATAGCCTTTCGCTTTCCGTGATTTTCACCATTTTTTCAAATCCTCTGAAATCGTGAAAAACGACATACTATAGCATGCCCTCCGAGACCATGGACTATAGCCTTTCGCTTTCCGTGATTTTCACCATTTTTTCAAATCCTCTGAAATCGTGAAAAACGACATACTATAGCATGCCCTCCGAGACCATGGACTATAGCCTTTCGCTTTCCGTGATTTTCACCATTTTTTCAAATCCTCTGAAATCGTGAAAAACGACATACTATAGCATGCCCTCCGAGACCATGGACTATAGCCTTTCGCTTTCCGTGATTTTCACCATTTTTTCAAATCCTCTGAAATCGTGAAAAACGACATACTATAGCATGCCCTCCGAGACCATGGACTATAGCCTTTCGCTTTCCGTGATTTTCACCATTTTTTCAAATCCTCTGAAATCGTGAAAAACGACATACTATAGCATGCCCTCCGAGACCATGGACTATAGCCTTTCGCTTTCCGTGATTTTCACCATTTTTTCAAATCCTCTGAAATCGTGAAAAACGACATACTATAGCATGCCCTCCGAGACCATGGACTATAGCCTTTCGCTTTCCGTGATTTTCACCATTTTTTCAAATCCTCTGAAATCGTGAAAAACGACATACTATAGCATGCCCTCCGAGACCATGGACTATAGCCTTTCGCTTTCCGTGATTTTCACCATTTTTTCAAATCCTCTGAAATCGTGAAAAACGACATACTATAGCATGCCCTCCGAGACCATGGACTATAGCCTTTCGCTTTCCGTGATTTTCACCATTTTTTCAAATCCTCTGAAATCGTGAAAAACGACATACTATAGCATGCCCTCCGAGACCATGGACTATAGCCTTTCGCTTTCCGTGATTTTCACCATTTTTTCAAATCCTCTGAAATCGTGAAAAACGACATACTATAGCATGCCCTCCGAGACCATGGACTATAGCCTTTCGCTTTCCGTGATTTTCACCATTTTTTCAAATCCTCTGAAATCGTGAAAAACGACATACTATAGCATGCCCTCCGAGACCATGGACTATAGCCTTTCGCTTTCCGTGATTTTCACCATTTTTTCAAATCCTCTGAAATCGTGAAAAACGACATACTATAGCATGCCCTCCGAGACCATGGACTATAGCCTTTCGCTTTCCGTGATTTTCACCATTTTTTCAAATCCTCTGAAATCGTGAAAAACGACATACTATAGCATGCCCTCCGAGACCATGGACTATAGCCTTTCGCTTTCCGTGATTTTCACCATTTTTTCAAATCCTCTGAAATCGTGAAAAACGACATACTATAGCATGCCCTCCGAGACCATGGACTATAGCCTTTCGCTTTCCGTGATTTTCACCATTTTTTCAAATCCTCTGAAATCGTGAAAAACGACATACTATAGCATGCCCTCCGAGACCATGGACTATAGCCTTTCGCTTTCCGTGATTTTCACCATTTTTTCAAATCCTCTGAAATCGTGAAAAACGACATACTATAGCATGCCCTCCGAGACCATGGACTATAGCCTTTCGCTTTCCGTGATTTTCACCATTTTTTCAAATCCTCTGAAATCGTGAAAAACGACATACTATAGCATGCCCTCCGAGACCATGGACTATAGCCTTTCGCTTTCCGTGATTTTCACCATTTTTTCAAATCCTCTGAAATCGTGAAAAACGACATACTATAGCATGCCCTCCGAGACCATGGACTATAGCCTTTCGCTTTCCGTGATTTTCACCATTTTTTCAAATCCTCTGAAATCGTGAAAAACGACATACTATAGCATGCCCTCCGAGACCATGGACTATAGCCTTTCGCTTTCCGTGATTTTCACCATTTTTTCAAATCCTCTGAAATCGTGAAAAACGACATACTATAGCATGCCCTCCGAGACCATGGACTATAGCCTTTCGCTTTCCGTGATTTTCACCATTTTTTCAAATCCTCTGAAATCGTGAAAAACGACATACTATAGCATGCCCTCCGAGACCATGGACTATAGCCTTTCGCTTTCCGTGATTTTCACCATTTTTTCAAATCCTCTGAAATCGTGAAAAACGACATACTATAGCATGCCCTCCGAGACCATGGACTATAGCCTTTCGCTTTCCGTGATTTTCACCATTTTTTCAAATCCTCTGAAATCGTGAAAAACGACATACTATAGCATGCCCTCCGAGACCATGGACTATAGCCTTTCGCTTTCCGTGATTTTCACCATTTTTTCAAATCCTCTGAAATCGTGAAAAACGACATACTATAGCATGCCCTCCGAGACCATGGACTATAGCCTTTCGCTTTCCGTGATTTTCACCATTTTTTCAAATCCTCTGAAATCGTGAAAAACGACATACTATAGCATGCCCTCCGAGACCATGGACTATAGCCTTTCGCTTTCCGTGATTTTCACTATTTTTTCAAATCCTCTGAAATCGTGAAAAACGACATACTATAGCATGCCCTCCGAGACCATGGACTATAGCCTTTCGCTTTCCGTGATTTTCACCATTTTTTCAAATCCTCTGAAATCGTGAAAAACGACATACTATAGCATGCCCTCCGAGACCATGGACTATAGCCTTTCGCTTTCCGTGATTTTCACCATTTTTTCAAATCCTCTGAAATCGTGAAAAACGACATACTATAGCATGCCCTCCGAGACCATGGACTATAGCCTTTCGCTTTCCGTGATTTTCACCATTTTTTCAAATCCTCTGAAATCGTGAAAAACGACATACTATAGCATGCCCTCCGAGACCATGGACTATAGCCTTTCGCTTTCCGTGATTTTCACCATTTTTTCAAATCCTCTGAAATCGTGAAAAACGACATACTATAGCATGCCCTCCGAGACCATGGACTATAGCCTTTCGCTTTCCGTGATTTTCACCATTTTTTCAAATCCTCTGAAATCGTGAAAAACGACATACTATAGCATGCCCTCCGAGACCATGGACTATAGCCTTTCGCTTTCCGTGATTTTCACCATTTTTTCAAATCCTCTGAAATCGTGAAAAACGACATACTATAGCATGCCCTCCGAGACCATGGACTATAGCCTTTCGCTTTCCGTGATTTTCACCAATTTTTTCAAATCCTCTGAAATCGTGAAAAACGACATACTATAGCATGCCCTCCGAGACCATGGACTATAGCCTTTCGCTTTCCGTGATTTTCACCATTTTTTCAAATCCTCTGAAATCGTGAAAAACGACATACTATAGCATGCCCTCCGAGACCATGGACTATAGCCTTTCGCTTTCCGTGATTTTCACCATTTTTTCAAATCCTCTGAAATCGTGAAAAACGACATACTATAGCATGCCCTCCGAGACCATGGACTATAGCCTTTCGCTTTCCGTGATTTTCACCATTTTTTCAAATCCTCTGAAATCGTGAAAAACGACATACTATAGCATGCCCTCCGAGACCATGGACTATAGCCTTTCGCTTTCCGTGATTTTCACCATTTTTTCAAATCCTCTGAAATCGTGAAAAACGACATACTATAGCATGCCCTCCGAGACCATGGACTATAGCCTTTCGCTTTCCGTGATTTTCACCATTTTTTCAAATCCTCTGAAATCGTGAAAAACGACATACTATAGCATGCCCTCCGAGACCATGGACTATAGCCTTTCGCTTTCCGTGATTTTCACCATTTTTTCAAATCCTCTGAAATCGTGAAAAACGACATACTATAGCATGCCCTCCGAGACCATGGACTATAGCCTTTCGCTTTCCGTGATTTTCACCATTTTTTCAAATCCTCTGAAATCGTGAAAAACGACATACTATAGCATGCCCTCCGAGACCATGGACTATAGCCTTTCGCTTTCCGTGATTTTCACCATTTTTTCAAATCCTCTGAAATCGTGAAAAACGACATACTATAGCATGCCCTCCGAGACCATGGACTATAGCCTTTCGCTTTCCGTGATTTTCACCATTTTTTCAAATCCTCTGAAATCGTGAAAAACGACATACTATAGCATGCCCTCCGAGACCATGGACTATAGCCTTTCGCTTTCCGTGATTTTCACCATTTTTTCAAATCCTCTGAAATCGTGAAAAACGACATACTATAGCATGCCCTCCGAGACCATGGACTATAGCCTTTCGCTTTCCGTGATTTTCACCATTTTTTCAAATCCTCTGAAATCGTGAAAAACGACATACTATAGCATGCCCTCCGAGACCATGGACTATAGCCTTTCGCTTTCCGTGATTTTCACCATTTTTTCAAATCCTCTGAAATCGTGAAAAACGACATACTATAGCATGCCCTCCGAGACCATGGACTATAGCCTTTCGCTTTCCGTGATTTTCACCATTTTTTCAAATCCTCTGAAATCGTGAAAAACGACATACTATAGCATGCCCTCCGAGACCATGGACTATAGCCTTTCGCTTTCCGTGATTTTCACCATTTTTTCAAATCCTCTGAAATCGTGAAAAACGACATACTATAGCATGCCCTCCGAGACCATGGACTATAGCCTTTCGCTTTCCGTGATTTTCACCATTTTTTCAAATCCTCTGAAATCGTGAAAAACGACATACTATAGCATGCCCTCCGAGACCATGGACTATAGCCTTTCGCTTTCCGTGATTTTCACCATTTTTTCAAATCCTCTGAAATCGTGAAAAACGACATACTATAGCATGCCCTCCGAGACCATGGACTATAGCCTTTCGCTTTCCGTGATTTTCACCATTTTTTCAAATCCTCTGAAATCGTGAAAAACGACATACTATAGCATGCCCTCCGAGACCATGGACTATAGCCTTTCGCTTTCCGTGATTTTCACCATTTTTTCAAATCCTCTGAAATCGTGAAAAACGACATACTATAGCATGCCCTCCGAGACCATGGACTATAGCCTTTCGCTTTCCGTGATTTTCACCATTTTTTCAAATCCTCTGAAATCGTGAAAAACGACATACTATAGCATGCCCTCCGAGACCATGGACTATAGCCTTTCGCTTTCCGTGATTTTCACCATTTTTTCAAATCCTCTGAAATCGTGAAAAACGACATACTATAGCATGCCCTCCGAGACCATGGACTATAGCCTTTCGCTTTCCGTGATTTTCACCATTTTTTCAAATCCTCTGAAATCGTGAAAAACGACATACTATAGCATGCCCTCCGAGACCATGGACTATAGCCTTTCGCTTTCCGTGATTTTCACCATTTTTTCAAATCCTCTGAAATCGTGAAAAACGACATACTATAGCATGCCCTCCGAGACCATGGACTATAGCCTTTCGCTTTCCGTGATTTTCACCATTTTTTCAAATCCTCTGAAATCGTGAAAAACGACATACTATAGCATGCCCTCCGAGACCATGGACTATAGCCTTTCGCTTTCCGTGATTTTCACCATTTTTTCAAATCCTCTGAAATCGTGAAAAACGACATACTATAGCATGCCCTCCGAGACCATGGACTATAGCCTTTCGCTTTCCGTGATTTTCACCATTTTTTCAAATCCTCTGAAATCGTGAAAAACGACATACTATAGCATGCCCTCCGAGACCATGGACTATAGCCTTTCGCTTTCCGTGATTTTCACCATTTTTTCAAATCCTCTGAAATCGTGAAAAACGACATACTATAGCATGCCCTCCGAGACCATGGACTATAGCCTTTCGCTTTCCGTGATTTTCACCATTTTTTCAAATCCTCTGAAATCGTGAAAAACGACATACTATAGCATGCCCTCCGAGACCATGGACTATAGCCTTTCGCTTTCCGTGATTTTCACCATTTTTTCAAATCCTCTGAAATCGTGAAAAACGACATACTATAGCATGCCCTCCGAGACCATGGACTATAGCCTTTCGCTTTCCGTGATTTTCACCATTTTTTCAAATCCTCTGAAATCGTGAAAAACGACATACTATAGCATGCCCTCCGAGACCATGGACTATAGCCTTTCGCTTTCCGTGATTTTCACCATTTTTTCAAATCCTCTGAAATCGTGAAAAACGACATACTATAGCATGCCCTCCGAGACCATGGACTATAGCCTTTCGCTTTCCGTGATTTTCACCATTTTTTCAAATCCTCTGAAATCGTGAAAAACGACATACTATAGCATGCCCTCCGAGACCATGGACTATAGCCTTTCGCTTTCCGTGATTTTCACCATTTTTTCAAATCCTCTGAAATCGTGAAAAACGACATACTATAGCATGCCCTCCGAGACCATGGACTATAGCCTTTCGCTTTCCGTGATTTTCACCATTTTTTCAAATCCTCTGAAATCGTGAAAAACGACATACTATAGCATGCCCTCCGAGACCATGGACTATAGCCTTTCGCTTTCCGTGATTTTCACCATTTTTTCAAATCCTCTGAAATCGTGAAAAACGACATACTATAGCATGCCCTCCGAGACCATGGACTATAGCCTTTCGCTTTCCGTGATTTTCACCATTTTTTCAAATCCTCTGAAATCGTGAAAAACGACATACTATAGCATGCCCTCCGAGACCATGGACTATAGCCTTTCGCTTTCCGTGATTTTCACCATTTTTTCAAATCCTCTGAAATCGTGAAAAACGACATACTATAGCATGCCCTCCGAGACCATGGACTATAGCCTTTCGCTTTCCGTGATTTTCACCATTTTTTCAAATCCTCTGAAATCGTGAAAAACGACATACTATAGCATGCCCTCCGAGACCATGGACTATAGCCTTTCGCTTTCCGTGATTTTCACCATTTTTTCAAATCCTCTGAAATCGTGAAAAACGACATACTATAGCATGCCCTCCGAGACCATGGACTATAGCCTTTCGCTTTCCGTGATTTTCACCATTTTTTCAAATCCTCTGAAATCGTGAAAAACGACATACTATAGCATGCCCTCCGAGACCATGGACTATAGCCTTTCGCTTTCCGTGATTTTCACCATTTTTTCAAATCCTCTGAAATCGTGAAAAACGACATACTATAGCATGCCCTCCGAGACCATGGACTATAGCCTTTCGCTTTCCGTGATTTTCACCATTTTTTCAAATCCTCTGAAATCGTGAAAAACGACATACTATAGCATGCCCTCCGAGACCATGGACTATAGCCTTTCGCTTTCCGTGATTTTCACCATTTTTTTCAAATCCTCTGAAATCGTGAAAAACGACATACTATAGCATGCCCTCCGAGACCATGGACTATAGCCTTTCGCTTTCCGTGATTTTCACCATTTTTTCAAATCCTCTGAAATCGTGAAAAACGACATACTATAGCATGCCCTCCGAGACCATGGACTATAGCCTTTCGCTTTCCGTGATTTTCACCATTTTTTCAAATCCTCTGAAATCGTGAAAAACGACATACTATAGCATGCCCTCCGAGACCATGGACTATAGCCTTTCGCTTTCCGTGATTTTCACCATTTTTTCAAATCCTCTGAAATCGTGAAAAACGACATACTATAGCATGCCCTCCGAGACCATGGACTATAGCCTTTCGCTTTCCGTGATTTTCACCATTTTTTCAAATCCTCTGAAATCGTGAAAAACGACATACTATAGCATGCCCTCCGAGACCATGGACTATAGCCTTTCGCTTTCCGTGATTTTCACCATTTTTTCAAATCCTCTGAAATCGTGAAAAACGACATACTATAGCATGCCCTCCGAGACCATGGACTATAGCCTTTCGCTTTCCGTGATTTTCACCATTTTTTCAAATCCTCTGAAATCGTGAAAAACGACATACTATAGCATGCCCTCCGAGACCATGGACTATAGCCTTTCGCTTTCCGTGATTTTCACCATTTTTTCAAATCCTCTGAAATCGTGAAAAACGACATACTATAGCATGCCCTCCGAGACCATGGACTATAGCCTTTCGCTTTCCGTGATTTTCACCATTTTTTCAAATCCTCTGAAATCGTGAAAAACGACATACTATAGCATGCCCTCCGAGACCATGGACTATAGCCTTTCGCTTTCCGTGATTTTCACCATTTTTTCAAATCCTCTGAAATCGTGAAAAACGACATACTATAGCATGCCCTCCGAGACCATGGACTATAGCCTTTCGCTTTCCGTGATTTTCACCATTTTTTCAAATCCTCTGAAATCGTGAAAAACGACATACTATAGCATGCCCTCCGAGACCATGGACTATAGCCTTTCGCTTTCCGTGATTTTCACCATTTTTTCAAATCCTCTGAAATCGTGAAAAACGACATACTATAGCATGCCCTCCGAGACCATGGACTATAGCCTTTCGCTTTCCGTGATTTTCACCATTTTTTCAAATCCTCTGAAATCGTGAAAAACGACATACTATAGCATGCCCTCCGAGACCATGGACTATAGCCTTTCGCTTTCCGTGATTTTCACCATTTTTTCAAATCCTCTGAAATCGTGAAAAACGACATACTATAGCATGCCCTCCGAGACCATGGACTATAGCCTTTCGCTTTCCGTGATTTTCACCATTTTTTTCAAATCCTCTGAAATCGTGAAAAACGACATACTATAGCATGCCCTCCGAGACCATGGACTATAGCCTTTCGCTTTCCGTGATTTTCACCATTTTTCAAATCCTCTGAAATCGTGAAAAACGACATACTATAGCATGCCCTCCGAGACCATGGACTATAGCCTTTCGCTTTCCGTGATTTTCACCATTTTTTCAAATCCTCTGAAATCGTGAAAAACGACATACTATAGCATGCCCTCCGAGACCATGGACTATAGCCTTTCGCTTTCCGTGATTTTCACCATTTTTTCAAATCCTCTGAAATCGTGAAAAACGACATACTATAGCATGCCCTCCGAGACCATGGACTATAGCCTTTCGCTTTCCGTGATTTTCACCATTTTTTCAAATCCTCTGAAATCGTGAAAAACGACATACTATAGCATGCCCTCCGAGACCATGGACTATAGCCTTTCGCTTTCCGTGATTTTCACCATTTTTTCAAATCCTCTGAAATCGTGAAAAACGACATACTATAGCATGCCCTCCGAGACCATGGACTATAGCCTTTCGCTTTCCGTGATTTTCACCATTTTTTCAAATCCTCTGAAATCGTGAAAAACGACATACTATAGCATGCCCTCCGAGACCATGGACTATAGCCTTTCGCTTTCCGTGATTTTCACCATTTTTTCAAATCCTCTGAAATCGTGAAAAACGACATACTATAGCATGCCCTCCGAGACCATGGACTATAGCCTTTCGCTTTCCGTGATTTTCACCATTTTTTCAAATCCTCTGAAATCGTGAAAAACGACATACTATAGCATGCCCTCCGAGACCATGGACTATAGCCTTTCGCTTTCCGTGATTTTCACACATTTTTTCAAATCCTCTGAAATCGTGAAAAACGACATACTATAGCATGCCCTCCGAGACCATGGACTATAGCCTTTCGCTTTCCGTGATTTTCACCATTTTTTCAAATCCTCTGAAATCGTGAAAAACGACATACTATAGCATGCCCTCCGAGACCATGGACTATAGCCTTTCGCTTTCCGTGATTTTCACCATTTTTTCAAATCCTCTGAAATCGTGAAAAACGACATACTATAGCATGCCCTCCGAGACCATGGACTATAGCCTTTCGCTTTCCGTGATTTTCACCATTTTTTCAAATCCTCTGAAATCGTGAAAAACGACATACTATAGCATGCCCTCCGAGACCATGGACTATAGCCTTTCGCTTTCCGTGATTTTCACCATTTTTTCAAATCCTCTGAAATCGTGAAAAACGACATACTATAGCATGCCCTCCGAGACCATGGACTATAGCCTTTCGCTTTCCGTGATTTTCACCATTTTTTCAAATCCTCTGAAATCGTGAAAAACGACATACTATAGCATGCCCTCCGAGACCATGGACTATAGCCTTTCGCTTTCCGTGATTTTCACCATTTTTTCAAATCCTCTGAAATCGTGAAAAACGACATACTATAGCATGCCCTCCGAGACCAAGGACTATAGCCTTTCGCTTTCCGTGATTTTCACTATTTTTTCAAATCCTCTGAAATCGTGAAAAACGACATACTATAGCATGCCCTCCGAGACCATGGACTATAGCCTTTCGCTTTCCGTGATTTTCACCATTTTTTCAAATCCTCTGAAATCGTGAAAAACGACATACTATAGCATGCCCTCCGAGACCATGGACTATAGCCTTTCGCTTTCCGTGATTTTCACCATTTTTTAAATCCTCTGAAATCGTGAAAAACGACATACTATAGCATGCCCTCCGAGACCATGGACTATAGCCTTTCGCTTTCCGTGATTTTCACCATTTTTTCAAATCCTCTGAAATCGTGAAAAACGACATACTATAGCATGCCCTCGAG